>NC_139513.1:174272530-174927530 GCF_947247035.1 Vipera ursinii | reverse complement strand
GCGAACGAGGGGGCTCTGCGCTCTTGGGGCGTGGCCGCACCACTGGGGGTGAAGAATGAAGCTTTGCAGGAAAGCTCTGGGTGGTGTTGGAGCTGCCCACGGTATGGCCGGGAAGTGGTGGTGGTGAGGACTGTGTAGGCGAGGGCGTATGTGCCAGTGGTGAGAGGGGAATGTTTCCGGCTGACTTGCAACGGGCAGAACGATACTGGCGATGCAGTTTGGGAGATAGGCCGTGCAGAGTGCTGGGCCGCATGTGGTGGGACGTGGTGGCTGGTGAATTGGGCGTACTGGAGGCTGGGGAACTGCTCTGAGAGGAGGCCCCTACAAAGGGATAAAGAGAGGAAAGATGAGATGTACCACAGAGCACTCTCACTTGCCCCGTTGAATCAGGAGAGGTGCTGTGGGTTCCCCTGCAAGGAAAAGGCCTAGGGCTTCCATCTTACAGACACACATGAAGATTGACCAGGGCATGTTCTTCATGCAATTATTCACCCTTGCATTTTTATGCTGATCTAGATCAATGCTTCTTAAACTGGGGGTACTCTTGCCTTGCCTTTGGGGTAATGGAGCAATTTGTAATTGCTGGTTTGTGAGCCGAGGATCCAGTTTAGGACTGCCACTGCTGAGACACTTATGTAAAAGTCTGATTTTTGGGGGGGAGGGTAATGACATTATTTGAGACTGAGAAAAAGGGTACTAGACTCATAATTGAACCACACATAGTCTACTCCTGTTGCCTTTTGTGCCTGAACTTTAGAGGAATGCAACCATGGCCTAGATTTAAGGATCAGCAAGGATGATTTCATGTCATCTTGCAGGTGCCTGCCCCCACCCCTTTTTTATCTCTCTCTCTCTCAAACCTACTGACTATTAGTTGCACAGCATTAGGTGGAAGGACCACCATGGAGATTCCAACTTGGCAATAGAAAAGAGGGCTTTACAGAAATCCGGCTCTTTAGACACCGCTGACTTGCAAATGCTAGCGAATATAATCACTGGCCAATCCTAGAAATTATAGTTCAGCAATCTTTGTAATACTCATCTGAGCTAAAGAATATCACCCTTTTTATGAAAGTAAAGCTTGATGAAAAAAGAAGCCAGATGCCCCAGCTACTCTTCAGTCTTCTTCAGAGGCCAAGAAAAATATTCCCAGCATATAAGGGTGTCACAGTCTGTGGGAAACAGTTCTCATTGTCCTCCCTTCCCACCCAACCCTGCCATTAGCAACCATAGCTGTCCTAACCTCTTACCTAGGTACGCAGAGTCAGGAGTGGAGCGCAGGCTCTGGGTGGGTGAACGGGCACCCAAACCGTGGGTGGGTGAGCCAGGCAAACTATCACTGGAGGATAAGGAGCGATTCAAGGATGATAAGCTACGGCTGGTGTGCAGCAAATTTGACTGTTTGGTGATCTTGCGGAACAAGGAGCTGCGCTTCTTACTGCCAGAATGAAGAAATTACATTCAGCAGGGAATTACACTAGATGAACTCCCAAATCTCTGTGAACATAGAGGGGATCAAGCTATCCTTGATACACCTTGCTTGTTCCTGTACTTCCCATTCTCTCTGTGCAGCTCACCTCTCCTGCCCTTCTTTGCTGGTGCTCCTCTTGTTTCTTCTAGCCATTTTGGACTTGTAGCTGCTCTTGCGGGCTGGTCCAATCCGGATGGAAGTGTTCTCAAAGGGCGTAGTAGTCACCATCACCTTGTTTCCACTCTAAGGGAAAGAAAGGTAAGCTGGCTGTGGGACAGTAACAAAAACACAGTCAAAGACTCTCCAATGTCTTGCATACTTTTGCTTACCTTCAGGATGAGTTCCACCACCTCAGTGTGCACCAGACCATGCACTGGCTCTCCGTTGACATGAGTAATGAGGTCTCCTGCACACAGACCTGCTTCGTGGGCTGGACCCCCTTCCTCCACATGCTGCCAAGAAACAAGCCAAGAGAATGTCTCTCAAGGTTGCTACCTCCCATTGATTCATAGGACAATAGCTTCATTGTTGTGACAGGAGAATCCTTGCTGCTAATTTCTATCTCATCAGCTATATGGCTCTTTCCTGAGCATTCTCTTAAATCTTGCAAATACAGAATGTCTTCTTACCCAGACAATGTGATCCACACTATAGACATCGCTATCTCCCAGATACACACGGATGGCACGCAGGGTGAAGCCATACTTCTTGCCTGACCGTTGGATAGTGATTGGTGAGCGCAAGCTGCTGACAGCAGGAGAGTAGTCTCGGGATGGGGAGGAATCTCGGGACGAAGGATTAGAGGAGAGTGATCGGGGAGACATTGGGCTGGCCAGGGGTGAGCTGCTGTGCTGCTCCACTGAAAGGAGAGAGAGAAAAAAGAAAATTAAGAGGTTATAACGCAAGATGCTTTCCGTGGACACATGCTTTCCAAGCACACCACAGGGCTCTTTGCTTCCCTGCTGTAGTTAACTGGAGATCAGTTTCTTGTGGGGCTTGGCACCAGCCTAGCTTTAAAGGTAAAGGTAAAGGTTCCCCCGCACATTCGTGCTAGTCGTTTCCGACTCTAGGGGCCGGTGCTCATCTCCGTTTCATAGCCGAAGAGCCAGCGCTTGTCCGAGGACATCTCCGTGGTCATGTGGCCGGCATGACTAGACGCCAAAGGCGCACGGAGCGCTGTTACCTTCCCACCGTAGTGGTCCCTATTTTTCTACTTGCATTTTTACGTGCTTTCGAACTGCTAGGTGGGCAGAAGCTGGGACGAGTAACAGGCGCTCACTCTGCTACGCGGCACTCGGGATTCGACCCGCCAAACTGCCGACCTTCTGATCGACAAGCTCAGCGTCTTAACCCACTGAGCCACCGCGTCCCTCAGCCTAGCTTTACCCTCCTATTATTTTCTGCCAGCCCCCAGGGCACATTGACATAGGAATGATACAGAATTTAGAACACTTTGAGGGAGGAGGGGGGCTACTGGAGGACAGGTAACCTTAAGAGCTGGTCAGTAGAGGTGTCTAGTGAGACAGGGATAAGTGTTTGTGCAGGCTCCAGAGGTAAACAATATCCAGTAGAGATAGTCCTCGACTTATGACCATGGTGGAACCTGCCCATTACTGTTGCATGTTGCAATGGCCTGCAACAAGGTTCCATTTGCTGGTGTAGTTTGTGGAGCCTCCTTAAAAAAATAGACACCCCCCCCTTGCAGTCTTGCGAGGAGTACTATTTGCTTGCAGAATAGCATAGAGAAAGCTGAGCTGAGCTTTGCATTGACTGGGCTCTTCTGTGTGCTGGTCACTTCTGCTAACTGGCTTTAGGTTTCCTAAAGGCCGAGTGGCCGTCTTGGGAACAGCCTTGCAGGGACCCAGTGGGATGGGTGAGGGAGATAGTGGGGTATCCCTGTGGTTGATCGTAAGGATAAACAATGGTGAGGGCACTGCAGCAGCAGTAACTTTGAAAGCAGCTCATAAGTATCTTGGGGGGGGGGACGGAAAGGAATCTGTCATAACTTTGAATGGTCATTAAGCAGCCAGTCATAAGTCGAGGATTACTTGCATGTGTTTTTCTAGCTGGAAAGGGAAATGTTTCCCCAAGTAATGCATCATTGGGATATTTTGGGTCACTCTCAAGTAGATAGTATTAACCACTGACACATACAGGCAACTACAAGGGCTGCGTGTATGGTGCATTTTCAAGCTGCACATAGGCTACCCTGGCACAAAATTCGGCCTTCCAATTTCTAGCCGTTGATGACTAGATACAACCGAATGTGCACCAAGTGAGATCTTAGTGGGTATCACTGAATTCAGATTCTTGGTACCGGTCAGGTGAGGAGGTTTTGGGTGCCTCCCCCTAGCTTATTTACCTCTTCTCATACGTAACAGAAGCAGAGGATTTGAACAGAAATATCAGCCATGCAAAGAACATTCTACCAAGCAAATCTGCTTCATTTACATAAACCCTACAAAAAGTTGCAGCATCCCACTTCTACTGTGACAGGCTTTTTGCAGAATACACACAGCCCAGCAACTACACTAGAAGAACCAAAGGGCGGGTTGGGTGGGTGGGTGGGTGGGTGGAATAGATCATGCAAAGCCACAAGACAAACATTTTGGGGACTCTACTGAAGACAAATTCGGTATCGATTCCTATTAGAGTGGGGGAGAGAGAATCCCTGTACCAAGGAAATGGGGAATCTAGAGGAGTTCAGTGTTCAGGAGGATGAAGGGAACACAGCGCAAGAGGGGAGGGTCTTAGGCCAGTGGTCTGTGTGGTGCATAGCCTGGTGGGGCAAAGACAGACGGTGACTGGAGGGTGTTAAGTGAGTGTGGGCGGGTCAGGCTCAAAGGAGGATGCCATTTCTAGGGGTCTGGGTGTTGTGTGTGGGGGGGGAGGGATGAAGAGGAGGAGGAGGGGCGTACCTGTGGGGATTATGACCGACAATGCAGTAGCTGAGGCAGATTTGATGACCTTGCCCCCTGTGCGGGAGCTGCGCTTCTCAGCCGTGGCGGTGTCCCCTGAGAGCTGTTGGTGCCGGGCCCGACGCAGCACCAAGTCATTGGTAGCTCTGGGGGCAGATGGGTCCAGCTCTTTGGGGGGCTGTAGCTCACCCGCTTTTGATTTATCGCCTATTGGGGAGGGGAGAGAGAGGGATGATGACTCAAGCCCTAGATCACAGGACCACACTCAGGGACCCCCACCTCCAAGCAAGAGCCACAGGACACCACCACATGAACTGCCCACCATCCCCACCATCCCCCCAGAGGGCATTGTGAGCACTACCGATCCACCTCTGTTCTTTGAAGGACTGTTGGCAAATAAACCATAATGCTGCTCATCAAACCCTTCCCACAACAATAGCCTCCATCAATCTGGTGCTGTCCATGAATTGTTTCAGAACTCCCAGCCAGCATCATCAAAGCGTTCTGGGAAATATAATGCAGCAGGTAGCAGGATTCAATACGAAGTTGAGATTATGATATGAGTGTGCATGTGCCTGATTGTGTGCATGTACACCGAGGCCTTCTCTGCGTTCTCATGTAACCTGAAAGGCTTAAGCTTAGGTTTCTAGTCCACGTACTAATAGGAGTGTCATGAAAAGGAATGACAAATGATGGCTGACCCTTTAAACGTTGAAACGCGCTTGTCTTGTCATTGCTATTGCTAAACTCCCAAGAATGCTCTTCATGAGCAGTACAGTCTCGTGGTCTGAAAGAAGGGGATGTTGCACAAACTAGGTTGCCACAGAGTCCAAGCTGTGCAGTTAGATTCTTGGGCTGCTAAACTCCTAGAAACCTTGCCTTTTTCGCTGGCCTCTTAGATAGCATGCCAAGGGATGGAATGGGTCCTGTTTATCCCGCTTGGGACTCGATAAAATCACCAAGGATCTTATGAAGTGGTTTGTGCCTCACAACTGGCTCGGTTCCACGAAGATCAGAACCATCTCTATATCGGTTCTCAGGACATTCGTAAAGCAGAGCTGGAGTTTAATAGGTTGGGAAATCCCAGCTTGCAACCTACCCTTCAGGGGTTTCCAAATTCAGAACAGTAAGTAATGGCAGCTTCCATCATGTTTGGAGGTACCAAACACTTACAATTCAGCAGTCTATTGCTGTAGTATAGAGGAACCAGGGGAGGAATCAAAAGCCAAGCACAATGGGGAGCAGACTTCCTGTTCAGACAGGAGGCACTGTGCAGTTTCTTACTAAGCATGTCTCCTAGTTCTCTTTTCCACATTAAGCCATACCTTTCTTAGCAGCACTTGACGATAACATGTAGTCCCAACCTTTTGTTTATGATACAAAACTCAACTATGCAAAATAAATGCCATTATACTAAAAATAAAATGGTTTGGGAAGGGTACAAGTCCCTAAAACTAAATCACAAATACATTATCTGCTAAAGGGAAATAAGCATGACTGTGGAAAAATAAAATAAAACGGGTGTAGGAGCATTGCCGTAAGGAAGGGACACTGTCTTTTTAAGGCTGCTAATATGAAGAGGGCACTCTCTTACTTCTGCAGAAGTAAGGCAGCATGAAAGCTTTCACACATACACAAATATGCAATCGGAAAAGGATCAGTTGTGTCACTCGGTGCCACTAAAGTTTGAAGGCATTATCCAATTAAGCCATCCCTCTCAAAAGTAAAGTGAAGCGAGGGTCTTAAAGCATTCAAAATCTTCCATCTCTGGGTGTACGTGTGCATGTGAGCACAATTTCTGCCTTAGGCATCACAATAACAGGCCAAATTTAATATCCATTGCCACTATTCTGATAACATTGCTCGAACATGCACTGCTTGCAACAGCTGTGCTACCAGGGAGTGGGAGGTAGGGCAAAAATATGCATCTTCTCAAGCCAAACCTGCAGCAGGCATTTTGGAAAATTACTCTTTCCTCCAAACAGGTGCCTATGCTTGGGAACAAATCGTTGAATCCCCACACCTGCTGGCATCTGGGCGTTCAGGTTGTAGTATCTACTGGAAAGATTACCAGACTCTGAATAGACATTTCAGGTAAATACTGAAATGAAACCCGGGGGCTTGGAAACAGTCAAAGGTGACTCAAGTTACACTACCCAGGTGCTGTGCTATCCAGTACGTCCAGGGAAATGAGATCACTTTGACCAAGAATGCTACTCCTCCCTAGAGATTGGAAGGGCGAGGGATTTGTGGCCCAGAGGTGAAAAGAATGATGACGGACCAAAAACTGTTTTAAGCCAAATGCAGAGGTCCTGCAACAAATGTAGGAAACCACTGACTGTGGCTACTTTGCTTAGCCTATCCAAGTCACCGGTTTTTGCAAACGGCTACCTACCTTGCCATAGTCTGTACTCACCTGCTTCAGTCTCCACAGGAGCCGGACACTGTGCAACATCTCCTGCTCCCTCATTGGTCTCCTTGCCTTCAGACTGAGGGGTGGATCCCACAGACCCATTTTCTGCAGGAGCCTTCGGTGGTCCCTTGCCAGGTATCTCGTTGTCACTTTCCAATGGCACAGCAAAACGGCTGGTGTCCATCAGTGCTGAGAAACGCCGGCGGGCTCCCAGTGGGGGACTCGAATCACTCTCAGTGTATGATGACTCCGAGGCTGAGAGTTGCTTCCTGTAGGACAGAAGTGAGCAAACCGGCTTATCCTGGCTACGTTTGGGCCAAAGCTTGTTGTGAAAAATTCTGGCAGGGTTAACTGAAGTCCACAAGTTTTGTCAGGATGGGTTCACTGAATCTTAATTTGGTTCTGCCTTAGTCAATGGTAACAAATTGTAATCAATGAGGCTCAGACTGAGTCCGTGAACTCTCCTCCTCCTCCTTCTTTTTGGCTGTTTTGCATCTTCAGAATTAATACCGTGTGAATAAACAAGACCTTTTAAAATGACCTTCCCGCTTAATAAACAAATGTAATTTTTATTACATTTTATCATTAGTTTTTTTCTTCTTGAAAAGTCATCTAGGTTTCATTGGGACGGATAGTTTCAATTCCTATTAGTCAAAACACATTTTGACTGAGTTCTTTTTACTTTTCAGTCAATTTTGTTTTGAAATAAGAAAACATGTACAAATGAAAAGCAACACCTTTCGCACCCCTCACGTTCTCTCCCTCTCTTACACACACATAGAAACCAAGCTGATGCTGATTATGCTAGATATATGATCCCTTTTCTCAGCGCCAAAAGTGTTAGTTTCCACTGCCGCATCATCAAGGATATGAATGCTCAGAAAGAGACCTATCATCCCTTGTTGCTGAGTAGCAACAGCAGCTCACCAATCTTCCCAAGGAGCCCCCCCAAATCTTCTGTCTCCCCAGCCGGTCCCTAAATATAATCCTCCTGGCCTGGGAGAGGGACAGTCACTGCAGAACAACCCAGGGGAGACTCACATTTCTGGAGAGCTGGTGCGCCAGTTCTTGTCCCGAAAGGTGAAGCTGCCAAGGCTTTCCCGTTTGCTAAGCCTGTCGTCCTTGTGCTTGTTGCTCTGGTCCCGCGTGGTGACACCTGGAGTCTTTTGCTCGTGCTGGGACAGGTGCTCCATGCTGCTGTACACCTGGAGTAATGGGATGAAGGAGAAGAAGAAGAAAGAGATGGGCTGAGCCAATCTAATGAGAAATATTAGTGGAAAACATAGGATACGATCCAGTCACAATCGTATTCAAATTCAGCTCCATTCCCAAGATAGGAATAAAAACCGTCTCCCCAACACAAGAAATAATGATGGGCCTTCAAACCCTCCTGTTGGCCAATTCTGCCACTTCCCAGTCTTTCATGCCTAAGGGAGTCAGGGCCTCCTGGTTTTTTGTCCCAATCCTACATTGTCAAGACCTCAGGAAGAACTGCAGTAAGTAAGTAAGTAAGTAAGTAAGTAAGTAAGTAAGGGCTTTACCTTGCTGAATCTGGGAGAACAAGATGAAAACTGGCG
This sequence comes from Vipera ursinii, assembly GCF_947247035.1. Taxonomy (NCBI): domain Eukaryota; kingdom Metazoa; phylum Chordata; class Lepidosauria; order Squamata; family Viperidae; genus Vipera; species Vipera ursinii. The sequence continues at coordinate 174,919,151 of NC_139513.1, read as the reverse complement.
TATCTCCACTGGTTCATCTTCAGTCGTATCTTCGTCATCATAGGAATTAATGTGGTGGTAACGATCAGAGCGGGCTAAAATGAGAAAGAAGAGCTCATGAGGCTCACAGAAGCCCAGGTAGGGTAATGTCTTGGACTTAGTCCAATAATTTTGCTTTCCTGTGCCTACTACTTAAGTGGCCTTAGGTAAACAAAGTCTCTGCACCCATGTGTCTAGAAACAGTTCCCTTTTAATGGCTCATAACCGACTGGACTACAAGAACAATAAAAGTAATATTTCTCCTGTTGGAATTTCAGAGATCTTGTTTTCACAAGACAGTCAGCATCAAATATCAGACAGAGTAGATAGATATTCTTTAAAACTTTTTCAGGAATAGAGGCAGTGTCTTTTCAGTGCCAGAACCTTGACTCAGCGCTGTCACTGACTGCAAGTTGCCGTCTAGGAAAGAATCTTTCAAAATTAACAACTTTTACAGGTAGTCCTTGACTTGAACAGTTGCTTAACAACTGTTTAAAGTTACAACAGACTCAAAAAAAAAGTTACAACTGCTACACTATTCCCATGATCATGGGATCAGATTTCAGGCACTTGGCAATGGCTCACATTTACGACCAGTCGTATGATCATGTTTTCTGATCTTTTATTGCTGCTTTTTGACAAAAACTGCCTATTGGATAAGCCAATTTGGCTTGGTGACCACGTGATTCATTTAATGATCATTGTAAAAATGGTCATAAAATGGAGTCCGGTCATGTAGCAACTCACCTTATGATTGCAATGACTTATGAGTAAAATTCTGGACCCGTTTGTGGTTGTAAGTCAAGGACTGTTGGTTGGGGATTCTGAGAGTTGAAGTCCAGACATCGTAACGTTGCCAAGGTGAAGAAACCACCGTTTTCCAGTCTTTCCTGGAAATATTAGGCAGCTATTCTGCTTGGCAAACAAGAATCCTTCCACTAAGCTGCATAGCCTTCCCCCCACCCCCCGCTGGTTGTGGTCCTTATGAATATTACTCATCCATAGCTGCTACTGTATCAAGAGAGGAAACAAAATCACAAAAATATGGGGGTTCTTTCTATAAAAGCAAGGCGAGTGATCCTGATTCAAAGGTGTATGGTCAGGGATAGCTGGTTAACTGTCTTCAGCCAAGTTCAAATTATCAACCAAAATATTCAGGTTCAGGGAGGGAGAGAAAGTTAACACTTGCTGTCAAAATAGCTGGTGTCTTCCTCAGATTCCAGATGAGGGATGAACTCTGCTTTCTGCCTCAGAAGCCCATTCCAATCTAGTTCTTTGAAAAATGCATGCTGTTTCACTTCATAGGCGCCACCTACATAAAAGAAGGAAAACAAGGTTTTGCTGTCCCCTGCTGGACAAGATCAAAAATCACCCTAAAGAATGAGCCAAGCAGTTACCCTAGTGCCAGGGGTAGGCAACCTTGGCTCTTTTATGACTCGTGGACTTCAACTCAGGAATTCTGGGAGTTCAAGTCCACGAGTCATAAAAGAGCCAAGGTTGCCTACCCCTGCCCTAGTGCTTAGCTAAGAAATCTGGATCCTGTGCCAGAGATAGTTTGTGGAGAGAAAGGATGGTGGAACTGGGAATGCTTGCTATGGCCACAGTTGGTTGACCCTTTGATGCTCAAGGCGGTAACATTTCAGAGGGAAGGGAAGAACCTCTCTCCTTATGAGTGGGAAGGGTGTACCCACCACTCATTCGCTCTCTTGTCTGGCCTTACCTGCTCCCAGGCGGAGAAGAGGATTGGTTTGCAGGAGGCAAGAGATCAGATGCTGAGCATCTGAGGGGAGTGCCTCCTCTCCTTCTGGCCACAGGATGTCATCTGAAAGCAAGGAAATAAAGACAGGCTGTTGCAATCCAATGGTGACACTTGGGAAAGCAGATCAGGTCAAAGAGGCTCCAAAATAGGGAGGGGGGGATTGTAAAAATAGCTCCTCCTACTAAAGCTGCAACACATGATGTAATTTATGTTTATACGACAGCAGGAGCTGCATCTCAAACGTTGGTGTCTACACAATGCTTCACTCACAATTTCATGATGCTTTTTCACCCCCCCATTCCATTGCTTTATCTAAAGGAAAAGCCTCCTTTGAGGACCTGTGGCTTCGTGGAAATGCCCATGCTGTCTTCTGAGCAAAAGCAAAGTCCTCTACTTTCCCCCTTTTTTGACTTGTCAGTTTCGTTTAAAATCCACCTAAGGATTGCCTGGCCTCCCATTCAAGTACTCACCAGCACTGACCCTGTTTAACTTTTCACCAGCCAAGCATGTATGCTGGATGCTGCAAGCTGGGAAGAAATTCTAAAGCCAGTAACCAATGAGCCCCTAAGACAGACATGTCAAACACAAGGCCCGGGGGCCGGATCCGGCCCGTGAAGTGGTTTCATGCGGCCCGCAAAGCCATCCTGGAAACAGTGAGGGAACGGCCCCCACTGCCTTGGCCCTGGCCCAGAGACCCTCCTTCTGCCAGAGACCCTCAGATCTGTCCCACTCCTGCCCAGGCCCCCATAGGCACCCTTGATGCGAACGATGTGGAGCTGGCCACGCCCACCCAGTAGGCCATACACACTCTAGCCACGCCTACCCAGTAGGCCACGCCCACCCAGCCCCCTGAGGGCAACCGCAATGCTGATGCGGCCCTCAATGAAATTGAGTTTGACACCCCTGCCCTAAGAGAAGCAACACTTGCCCCTACGTACCAGTGATGACCTGGCCAAAGAGCTCTTCGGGAGTGTCTCCAAAGAATGGTACACAGCCCACCAGGAATTCATAGAGGATGATGCCCATGGCCCACCAGTCCACTGGCTTCCCGTAACCTTGGCGAAGGATCACCTCGGGGGCAATGTATTCGGGGGTTCCACACACCTGTTAAGATACTTGTCTTTATTCAGCTGTCGGAAATACTGATCCACTGAGTGCCAGGTATCTCAAGATTTGCAGTGCATACAGTTAATTGGTTCAATTAAATATGGGAAGCACTATAATTTTCTCTCTTACATATAACACAATTTGAGATTTTTTTTTTCTCCTAAGTACAGAGGCACTGATCCGTTAACATGAAGCGGTAAACAAAGATTTTCTTTGACCGTTAAAAAGTCAGTGCGCGAAATAGTTTGATTTAAAATTCCCAACAGATATTAAAAAAATGAAAAAGATAGCTGTCAGTTGTAATATCATTTTGTATTATCTTGTATTTTGTCCTCCTAGACATCATTCAAATGGCATAAGGACTGTGTAATACTTTGTAACTTTTTTCTATTACTGTATTTCAGTTGAAAGTACATTATCTCAGAGCGGGAATAAAAAAAAATCCAGAATGGAAAATCTACTAGATTTATAGATATATTCATTGATTCAGCATGGCCTAGAAACCAGGAGACTGTGAGTTCTAGCCCCATCTTAGGTATCAAAGCCACCTGGGTGACTTTGGGCCAGTCATTCTCTTTCAGACCAACCCACCTTGCAGGATTGTTCTGGTGGAGAACATAGGAGGAGAAAGGAATATTAGGTATATTTGCCATCTTGAGTTACTACTAACAATGGGATAAAAATCAAATAAATCAATAATAAAATAGCTCATCACTTTTCTCATGCAATTTTTCTGAATTCAGCTTTAGCTTTCTGAATATCTGCCTTTTTCACATTTAATATGTGTGCAGCACCCCTTTACAAATGGATTTAATCAGGGTTCCACCTGTTTATCTAGAAACTCCCTGGCGTCCTTCTCAATATGACCCTCGTACAAGTTTGTGGTAAGGCTCATCAACCCCATCTTGGAAAGACCAAAGTCTGTCAACTTGATATGTCCCATGGAAGTGATAAGTAGGCTGTGGAGAAAGCAGAGGGATAAAACATCAGAGAGAACCAACCGCAGCCACTTCCTAAACACAACTAAAGACAGGCCTTGTCTTTTAACTTCATACTTGTCAGGCTTGAGGTCACGATGGACGATGCCATAGTTATGCAGGTACTCCAGGGCCAGGACAGTCTCAGCAAAGTACATGCGGGCCATTTCTACAGGCAGAGCCCCAATATTCTTCAACAGTGTTGCACAATCCCCACCTGCTAGGAGGAAGGTGAAATGGTTAGGAAGATGGCTAGGATGTTGTTCTGTTTAGACTATGACTCTCTCCAGTTCTTTGACTGAAACTTGCAGTCGCGAGAATATAAGAACTGTGATTCTGGAGACTTATAGGAAACCCACAAACAAAAACATATTGCAATCAGATGTTATCTAAAAATGGGAGATAACAGTCTAGGTCAGAAGGCCTGCTAAGCCAGAATTTGCAGGGGGTGTGTGTGTTATTATTATGGTAAATCAAAATTCTGGGCTCATAGCAATATGGTAAGTAGATGCTGTTAGCCTTATTCTCCATGAATTTGACCAATTACAACCTATCAACAAGTTTACCTTCCTTCCTACCTAAAAAAAAATGGTAACATTTTACAAATTTATGTGTTATCCGTTCCTGTATATTTCTGGGTGGCAAAAAGTCCACCGTCAAGAGCATCAAAACTCAAAATAGAAGTTGTGAGCCCTATTAAAATGTAATTTAATAAACAACCTCAACTACAGTTGCCTTGGCATAGAAAAAGCTGGCTTGGGTATCAGTTGTGAACATTTTGGAGGGAAGACCTGAAAAAAATGTCCCACCGAAAATATAGAACCAATTGCATGGGAGTAGGTGGCCTCCAGGTAGCTTAGGTCTATGCCATATAAGGCCTTGCACACTTCAATAGGCTTTTTAAGCTATCAAGGTTAACACCCATACTTTATTTTGTGGAACAAAACTCATAATTTATCAACAACCTATGTGGAGATCTGTATTATTAGGCTACTACCTATAGGTCATGCAAACCCAACTCAGTCCCAATTATTGAAATGGGAGCCTTTATAACCAACAGGCATAATTTTATATTTGCTTATATTCTGTGTTTTCATTGTTCCTTTTCCTAATTTGCCAACTTAAATAATCCAACATTATTAGCAAATTTGCCACTTTGCTTTCATCACCTAATTTATGAACAAGTTAAAAGCACCAATCCCAAATACAGATGCACTGGGTACACAAACGCTACTTTTTTTCTTTCTTTTAGACAGTTACTAAGCCTTAAGTGGATTCACCTTTTATCCCATAATTGTTCAACTTGCTCAGGAATCTTTATCAAAAATTATCCGAAAGTCCAAGTAAGTGGTATCTACTGTCATGATTCCGACAGATGAAACCCTTCAAAAGAACTTCGAGGTATTGTTTTCCTTAAAGAATCTTTTATTCGGGAAACAAAGTTTTGGCACTACATAGTTGAACCCAAAAACTAAATTCCCCTCCCTTGGATACAAAGTAACAAAGTACAATTCCCACACCCAATAAACAGTCATAAATCACATTCCCTAATTAGCTTGAAGCGTGGGCTTTCTCCCCAGCTCTCCAGCCTGCCAAAAGGTTATCAGCTCTGGACCCAGTTTGTCCTTGGATTCCCACTCCAGAGTAATTATTATTATGACTAACTGAACTCTCATTCCAATTCCCCCTCCCAGCACCAACTAATTCTAAAAGCATAGAAAAAATGGCTGCAGTTTCATCTGTTGTCAAAGCAAGAACATCCAATGTTAGCAGCGTTGACATCCGCCACCCCTTACAAAAAGGACAAATCCTGTAATGCAAACAAAACCATACGTTAGGGGTTGCCTCTTGGTTTGTTAGGCTGTTTCTTATAGAACTTACCAATGAATCTGTCAGCTTTTACATTGCTAGCTTTTACCCAGGTGGCTTCAGACAACAGATACCCTTTCCATTGCACTAAGTACTGTAGCTTCCCTTTAAAAAGTCTAGAATCAAGAATACGCCTCACTTCATAGTGAGTCTGTCCTGCTACTATGAGAGGTCCAAGTGCCTTCGTGGGGGGGGAGGTCATAAGGTGGAATCCTGAAAAGGTTTCAGCAGGCTACAGAGTGGACTTTCCCTAAGAGTCTGGGAAGCTTTAATTCTACCGTGACTGGGTTAATGATCCTTATGATGAGGAAGGGTCCTAAGTATTTCGGTCTTAACTTCTTACTAGGTAACTTAAGCCATAAATATTTTGTGGACAAATAAACCTTTTCCCCAACCTGGAATGACCTTTGAGGAGCTCTCTTTTTATCCACTTGCTTTTTATATGTCTCAGAAGCCTTTTTTAAAGCAATTTTTGTGGTTCTCCAGACTTCTTCCCACCCCCTCATCCACTGATCAAGAGTTTGGGAAGTGGAGGGTCCCTGAAGATATTCAGGTGATGGGCTGAACTCTTTTCCTGTGGCCACTTTAAAAGGTGTGAAACCGGTGCTGCTGTGAACAGAGTTATTGTAAGCCACCTCTGCAAAAGGAAGGTCAGTCCAGTTCGTCTGATGATAATCCACATAGCATCTGAGATACTGCTCCACCATTGAGTTTGCAGGTTCAGCCGCCCCATTGGTAGACGGGTGAAAAGCCAATGACAGTCCTTGAGATAAGCCAATTAGCTTAAGAAAACCCCTCCAAAACCCCGGTCTGAGATTATACGTTTTGGTGCACCCTGAAGTCCGTAGATGCTGGGCAGACAGGAGCCCTTTGCAGGCAATGAAGTGAGCCTGCTTTGAAAACAGATCTATCACAGTCCGGATAACTGTATTTCCCCTACTTTTAGATAGGTCTACTATAAAATCCAAAGCAATTTCTTCCCATGGTTGGGAGGGGTCTGCTACCGGTTGTGAAAGTCCAGGGGGTTTCCCTGGAATTCTTTTAATGGTGGCACACACAACAGAACTCCTGATATAGTTCTCTACGTCCTATTTCAATCCTGGCCACCAAAATTGCCAGAGAATTAGGTGTAGTGTTTTTAGATATCCAAAGTGCCCAGCCTGTTCTACATCATGGCCGTGCCGGAGTGTGTTAAGGGTTTCAGTCAAGCACAACTTCCCCCCTTTGTAAGCCAACCCATCCCTGCAAGTTAGGGTGGTTTGAATGTCTTTGAACCACTGGTCGGTGAGGAGCTCTTGTTTTATTTTCTTTGCCCCAGGTTCGTCAGGGTTTGAGGCTCTTGAAGATGGGACTCTGTGCGGCGTTAGTTGAGAAGCAGTTTGTGGAGTAGATATAATTGCGTCATTAACCTCTTCATGCTGGCTCTTGTGTTGGGGCAGTCTGGATAAAGCATCAGCTAAAAGGTCCCCCCCCCGTATGTGCTTTAGGGTGAAGTTAAATCGGTTAAAGTATTGTGCCCATTGTACTTGTTTTGGGGACAATTTGCAGGGAATTTTCCGTGCTTCTAGGTCTTTGTGATCAGTCCATACCTCGAAAGGCACCTTGCTCCCTTATAGATAGTGTCACCAGTTTAATAGAGCCCCCAATGAATCGCGAAGGCCTCCTTTTCCCACACAGCCCACCTCCTCTCACAATAAGTGAATTTTTTTGAGGTGTAGGCGCAGGGTTGTAGGACCCCATCCTGGTTATTTTGCAATAGCACAGCTCCGACATCCAAGTTGCTGGCATTAGCTTGAATCACAAAGGGTTTCACTGGACAAGGGTGCTTCAAGTTCAGCTCAACCGCAAATAGCCTTTTCAAATTCTCAAAAGCAGTTTGACAGTTCGTAGTCCATGCTAGTGGCTGGCCCGGTCGTGGCATCCCTCCCTCTTTGCCTGTTTTCAGTAAATCCATAAAGGGTAAAGCAATTTCAGCAAAGGAGGGGATGAACTGGTGGTAAATGTTGACGAATCCTAGAATGCTCTGAAGCTGTTTGCAAGTCTTTGGGGTTTGCCATTCGATTATGGCTTTCACTTTAACTGGGTCCAGTTCAATGCCTTCACTAAAAATTCTGTAGCCAAGATAATCTAGTCGGGTTTGGTGAAACTCACACTTTGATAGTTTAACATAAAGTCTGGCATTCAGCAGTTTTTTTAGTTCTTCTCTCACTAGTTTTACGTGGTCAGTCATATTCGTGCTGTATATCAGGATATCATCAAGATACACCAAAACCACTTTGTATAAATGGTCATGTAGTACCTGATTGATCAGCTGCATGAAGACAGCTGGAGCCCCCTGTAGTACAAACCGCATGACTTTAAATTGGTAGCTCCCCAGACTTCCACTCATCTCCCTCTTTTATCCTAACTTGGTAATATGCCTCTCTCAGGTCCAATTTAGTGAAGACGCTCCCTTTTGCCAGATGGGTTAGTAAGTCCTTCAGGAGGGGGAGGAGGTTTGTTTTCCATGCTCACAGTGTTTAACCCTTTATAGTCTAAGCAGAGATGAAGCGACCTGTCTTTTTTTTTCTTTAAATCACATCGGAGCTCCCACCTGAGATTTGGCCCATTCAATAAATCCTCTCACAAGGTTCATGTTCACATACTGCTACATTTCCTCCATCTCAAGGGGGTCATGGTGTACATCCTTGGTTGTGGGAGTTTAGCTCCCAGTAACAGTTCAATGGAGCAATCATTAGGCCAGTGGGGAGGCAGGGTGTCACATTCTTTCTCACTAAACACCTCCACTAGGTCCCAGTACTCGCTGGGGATGAGTGGCTCGCCTGGTTGAAACAGAGCAACTATCTTCGCTAGTTCGTTAGATGGGCTAAACTCTCCAGTAATGTCAGTCGAGTTAAGGGGGGGCTTGGGTCCTAATCCCACAGTTCTCATTCTGTTCTCCCACCAGATAAACAGCTTCCATTTGTCTAACCAGGCTAGCCCCAGGATCACGGCCTCAGTCATTTTCAGAGCCACCACGAAAGGAATGAACTCCCAGTGTCCACCTATTTCTAAGCATATGGGTTCAGTTAATTGCGTGACTAAGGTTCCTCCCATTAGGGAGCCATTGGGTTGCTCACTGGTTTAGAGAGCAACCTTGCTCGTATGCCCATTTTCAGGGCAAGTGGCAAGCTAACAACACACCAGGAGCATCCTGAGTCTACTAGTACTTTCAGATCTACCTGTGCCCCCGTCTTAGGGATTATGATCTTGGCAGGCAGAGAAAAAGGTGGAACGGGTCAACTCGCCATCGGGTCGTTCTCTCTTTCGTCATCGCTGTCGTAGGAGGGCAGAGTGGCAGCAGATCCGGTTTGGGCCTCGGCACTCTCCTGCATGGGTGACGTGACTTGGGCAATGGGTTCCTGTGCGATCCAGTTGGATTTCTCTTTCACCAGTTGCTGGGCTGGTTTCTTTCTCGCTGGTGGTCCCAGTCTACTCTGCTGTTGAGGGTAAGGGACTGGGCAACTCGTTGCTCGATGTCCCTGTTGCCCACATCTGAAGCATTTGATTAATAGGCCTGCAGGTGGCTTGGGGTTTTCTGCGGCGGTTGGAGGCTTTGGGGGGGGTGGCGGCTGCCGTCTGGGTTGATCTGGCCTCGGCCCAGTATCTTGCGGTGGTGGCTTCATATAGTGGGCAAGCTGGACATCCAGCCTTACTGCTGACTGGTACCATTCTTGCAACTGATTAGGGACCGCTCGATAAGACACAAGCCTGGGAGAGGTGGTCATCCAGTCTCTCCTTGAAGTGATGAACTAGGGATTGCTCGGGCCACCTGTCTATTCAGCTGGCTATCTTGTGAAACTCTCGCACATATTCCAGTGTGGGCCTGCCAGCTTGTCTTATTTTATAAATTTGCTCTTGCGCTTTGAGGGCTATGGATGGGTCCTCAAATCTTACTCTCAGCCATAGGAGGAAGAGGTGGAGTTTCCCCAACTCAGGTGCTTGCTCGTTGTATAAATTGTTCAGCCACTTGGATGCTTCCCCTTCCAAGTTGGCTGCAACCACGTCAATCATATCGGCTGGATTCGGATAGAAATAGGCACAGCATTTCATGTGGGAATGCACTTGGTTGAGGAAGAAGATCAGCTTCTCTGGGTCTCCATCAAAAGTTGCTCGAAGAGGTGGTGCCATCAGTGGTTGCTGCACTCCCCAGGAAGCCTGCATTCCCGGTGGTTGCTGGCCTCCCAACTGTGGATGTTGCACCAATGGTTGCTGACCTCCCCATGGTGGCCACAGCATTCCCAGTTGCTGCAGGCCCCTCAGTGGTTGGAATATGTTCGGGGGCTGCAGCCACCCCACTGCTGTTGCTGCACTGCTAGCGGCTGCTGGCCCCCCGGTGGCTGTGGCATCCCCAATTGCTGTAGGACCCCCAATGGTCTCAGCAGCTGCTGAAATGGCACCCCCAGTTGCTGCAGGCCTCCCAGTGGCTGCTGCACGTTTGGGGGCTGTTGCCACCCCCATTGCTGATGACTTATGGGTGGTTGTGGCATCCCCAGTTGTAGGAGGCCCCCCCCTGTGGCTGCTGCACGTTCAGAGGCGGCGGCCAGCCCCACTGTTGCTGCTGCGCTTCCAACAGTTGCTGACCCCCTGGCAGCTGTATCCTCTCCGGTTGTGGCAAGGCCCCCAGCTGCTGTTGCACATTTGGGGGCTGCATCCACCCCCACTGCTGTTGCTGCACTGCCAGTGGCTGTTGGCCTCCCTGCTGTGGCATCCCCCATTACTGTAGAGGCCTCAGGCTGGGTGGCCAGTAGACGCGTCGGTCCAGGCTTCAGCTGTCTGGGTGGCGACTCGGGCTCTTGCCTCACCGGCGGCGCTCTGGGCTTCTGCAGGGGCCATGTCTGGAGTGGCGGCTGGGGCTGTCCCTCTCTGCAGGGCTGGAGGCTAATGTAGGTGGCTTTGTGGATGCGGAAGCCGCTTGCCCTGCTCAGGTGGGACTGTGACTTACCCTTGGCAGGAGTTGGTGACTGCCCCGTTGATCATCATGATCACTTGAGTATGGAGAACGGGAGGGGTTGTTCCCCACTTCTCATCTCTAGCCCCTCGAATCTCTCCACCAACTTCTCCACTGATTGACTACGGACTGCGGACAGGTACTTCCACTCATCAGAGTCCTCAGCGGTAGTCAATTTTGTGGCTCTCCATTGGTCCGGGGAATGCGACTTGCGAGAAGCCCCTCTTGGCAGCTCAACCTTGTCTGCCTTTGAAGCACTTGATTGTGGCAAAGCCATCTCGAGGAGTCTGGGTAGGGTCCAGTCTGACAACCATATCAGTTGTCCCCACGGCTTGGGTCTTGCCCCCATCTGGGAAACTTGAAAAGACTCCTTCTCCACCGGTGCACTGGCCTACGCTCCCTCCTCTGAGGCGGCAGCCATGGCCGGGGTGCTGGTCTCAGGCGCCCCTTCCTTTTCTATGTTGAGATCTTCCCCAAATCTTTGTTGGTCTATCCTTCGACTTTAGGGACAGCGACTGGAACTTGGACCCCAGGATGGATAGGTAAAAATTGTAGTTTTGGGGTTAATGTCATGGTTCCGACAGATGAAACCCTTCAAAAGAACTTTTAGGCATTGTTTTCCTTAAAGAATCTTTTATTCAGGAAACAAAGTATCGGCACTACATAGTTGAACCCAAAAACTAAATTCCCCTCCCCTTTATACAAAGTAACAAAGTACAATTCCCACCCACCCCCAATAAATTACATAAATCATAAATCACATTCCCCCAATTAGCTTGAAGCGTGGGCTTTCTCCCCAGCTCTCCAGCCCGCCAAAAAGTTATCATCTCTGGACCCAGTTTGTCCTTGGATTCCCACTCCAGAGTTATTGTTATTATGACTAACTGAACTCTCATTCCAATCCCCCCTCCCAGCACCAACTAATTCTAAAAGCATAGAGAAAATGGCTGCAGTTTCATCTGTTGTCAAAGCAAGAACATCCGAAGTTAGCAGTGTTGACATCTACTTGGTAAGTTCTACATGTTTGCTAATATTCTCTAGCCATGTTAATTCTTCTTCAGGAAAACCTATCCTATATACTCGACAATTAGGTTGGTAACTGTGTTTTCCAGCAATTTATCTGTGATTTACATTAACCTAACTGGGCTTGAAATTCCCCAGATTCTCATTTACCCAGATATTTTCCTCTGGCTATTTTTCAACCCTCTCCTAGTAAAACCTGTGAGGTGTTATGAACTATATCTTTTTTGGCACAAGATCATCAGTTGCACATTTGAGTTTTTTGAGATTTAAATAAAGAGCTTCCTATTTTGTCTACCCTATTTAGGTCCATGCCTCAAGACTTACTTTCGGAAAGTATCAGTTCATGTAGTTTTCTGCCCTATATCTTCTAGAGGGAAGACAGATGGAAATAATTCATTCAGTTCTCTGCAGTCCTTATCTTCCTTCTATATTTCTTTTCTTCCTTTGTGATGTATTTGCCCAGTTAGTTTTTCCTGTTTTAGATGTAATTATTGTTAATTGTTGCTTTTAACAATTAAACTCAACTTTCTCTTCTATAACTCTCATCATCTGTGCATTTTGTTCCCTGGCCTCTTTTATTATCTTATTTACACATAGTTTGTAGGATAATGATTATGGACTGCATGATCTCTGGATTTCAAACCTTAATTTCTTCATTGCAAAAAGAATACAGGATGCTGAAATGTCTTGTGAAATTCACAATCACATCTTCTATGTTGTTGTTAGCTGCGAAGTCGTGTCCGACCCATCGCGACCCTATGGACAACATTCCTCCAGGCCTTCCTGTCCTCTGCCATCTTCTGGAGTCTTCTATAATCTATCTCAATTTATAACTGGACAAGCAATTGAATACAAAAAAAGAATCCTAACAAGATTTTTTTTTCTTGAGTGAGAAAATTTATTTATTTATTTATTTATTTATTTAATTTATATACATCATCCTTAGAAAGTGATACCAATAGAATTAACTGCAACTGTTGGAAAACTCTTCTCAAAGTTTGACCTATGTTTATTTGGTTAATGAAGGATGCATATATTTTACACTTAAAATTATTTGCTAATAATTACTCTTTGTAGAGTGTTTCTGCAAATCACATATGTAAATTTTAATATGGAATTTAAAGTGATTGGTGTGAACTTGTGATGCTACAGTATACAATGAATTTGCTGTCATGCTAACTCCTCAAGAAAAGAACAGTTTTTTGTGAATAAAGAGCAAATCAGGTGTACCATCTACTCTGTTTGAATTCCTGTTTAGGTTTTTCTCCTTTCATAGGGAGGAAAAACTCATTTCCCCCTCTATCCATTTAAAGAGAGGAAAAATTCTGTTCTGTCATACAGTACAGTACTTGGCCTACTTAAATCAATCTTCTTGCTTAAAAAACTCTTTTCCTGCCTAGTGGGAAGGACTGGTTTTATTCATAGGAAAACAAATTGGTGGATAATGTGCTGTGAATTCTTAACATTAAAAAAGAATTCATCACTGTATTAAAATGCATAATAAATCTGTATGGCAAAAAGTGCAGTCCAATGGCCACAACAGCATCCATTTTGCAATCTTCAAAGCCTATCTAGTATGATACCATTTTTGCAATTATTTTGACATCAGGGGATGAGTCAGTGAAAATGGTTCACTAAAGCTCTGCAATTGATTAAAGCAGAGGTCCCCAACCTTTTGGGCACCACGGAATAGTTCCGTGGGGAGAGGTTTTTCTGCAGACCGGAGGGGGCCTGGTTTCGTGTGCTGCCCACATCCCACGGATGGGGCTTTGCTTGTTTGTGCAGACTGGTTGTTGGCATGCCGAGGCTTTGTACTGGTCCATGGACTGGGGGTTGGGGACCCCTGGATTAAAGTACACATTTCTTTTTTAAAACTCCTAAAGCTCCTGTCTTTTGCCCCTCAGTAGCCTGGCACATTTTTTTTGCAGAAGATGTCAAGGTCAAATTCATTGTCATTATATAACTCTTGGTGAATTAAGACTAATTTGCATTTTCAGATGCTTTCCAGGGATGCATTGGATTAAAAGAGATCCAAATAGACCAAGCCAGAACATGAATCACATGCGAATGAGGGAATCTATAATGTCCTAGAAAGAGAGGCTTATGGGGCTGGCTGCAGTACAGCATCAGTCTTGTCCTCCTGGCTGCTAGTTACCCAGTTCAGTCAGGTATGGAAAACCCGTGCCAAGTTCTCAAAGGCTTTTGTCACTTGATTTTTCAAGTCGAACCAAAAAGGCTGGTTGGAAAAAAATGAATTTGTCAATGTCCCAAGCTTATTGGGGATGATAGGAAATTATTAGATACTAATCCAGAAGTATCCTCTTCACATTTTTTTAGCTCTTAAAGTTCTTCAAGTATTCTCTGGTATGACCCTGCAAAGTCAGAACTGAGTCTTTTCAACTTCTTTGAGAGGTTGTATCACATGATCAAAGAGTTTAAACAGGAAATTAGACCATAATTCTCAGATAGCTCTGCACAACTTAAAGAGGTACATACCTGGAAGTGGACAACTGCAATGGCCATAATTTCCAATCTGGAAAATTGTATTATGTCAATATGTTAGGTAAGCTAGCTCAAGAGCGTCTACCCAGATGGAACAGCTGATTGACAGAGTTGCAGGCAGAATCTTCCCTCACCTTACCTGAACATTTCAGGCAATGAAGGTAAATTCTTCTCTATATAAGACACGTGCTTAAGTACTAAGTTATGCCCACCTGCTAACTATCATTCTTGTAGGCAATCTATTTACTGATAATAGTACATTCATTACTATTCATTATTATGTTTATTACGATATTTCTTATATTCTTTAGGAGTTCTTACAAATAATGTGCTGTTAAACATAGTATGTTCTTTATAAAATTCAGCATCCTAATGCAGCCTTTTCAAATCAGCTGCTTCCAAACAGACTGAGTTCGCCTATCATGCTGCAATCAGTGCTGCCTATGTCCAAATCGGACATTAGAGAAGTTGAAGTCTGCGGTTTGCTAGGCACAATACTTTTTGCAACGCTAATAAACCAGGCAGATGGTTAGCTTATAGACTGAGGAAAAAACAAAGGGCCTCTAATATAGATAAGATTGAGTACAAAGGAAGGGTTGTGTTTCAACAGAATCTTATTAAGGATGCTTTTGTGGATTTTTATTCGAAATTATATACTAAAGAGGAAATTAATGTAAAAGATATTGATATATACTTGGAGAATGCTAGCATCCCGGTTCTTTCGCAAGTACAAAAAGAGGGGATTAATCAATTGATTACAGAAGAAGAAATTTTTACAGCAATTAAGGAACTGAAGGTGGATAAAGTGCCAGGCACGGATGGCTTGACTGCGGCCTATTATAAAAATCTACAATTAGAGATGATAAAGCCGTTAAAGGAACTGTTTCAGACAATTCAGAGGGGGGGAAAGGTGCCACCGTCTTGGAGAACAGCTTTTATCTCTTTGATTCCGAAGGAAGACCAGGATGCTACTCAAGTTAAAAATTACAGACCGATATCGCTTTTAAATACAGATTATAAGATATTTGCTAAGGTTTTGGCTAATAGACTGATGAGGGTTCTGCAACAGGTGATCCATGGGGATCAAACGGGGTTTATTAGTGGTAGGCAAATGAAAAATAATGTGAGACATATAGTTGATGTGTTAGAGTTTTTGGAAAGGCACAACCAGATCTCTGCAGCGCTAATCTTTTTAGATGCTGAAAAGGTCTTTGATCAATTGAATTGGCAATTTTTGTTGAAAGTTTTAGATAAAATGGATTTTGGGGAAAAATTTTTACAACCGATTAGGGCATTATATCAAAAACAAACTGCCCGAATCATAGTTAACAATAGCCTGACAGCAGCATGTAATATTGAGAAGGGCACAAGGCAAGGGTGTCCGTTATCGCCCTTGTTATTTGTGTTAACATTAGAGATACTATTGGTTAAGATTCGGAACTCGGAAAAAATTAAGGGGATACAAGTTGGAGATCAGGACTATAGATTGAGAGCATTTGCAGATGATCTGGTTGTTACAGTGACCCAGCCAGAGAACTCTGTTGTGGACCTGATGGAGATAATAACACAATATGGGAAGGTTTCTGGATTTAAAGTAAATACACAGAAAACTAAAATTTTGGCTAGAAATATGACAGTTTCACAGAAGGCTCTCTTAGAAGGATTAACTGGATTTGAGATTGTTAAAAGGGTTAAATATTTGGGGGTGATTTTGTCGCCCTCTAATACAAAGCTATATAAAAATAATTATGAAAAACTATGGGGGAAAATTCAAAAAGAATTGGAGAGTTGGCAAAAATTGCAATTGTCTTTGTTGGGACGGATTGCAGCAGTGAAAATGAATGTCCTGCCCAAATTTTTATTTTTATTTCAAATGATACCGATTCTTAAGAAAGATTCTAATTTGGAGGAATGGCAGCGTGGTATCAATAAATTTGTGTGGGCAGGGAAAAAGCCACGAGTTAAACTTAAGATTATGCAGGATACTCGTGAGAGAGGTGGCCTTAAATTGCCTAATTTTAAATTATATTATGAAGCTGCTGCATTAGTAGGAATAAGCGATTGGATTAATTTGACACAATTGAGGTTATTAAATCTTGAGGGCCATGATTTGTTGTTTGGCTGGCATGCATATTTGTTGTATGATAAGAAGGTAGATACTGTGTTTAGGATGCATATTTTAAGACAGGCATTGCTGAGAGTTTGGAAGAAGTATAGACATAAGTTAAGCAGCAAGATACCATTGTGGGCAATTCCAAAACACGCAATAGAAAATATACATGCTGGTTTCAAACATGATGTGACTACGTACAAGGAAATTTTAAGCCTGGAAAGGAATGTTTGGTGTTTGAAATCATATAGTTTCTTGCGAGAAGAGAAGGTTGTTCAAACTTGGTTTCAATATATTCAACTGCGGGCCAGGTGGAAAGAAGACCAGAAAAATGGATTTGCAATGACTGATGAAAATTTGATAAAGCAAATTAGAAATCAGGGACCAGCACATATCAAACGGATATATCTTGCATTGATAGAGATTGATTCAGAAACAGAGCTTGTTAAGGATTGTATGATAAAATGGGCCCAAAACATTCAGGAAGTTATTACAATGGACACGTGGGAAAAGATTTGGGTGAGGAATGTAAAATTTACTCAAGCTCAAAATCTAAGAGAGAACTTTTACAAAATGTTTTATAGATGGCATTTAGATCCTAAAAAGCTTGCAAGTATGTATCCGAATTATCAGCCTAAATGTTGGAGGTGCGGTGATGAAGATGCAACATATTTTCACATATGGTGGACATGTAAAAAGGTTAAGGCTTTTTGGATAAAAGTCTGGTGGAACATGCAGAAGATTTTTAAACAGAGGATAAAGTTTTGTGCGCAATTTTTTTTGTTGGGAATAATTGTTGACGCTACAGTTGTGGACTCCAAGTTGATGTTGAACTTAGTTACGGCAGCAAGACTTTTGATAGGTCAATATTGGAAGAAAGAGGAACTGCCGACTATAGAAGAATGGACTTTAAAGGTTTCCGACCTGGCAGAGATGGCGAAGATTTCGGCCTATTTGAAAGATCATTCGCAAGAACGTTATATTATGGAATGGAGAAAATGGATTGAGTTTATCCAGAACAAGTATAGGGTTAAGAAGTTTTATGTAACATTCGAATAAGTCTTCTTTCGTTTTTTTTCTTTTTCTATTCTGGTTTTTTATATATATTTAATATTGCTAAGGTTTGTTTTATCCTATATAAGCTAGAGAGTGATGGATTTTAGAATTTATAGTTGTTAGTATATGGTTGTTTATGATTGTCTTTTTATATATATATACCTTGTATTTAGCTCTGGGAAGTTGGGGGGGGGAGGGGGGGGGTGGAGGGAGGGGGGGAGGTTGGGGGGAGGTGGGGGGGGAGTAGGGAGGGGGAAGGGGGTTTTTTTAAAGGAAAACTGTATTTTAAAACTTTTCAATAAAAAAAATAGTACATTCATTACTATTCATTATTATGTTTATTACGATATTTCTTATATTCTTTAGTTCTTACAAATAATGTGCTGTTAAACATAGTATGTTCTTTATAAAATTCAGCATCCTAATGCAGCCTTTTCAAATCAGCTGCTTCCAAACAGACTGAGTTCGCCTATCATGCTGCAATCAGTGCTGCCTATGTCCAAATCGGACATTAGAGAAGTTGAAGTTTAATGTATTTTGAGTCCAGTTTGGATAAAGCTGTAAATGACCTGTATGTAGGGCATATCAATCCAACTGATTTCCATGGATTATTGCTAACATGACATAACTCTTGCATGATATTGGATAAAGACTGTCATAAAGACCTTGCATCTCACAGGTATCAACCCAAACAAATTCTGAGACTGTGTACCTTCAACATACTCCATGACCATGCACAGGTACCGCTTAGTTTCAAAAGAGCAGAACATGCTGACCACAAAGGGGTTCTCTGCAAAAGTCAGAATGTCTCGCTCCACAAAGGCTTGTTGGATCTGATTGCGCAGGATGAGGTTCTGCTTATTAATCTTCTTCATGGCAAAACGCTGGCGGGTCTCTTTATGTCGCACCAAATACACAGCTCTAAGAAAGAAGAAGGTAGTAGAGGTCAGTCAGCAGGAGGCATTTTTAGGTTTGGCCCCAAAAGTCTATATTCACCTGCCACAAAAAGGAAATGCAAAATCTTGGAATCAGTGTGCCACAACTGTTTTGTAAACTACCTTTATTTTCATATTATTTAAAGAAAAATTGCTGAAGCCATCGTATTTATTAGAATTCATCTCCTTTTTCTAGTTGGCTAAAAAACCCTAACATTTACTGAATGCTTTCTACAGAAAATTAAATGTCGTCATATGTCTAGTGTACTTTGCTACAGCACATTTTAAGACAGACAAATCATTCTGGGCTATTACTCAGTGGGAAGTCAGAATCCAGAGTTATCCTGGATTTGGGATCTTGGTCTTGGAAAGACCCACCTATTCACTGACATTGTCTTCAGAGGTTCTCCTCCTATTGTCCATATAGCCCCAGTGATATTAGTGCCGTCTTGAGAAATGTCTTCATCAGATAGGCTTATTTGGTATCTACACTTCTCTTCAATACCAGGCTAAAATTTATTTTATTTATTCATTAATCAAGTAATCCAAACTTTATTTTTTTTTCAAAATTATAATCTATTTTTATGGCCCCTTTGAACCATTGTCCTAATTTACATTCCAATTTGCTATAACTGTCGAGAGGGGCTACATCATCATTGTAGGAACAGAATGACTGGCCCAAGTAAACATTTGAAGCATTTGGAACTAAATGTTGACCCAGAAGAAGCAAAGATCCTGTTATTGATCTTGAATGTTATTGCTTGACAGATCCTTTATTGCAGCTGATGGATCCAAGGAGCCTGATGCTAAGTTAGTGCACTCACCCATAGGCCCCATTGCTTATAAGTTTAATAGTTTCAAAGTCTCCTTCTCCTGGTGGCTTCTTTGGCTTTGGAGTAGTCCCACGACTCTGCAATATTAAGGATTCAGAGTGTGAGGCCATAAATGGTCCATAAAGAAACAAGAATTCAGTTCTAACAGAAGTTTACCTTATAGGATGCTTTTTATATACAAGTTAACACAACGTTTGAATCTGAATTCTGTCATTCAGAAACAGTAGTCATTTCATTTATAAATGCAGGAACATCAAAATTTAAAAAGAGTCAAGTGCACAATGAAATGCATAGTTAAGCAACAGTATCCAAGTCCTAATAATGCATTTTTTTTTAATCCAGGCAGAATCTCTGTTCCTCAGTAAAGAGCTACTATCACATGTACGTTCATCACATTCTCACTAATAAAGAACAGAAAACTTAGAACAAAGCTGCAGAACCTTTTCTAGGCTACAAAGCACAATAGATCTTTCTGCGGCCTAATTATGAGATGATACCACACTCCCAAAAAGTAGGGCTAAGACAAAGCATGAGGGATAGATAACAAAATTATGACTGATTCTATGTTAACTTTTAATCTTCTGTTGAGAGTTAATCTTTGTAAGTCTTCAGAAAAAATTGTGAAGCCCTAAGTATTCTTCCGCCATTTATTTACATTATAATATGTTTGCATATTAAGGATTTAGTTGATTCACTGTGATTTAAAAATCAAAAGTAAATACACCATTCAAATTTAATAAACTGAAAACAACACTGAAAACCTCGTGCCATCTGCCAATTTAACTCCATTTCCAAAGAGCAGCTGGTTAGCTTTCTTAGTGCCTCTGAAACAATCATGTATTTGATGATTTTCCAAAGGGGAAGAGGAGCGGTTCCCTCAGTGTCTCTCTATCCAGTCTTTTCTGCTCAAAACAAACATGCCATCACTGAATTATTAAGAGACTGTGGTAAGGGAGAGATTGGGCAAGAGAAGCAGTTCCAGCCTGGGAAATAGTAAGATTCAGGAACAATGCACCCTCTGCACTAACCAATAAATAAGAGATTAACATCCTGGACCATTCACCATTTTCTTCCACTTTCAGCCTATTCCTTTCCCCTCAAACATGCAGGTCCCATGTGCAATTCATCTATCCTCCATCTGTCTGTTTTGTTTCTTGTCCAATCCACCTACGATCATTTCTCCTTCTTACCTTTCTCTCTGTCACACTCATAAGCCATCATTCTTGCCCAGACCTCCCCCTCTTGTCCCTTAGCCACCCTTGTTATGCCTCTTTTTCATAGTCTTCCTCTCCTCCGTAAGTGGATTTTTCTTCTAATCTTTTCCACATCCATTTCTAACCATTGTTGCTGCTGCTGCCACTGGACAGAGCAATTTAGAAAGTCTCTCAAATCAGTTTGTCATAAGGACCAACAGTAGCTTTCCAACATCTTCAGCTGCCCTGTAAAAATCAAAAAGTACATCTTGCCAATAGCATATAGCCTCATGGACACCCTTCAAGGCAGAAATGGGCAATTTTCTTGAGGGAGAGGGTCATTATTTTAGATTATTTATTTCTTAGCCACTCTCGCCAAAATATTGTAGGGAACGTATCCTACAAACTACGTGTAGAGGTGGGTGGTGGATGCATGTATTTTAGTTAACATGTGCTCCTCATTCCGTGTAAAAATAATTGTTGAAACTGAGGGAGGCTTGAGATATTGTAATTTACTGCATAGGCAGTATTATTAGTTGCCCAAGGGCAAAAAGTAGGAAAAGTTAATGCAAATCTCTTCCATAAGCAAAATCTAGCTTGGGCAGCTCTTTGAAATTAGGCTTCTGATTCAGAAATAATATTTATTGTTTCTTAATTAATCTTTCTAGAGCACTGCCTGCATGAAACCCAGGTGGATTTACTACATAGAAATGCAATCTATGTTGATTCTCTCATATGAATACATTAATATACATTTAATACATATTCATGTATATATACATTGATTTACATTGGACAGATGTAAGTATATTGGGGGGAAATTACCTTGGAAAGCTAAATACAGTATTAAATGAACATATGAAAAATACAATACATACATAGTGATTGAACAACATCAGTATCCAAAGCAACACAGTACTCTGGAGATGACATAAGTAGTGCTGCGATTTAAGTTACAGTAATACCTCTCCTCCCTAAGCATCCACACAAATGATGTCTAATTTATTTCCAGTTGCTGCCAGTAGAAACAGTGCCCAATTTTAGATATAATCCTGAATTTCAAAGACTGGTACTTCTGAACATGGGCATCTATGTTCAGAAGAAGGAAAGGCAAATGATAGGTGCCTGGTAAATGCCATATTTTATGTTTATACAGCTTTTTGAGTATTATACCATCACCCATTTTTACTGAATCTCAGATTTCATCTTACACAGATGGGGTATTCTTCTGAGGCTTAGTAGTAATGACAGACTTGCTTTCCCCTTGCTCCAAGTGGGTATTTGCACAGCATGGTGAACAAATTGCAATAAAGGTGCGTCTGTGGGAGTCCCTGTGTGGAGGAAAACTGGCTAGGGTGGGGTTGGCCAAGCTGACCCGTATACTGACCTCGGCGAACTCTTCTGTCTCAGGTGTGTTGGATCCTCCACTATCGTGCTCCTCCACATACAGCACATCTGACAATAACAAGGTTTGGGGAGAGCCAAAGGGAACAAGGCTTTAGCAACCCCCATTGTTGTTTATGAAAGCACAGAAAGGGTGAAATCTAAACACACACAGAGCCATGCATATACACAAAGGCACATGCATGTGGTATAAATGGGTATAGATGAAAGCTCCATGTGCTCCAATGGCAAATCAGAAGATTCAACCATGCACTTGCAAGCACATCTGCATGCAGCTCAACACACACAGATATGCAAAAGCCCCTTTATGCTGATGTGCACATATTGGGAATTTTACTCACACTCACAATGCAATTTAAATGCACTCATGAAATCCGGCTTAGAGAAATACAGGTATATTTAAATACATGCACACATTTAACACTGGATGCAGATGAGCATATGCTACTTTGCCAGTGTGAAAATGTACATTGACAAGCTGAAGCATTAAAAAAATACATTGTCCTAATGAAGAAACACTCAACAGACCTTCTAGCACCTGGGGCCTTTGATCTACCACTTTCCAGAATTTGTATGCAAATTCTATTACTACTTCTCTGTAAATCCAGATCATGATTCCTAGTTAGACAACTTTGAACAATTATCAATCCTGTTTCAGGATCAACCACACCTGATGAATCCATGCAACACTTCCCCCATTGAGAGGAAAAACAGAAATGGAGGGTCAGTTTTGAATGAGAAGTCAACTTGAAGGAAAGGGGTTAACACCCATCTTTTGCACATCAGTCTGATAAAATCCAGAGCCCAGATGCTTACACCAAAGGTCCTAAAAATAAAAACAGAAGCCATTCCAAAAATCCTTCACACTGTGCACAGTTTGCTCTTAGTTTTAACTCAGATGAAGCAAGCAGCATAACCCAGCTGTTGGAATCTGCCACCTATAACAATTTTACAACCCTGGATATCATGGATTGGAGTATTAACATTTAGATTCAACACACAACCATTAGAAAGTTATTTGGCTTGGTAAAAGTCTGAAAGGAGGGAAATTGAGAAATCTTTGTCAGTGTCTTTCCATACATCTTTTAATGGCTATGTTGTATATATTTAGCTACAACTGAGGAGGTGGGGGGAGAAAATGTGGTTCTGAATTTCATTAAGTCACCTTGTTTATGTAGAAGCACTGGAGGAACAGTTGATGCTGTAAGATTTGCCATAACATTGAAAACTGAGGTTTGAAGTCAAGATGAGAAAAGACTTGCTGTTCATCCAGCATTTTTTGTTTTGCCCTGTGAAGGATTTCAATCCCATATCATAACCAGTCTTCTTCTACAACTAGGTAGGCTGATTTTCCTTTTACACCATCCCTGATGGTGACCAAATTTTAAAAAAGAAAAATAGACACTTGTTCATCTCCAAAAAGTGTCTATTTACTCCAGCATTTTTGAGAAGAATCCCAGCAATCACCAAATAAAAAATAGTAATCCAGAAACTTCTAGTACATGACAATTTACCTCCTCCTCCTCCTTTCAGTTTGTTAATAAATTTTTAATAGCTCCTTAATAAATTTAACTTCTTTTTACAGACCTTAGAAATATGCCTATCGGTTATCCTGGCTAACTCTGTGGAACTAAGTTCTGTGTCGATTTATTTATAACCTATCCTCTTAGTAGAATAGATAGTCAGACAGATATCCCTCAAAGCTACATAAGGAACAAAAATGGCCCAAGAATAAAGAATTATATTGAATAAAATGAACAAATTTGTGCTATGTGGAATCCATGTAATGTTAACTTGAACAAAATTCCACATATCCAAAGGAGCTATAAGATGACCATGCTAATACATGCAAGAAATGACACACAAGTATGGTCACTTGACATTTAACAAATATTGTGACTTGGGTACATATGCAGAGAGGAGGCCACTTGGATAGCAGATAATTTTGGTTGCATTACCTGGAAATGGGTCTCGAGTCAGTCCCAACTGGCTTATGATGTAACGAGGAATATCTGTCTTTACCAGATGTCCCTCTTTGGCATGGTCCTCAGCTGCTTCCAGCAAGTGGTAAAACTCCTCAGGATTAAACTCCTAGAGATAAAATGCAGAGCAGGTCAGAATTAGGATGGATTAGCAAAGAAGAACTGATTTCAGGGAACCACAAAAGAACCACAACTAGGGAGATGGACATAGACCTGGGTAACCAGACACAGGATCCATAGTCTGAACCAGCCTCTGTTCATCAGGCTAACTTTACCCTCACTTTTAGATGGAGGGTCTAAATTAATATGCAATTAATTGATAATTACGTATGGAGGTGGTTATCTGAACTGCTTGTGAAATTCTATGGATTAGGTTGGGCAATTTCAAAGTAAAATCTAAATGGAAGCCTTCACAGGGGAGAAAAATAGTGAGAATCAAGAGGAATAGTTGCCAGAGCTGTTACATACCAAGATCCTTAGTAGACAAACATGACAACATTTCTCATGGCTACTTTTTGAACCCGATTATAAATCCAAACCCAGGAATGCAAATGCACACCAACATACTTAACAGATAAATCAAGAGTGAGGCTTGGATAGATAAGTAACTTTATTCAAATATTAAGCAGCCCTAATTATGATAAAGAACAGCATCAATAGAGTTTACAGTTCTGTCTGTCTGTCTGTCTGTCAGTCAGTCTGTCTGTCTGTGTATGTGTGTTCACATATGCACAAATTTAAAACTTAAGTTTTCCTCCTTTTTTGATGTATCAAGCTACTTGCAGTTCACTTGGCGGTTGATGGCAGTGGCACTGCATTTTCATAACTATGTTGTCTGTTCTCAGGCTCTGCATTTCCCGCTGTCATATCATCTGTATGAAGCAAGGGAATTGGCAGTTTGGGAACTGAGGTCTAGGAAAATATGGGGCTTTGCAGACCACAGAAATTGGTTGATGTGACATGCATTTTCAGAAAACACAACATTTATATAGAATCTAAACAACTAGATGCCACACAACCAAGCGACTGGTTACTGCCTTCAGTACTGTAGATAATGTATGGCGAACGTGGTAGCTGAGTGCTAAAGGATCCACTGACTGTATTCTTTGACAGCAAGTGTATTCCAGCTGAGATGCCAATGTGTTTACACCACTGTTGATCATTATGAACTTTTTATATTAAAGGCCATCAGTGAAATTTAATGTTAATAAAGAGTTGCAGTTACTGAGATTTTGATTTCAACCACTGAAACATTTGTGTAGCTGAATCACTAGTAGATAAATTACAAGGATTTGTGAGCAAGATGGAGAAAGTCTGCAAAACTGCTAAATGGAGTGTCCATTTTTGAGGGAATGTTCCTCAATATGCTGGCTGCTGAAAAGAAACAGTGGGAGAAGGCCTTGTCTGTGGGATTTCCATAAACCTTTGCCTAGCCATTGATGGACACAAGATACTGACTCCCTTCCCTAATCAGCTGACAGTTAACCTCTTACACTGAATACATGGTTAAGACTGTCTATGTTATCATGTGGCACTTTTTGGATGAGCTGGATTGCAACTCCCATCATATCCTGCCATCATGCTGTGACTGACTGGATTTGTAACTGATGGGTCTAGTAGGGATTACATTGGAGAAGATTGCTTTGAGGAATTAAGAAGCCTCTTTCCAGCTCCATTTATAATCTGACCTGAATGAAAAGGGAAAAACGTGGAGAAGCTAAATAAACACAGCTCAGCATTTTCATTTTATTTAAAATAAAACCCTATTCCCCATCGCAATTCTTTTAAAACCCATGTTTGAAACACAAGCTTTATTTTTCTTAATTCCAAGTTGGAGAAAAGAGAGGCATAAACAGGAGCCCTTCTCTGCCATTCTTCTCTTTCTGATGCTCACGTGTTTGTTTCTGAACAGGACAACAAAGACAGAGTCAGCCTGGCCAATGCAGTGCAGCAACTGGCGGGCTGAGGAAAAGTGTTTTGTGATTGGCTGCTGTGTTGTCAGGGTAACACGCAGGCACCTTCAAAACTAGTTTAAGCAGATACAAGCCAGGTTGATGATCTGAACCCTTGGATGATAAAGGGTAGAGCCCAGATGGGGAGATAGAAGGAATTCTTGAGCCAGGTGGAAGCTCGCTCATGCTGAGCTCAGAACTGGTTTTCAATACCAGACTTAAAGGAGTATGTGAAGCAACAACATGGTGTTTGGATGTTCTCCACTTGGGAACTGAACTTTATAAAAGAAGCTTAATTCCAGCTGAAAGAGGGTTTCACTGCCTGCAGAGGAGGGCTTGTCATCATAGTTTTGGTGCTTAGGCAAAAATCCAAAGTCTCACCAAAAATTAATTCCAAAGACTCATCACTGAATAGCATGGTGTGCTATGCAGAGAGCTCTGCTGAAAATCCCATTTAGGCAAACAGCAAAATCACTTGTTTAAAATAGGCTGTTCATTCATCAGTCTTTTTATTTGGGACAATACTGTCTTTCAACAACTATCACCAGCACTAATTGACAGCCATTTTTTTATAAATAGAATCATCTTGAAAGTTTAAAACAATCTCCTAAATCTTCCATATTAATCCGGCTGCTAGTTAATTCAAAAGTCAGATAAAAATATGTCTTTAATAAACCAAGAAAGTAGAGACCAATCTCATTTCTAAAGGAAAAAAAAATCCACATTTGGATAGGAAGAAACCTTTCCTGCAAACGAGATGAATGAGCCTCTCGGAACAATAACCAGAAATGGTAGGTCTCTCAAACAACTGCAGGTGGTCCTCAACTTATGACCATAATTGAATTCAGAATTATGGTCTTAAGTCATTACAGCCATACGTCAAGGCATCACATGACTGGACCCAATTTTTGTGGCAGTTGTTAAGCAAATGAGGCAGTCATTACCCAATGGGCATTCTGTGCCAGAAATTGGAAGTAAATACCAGAAATCAGAAAAAAATGTCTGTAAAAAGTCAGTCTGTAAAAAGTCAGATGCTGGAAATGGCCATAAAGGTTAGCTAGTTGACAAACATCTAAAACACAATTATCTGGGAGGGGAGGAATACAGCTACCTTAACTTCAAAAACAGGTTGTATTTTTTTGGGGGGGTATCCATCATAACGTTGAATGGTCGCTAAGTAACCAGTCATAAAATGAGGACTAACAGTAGTCCTTAACTTTTTTGAAGCATTAAATGTTGGAAAATAATCAGTATCTTTTAACTTTGGAGCAATACAGTTAAAACCACGTGTACCAGTTAAAAACCTAGCTCTCACATTTTACAACAATGAAATTACTAGACCTATTCTTCAAAAGTACTGAAAACAGGTTGATAAACAAGTGATAAAGACCAGATGTGTGTCCTTACATTTATTACTCTTAATTATTTCCAAATCCTTTGATTGATTTAAATGCTTTGTCATTCTTAATGGTGTCTCTTCCATTTTCTGCTGCATAAATAATTTCTGAGAGCAGCTTTTCCCTGCTTCTAATTTGCTAGCCTTTATGTTCTACCAGTATGGAGCAAAAAGGAATAGCATGTCCTCAGATTTATTAGAATGAAAATGACTCTTAATGAAAAACCTTCTCAGTCAACTGAATTACGTTCATCCTACCTGGTTATTTGGTTCTTGTTATTTTAAACCCTTTTCTGCACATTCCATTCTTCTTCTTTTTAATGAGAAATGAATGCCTTTCTGACAACTACACCTATAAGAAAGTTTTCAAAAATGTGCTCAATTTTGCAGAAGCCCAGGTTATTTTTAATTTTTCAGATATGTTCTCAGTACTTGAAAGTGTAATGTTTTATAGATTCAATGACATCATTAACTAATGAGGTTGCCCATTTCCTCTTTTTCCTCATGGCCTGTGTGCCAGCCTACCTACTTTGTCATCTTCCTCACACCTTTTCCTCTTTTTCCCCTCAGCTGGTGTTGAAGTAGTAGCTGGTGTACCTGTTCTTTATTGTAATGTTCTCAGTAGTAAAGATTTCCTAAATGTCATAGCTCACTGGCTTCACCCAGTGCTTCTAGTGTTTTCCCTTCCTCCTGTTCTTCCTCTGAGCTGCCAATGCTTCTGCTGCTGATGCGGATACATGCTGGGGCCTCGGCCTCGGCTTTTTCCTGCTCTTATCTCCCACAACCACTTCCGTCCAAGGCCATTGTTTTGATCTGTATCTGCTCCAAATAAAGACTGGAAGACAGGTGAGCCAGGTGAGCTATAATCTATCTCTCTTACCATCTCAGTTGCTAGGATAAGGGGAACTCTTCACTCACCCCTCCCTTCTGAATTCAGTGCAGCAAAGATAGCTGCAAGAAGGTAGAGGTTTTGTGTACATGTCTGTGCATTTGAGAACTGGATGTGTGCACAAGCAGCCCACAGTGACTCCACAATATCTCAAGCAAATTTTAAGGCCTAGTGAAATAAATATAAACAAGGAGAAAGAAAGACCAAATCATAACAATCTTCTTCCTAATTCCAACACTGCTATTTCCATACCTTTTAATTATGTGCTGATCTTCCCTGTGTGGAATGTTATATAGTCACTAAGATAGGCTTATGGTATGTTCGTATAGAAAGATCTATTGACAACAGGGGCACACACTTTAGGTCCTTCTGCCGATTCCAGGCATACCCATACATATGCATGCACTCCACCCTTCTATGCCTCACCAGGCATTCTAGTAGGCGAGCTGGACGGGAGATGATAATGAGTAGCTTCTTCACCAGTTGAGTGACAAAGGTCACCTCTTCACTCTCAGAGCGTTCATAAGCCTACAAGCAACAGAAAAGATGGCTCATTAGTGAAGGAATTAGCCTGCCATTATTAAAGACCACAGCACTTACCAAATCTACCTCTCCATGACCTCATTACTGGAGTCTCTAATTCCACTAGGCACATCATGTAGGTGGCCTTTCCAATTTCCATCACTTAAATCTATTTTGCCTCATAAAGGCTACTCCAAGTGAGCTTGATTTTTCAGACTGCTTTTGAACCAAGCTACCTATAAGTTTTATTCATATTTCTGGTATTTTATTTCCTGGATTGATGACACTCACATCTTTTAATAGCTTCTCCATGTTCTCTTGCAACTCATAGAAATAGACAGTAGTGATGAGACCCTCCTGGGACTTGGCTAAACAGTCTCGTGCCAGTTCAATGACTTGGTGGTGGATGAAACTGAGCGCCCCATCAGCCAAAGGCAACACACTGTCTGGCTCATAGGATTTAATGAAATCTTGCAGCTTCTCTTCCATCTGTGCTGTGGCCTATCGGGGTAAGAAACAATTCTTGCATAAAGTAAAAAAGGACAGTCCCAATAACTCAGACTAAGCCCTGTTTTTTTTAAGCACAGAAAAGTATATGAGAATCTTTATCCTCAAACTTTACACTCAAACCTCGCTGTCCAGATTATCAGAGACAGAGAGAGAAAGAAAGAGAAACAGAGAGGGATCTGGATGATAAAACCATTCATTTATTACTGTCTTTTTTAAGGGCATTATTCAGGCTATTAGAGCTTTTTCCTTAAATAAAAAAGTCTGCTTTATTCTAGTATCATTGAGCCTATTGTCCTCTGACTTGGTATCCTTTGTCTCTTTTCTCTATTCTTTTCTTGGAATACTAAAATATTCAGGGGAAAAAGAGACAATATAAAGTGATTCAGTTCATTGTCAAATTCATTTAAATGTCAAAAGAAGGACCCAATCTTTCTGCCCCCATCTTAGCTGCTGCTCACCCCCCCCCCTGTAACTGTTCCAGCTTCAATGATTAGGATCTTTTTCCTACTCAACCCTTACCTTGGGGAATCGCTCCTTATAAACATGATTCATCATTACTATCTCATTGTCATGGGAGGATGGAGACCGGCCCGGGCTGCCAAAATAAATAAATAAAAATCACGAATCAGTCCTTGGTGACAGTCTTTTCCATTTCTTTACACTTTCTATTTCCCTAAATTTTATTTGAAAATCTCATGCCATGTTTATTTTATTACCTTATTCAGTAAGGTGGTAAATCCTGTACTGTAGAGGTTGGCAGACAGCAGCTTGGTGTGTACTAAAAGATCCCTATATAAATTTCCACAGATTTCTCACTGTAAATTATTTAATAACAGCAGTACCAGAAGAAACCCTTCCTTCTGACATTAGATGGTTGGAAAAAAAGAAATTGTGCACATGGGAAGGAAGGATGAGCCAAGGAATACTATTTGTGCACCATTATTGTGAGTACTGAAAACAATTTTCTGGTTAAGTGTGTGCTTATCCTAAGTGCACATCCACCCTAATGAGCCAGTATTTTGCATCTGGAGTCAACTGCTCAGTCTAGAAAAAAAGCAAAGTAGATCTCACAACATTAAATAACCTTACTCTTAGTGCACCCACTTCCACAACCATTAATCCTTATGCACCAACAAAATTGTGCACAAAATCAACAATAGACAACAAGCTGGGAAAAGAGAGTGTAAGGTGGGATGGAAAAGCATGCAATGATAACTCCCATCTTATGTCCATGTTACCATCTACAGCCTGTACAACTGCAATAAAAGGTGAAACCTACAAAATGAGATCCCTTTTCTATTATGAAAGTTTAACCTTTGATTAAGGTCGTGCATAATAATAATATAGGAAGTACTGTAACAATATTGCCACCATTTTGGAAACAGCATGGCATCCTTCCCCAACCTATTGTTCCCCAGATGTATGAGACTAACGTAACTTTTCTTTCAGGCTTCCCGTTTGGCTCATATCAGAATAGCAAGTTGATCTTCTCAAAAGTAAGAGCCAATGGGACTTTGATAAGTGTACAAAAGGCTGTCTCTTTAAAAATGTGAACTGCAACACATTCCATATTTACTGGTATAAGTGATATTTTGTAGTTATTTTGTGATAAATGTTATGCCATGCTCTATTTCCATTCCATTTTCTCTTTTAGAAAACTAAGTTCATTCCTTAAAACTACCATTTTGCCTCTTTCAAAAGTAGATCATACTTGCTTTGGGTGATGCTATTTTAGGGATGAGGAGTACCCTAAATTATTTAAGAGATATACACCCGTACTTCATAACGGTCCTATAGATTTTAGGTCTGGCAGCAAAGAAACATCTCTAACTGTTTCAGTTTGTAAAATTGTGATAGAGATCAGTTAACTCGCTTAAATATATAAACATTTTTCACACTTGTTGTACGATTCCAGCAGGGGGTGGTTTTAAACTCTTTGGCATGAAGCGTCCCTTCAGAGTTGAGAAGGGACAGAAAAAAGAAAGCGCGTCATATGGAATTGTACTGATCCTGCAGAGGAAAAAATGCTGTTTAGGCTGGTCTTGGCTGCTCCATCCTTACCTGAGGCTCCGGGACCGGGGCCGTACTGCGGGAGACCGCCGCCCCCCGTCATCATCGGTTATACTCTCACTGCTGCCAAAATGCTTGGACAGGAAGTGCAGCTCATCCATAGTTGGCTGATAAGGCAGCTGGTGAAGGCGCTCTTGGGAGGAGCAGGAAGACTGCGAGGGACAGAAGGGACACCAATGCTGAGATGCAGCAGCTCTATCGTGTGTGTGTGTGTGTGTGTGTGTGTGTGAGATTCCAAACCGGACACCGAAATACAGCTATTTCTGGAATATCTCCAATTCCTCTATATGGGATGTTCATCTTTCAAATACAATACATGGCAAAAAGCAAAATATAATCCAATTGCTAATTATAGGTAGTCCTCAACTTACAATGGTTCATTTACAATGGTTCAGGAAAAGGGCGGTATACAAATAAAACTATTATTATTATTATTATTATTATTATTATTATTATTATTATTATTATTATTATTAATAATAATAATAATAATAATAATTTAGTGACTGTTCAAAGTTACACAAGTTCACTGAAAAATGTCACTTATAACCATTTTTCACACTTATGACCACTGCAGCATCCCCATGGTCATGTGATCAAAATTCAGATGCTTGGCAACTGATTCATATTTATGACCGTTGCAGCCACGTGATCACCTTTTGTGACCTTTTCTGACAAGCAAAGTCAATGGAGAAACCAGATTCACTTAACAACTAACTTACCAACTGCAGTGATTCGCTGTGGCAAGAAAAGTCGTAAAATGGGGCAAAATTTACTTAACAAAAGTTTCGCTTAGCAACAGAAATTTTAGCCTCAATTGTGGTCATAAGTCAAGGACTACCTGTGCATATATTGCAATCAATCTAGAGCTCTTTGCATCAAGTCAGATCAATGGCTTACGCAGTTCAGTACTGTCAATACTAACCAACAGGACTCTTCGTATTTTTGGTGGTAGCCCTACTTCTCCTCAGCAGAGAAAAGAGATTGAACTAGGGCCACTAGCATGCTACCTATATGATCTGCCACATGTGAATTAAACTGCTGTTTATCTGCAAACCAAGAAGCTCACATGGCATTACAAATGGTGAACCGTGCACATACAGCATTATAGAGTATAAATGTGACTGTACGCAACTCTCTCTCTCTCCCCTCCTGTTCAACATCTATATGAAGCCGCTGGGTGAGATCATTCGTGGCTTTGGGGTGGGGTATCATCAGTACGCTGATGATACTCAACTTTTTTTCTCCACCCCGAACCAACCCAGCGATGCCCTCACCGTGATGTCCCGCTGCCTGGAGGCGGTCCGGGTTTGGATGGGGAGAAACAGGCTTCGTCTCAATCCTGCCAAGACTGAGTGGCTGTGCATACCGGCATCTCGGGTTAACCAGTCTATTCCATCATTAATGAAGGGGGGTGAGGTGTTACCCCCCGTTGATAGGGCTCGCAACTTGGGTGTCCTCCTGGATTCGCGGCTCAGTTTTGAAGACCATTTAGGAGCCGTGACCAGGGGGGCTTTTGCCCAGGTTTGCCTGGTGCGCCAGTTGCGACCCTACCTGGACCGAGATGCCCTATGCACAGTCACTCATGCGCTTGTGACCTCCCATTTAGACTACTGCAACGCTCTCTACATGGGGCTGCCCTTGAGGACCACTCGGAGGCTTCAGCTGGTGCAAAATGCAGCCGCGCGAGTTGTGATGGGGGTTTCCCATTACTCCCATGTAACACCTCTGCTTCGCGAGCTGCATTGGCTTCCGGTTGCCCTCCGGGTGAGATTCAAGGTGCTGGTGATGACCTATAAAGCCCTAAATGGCTTGGGTCCAGGATATCTGAGGGAACACCTGCTGCCGGCATCAAGTTCCCTTCGTCCTGTGCGCTCCCACAGGGAGGGCCTTCTCAGGGTGCCGCCGGTAAAAGAATGCCGGCGGATAACACCCAGGGGGAGGGCCTTCTCAGTGGGTGCGCCTGCCCTTTGGAACCAGCTGCCTGTGGAGCTCAGGACTGCCCCCGACCTTCGATCATTTCGCCGAGACCTGAAGACCTGGCTCTTCGAGCTTTCCGGCCCAGGCTGAGTTTTAATTGGGGTTTTAACTGGGGTTTTATATGTTTTATATTTTTTCAGGGATTTAGTTTAATCTTTTTTAATTGCTCTTAATTTTTGTATTGATGTTTTATATGCCCTGTAAACCGCCCTGAGTCCTACGGGAAAGGGCGGTATATAAATTCAATAAAATTCAAAATTCAAATTCTATGGAATTAGAGGGAACAGCCACATCCAATCTGTTCCCTATGTTCCATTATCTCACCTATCAAATCAGAGAGCTTAACATTATGTAAACATTTTCCCTAGAAGTGCACTAATGTGCCTTAACAACCCAGACTGAATCGTTCTCTTTCCCTGGCCCTTTGGATGACTTGCATTATGCAGAGTATACTGCATATAAAACTCTCTTGATGGTGTTGTTTGTCTGAGCAGTTGTCCTCTGGTGATCAGTGAGCTGGTTTTAACAATTTCTTCTGAACACATAAAGTACATTATTTCTAGTTCTCTGGTCATAGTGTTTCATAAGCAACACTGGCCTATAAAAGAGCTCTTTTATTTAAACAGTTTTTGTTTATCTTACTGATACTGTAGAACTTGGAGTGTTGGTTCCATATCCAGATGATGGTAGGGAAGCCAAAGACCAACGCCGGCCATCTGCCCTGAAAGTAACAGGGTGAATATAAAAATGGGAATCCTTAAGATGGAATGGGTTTGGGGCAAATCACATAATGTATGTGACAACATCACTGGGCAAATGCTGTGATATATGCTCTACTATCACTGGGATATAAGTATATAACTGCTGCTTTTCACACATATACCATTGTCACATTTATCATTACCTTAATATCACTCTAATGCTGCTGATGTCACTAAACTTTAACTTACTCTAGTATTTAAGAGTGAAAGGCAGAATTAATCCTGATTAGAAAAAGCAATTTTGTCATAAGTACAGTTCAGTCAATTGTGTCTCGTTTGCTGAAATGTCGTTTATTGTAAATAACTAATATCTACAAGAGGAGTCATATTTAGCTTCTCTGAAGATTCTGAGCCATTTAAGAGATTCTTAAGAAAATGTATGTTACAAAAGCTAGTTTAATCCTAAATGCTTTTAATCTAGGAAATCTAAGATTCTAAAAGTTCAGTTAGAAACAGCACCCACCACAAGATGTTAAACCGAGTAAATGCTGAGCTGTGATAAAGGTTTACTTGCCCACTGAATCTCGGTCATATCAAAACTAGCAGCTGATTTAAACTGTATAAGATTAATGGTAAGGCCATCAACCGTTGTGGAGGGTCATACTTTTATTCTGTTGAAAAAAAGATTTGATGTAGCAAGAAAAATGCAGCCCAGGGAAGCTATGAGATGGTTAAGAATGGATGCCAATATCATATGTCACTCATATTTTAACCATAAAATATGATGAATATGATGAATGAGCTCCAATCTGTAATAAACCCTCGCCAAATAATCTTCTTATAAGTCTCCAAGATTGCAGACTAGGAGTTAAAGCAGCCCCCCCTAAACTGATGCTTCCAGATGACTTGCCATCGGTCATACTGATTGAATGGGATAGCAATCCCACCCAAATGGAAAACGCTCGATTGGAAGTATTAAACCCAAAGGGTCAATATTCTTATACTCCAGCCTGGATTTACATCTCTCTTCCCAGGTACATTTGTTCATCCTGACCCACATTGCGTCACCAGCCCAAATCAGTCTTTGTCATTGATTCTTCAGCAATATATTTATATGTTGGTGAAACTATTTTACTACTGAATGTATATATGTGGATGTTTCTGTGCAATAATTGAAACTTTTGACCCAAAGGTTCATGAATTCACTTACAAAGTTGGTTTTCAGTCCTACAGGTCTTATATATCAAACAGCTTTGGCTGCTTGTTGTCCAGTATGAATCCGCAAGGACCTCCAAAAAAGGCCATTTAAGATAATATATGTAAAAATCAATCTGTCCAGGAAAAGGTATGTGTGCTAATACAACGTGTTCTTTCCTGCTGTAAGACATTCAGATGGCTCAAGTATTTTTAGGCAAGCACCCAAAAATGTAGAACACTCTTGTCAGAAAAAAATCTTTGTGATATAATAATGACTGTTACTTGGCTTATAGTACCCTTTTTACTATCAATTAACCATATCAATAATTCACAGTGTACCAGATTGCAATTATATAATTCCAATCTCTTCCATATAATTTTATTGCATAAAATTTATCAAGCATAGGCTTTACAAATAAAAAGCAATTTTAGTTATAAAAGCAATCATGCCTTTAGGTGCAATGCAAAAAAAAAGCAGAACAAAAATATGTAAACAACCCAGAATGGATTTACTCAATATTTTCCTAAGGGGCTGCTGGAACCTCACAGTCTGTTCCTTTGGTTTTGTGGGTGGAGGTGGGCAGGAGAAGTTGTATGTGCCTGTCTATAAAAAGAGAAGAGAGCAGATGGGGAGTAGGGAGCAGATGGGAAGTTCTTCCATAACCTCAAATGTCCCTGTCAGGATGATTTAATAGATCAAATACTAGAACAATAGCCAAAATCCTGCATTCTCCTTCAAAGCCTAAAGAGCCAGGAAGTTGAGTGAACCATTAACACGACAATTTGCCATCCACAGATCAGCTTCTTTGAATAACTGGTCTCTACCCCAAGTGGATACGTTTTCCTTCTGCAGACCCTTGACTCACTCAAATGATCTACATGTAGAATCAAATATGGAAGGTTGTGGCTGAGAATGGTCTAATTCCTGTATTATAATGGCAGGCTTGAATATATATATATATATATATATATATATATATATATATATATATATGTGTGTGTGTGTGTGTGTGTGTGTGTGTGTGTGTGTGTGTGTGTGTGTGTGTGTGTGTCTATGTATATGTATATATATATATATGTATATATATGTGTATATATATGTATGTATATATATATATGTATATATATATATATATACACATACACACACAAACATATAGGTATATATATGTTTTCTCACTCTAATTCTGGGATTAGTTACTTTCCTATAGAGGTAATATTACAATTACAAACAGTTCTTGTGGACTGCTAACAGCTGATAGGTAAAGGAGTATAAAGGATGGAACTTCTATGCAATTCATGTTTCTCTTGAGTCCTAGAGAGGGAGGGCTCCTCTTACCTGCGGGAAGAAGCGAAGGAAAAGTGGGCTGGTGTGTTGGGGGAGAAATTCCGAGGACTGTCAAGGGGGCTGCTACCTGCGGAAAGGATAGGGTAGGAACACACAAAATAAAATCAACATGCTGCTCTATGAGGCTGCTATCAAACTATGACCAAATCAAATCTATTTCCAGGAGCCAGCAAATTCTAGAGCCTGAAAAATCAATCAAGATGGTACAACAATCAGTTAGCAAGATGGAAAAGGGCATAGAGAAGCTTATTAAATATGAAAACAGCAGGTAGAAGGAAGCCAAGAAACAGAACATTGGATGGATGGATGGATGGATGGATACATAAACCAATGGCTCAAATATAGCAATGGATTGTTGATTGTTAAATGGCTGATTAGAAACTAATTAGAGGAAAGATGGAAAATCAGGTCAGTGGCAGACAACTTAAGAGAGTTAGAAGGATGAATAAGATAGTTATACAATATACTCCATTATATAAATATATATGTGGAATAAAATGGCTCCCTGGATACATAAAATAATGAAAGAACAAAGGAGGAATAGGGTGTATAGAATTACAGGAAAATGGATGCACTACTTAAGACCAAAACTGCTTCTGAATAATTTTCACAGGACAGCTTTAGGGTCAATGTCATGCTTGCTGCTAAACACACAGATAAACTCATAAGAATGAATAAGGCATGAGTGAGCATAAATTCAGTTTCTGTGGACATTTTGCCTTACATAAAATTATGTAATACTCCCCCCTCCCCCCAAAACACACACACACACACCACACACACACACACACATCACATTTTGGTCAGTTCTGACAATGAGAAGGAATCCCACATTTTAAAAACAGAGGAACAGAGCAAAGATTAAAAGACAAAGAGATACGCCCTTGATTTTTTTAAAAGGACATTGAATGATTCCTGGATAGGGACATTAACAATTGGGATACAAGATATTCTTTATCGGTAACTTATTCAGTCTAAACAGGCAGCTTACTTAAAGAATGGGTTCCTGTTCCTGTCTAGGCAAGAACAGAAAAGCAGGACTTAAAAATGCCTGGAATTTTCTTGTGGCTGATACCCAATTTTGCAGGAGGCACTTCAAGGCTGGAATTCTTGGAAGAAGGAGGGCCAAGGGCCTAACTCACCAATATGACCTGGGAGTGGAGAGTGAGGTCGTGGCAGCGTTGGTGATGTACTTGTCAGGATCAGGCTTTTTCTGTTACTGGTTCGGCAGCTGTACAAAGAGCAGGAAAGAAGAAAGGCCTAAATCAGGGTGTGCATGGACAAAGAATGCCAACCAGGAAGCAGTTGTTAGAAGACTTAGAAGACCACCGATGGAAAATTTGGCCAATTAATTATCTCCAGCTCAACTCGAGTGACTACTCTAAACAGCAATGAAATATGAAGTTGGATTGTTCCACTGAGTCAGACCATTGATCTGTCTTACACAATGTTGCTGCTTACTTGGTCTCAAGCTGACAATTTTCCCAGCCCTGCTGCTTAAACTCTGTTAACTGTAGAAGCTGAGGACTGAAGCAGAGACCTCTCTTTTGTAAAAGTAAAGTATGACCTCCTTCTAGGATCAGACCAGTTATATTTATCAAGTTTTACTTTTTAAGGGAAACTACAGGAAGAAAGGTTATTGTCATGGATCCAACACGATGCAAACCTAACGCAATGGGAAGCCATTACAAATGGGAAGGATTTATCAACAGATGTTGAAAAGAGGAAGGATATTCCTTCAACCTGACTTCCAACAGGAGCTCTAAGTTCTAGACTCTCTTGCTTACGCTCTCTCTCACATATTTTTTAAATTTAGAAATTTTGGATCCATTCTTGACAACTAGGACCACCAGATTTTCAGCTTTTTTCTCCCTTGAAAGACAAACAGGAGGACACTGGCTATTTAAGAAGCTCCATTCACAGTAGCAGAGCAAGGCAAAACAAAAATTTTAAATAATCAATAAATAACACTTGTAAGCATGATTAGTAGCCTTATTTTCTCTTCCTAAAGTCATTTAATAGTGCCTTCCACCCATGGCATAGAAGACTCAATTCCACACTTGTCACACCTTGCCATGAGTAAGTCTATGAGTAACTTGTCATATTATATAATGCAAACTATACAATAAGCAAAGCACTCAAAACAAAGATCCTCTGCCAGAATATATACAGTATGTAATTTGGGCTGGTACCATTTAGATGTGCACCTTGACAAGGACCAGCTAGGATTACCTTGCAGTTCCTCAGGTGCAAGTGGTTGGATTTTGGCATTATTCTGCCAGCTCTTGTTCAGCCAAATCTTGTTCAGTATTGCAAAAGCACTACGGTGTAGGTTACTAGCTGTAGACAAGGCTGGATGTCTGCCCAAGCCTAATGCTGTCAGCTCCTCAGGTTGCATGGCAGCTCAGACACTGTCCAGTTATTTATTATGAACAATTATTTGCTGATGTGTACCAGTCCTGATATCTACTACTTGTTGCAATTCCATGCTGACAAAATATGAACAACCCAAACAGGAAAAGGGCACGTGAGTATGTGCAATAAAAAAAGTCAATACAATTTGCTCTTCTATACTACTCTACTGAAAACCGGTCCTGTGAAGGGAGGGAAAATACATGTCATAAAATTATATTCTATATTCTGATCAGACACAAGAAAATAAAAATGAACACATTTAATCGTTCATGTTCTTGCCATCTGTCTTCTATGTGCTTCTTCTATGTGGTATTCCAGCCAATAATGCTTTGTGAATGACTGTAATTTAAATATATTTTCCATACATTTAAGATGTATCACATCTATCAGCATATGTTACATACCACTGGTCCAAGAAAACCTGTGGCATCACAAACAAGGTAATGATTTGCAGTACTTCTGGATTTTGGATATCATAAGTGGCTAATCAAGGAGTCTGCTAAGAAATATTTTCCAGATGGATGTAGCGCAGTTTCTCAACTTGATGGCCTTTAGATATGTTGGACCAGTACCCATGACTTCTCAGCAAGCATAGGTGGGATCATGATACTGTAGCTGCTCCAATATGTCCTAAAACACAGTTCTCCACACCCCTGTGCAAGCGACGTGTGTGCACATGAAGCTCCACCAGTGCAAGTGGCG
Organism: Vipera ursinii; assembly: GCF_947247035.1. Lineage (NCBI taxonomy): Eukaryota > Metazoa > Chordata > Lepidosauria > Squamata > Viperidae > Vipera > Vipera ursinii. The sequence goes on along the minus strand of NC_139513.1, from coordinate 174,879,711 downwards.
GGCATGCACGCGAATCCATCCCCTCCCCACCCCTGCTGCTGATCCACAGAGTTGGAAAGGTTGGGAACGATGTCCTAAAGCAGGGGTCTTCAAACTCGGCCCTTTTATGACTCATGGACTTCAACTCCCAGAATTCCTCAGCCAGCGTGCCTGGCTGAGGAATTTTGGGAGTTGAAGTCCATGAGTCATAAAAGGGCTGAGTTTGAAGACCCTTGTCCTAAAGCATTAGGAGGAATCATTTAGCATTTAAAGTCCTCTCAATGTCTAACTGGCAGAACTTTCAAGGCCTCAAACATGGTGCTTTCTTTTGCCTGAGATCTTTGTAAACAAACCCAGAATCCTTTGCAAAAATAAGCTCTCACATTGAATTGTGAGGTACAGCTTTCATAAAAAACATTTTTCATTGTATACAGGAAGTCCTAGACCACAACCGAGCCCAAAATTTCCATTGTTAAGCAAGATGGTTGTTGGGTTTTGCCCCATTTTACGATCTTTCTTGCACAGTTGTCAATTGAATCACTGCAGTTGTTAAATTAGCGACACAGCTGTTAAGTGAATCTGGCTTCCTCACTGACTGCTTATTAGAGGGCCGCAAACAACGATCACATAACAAAGAAATATACGCCAGTTGCCAGATGCTGCTGCAATAGCCGCAAGTGTGAAAAACTGCCATCTTTTTCAGTGTTGTTGGAACTTCAAATGGTCACTGAACAAATGGTTGTAAGTAAAAAACTACGTATATTATAAAAAATAGGATTTATAGCATAGCTAAAATTAAAAGAAACACAACAATATGCATAAGAAAAATTCTCAGTAATGAATCTCTCTGTCAGATTTGGCTTGCACAGACTTTGAAATAGAGCAGTGGTTCCCAACCTTTTCTATATCCCACACCTTCTGATACATTCTCGCACCCCTTACAAAAGTTCGAAAAAACGGCAATGAATTATGCATATACACTATAATTTTGAAAACCCAAGTTTTTGCACCCCCTGGAATATCATTTCACCCCTGGTTGGGAATCCCTGCACCCCTGGTTGGGAATCCCTGAAATAGAGGAATGGACTCTGAAAAGAATAACCAATAAGCATCCAAATTGTTGCTCTATATCAAAGAAAATCAAGCCACCACTTGTTAGCCAGACAGAATTTCCAGCAACTTTTCTGCAATGATCAAATGAAGGTGACCAGTTATGAATATTTGAAAGAATGGTCATGATCAAGGGGAGATTTATGGAATCCTATTCAACAGCAATTATTATTACTTGGTGTCTGATCTATGCAAACACTTCATTCTAAAATACGTAATGGTATTAGAAGTGCCGCATAACAGAGTGAGCGCCTGTTACTCGTCCCAGCTTCTGCCAACATAGCAGTTCGAAAGCACGTAAAAATGCAAGTAGAAAAATAGGGACCACCACGGTGGGAAGGTAACAGCGTTCTGTGCGCCTTTGGCGTCTAGTCATGCCGGCCACATGACCACGGAGATGTCCTTGGACAAGCGCTGGCTCTTCGGCTTTGAAACGGAGATGAGCACCGGCCCCTAGAGTCGGAAACGACTAGCACGCATGTGCGGGGGAACCTTTACCTTTACTTATTAGAAGTCAATCCTTATGATTTCCGAATAGACTTAATTCTAATTATTCTGATTAACCAAACATCTGGAGAGCAGGAGGATGGCGAAAAAAAACCAAGGAAAATTGTTAAGGATAAAGCATGTACACACACACACACACACACACACACCATTTTTCATAGATTTTTGCCCTATGCTGAATTTTCCCTACCATGAGAAGTAGTGGCTTGTGGCAACCAAACAGAGAAAACAATAGAAAAGTCCCTTGAATAAGCCTTGTAGAAACAAAGATGCTTAATGCCAGAGCACACCCAGGACTGCTCTTGCTTTTTCAACCCATATTCATCTCAGTCAAGGTACTGTAAAGGAGATTTTTCCTCTGTACTGAACTTCATTCCACCACAAGCAGCAAAACACCCTTGATCATCTGTGATTATGCAGCTCTACATCTGACACTTTCTCTTCAATTAGATGACAAATATTTGTATCCATAGATCAGTTGAAGGGTTTTTTTTAATGGGTATTTCTAAAACTTAATAAGATGGTGAGACAGAAAGACTTCCCCTAGGGGGAAATTCTACAACCATAAATAAGACATGACCACAGAAAAGGCCCTATTCTGCACAACCATACTGTGGCCATTCCAACGCTGAATTGAAACCAGGAGATCCATGGTAAGTATCGATACACAGACACTTTGATACTAATTGGGGTCAAATTCTTCAGGAACTTATATGTTAATAACAACAACAACGTGAATTTGTCTTAGTTGCTTACTGACAGCCAGTACAAGTCTGGGATCCACATATCATCTGAGGGTACATGGGTAGATTTCAGTGGAGTTAAGAACTTGGATGGGGAAAATACAACTTTATTGTTACTTTTTTATTTTATGCATTTAAACATATTTATGCATTTAAATGTATTTTTCAAATAAGGGCTGGGATTATGGATCTCAGAAATTATCTATCCTCTCAGAAAAGAGAACTAGGTCTGCTGGAGTGGGGTTCTTTTTAAGAGCAAAGTCTTGATATACTATTCTAACCAAACCTCATGACTATTATAATATTTTGAATTATGTGTCTTTGGGAGCCAAGTTCAAGTGCTGATATTATACTCTGTAGCTCTGGTAAAGAAATCGCAGGACTTGGGCCAGATTGGGAAGTTTTAAAAAATTTGGAAGAAAGTGAAAGCCATTTCCATAAACCTTTTGAAGAATCTGTCTGTCTGTCTATCTATCAAATTTATATGACTGCCCATCTCGTAAGAAGAGACTCTGAGCAGCCTACAGCAAAAAAAGAGAATAAAAACATGTCAAGTGCAATCATTTAATAAAAAAGCAAACTACAGATTTGATCAGCAATCGAACCACCTCAAGATTTCACTGGTCTGCTGAGACCCACAGGACCGATGACAAATCAGATCTTCAGGGACTTCAGGAAACTAAGGATGGATGGAGCTGGCCTCATTTCGGGGGCGGGGGGAGGAGGGGATAATGTTCCATAAGGTGGGTGCAACAGCAGAGGAGTCCCGCCTCCTCAGGCCTCAGGCCTACCAAGTGAGATTCCCTGAAAGACCTGAAGCGTGCCTCTCTTGCCCTATCTGATGGGAAGAGCAGATGTAATTGAGGAGAGGCAGTCCCTCAAATTTCAGTTTTCAATTGAGCTTTCAGAAATAGGAGATTCACACGCAACCTTTGATTATCTAAGATATCCAACTTATAGAAACTCTCATACAAATTTACATGCTTCATAAAGACAATGTAGGAGGAGCCAAGCCCAGCATTTTATGAAGTGAGTGTATGCATTTTGATACATTTCTTAGTCTGAAAAGGTGCAACCAGACACTTCATAGAAGAATCATTACACAGGCTGGATGAACTAAAGTGGTTTCTTACATAATTTCTTAAGACATTATTAATATACCATATAGTGAATCATCATGTGATTGCACATCACTCCCTGATTCATAATTGTCTCCACTGAGAAAGATGAATTAAGTTTGGAATAATTTGGAAAGTTCATCTTCAGGGCAATGGAAGAAAAAAAGCCTCGGGCCCAGACGTTCCAGGCTAAAATCTTACTGCAAGAAAATGCCATAACTTACTTTTACTGATTACATACCAATGTAATTGTTGGATTTTATTTATTTTATTTTTGTTGAACTTTCTAAGGTGCCCTGAAAGAAAGTATCATAAAAATGTGGCATATTTATGTATAAAAGATTAAAGTGAGACAAAACAGTGAACCCTTCTTTGAAGAGAGGGCTCTTTCATTTGCATATCTGGAAATAAATAGGATTACATGTTTACAATTCATATTCAGCATTTCCATAGTGCTTTAAAAAGGGTGCAGCTGGCTTGCTCTGGTGTCTGGCCATGCATATGCAAAAGAGCAGTGGGATTGCTTTTTTTTTAACAAACAGGACATGTGAATTGGAGGTCCCTTCTCTTTCTTCACACTGCTTCCAGAATTTTTATTTTGAAATTGATTTTAACTCCCAATTTATCTTTCATGCTCATTTATAGGACTAGAATATATAGGTAATGAAGCATTGGGAAATACTTTCTAGGCATTCCCTATCTGCACTGTAAAATTCCAGATGACCTCTAGACAGCAATATGGAGGTGGCTTTCTATGTCTGTCTGTCTGTCTGTCTGTCTCCATCTATATTTTGGACCTTTACAGCTCAATTATCGTATGACGACCTTTTCACATGGGAGTAAACCTGACTGCATATAAGCTATTCAATTTTTCTAGTCCTAGTGCCCAATAGAGATTTTGGCTAGGGAGGGTGGGGATTTTTGTTTCAACTGTGATAATTTTGAAAATGATTAGAAAGAAGTAGATCCGATTCTTGCAAGAACAAGCACAATTCTTTTTGAAGAAAAAAAAAGACATGATAAGGATGGTTCTTTTCAGGCTTGCATGTAAAGCTGAAAAACTCAGGCTGCTTTAGTAAATACCACAGAGATGCTGTGTTGTACAAGGCAGAAAGCATTTGTTCTGGATGTATACAACTACATTCAACATATCCGGAAGACCCCAAGTTAAAGAAGACTACAAAAATGAACAAGGAATATGGCTGCTACTATCAAATTAGGGCTAGCTTTTAATTTGCAGCTATTTCTTTAAACATTTAAAGAAATCATAGGCCAAGAGCCTTGGTGGAGCAGTGGGCTAATGCCTCCTTAAGTAACACCAGCTGCCTGCAATTAGTGCAGGTTCGAGTCCCACCAGGCTCAAGGTTGACTCAGCCTTCCATCCTTCCGACGTAGGTAAAATGAGGACCCAGATTGTTGGGGGCAATAAGCTGACTTTGTAAAAATGCCGCTTGGGGGCGGGGCTGAAAGCCCTAATAAGCAGGCATATACATAGAATGAAGGCTATTGCTAAGCACATTGATTTGTGCTTCTTAGATTGTAAGCCGCCCTGAGTCTTCGGAAAAGGGCGGGATATGAATGGGATTAAAAAAATAATAAAAAAGATTAGGAGGTAACAGGAACTCTTTTCTGTTTTTTTTTCATTTTTCTAACTCCAGTGCCCAAAATACAGTTGGATTCCTGCTTAGTTATTAAGTCTTTCAGTTCTCAGCCTAACCTACTTGGTCAACCTATTGAGGAATAATCCTTACAAATGCTGCTCAGAATTCCTCAAATAACACATTCAGCCAATTAACAAATTAGGAATATTTTTCAAATAAAGTAATTCTTGAATAACTTAGAACACAGCTTTCCTATAGATGGAGCAATGGGACAGAACATATTTCTCTGTCTCCTCTGTGGTTCAGCTCCCTTCTTTTGCTACAAATATTGTGCTGTTTAACTCTCCCAGACATTCTGTGCTTAAAAAAAGCCTAAACTTGCTGTGTTAAGTCACTTTTACTATTGTAGTTCCATGCAAAGAGTTATTATAAACCACCTGGTCACTAGGTTGAGCTATACCATTTACATCTATGTTGATTATACCCTTGCATTCCCCAAGACATGTGTATCTCCTGCATATGTCCACTTTCCCATCTTATCTTTTTATTGAGCTATCAATCCAAAATCAGTCCTTTTAATTATCAATGTTTAAACAAAGGATCTATTCTCTGTATAGAAAGATAGCTGAGACATAGCTAACTGAACCTCTCTGGTGGAAATACCGTACGTAAATTTCTAGTATGTTAGCAAAGCAGCGAGACCTGAATGCAAACATTAGCAGTGCCACAATCCTTAGAGACCTGCAGAGATAAGAGTGCGGTTCTGCAGCCTAGCAATCCTGCAGCTGTGTTGCATTAGGTGCACAGTGCATATCAGAAGCACGGCATCTGCATCCATTCCCAGGCTTTACCCACCACTGCCCTCCCAACCCAATAGGAACCGCATTATTGTTGTGTGGCAGTTATCAGTTGCTGCAGTGAATGGGAGAGGGAAGAGTTTATGCTCTTCTAAATTGTTTTCCATACAGTCATCTCCAAATGCTACAGAACCTAGCTCAGATTCTTAAGTGCCAGCTGTGGTAGCATAAACACAATGAAGAGCAGAAGCCCAAATGTCTGTCCCACCTGACTCCCTCCTTTTCAGCCTCTAGGCACTCACCTTTCTGAATCAACAGTAAAATGCCTTTGGCTCTGTCTCTCTCCATCTACTCCCTCACCTTGTAACATCCCAGGTACTCTCACCCTCCCTCCAGCCCCTTCACTGGTCTCCCCACCATCCTCACAGATCGCAGAGCAAAGGGTTCAGATGATGGGGCACTGCCGGGCTGGAATCTGGGAGAAAGGTACAGAGAAGGACAGACCTAAAGGAAGAACATGCCACTTCTCCATAGGCTGGGTTGCCATTCATATACATTGCCTGGCTGTTGCCATGGCATCCTATTCTTCCCAAGCCCTTCCCCCAATCCCTACTCCATGAACTGCGCCACATCCCCACCAGCCACTGCAGCCCCCCCCCCCCCCGCAGCCTCTTCCCCAGGGATCCTGAGCTGCCTGGCCAGGATTTGCAGGGAGGAGGAAGTCACACCCCACCACCCCCCACGGACACAAATAGCCTTAGAGTCTGTGAGTTTCAAGACAGGAGGATGCCGCAGGAAGAAAAGAAAGAAAAAGAAAGAAATAGAGCGCACGAGGAAGGGTAGGGAAGAAAGTGACAGGAGCAGCAAGGATGGAGGAGCAGAAACAGAGGGAAGAATGGGGAGGGGCTAGCAATGGATGGAGAAGGAGAGGGACGGAGGCGAGCACTCCCTTTCCCCCTTGGTACCTTTTTTACCTTTTAGTGCGGCGAAACATGCTGCTGTCAAGGAAATCGGGCATAGAGAAATTGGAGAGCGCTGTCCACAAGGACTCAGACATCATCCCCCAGGGGGGCCATAGTGGTGAGTCTGGGAGGTCTGCCTGCTGCTGAAGCTACTTCTCAGCACCCCCCCTGCCCCCACTGGAGCAGGAGTGGAGGGATGGGGGTGCGGGGGAACCTTTCCTCTGGAAGAAGAAAGGAGAACTGCAGCGGAGGGGGGAAGAGAGCAGCAGAGAAATAGAGGGAGTGAAGGGAGGGGCACAGAGAGAGGGCGAGGAGGGGGAGGCGTGAGGGGGCGGTGCTGTACGAGTGGTAATGTGTGCTAGAACACACACTGAAAGTGGCTGTGGTCTGCATATGGGTGTGGATTGTGCGCACACACACACACACACACACACACACACTTGCCCTGTACAAAGACTAAGGTTTGGTTCATGCAGTATTCCTTCCAGTCAAGGACTGGACCCAAATATGGACCCCCTGCATACAAATAGCCTGCAACTTCTCTACAAATAACACACTACGTCTTAGCTGCATCTGTATATATCACTACCTGGAATGCAAAATGGTCCTGAGCTATAAAAATCCAAAGATTGCTTGTGGACATCTCTAGACATGCACAAGATGCCTGACTATATGTGATGCTGTAGGTGTTCACACACACACACACACACACACACACACACACACACACACACAAAGGAACACTACCCAAAGTTGGAACACAATTGCCTGCTTAATTTTAAACTGCCCAATCTGGGTTGAAGCTGATTCATCTAACCAACAGCAGCTGATCTGGAATTTAATGCTAAATCTGTGAAATGAGACGCTTGTCAGTAGCTGGGGATTCTTTGGGTCAATGCAAGCTGCTTTACAGGAGTTTCAACAAGGATCCATTATTTGTTGAGTCAGTGGGACTCAGCAAAATCACTTAGAAATGGATGTCATTCTGGTGCTTTGGATCAAGCCACAAATAATAATAATTTATAAAAATTTATACAGTATGCTTCCTGACTCCCAGTGTCACCCCTAGGAGGCACTGTTCACAGCTACTTTTCCCCATATACCTTTCCAATAATGTGTGAAGTCATACAGTGGCTAAAAAAATGAACTGTGAAAGAAGTCCCAGATTCGGATTCTACCTCACATGGAGATGTTACTTACTTAGATGTTTTGCATTTTGCACTTAATAAAGTAAAACAGATTTCTTTTGCTGGCTTTTGGTCTTTAGTGCACTGAGACGACTCTTCAGAGTCATACAGGCTGGATGTTTTGCAAGTTGAAGCTCCATCACTTCAGAAGGGCATCAGATTGGAGGAAGGCTAGGTGGGAGTAGAGTGTTGACTAACACTTCAAAAATACATTTTCCCGGTAACTTAGATTAGTATTTTTGTCCTGTATTGCAGAAGCAGTGATTTTCTATCCCACTGCAAATAATTTATAGGCTGGGAACAGAAATGCAAAAATGGATTCCTGCATGTGGCAAATTAATCCAAGGGCCAGTCTGCCCGAGCAAAGAATGATCACAATTATGTTTCAATTATGATGACTGCAGTACCTGGACAGAGCAAATTCTTCTTTGCTTCTTTCCAGTTCTTTGCCCTTCCCGTCTCTTTCACGGCATATTCCTAATAATGCAAACTATGAAAAAAGACAGATTTCTTTGCCTTATACCCACTGATAGTTTGAGAGAAAAAGCAAACGTTGTCTTTTATCTAAGAGAGTACTAGAATATAATCTAATGATTAAAATGTTGAATTAGGATTGGGAAGATTTAGGGTCAGCTTCACCTCATTCCTGCAAGCTCACTGGATTCCTTGGGATAATCCCTGTCACATATTCCAACCTACTTCATAAAGATCATGTTCATAGGATGTGATGGATGTCACATTGAGCTCTTGGAGAAAGATGGAAATTTATCTAACAATAACTCCAATAATAAATCAACCATATGATTTGGATATTCAGATGGGCTGGGAACTTGTGGCATAGCCCTCCAAACAACAACAGGACTCTTCGATAAGCACCTAGAGGGACTTGCATGAAGGAGCCCTAAACAAAATTTCCACATAGATGGAAAGTTTACATGTAATGAAAACAATTAGAATCAACACCTTCTATTTTGTACTTCCTTATCATAATGAGGTTGGGAAGCAGAGTGCATTAAGCCAATAATTCCTGCTGGTCCATCCCCATAACTATAAGCCCACTACCATAACAAATATAGGTTTTGAATCCATTCTTACTGTTGTACAAAGTCTGCATGAAATCTTCAAATCTAAAAACAAAATCTATGAACACCTGTGATCCCTAAACCTAACCCTAGGGCAGGCTAGAAAAGTCAGTGCCCTCCTAACCATACCCAAGGACTCCGAATTTGTTGCCATGTCCATTTTGCTCTCTGAGTTAAGGAAATGATTGGTCCATTAGTGGGAGAAAGTGGCAAGAAGGTAACAAGCAACAAGGAGAAAGCAGAACTATTTAACCAGTGGTGGGATTCAAATATGTGAACAGTCAGTTTTCTGTGTGGATGCCGCTTCTGAAAGTCCATTCTGGGCCTGGGCAACAAAAAATTAGCTACCGGTTCTGCCAAACTGGTGCGAACTGGCTGAATCCCACAGTGTATTTAACTCATTTTTGGCATCCATCTTTACACAAAGGGAAAAAACAGTACTGTAAAAAACAGATTAGAAACATAAGTTAAGATAGGCAAGAAAATGGTAAGTGAGCACTTGTCCACCCTAGACAAGTTCAGATCACTAGGACCAGATGGATTACACCCCAAGGTTCTCAAGGAACTGGCAAATGTGATCTCAGAACCACTGAACTATATCTTTCAAAGATCCTGGAGCACTGGGAAACTACCAGAGGGCTGGAAAAGAGCTGATGTAGTTCCCATCTTCAAAAAAGGGGAAAAAACGGATCCAGGAAACTACAGACCTATCAGCTTGACCTCAATACCTGGGAAGATTCTGGAAAAGATAATCAAACAATGAATCAGCGAACACCTAGAGGCAAACAAAGTCATTACCAAAAGCCAACATGGGTTTGTAAAAAACAGATCATGTCAGGTAAATCTTATTGCATTCTTTGACCAAGTGACAAAATTAATGGACCAGAGGAATGCTGTGGATATAATTTACTTGGACTTCAGTAAGGCATTTGATAAAGTAGATCACAATCTACTACTTGATAAGATAGAAAAATGTGCGTTAGACAGCATCACCACCAGATGGATTCGTAGCTGGCTGACCAGCTATATTCAGCATGTGGTCCTCAATGGAACTGCATCTACATGGAGGTAACTGTGTAATGGGGTGCCCCGGGGCTCTGTTCTGGGCACAGTGCTCTTTAACATCTTCATCAATGATTTGGATGAGGGGATAGATGGGGAACTCATCAAATTTGCAGATGACACCAAGCTGGCAGGAATAGCCAACACTCCAGAAGATAGGCTTAAGATACCGAAGGATCTTGACAGATCTTGACTTGACTTGAACACTGGGCACTATTTAACAAAATGAAATTCAATGGTGAAAAAAGTAAGGTTCTACATTTAGGCAAGAAAAACCAAATGCACAGGTATAGTATAGGTGGTACCTTGCTCCATAGTAGTAACTGTGAGAGGGATCTCGGAGTCCTAATGGACAATCACTTAAATATGAGCCAGCAGTGTGCTACAGCTGCCAAAAAAGCCAACACAGTGCTAGGTTGCATTAACAGAGGGATAGAATCAAGATCACATGAAGTGTTAATACGACTTTACAATGCCTTGGTAAGGCCACACTTGGAATACTGCATCCAGCTTTGGTCACCACAATGTAAAAAAAGATGTTAAGACTCTAGAACAGGGGTGTCAAACTGCCGGCCCACGGGCCGGAGCGTCACGGAGAAACCGCGCCCATCCCATTTTCGGCAATGGGAAAAAGTTCCGATACGTCGCGCGACGTCACATGATGTCGCGAGTTTGACATGCCTGCTCTAGAAAGAGTACAGAGAAGAGCAACAAAGATGATTAGGGGACTAGAGGCTAAAACATATAAGGAACAGTTGCTGGAATTGGCTATGTCTACTCTAGTTTAATGAAGAGAAGGACGAGGGGTGACATGATAGCAGTGTTCCAATATCTCAGGGGCTGCCACAAAGAAGAGGGAGTCAAGCTATTCTCCAAAGCATCTGAAGGCAGGATAAGAAGTAACGGATGGAAACTAACCAGAGAGAAGCAACCTAGAACTAAGGAGAAATTTTCTGACAGAACAATTAAATCAGTGGAACAACCTGCCTCCAGAAGCTGTGAATGCTCTAACATCTAACACTGGAAGTTTTAAAGAAGGGACTGGACAGTCATTTGTCTGAAATGGTATAGCAGGGGGTTGGACTAGATGATCTCCAAGGTTCCTTCCACCAACATCATCATCATCATCATCATCACCATTATTATTATTATTTAGGGTCCACCCTGGCTGGGTGCTGAAAGAAAAGAAAAAGCAGTAAATTCTCCTCTTTTACAAATATATATATATATATATATATAAAATAACACATATAATAATAACACATTATTATTTCTACATGAATGAAGAAGGCTTTCTTAAAGATACGATGCCTTTTAAGGTTGACTTAGCCTATTTTTGCCATTTCAAACATAGGGACTGCATAAGATGCCATTGCATCCTAAGGTATGTTGGAGAAATTTTTCTAATAAGAGTAAATTGCTCAGCATAACAAAAGTACTGCCTAATAATAATCAGCCATGATGAATGACCTCAGTGTGGCATATGGTGTCTCTACTTGAATTTAATCCAAGGGCAATACTAGGGCACACTGTTAAAAGATGTGGCTCCATCTGAATGTTTTGTCTCTACTGACAAGTTGGTGTTTCCATACATGTGTATGAATGAAAGTGAAAAGCTGCACTCTGGAATTTTATACAGTAATCTCCTACATATAAGATCAGTTGATCTGCCCACTTTCTCTTGAACTGCTTTGCCATTCTGTGTAAAAAAAAAAAAATAATGCTACAAAAAACTGGAACAGAGAAAATGGTGACAGATCATTATGAAGCAAACCCTAGCTTAGGCTTTCATTTTATGAGACAGCTACTCAAATTCCTCCAGAAATGAATTAAGAAGTATAGTCCCTCATCTTTTGGGGAAACCATAATTGTCCTTGTGATATCAATAGCCAAATTCCTATCAATTGTACAATCAGTGTACATAAGTGTAAATCATTTCAGATTTACTTGCATGCATAGCAAGCTAAACAACACACAAAAACCCGTCCTTAACAGATCTGGATGCATTTGCTGATGAGAATATGCAAAAATAAGCAAGAACCTTAAATACACATTGCTCACTTTATCCATTTTATAAGTTGATTATTAATAAATAGTCTTTGAGAGAGAGTACTTCAAACACATCTGTCTAGAAACATGAAAAAACAAGCAAATAATTTACAGAATTAAGTTTCCTTTTGTGAAGAGTTTTCTCATCTAACATTCTATATTTATATTTAGAATTATCACCTCCAGAATTCCCAGCTAGCATGGCTTTCTTCAGTTTTGAAAGTTGCAGTTCAAACACATCTGTGAGCTTTCAGATTTTGATAAATCTTTGCTAAATAATCTATATCAGTGGTTCCCAACCTTTTCTATACCCCGGGCCCCTAGAACGCTTGTGATATATTCTTGCACCCCTTACAAAAGTTTGAAATAACGGCAACGAATTATGCATATACACTATAATTTTGAAAACCCAAGTTTTCGCACCACTTGGAATATCGTCTCGCACCCCCAGGGGGTGTGAGCAGCCCTAGTTGGGAACCTCTCATCTATATGGACCAGGAATTTCAGAGTAGCATCATTTTACATATGCATCCCTATTTATTTCTCCACACACGGAGGAAATACAACTGAACTAATCTAAAAGCTAAAGTGTAAACAATATTAAGGGATCATACAAATTCTTTTGAAAATTTATAATGCATTAATACCAACATTAGATATGACATATCCGTTTTAATTTAAACAGTTTATTCAGAAAGATAATTGTACTTCAGAATATTTGACCACAGAAGTAAAAAGAATATATATATATTCCACAATTCCCAAACTACAATATTCAGCAAAGAAGACAAACGATTTTTTTAAACAGTGGTATAATCATCAGCTATTAGTTTATTCATTCAGACACTGCTACATATTGCTTACTATTCAAACACAGACTCAGCAACTACTGAGAAAATCTTGCTCTTAAGAAATACAAACACAGTTGCTGATAAAATGATAAAAAAACAGGTATTGCCCACAGGCTACCATGGATAGATTTCCAGAAACCTAACTGTTATGCAGGAAAAAAATACACTAAAAAGACTCTGGCTATGTCCTCAGTTGCAATTAACCAAGGTACTATCATTGCTTGACAATTATAAATGTCTCCACTACATGACCTTCACCTCATTCCAGTCCATGAATGACACAGATTTAACTCAGCCATACTGGAGTTAAAGTAGCCTTTTTTGGGGGGTGGGGTGTTCTCTACCAATGTTAGACTCTTCTGCTACTGTTTTGCTATTTGGTTCCTAGAGCGCCGGACTTAGCAGCATGTGAAAATTTTAAGAAACGTTCTACAATGCGAACCTTTAAGAATGTTAATTGGTCTGTAAAAAAATAGTGTAACAGAGTGAAATAGTTAATAGTGAAATGCCAGGATCAATACATACTCCCCTTTGTCTCTACAATACAACATTTTAGAAATCTGCATGTTAATACCTGATGACTATAAAGAAAAAGAGAGAAATCCTAAATAAAAGTACTATCCTCCAAGAACTGTATCAGAAATTATTATGTTCACGATGCTTGTGCATGCTAGTGTGGACTCTAAGGCTACAATAGAACACTGGTTCTTTATTTTTTACAAGTTTATTGGAAGGCTCACACAAAAGGTCTAACAGTGGAGACCACGTGTCCATAAAGACCCACTCACAGAAAGGTAAGCAGCTCCTGTGGCTTTTGGAGGATAAAGAATTCTCCAACCAGAGGCCATGGTCAGCACATCTGAACAGAAGACCAGACCATTGCTATGGCCAAGGAAATCTGAAAAGAAATGTTTTAAGCCAGCTTTCTTTCCATCCACCAATGCATGGAAGTCAAGCAACTTAATGCTGCAGTGCAGAAGAGCCTAAAATTAGCTAGCACTGACTATGTTACCTAGCTGAATAATGAAACATCTGCAAACACACCCCCCCACACACACACACACAAAGCTCAGAGAGCACCAAGGACCACAGGCCAACCCTGAGTTACAAATATTTCACTAGTCCACAGGTGAAATTAACAAATTAACAAAACCAAGCCAAATCAGAGATTCATCAGAAGGGGGCAGGCAACCCAGCAACCCAGGACAAAATGACTGTGATGGGTAACCGGAGAGGCAGAGGCATTCCTGCCACAATGCACTCAGCCTATTTATTTATTTATTGGATGTGTACAGCTCCCCATCTCATACACATGATTTTATTAAAGCATAGGAAGAAAATCTCTCAGCACTACTTATACTGGCACAAGTCAGAAAACATTATTTTTATTGCACAGAAGGAAAAGACACAAAAAACTTGAGGACACACAGAGGGCAACATCATGACCTTTTGCTCCCAGGAAGCAATTAGTGGCCATACCTGACTGTGTCAATCAGCCTTAAGAGCAACGGCGGACAGAATCCTTCTTTCAAACTTACCCCTTCCTGCCACTGTGTCCTTACTGATGGATGCTGTTCCTGCCAGCAAATAATAGCTTGTAAAAGAGAGGGCAGCAAAGCCAGAAGACTCAACAATGTCTTTGGCTATAATATGTTGCACATACATCCATGGAGTAATCTCATTCAGCAATGAATCAGAACAGGCACCAAAGAGGCAGGGTACCATTTCAACGTAATCCTCTGTACATTTAAAAGTATGTAAGCAATTCAGTAAAGAGAAAAGACCCCTTGTCCCCACTGTGTGGAGTAAATATTCAACCTGAGTTTAATAACGGAGTCCCTCTATTAAAGCAGGACAAGGACAGGCTGGGAGGAAAATAAAAGACTAACCAATAATAACAGCAGAAATATTGAATGTTAGTTGTAGGGGCTTTTAAGGATAACATTAGAATAGCTCCTCTGTTGCATCTGCTAACATTCTCCTCCTTTTGTTATTCTCAGTGCTTAAAAGTTCCACACTGTGTTCTTTACCAAGCCAATCATAGACAATTGTGCTCAAATGGTGTTTTTCAGATGTATTGGGGCTGCCACTCTCACAACCCCCAGCCAAGAGGATATCAGATTAAGGAAAGCTGAGGTACACCTTCTGTGGAGGATATGAAGCCAGAAAATAGGCTCCTACACCCAGCAAGACACATTTAAACATTGTGTGTACATAAAAACATTATTATGGGAAGGTTTAGTCACCACAGGTTTCATTCATTTATCTAAACTCTTCAGGTAGGGAGACAGCATGGATCATTACCAGGATAGGAGAAACAACAAGGCTATAATAATTCTCACTCTGGAATGTTTGTATCAGTGGAAAGATCTTTTACTTACCTGCTGCTTTTTCTGGGCAAAGGGAGGTCCTTCTGGAAAGGAGAAAAACAAACAATAACTTTCCATTAGTTACAGCTCCAAACTGAGAGCCAGGGAAAACTGACTGCTCATTATCGCGTCCTATTCTTTGTGGAAAATAAACAGTAAACAATATCAGCCTTTCCCATTTCTTGAATAGGCTTATCATCGAGAAGATATTCCGATTAATACTAATAAAAGGTAAAGAGATTGTTTATATGGAAACCAGCTGTTCTGCAGCAGAGGGTCACTGCAGCCAGTCAACAATTATTTTCTTCAACAGCTTCAACTGAGAAAGTTATACCAATAAAAGCCAGTCAGAAATGTTGAGACAGAAGAGATTCCACTAGACCAAGGGTAGGCAACCTCGGCTCTTTTATGACTCATGGACTTCAACTTCCAGAATTCCTGAGTCAGGAATTCTGGGAGTTGAAGTCCATGAGTCATAAAAGAGCCGAGGTTGCCTACCCCTGCACTAGACAAAAGGAGGGTGAGGAAATCCAGTATGGTTAGAGCAGCAGCTAACGCAAAGCAGCTCAATCTGTGATGATGCAAGAACGGTTTTCAGGAGATTGAGGCAAGGATACATATTTGTTATGATTGCAGGAGAGCAGAGGAAAACAAAAGGAAAAGACAATGGTGATGATTTGCACATAATTCAGGTTCCTCAATTATGACCCTTGTAGAGTAGACACAATTCTACCGCTCATGGTTGGGAAACTGTAAGTATTTAGTCACTGCAAGTCTGCTGAAATCTCAGAAGCTGAAGTGATTATTAGCAATTACTTTAGCTTCTGAGATTTCAGCAGACATGTAGTGACTAAATACAGTTCCTGTGCTCCAAGGCTGAGGCATTCAAGTACTCCATACATTTACCTCCTAGCCTTGAATAAATGATGTAACTAAAAAAAGGCAGAGTAAATTAGACAAACAATAGAAATTAAGCAAATGAACTGACTTTATGCTGTGTGAACAAACTGAAAACCTTTTTCCTTGGGTGTTGAGATCATCGCCCCCCCTGAATTTTAATTAAAATATTATCATAGAATAGACAAATTCTCTTTATAGGATGATGGGCAGGAGAAAAGGAACAGAGTCTGCAGGTTTCCATAGAGTAGGTGTGTGTGTGTGAGAGAGAGAGGGGGGGGAGGGAGGGAGAGAGAGATTGGGACACATACACAAATTTATTTTGACAGGGATATTGGATTTTCCATGTTGATCACATGCCAGAACATATACTTATAAAATGCAATGCAATTGCCAAAAACTTATTTATTATTACTGTTTTGAAGTTTGGATTCCAATGGCAGTCACTCATTTTGGATATTTTGGATAGAGGTATTGTATGTCCTTATATAGGCAGCCTGATTTAGGAGATGAGCAGGCAAGAGCCAGAGGGCGGGGTCAAACATGTCATAAATTTGGAGTCACTGTGTTCCCACAAAGGACGTAAGTTCCCCTCCATGAATTCTTTTGACCCTTATCTAGCACCAATTTGGCTTGGCCAAATTGCAGATCACATTATTGTATATAGGTTGCATGTAATAAAATTTTAGTGCTTTAAAACTTAATTCCTGCTAAGTTACTTGCAAGGTTACTTGCACCTGACACCTCTCTGTCTTCAAATATATGCACTGAATTCCTGGGAAGTTGCTAAAATGCTCATATTGCATGTTTGATTATCTGTAATGAGATATCACATGAAAGAAACTAGCATTTATTGTTGTGTTAACCTCAGGCTTTCAAAGGAAAAACATTTCTGAAATCTCCCTTGTTTATTTTTCTGAGAGGATGAAAAAATATGATATCAATAATTACAAGGAGAGCAGGATTAAAAAGTCTATTTTTATAAACACACAATCTAGTAATAAAAAATTTCTATGTATGTGCATGTGGAGAGATAGAGAAAGAGAGAGAGGGAGGGAGGGAGGAAGGGGGAGGGAGGGAGAGACAGACAGACAGACAGAGTAAGAATGAGAATGGACTCTACTGAATTTCTTCTGCCTGGTATGGCCCTGGCTGAAAACTGTCAAAAGCATTAGAATGTAATTTTATTTTTCATAAGATTGCAAAGAAAAACTATAAATACACGGTGTAAATTCAATCCTATTAACTATCATTTTAATTCAGCTGAACGCCAAATGAAATACAATCAAAATTAATGTTTGTCTGGACCCCTACCCCCACCAACTTTCTAAAGATTTTCATCCCAGAAAATATTGTGTAACTCTGCCCTATATAAGCAATTTTCAGGAATCAGAATTTATTACAGCCAAGACAGGTCTGAGACGGAGAGTCCTTGTACTCTGTGGAATATAAATTGGTTTTATTTCCAGATGATGTTATTTTGTTTATTTCTAACCCTCCTATTATTCCAGTGTTAATATAAATGACAAATGTTTTTACTAAAATAGCAGGATGCTGCATTAACTGGTCCAAACTGAAATTGATGCCAATAAGTGAAAATTCATTTAAAGAATATTAGTGCTGCAATTGTATGTGCATACCAAAAGATTTGATTTGTAATATTTAGTAACATTTTTCTTTCACTGTGATTTTACTTATGTGTTCATATTTTTATTACGTTACCGTAAACTACCCAGAGTCACTTGAATGAGAAGGGCATGTAGAATTTTAATAACTAAATAAATAAACAAACATTTAACATCAATAAAATATAGAGAGACATTGGTTCAGATATCGATAATGAGAGTCATTCAATCTCATCCTTTGGGAAAAAGTCAAAAGTCTCAAAATGAATATTATTCCCAGATTTATATGTATACTGACAGGAATCTTAGTTCATATATCTGGAAAATATTTTCAGGAAATACATTTAGAAATTTATTATGCAGTTCTTTGATTATGACAATACTTTACAGAAAATGCAACCACCAGATAATGAGGGAGAATTAAATTTTCCGAATCAAAAACTATATCATTATGCTTACCTATCATCAAGTATTAAATACTGGGAACCAACAATTGGTGTTAATTTTCTGATTTGGGAAACTTTGGAATATATATAGTACCTTTGGTTTTATGGACAGTATTAGAATCAAAATAAACCAGAACTCTAGTATCCCTGGAAACAATGTCAGATTATTTAGATTTTTTTTATCCTGCCTTTATTATTTTTATAAATAATTCAAGGCAGTGAACATATCCAACACATCTTCCTCTTCCTATTTTTCCTACAATAATAACCCTGTGAGGTGGGTTGGCCTGAGAGAGGGTGATTGACCCAAAGCCTTGGGCTTTCATGCCTAAGGCAGAACTAGAATTCAGAGTCTCCTGATTTCTAGCTTGGTACCTTAACCACTACATCAAACTTTGGACCAACTGACAGACAATAGAGGTGATTTTAAACATATGCTATGAAGAGATAAATGATAATATTTATTAGCAAGTTTCTTTGGACCAGCAGGATTTTCAGCTTCTGAGATATCTGAGATACTATTTATTTATTTATTTATTATATTTTTTATTTTTATACCGCCCTTCTCCCGAAGGACTCAGGGCGGTGTACAGGGTAATAAATATAAAAACAGAATACAAAAGTTAAAAAACGATTAAATATTATGCCCAAGTTTAAAGCAGTAATTAAAAACATATTAAAACCCCAACCCTAACCCATCAAACCAGGTCAGATTGCTCAAATAAATAAGTTTTTAGATCGCGCCGGAAGGAGCGAAGGTCGGGGGCCATCCGGAGCTCAATCGGCAAGCAGTTCCACAGGTCTGGCACACCCACAGAGAACGCCCTCCCCCTGGGGGCCACCAATCGACATTCTTTGATCGGAGGCACCCTGAGGAGGCCCTCTCTGTGGGAGCGCACTGGACGGAGGGAAGTTGACGCCGGCCGCAGGTGTTGCCGTAGGTAATCCGGACCCATGCCATGTAGGGCTTTGTAAGTCATTACCAACACCTTGAATCTCACCCGGAGGACAACCGGCAGCCAATGCAGCTCGTGGAGCAAAGGTGTAACATGGGAGTATCGGGAGACTCCCAGCACAACTTGCGCAGCTGCATTCTGCACCAGTTGGAGCCTCCGAGTGGACTTCAAGGGCAGCCCCATGTAGAGAGCATTACAGTAGTCTAGACAAGAGGTCACGAGTGCATGAGTGACTGTACGCAAGGCATCCCGGTCCAGATAGGGTCACAACTGGCGCACCAGGTGAACCTGGGCAAAGGCTCTTCTAAAGAGAGCTGTGAGTCTAGAAGGACCCCCAAGTTGTGCGCCCTATCTATGGGGGGTAATAGCTCACCCCCCATGGCAAGAGATGGAATAATCGGAATTTCCCGGGATCTTTATCTTATCTTTATCTTTATTATATTTATATACCGCCCTTCTCCCGAAGGACTCAGGGCGGTAAACAGGGCACATAAAAATACAAAATACAAAAATTAAAAAAGAATTAAATAAGAGCCCGAGCTAAAAACAGTAGCGTAATAAAAATCCGCAATAAAAACCCCAGCACATCCCCCATCAGGCCAGGCCGGCTTGCTCAAATAAGTAGGTCTTCAGATCGCATCGGAAGGAGCGAAGGTCAGGTGCCATCCGGAGCTCAACCGGCAGCTGATTCCATAAAGCCGGGGTGCCCACAGAGAAGGCCCTCCCCCTGGGGGCCACCAGCCGACATTCTCTGACCGGTGGCACCCTGAGGAGGCCCTCTCTGTGGGAACGCACAGGGTGGAGGGAAGTTGACGCCGGCAGCAGGTGATCCCCGAGGTACTCCGGACCCATGCCATGTAGGGCCTTGAAAACCATTACCAAAACCTTGAACCTCACCCGGAAGACAATTGGTAGCCAATGCAGCTCGCGGAGCAAAGGTGTAACATGGGAGTACCGGGAAACTCCCAAGACAACTCTCGCGGCTGCATTCTGTACCAGCTGGAGCCTCCGAGTGGTCTTCAAGGGAAGCCCCATGTAGAGAGCGTTGCAGTAGTCCAGACGAGAGGTCACGAGCGCGTGAGTGACCGTGCACAGGGCATCCCGGTCTAGATAGGGCCGCAACTGGCGCACCAGGCGAACCTGGGTGAAAACCCCCCTAGTCACAGCCACTATATGATCTTCCAAAGTAAACTGCGAATCTAGGAGGACTCCCAAGTTGCGAGCCCTATCTACGGGGGGTAAAAACTCACCCCCCATGGAAAAAGGTGGAATATTCTGAATATCCCAGGATGCCGGCACGAACAGCCACTCAGTCTTGTCAGGGTTGAGCCGAAGCCTGTTCCTCCCCATCCAGACCCGGACCGCCTCCAGGCAACGGGACATCACGTCGAGGGCATCACTGGGGTGGTTTGGGGTCGAAATAAAAAGCTGGGTATCATCAGCATACTGATGATACCCAACTCCAAAACCACGAATGATCTCACCCAGCGGCTTCATATAGATGTTGAACAGGAGAGGTGAGAGGACCGATCCCTGAGGGACTCCACAAATGAGAGGTCTCAAGGTCAACCTCTGCCCCCCTGCCAATACCGACTGCAAACGTCCCAGAAGGTAGGAGGAGAACCACTGAAAAACTGTGCCTCCCACTCCCAACCCCCTGAGACGTCGCAGCAAGATACCATGGTCAATGGTATCAAAAGCCACTGAGAGGTCTAAAAGGACTAGGACAGAGGAGCAACCCCTGTCCCGAGCCTGCCAGAGATCATTCACCAGCGCGACCAATGCCATCTCCGTGCTGTACCCGGGCCTGAAGCCCGATTGGTACGGGTCTAGATAATCATAATAATACTAAAACAACTTCTTAAATCCTTTTATTTTTTTACCTACTATGATATGAGTTTTTGTGGATATTTGTTATCAACAAAACCACTTGATATGCAGATACTAAAAAGTAAATTAAAAACTAAAAGTTCCCATATGGCCTATATAATGGGAAATTGTCTTAAACTCTAAAGCAAAAGTGATAGTGGACTTTAAACTATGAATTATACTGTACAGCAAAAAATAATGTTTAGAATTTATTGGATTCCAGTAAATTTAATAGAAAAGGTCTTAATATTTCCTTGAATCACATGCTTATTATATGGAATTTGACAACTGGATTATTAGATTCTCTATGTCAGACATGTCAAACACAAGGCCCGGGGGCTGGATCCAGCCCGCGAAGTGGTTTCATGTGGCCCGCGAAACCATCCTGGAAACAGTGAGGGAACAGCCCCCACTGCCTTGGCCCAGAGTCCCTCCTGCCAGGGACCCTCAGATCTGTCCCACTCCTGCCCAGGCTCCCATAGGCACCCTTGATGCGAACGATGTACAGCTGGCCACGCCCACCCAGTAGGCCATATGCACTCTAGCCATGCCCACCCAGTAGGCCATGCCCACCTTGGCCATACCCACCTGGCCCTGAGGGCAACCGCAATGCTGATGCGGCCCTCAATGAAATTGAGTTTGACACCCCTGCTCAGTTCACCTATGAGTGAACTGCCTACAGAAGCAGATTTTGATTGGACAAGCAAAATGAAAGATGGAACTCATAAAAAATACAATAAGTTAAAAATGATAGTTATGAAAGTTTATTAGAAATATATGTGTAATTGAATGTTTATATTAGATAAGTACTGTATATACATTTGTAACTACTAACAATAGTTATAACAATATACAAGTATTCATATTTCCTTTTTCTGTTGCAATTTTCAAAAACTTTTTTCAAAAGCTCTTTTTGTGTGGGTTGATTTTTTGAGAATGTATTTGTACTACAATTATTTTATTGTTTGTTCCTTTTCTGTTACTGTTACTTTTCTAAAATCAATAAATAATAAACAATAATATTTGAAATACCAGTAGCTACAATATCAACAATGATGTCTATTTCTATGGACAGACTATTTCCAAAAGATGCTAATGAGGGAATGACAGATATGAAACAATTTTGCCTGATGCAAACATATTAGAAGCAGAAATACTGGGTAATAAAAACAGTGTGAATTACATGACAGAGAAGGCACCTAGAGTTGAAACACAAATGACAAGTGAAGTCATGACCTGAGCATGACTTTCCACTGGATATACAAAAGAAGTTGGTTCTTCTTTAAAAGCTTTGAAAATTGAAGTGGAAAGATAAATGACGAATCTAGAGAATGGCCTGAACAATGACTTTTTACTGTCTTTACAAAGGAGGTTGCTAAAGCATTGAAGAAACCTTTGCAATGGGAAAAAGAAAAATTGAACCAACATAAAAACTCCTACAACAATATCTGATTGAATTAAAGATTAATATTGTCAGAAGTAAAAGGAAAAAATATAAAATTGACCAAGGTTAAAATAAGACGTTTCTATAAAGCTCTGTTAACTCCACAGATTTTTTGCTGACATTAGGACTGAAAAGAGTTAAGGCTGGTGATATATGGATTTGCATATAGATAAGGAATGTGTTATGGGAAGAAGAAATATTTGTTTGTAACATTATAGAGGAAGAATAAACAAGAATATACTTGTTGAGATGAAGATTGTAAGTCACTTCTTTATTTCTTTTTTAAAATTTACTTCCTTTTTTGCTTTTTTCCTTTGCATTTTATTCTTTCTATTTCTCCTTCTTCTGAGTTTAGTTTGTATTTGCATTTATTATTGAAATTAAAATCCTCAATAAAAAGGTCATTTTAAAAAATGCCTCTCCGTGCCTCTGCAAATTATCTTCTCATCATTCTGCTAGGTGGTGTTTGGAAGTTTAAAGGAATGGCTAATGGACTGTCTTGCTACGGTGTCTTTAGGGCTCTTTAGGAAGAAATTGGGTATGAATTTTCTTCTTTCATATCCTCTTCCAGCCCACATTCAGCTTTTAGCTGCATGCAGAAGCCTCCGGCTCCACCTTCTTGAATGCAAACACATCACAGTGTTGTTTATAATTTCATTTTCAAATGAGAGTAGGAACTTCTTATTTCTTCCCCAACCTATTGCCCTCTGGATCTATTGGACTACAACTCTAATAATGCCCTCTGTTGCTTGGGGATATGGCAGTTGTAATCCTAAGCATCTGGAGAACACAATATCAGAAAGGTTATTTCAGGCTGCTATTTTTTTGTCAAGCTAAGACTTCCCCAGGCTCCTCCTACTGTACTTATGGGTGGTTGATAAGCCTACTATATATTGCCATCTAATGGATGTTGAGAACTTTGCAGCCCAGATATGATGGTCCTCCTTTTTCCTATTTATCTCATTTTCATGGATTATAAACATGAGATGAATAGGCAGCAAAGTCTGCTTCTTTCGATGAAAACCTGCTGATTCTGCTTTATTTCAGTGACAAAGCCTTAGTTCAGTCTTGTTATCATTATTACATACAGTAAACCAGAAAAAAAATGATGAGTTGCATAGTGCAACTCTCAAGGATTGGTAATGTAAACGATGTCGAGAAAACAAAGGTTATTTGACCTCTGTCTCAACATATCCTGTAATGGCATTTACAGGAGATGCTTTTTGCACTGGATATTTCACAGGCACTCCAAAAAATACTAATGCCTAGAGTTCCTTGAGTAAATTTCATATAAATGTTAATGAAAGATAAATAAATAATATTCCCAAACAACAAGATTAATTATTTAGATGGTCTGCCTATAGATGTTTATTTCTAATTTAAAAATATATACAAAATATCTGAAAAATATTAAAGTAACTACACTTGGAAATAAGGGCATGGAAGAAAGAAATGCAATTAAATGAAATTGCCGTTATGATATGGTTCGCATAAAATTACAATGAATCTTACCATACCAAACTTTGACAATCTCTATCTTTGCTTAGTTTATTATCCAAACGTACTTTGTTAGTATGCAATTCCAAAGACTTTCCTTGCTCACCTTTCTTATAATCTTTGCACCTGCATTTGGATTGGACAGTTTTTTGTTTGAAAATTATCTTATGTAAAGTAAGGGAACAATGAATTAGTTAAGATATAAGCACATAATGCTAGGGCAAGATTTTAAAACCCTGATTTCTTGAACAAGTTTTAATGATCTCGATTGCACATAATGCTAATCCATACAAATGTGTTTGTTAAGTGTGCTATAACAAAAACAAATCATATTATGACTTAATGTAATGTGTGAATCTAACCACTATGACTGTTAATTGAGTCAGTGACCTGAATTTTTCTCCCTGTTCCAGCATCCAATTCTACTTAATATATGCCACAGTCTCTCTGGAGAAATAGCTTGATGACTACTCATTTCATAGGATAAATACATCATCACTTCTTGTAAATCCAGCAGAGTTGGAACTAGGAACTACATGGCAAGATGATCATCACTGACAACTTGCTATGAGGGGGAGGATTATCAAAGCACTTTTTGACACCTCATGTAAGAAAGCATCTCTCTTTGTAAAACTGACTTTTCAGCAAGTTTTTTTAAACCTTTCCTTGATATGGAAATTGTCAAAGATCTATGCAAAACTGGTAAAGCTTCATCTGTGAATTAAATGGACTCTGTGCTGGGTTGTTGTTGTTTTTGCACTGATACATTTGCGCAGGAAAACTGAAGTTCCTCATAATCCTGCATTGATTGTGTTTCCCTCCCATTACATTAAAAAGACTCCTATTCAAGAGCCAGACTATCAACACATAATCTCAGAGAAAGGTAGTTCAGTTCTCACAGCTGTCTTCTGAGCAGAAGCCTCTGTGCTTGCCCAATTTTAATTATCTGGACCAGAAGTAGACCAGTGGAGCACAGAGTTCTGTTTGTGGTGACTTGATTCACTGTTACTTGGGTAACAATAGCAAATCAGGAATAAGCCACAAACAATTACTATCTAGACATCATGCTAGATCTCAGCTGCAATCCAGTTTTGGGATTTTTTTCAGAACAGTAAAATGTAGGGCGCAGTGTATGCAGCACATTTAACCACTTTTCCATTATTACAGACTGCTTAAGTATTTTGGTCTAGTGATTAAGATACCAGTCTAGATGCCAGGAGGTCCCGCTTTAGGCATGAATACCAGCTGGGTGACTTTGGATCAGTCACTCTTTCTTAGCCCAGTCCACCTCACAGGGTTATTGTTATGGGGAAAATTAAGACAAAGGAGTATTAGGTACTCACTGCCTTGAGTTACCTATGAAAGGCGAAATAAAAATAGTCAACCAGTAGGTTAACAATAAGTCAAGTTCTGAAATGGTGATCTACTCCTTCAAACAAATTGCGTTTCCCCACCCCCCACTAATCTCTCTAGGCCAAAATAAGCAGCCCACATTATATTTTCACAGCAGCTGTCCTTTTGGAAATGGTAAAGTAAAGGTAAAGGTAAAGGTTCCCCTGCACATGCGTGCTAGTCCTTTCCAACTCTAGGGGCCGGTGCTCATCTCCGTTTCAAAGCCGAAGAGCCAGCGCTTGTCCGAGGACGTCTCCGTGGTCATGTGGCCGGCATGACTAGATGCCAAAGGCGCACGGAACACTGTTACCTTCCCACCGTAGTGGTCCCTATTTTTCTACTTGCATTTTTACGTGCTTTCGAACTGCTAGGTTGGCAGAAGCTGGGACGAGTAACAGACGCTCATTCTGTTACACGGCACTCAGGATTCGACCCGCCAAACTGCCGACCATCTGATCGACAAGCTCAGTGTCCTAACCCACTGAGCCACCGCGTCCCTTAATGCAACCATATCATGTGCCAATTTCCTTCAGTATTCAAACACATCCAAATCAGTCACTGATTATCAGAACTTCCTCAGTTGCAATTTGAAGATCCAGACTAAAAATATGTCCATGCACCATTAAATATGTCTTATCCTGAGAATGGTGGCCATTTTAATGATCATAGAAAGAAATTCTAATTAGAGATTAGTCCTTTCCTTGGTCAATTTAAAACATTTTTTAAATTATCACAATACATTACCATAAAGACATGAAATCAAAAGAACAGAGGGGGGAAAAACCCAGCATAAGGAGCTTTTCAACAAGTTAACACACAATTCTACCAATGTTTATTTAAAGATCTACTCCTACATAGTCAGCCTCATTTCCCCCTGCCTCTTAGTTTCAAGTACATTGATTACTTAATAAAATGGAACAAAACCAATATTTGAGTACAATAAGTAACATTCTGAAGAGTAAATTGCTGGATCAGTTCCTCTTCTAGAATTGGGAGAGTATACGCATACCAAGTTAAGGAAAAAAAATATGGCTTGTAGTCCTCAAGGGGCAAGAGTCCTAATATTCAGTAGGATTCATGGGTAAGTAGAGAACCACAAAGCAGACCTTGGAAAATGCAAAGGCCATTAGCAGAATCTTGAATTTAGCCCAGGAAGACAACTTAAAGTTGCCATGGGTTGACTCTCTTTTGAGTAAGAGGTAGCAAAGAGAACATTCTGTCAGCCCTTTTAGATAGACCAGACTCCATAAGAAATACTGGACTTTATTTTCTTGATATAAGGCATTAGTAACAGAATGCCTAACAGCATTTTCCCAACTTTAAGGGGCAGCTTTAAATGCCTTTTTTCTTCTTTTCACAGTTTAATCCATGTTTTGCTAACAGCCTTTGCATTCCTTCTCCAAGATCAGCTCTGTGGTTCTTCACAACAGGGGGGATTATAATTGGCAGGACAGTGTGTGGAATGTCACAATGGAAACAAAGGTGCTTTTCTATGAGAGTCACACATACATTCAAGAGGCACAGGGCTTGCGTCATGATACTCCATCTGCCAATTTGATAATTTTGACACCCGCACCATAGATGCTGCTTCCAGGAGAAAGAAGGTGTGACAAAATGTAGTCCGAATTCCCAGGAGGGAGGGAGTGCATTCCAGAGGAACAAGAGACAATGCAATTTAGATAGTTTGTGTGTGAGAGAGAAGGTGAAGATGGCTCATCCTTAATAGTTCCCAGACTATATGTTTTATGGAGCTAGTAGCCTGCTTTAGTTTGGCAAGATTCTGTCTGTAAGTGAGGAACAATAAAGAAATCTGCTTAGAAGAATCACAACGTGCCTTTCTTGGCTGTTAGAGCCAGATAGAGGATGAACAAAGGACAATAATAATAATAAAGGACAATAATAATTTTGCTGAAATCAAAGCAAATGATCAGACAGCAAGCAAGACTCTTCCTTAGGTCGGAGAAAGACTTCCTGAAATGGTATACTCTGCCCAGGACAACTTAATGTATAAAACACAAGTATGTACTATAGAGCCCCATGACCCTGATGCAGACCCATCCCCAATTGTGAGCACTGAGCATAGTATCTAAATAGACAGCTGGGAAGCTGGCTGCATCCAGGAGTTTCCTTTCAGATGTGGTTTAATGAAATCTATGTATTACATATTGATTTGCTGTCAATATCAGCACTGCAACCCTGTGCCTTTTTAGGCATGAATGCATTACATATCACTATCATGTGAGTAATTTGTCTTGCTTTTCAAAAAAACACAAACTATTTTTTTTAATAAAATGTAACCAGCCCAGTCCAGGATATTATTTTTGTCATCAAACAAAGTCTCAGCTCAGCCATCTAGATAAACTAAGGAGACACATCATGGTTTGTAGTTGGTCACCAAACAAGACTCAAAAGTTTGTTTTGCAACCTTTGAAAAATAGTTTCTCTGCCAACTCTAGTTTAGTATATTAGAACTGAGAAAAAACTAACCAGAATTATTATTGTTAATGAACTTGTGATAGGTGTAGATTTTATTAAATGCATGCTTTCCTTGGCTTAGCCTTTATAGCAGAACTTTATATCTCAGCATTTCTCTCAGGAATTCAGGAGGTATACAAGTTTCTGGCATTTTATCCTCAAAGCTATCCTAAAAATTAGATTAAGCAGCAACAGGATTTACTGCAGTCACCCATTAAGCAAATATTTTGATCTTGGTTTCCCTCATTCAACATTAGAAGCATTTCAACATCTCCGAAAGATTCCCTGAAATCTAGAAATAGTAAATCTGGCTTTTAAGGTATGGTTTGATTAAAAGGAGTGCTTGGTTATCAACATTCAACAATTTTTAGATCCACTTAAAATTCCTTTTCTAAACACTTTGCTGAACTGGCAAAATTCTTATTTTCTTTCTTTTCCTTTTCATATGCAAGTATAATCCTTTTCCCCCCTCCCCCTTTTTTACTCAAAAATATGCAGTGATATCACTTGTGCTGCATATAGAAAAGAAAACCTTGAATCTTGCAATCTGTGCATTGTAAATGAACCTTCTACCTACTGGAAATGTGTTTATTTTTGTCAGGAGGCAGAGGAGGATGACTATAGAGAGATTTCATTCTTGCATATATTGACACTGCTCATTTGGTGTTGGAACGTATTTAGGAAATAGGGAAGAAAAAATGGTTTTAGCCCAGGGATGATGCCAGTGTCTCTTTTAGATACACATATACACACATAAAATACACAGTATCTGGTGGCAACAAAATCTCTCAATTTCTAGGGTACTTTTTAGTACCAAAAGACACCTCAAGTTGTCCAACAGTTGGCTGAAGCCAGCGCCATCTTGAGACTTAAGGTTGGTATGCTTATGTATTAATAATATTCATAAATACTTTTCATAATTGCTATGGACTTCCTACATGACAATATCTTGAGCTAGATGAAGGCAACATTGTGAAGTCACAATGAACCCTAGTACTGAAATAAACCTGGGCATATACCATAAAGGCAGTCCTCAACTTTCAACCATTCATTTGGTGGCCATTTGAAGTTACATTAGCATTGAAGAAAGTGACTTATGACCATTCTTCACACTTATGACCATGATCCCCATGGTCACATGATCGAAATTCAGATGCATGGCAACTAGCTCATATTGCAATGTCCTGGGATCATGTGATCTTTTTTTGCAACCTTCTCACAAACAAAGTCAATGGGAAAGCCAGATTTACTTAACGACTGTGTTAGTAATTTAATAACTGCAGTAATTCACTCAACTGTGGCAAGAAAGGTCATAAAATAGGGCAAAACTCACTTAACTGTCTTACTTAGCAACAGAAATTTTAGGTTCAACTGTGGTCATACGTCGAGGACTACCTATCCTCTGCAGTCCCCACACATACAGTATGTTTTTCAGACTGAAACTGCATAGAAATTCTCCAAGAATTCAGAGCAAGCATTGACTCTCAGTGATCTCTATTCTATTTCTATTCTGTTCTGTTCTGTTCCATTCGCTCCTTGACACAGTCTGAACTTAGTGCCTTCCAGATGGATTGGGAGTAAAAGTACCAGAATTCCTAGCAGGTTGTCAACTCATACATCCTGCAAGGAGCTAAAATTTTCAGTATTGGATGCAGTGATAACCCTGTTTTACAGAAGCAATGAGGCACTGACAAAAAGAAATAAACCCATATACCCTGACAGGGCAAGAAAGCTACACAATGGGATATCATTTTGATACATTTGCTTGCCATTACAGCAGACGTGTCAAACACAAGGCCCGGGGGCCGGATCTGGCCCACGAAGTGGTTTCATGTGGCCCGCGAAACCATCCTGGAAACAGTGAGGGAACGGCCCCCGCTGCCTTGGCCCTGGCCCAGAGACCCTCCTTCTGCCAGAGACCCTCAGATCTGTCCCACTCCTGCCCAGGCCCCCATAGGCACCCTTGATGCGAACGATGTAGAGCTGGCCACGCCCACCCAGTAGGCCATACGCACTCTAGCCACGCCCACCCAGTAGGCCACGCCCACCCTGTCCATACCCACCCGGCCCCCTGAGGGCAACCGCAAGGCTGATGCGGCCCTCAATGAAATTGAGTTTGACACCCCTGCATTACAGCATTCCTCCTATAGCAAATCTTAATGCAAAGAATAGTACAGATGGGTAGTAAATTAGGTAAAGGTAAAGGTTCCCCCGCACATGCGTGCTAGTCGTTTCCAACTCTAGGGGCCGGTGCTCATCTCCGTTTCATAGCCGAAGAGCCAGCGCTTGTCCGAGGACGTCTCCGTGGTCATGTGGCCGGCATGACTAGACGCCAAAGGCGCACGGAACGCTGTTACCTTCCCACCGTAGTGGTCCCTATTTTTCTACTTGCATTTTTACTTGCTTTCGAACTGCTAGGTTGGCAGAAGCTGGGACAAGTAACAGGCGCTCACTCTGTTACGCGGCACTCGGGATTCGACCCGCCAAACTGCCGACCTTCTGATCGACAAGCTCAGCATCCTAACCCACTGAGTCACCGCGTCCCTTGGGTAGTAGATTATAATAAGTCAAATCATAGATTTAGAAGCATGCCCGCTTTTATTAAGTGATTACACCTAACTGGTCTTACCTGAGTTTGGATACTAAACAGATGCTTGGATGGTAGACCCACACCCCAAACCCTAGGAAATCAAGGACTATAGGCTCAACTTGGAAGTTGAAAATACATTCTGGAAAAGGCAATGGCAAACCACTTCCATATTGTAGCCATTAGCTGCATTAACATATTTCACCATATGTTATCAAAGCTGCATGGACACACACACACGTAGTCATAATGTATTGAGGCCAACTTGAAAGTATCTTTCCCTTATTGCTGCATCCAGCTTCTGTTAGACTACATTTTATGTCTGAGGACTCACCACCTTCATAACATATTGTGTTCTTATAATGAGCAAGCTTTTCCTGATGTTTAACAGAAATCTGCCTTCTTGCAACTTAAAGCCATTATATTATGTCCTAAACTCTGAGAGAGCAGAGGGCATGCTTTGTTCTTTTACTACTGATGGATACTCCTTCAGAAAACTGTCATGTTCCCTATAGCTTCCTTTTCTCACATCTACGCGTGCTCTGTCACTCTCTCTTTAGCAGACTTAATTCCCAATTCCAAATCAATTCTGCTGCCCTTTCTTGAATCTGTTCCAGTTCATCTGAACCTTTGTGGTGTGGTGATTAGAGCTAGGCACAATAGCCAAGGCAGGTCAGATTGATAAGAACAGACCTGGACATTTTAGGGCCTGTGGGCCACATCTGGCCCTTTAATTGCCTCAGTTCAGCCCGTGGCTGTGGCAGGGGTGGTGGCGGTGGTGAGGGGCGGTAGCGGCCCTATACAACCATTCCAGTTTCTCATGTGGCCCCTTGGGAAAATTAATTGCCCATCCCTGGATAAGAACAAAAGTAGAATCAGTATTTCCAGTGATTTGGAGACAATGTTTTTATTAATGCAATCTAAAATTACAAGTGGTTGTTTTTTTTTGCAGCTGCTTATATTCAAGCTTAGTTTCAATTTAGGATCAATTATTCCAAGTTTCTTTTTCAAGGTAGGACTGCTAGGTATCTCCTATCTGTGCCTCTGATTTATTTTTCCTATGGGAAAAACTTTGTGATGTCTCTATTAATGCAGTTGTTTTTGCTCTATTAACCTATCAAGAACATTCAGAATTTTGCTGCCATAGTTTAAGGTGCTAAGTATTCCACACACCTCTGTGCTTTCTGCAGATTTGATAAGCACTGTTCCCACCCTGCCTTCTCCAACTCATTAATTGAAAATGTTAAAGTACAGGACATAGGAAAAGCTCAGTGGTGAACACTGGAAGAAGAAGAAACCCAGTATAACGGCTGCCTGCTTTCTCAAAACTCATTTCAGCTACAATATTCCGGGTTATCAGTTGACATCATAAAGCAGGGGTGTCAAACTCAATTTCATTGAGGGCCGCATCACCATTGCGGTTGCCCTCAGGGGCCTGGGTGGGTATGGCCAGGGTGGGTGTGGCCTACTGGGTGGGCGTGGCTAGAGTGCATATGGCCTACTGGGTGGGCGTGGCCAACTCTACATCGTTCGCATCAAGGGTGCCTATGGGGGCCTGGGCAGGAGTGGGACAGATCTGAGGGTCTCTGGCAAGAGGAGGGTCTCTGGGCCAGGGCCAAGGCAGTGGGGGCCGTTCCCTCACTGTTTCTAGGATGGCTTTGCGGGCCACATGAAACCACTTCGCGGGCCGGATCTGGCCCCCGGGCCTTGTGTTTGACATGTCAGTCATAAAGTGTTTTTTAAGAAACCTGTGGAGCATCTCAGGACACAGATTCAGCAGCTCAACACACTAAGCAGAGATAGATCCATCTCAGTGGTCATCAGGCCCTTACTGTAACCAAGGGGTCTGATAGTTTG
Organism: Vipera ursinii; assembly: GCF_947247035.1. NCBI lineage: Eukaryota > Metazoa > Chordata > Lepidosauria > Squamata > Viperidae > Vipera > Vipera ursinii. Next base: position 174,847,249 of record NC_139513.1, on the reverse strand, counting down.
ATAGTTAGAAAGACTGGAAAGAACAGTGTGCTATGCAGGTAGTCCTCGCTTAGCGATTTCCTCATTTACTAACTGTCCAATAATGCTAAAACAACTTAGCAAGCAGTGCTCACATTGACAGCCTTCACAACATCTCTCTTACTTTTATTTTCACTCACTGATTTACAGCATCCCAAGATGTTCTCAAAGAGAAAGAGAAATAGCATGGAAGGAAAGCAGGAAGCAAAGGAAAACTGAAACATAACTGCAAACACAGCCACGGCCACGTGATTCGTACTTAGCAACCACTTCTCTTAACAACCAAGTTGCCCTCCCCAATGGCAGTTGCTAAACAAGGACTTCCTCCAGTGAATAAGTTCTGGGTTCAAACTTCCGCTCCGTTTTGAAAGTCTACTGTGACATTTTGGAGTAGATACTAATTATTGCTCAGTCTAGCCTGCCATAAACAATAGAAGTGGAGGCTGCACTTCCATAAGGTAGCTCCAGACTGATTCCTTGGCAGCTCTAGTTCAAGGCTTCAGGCAGCCTTCTCCCTGCCTTCTCCCCAAACAATCCTCATCTAGACAGGCCACCACCAGTATGAGCAGCAAGCCGTCATATTGTGAGGATAAAATGTACGCACGTTTATTTCTTGCCTAAACCAGGAAACCATTTCCTCCAGGAAATGATGGGACACTTGTCTTCCATTTTGCCCAATTACAGGTACATAGTCCTCAAGTTATAACCGCAATTGAGCCCAACATTGTTGTTGCTAATTGAGACAGTTGTTAAGTGAGTTTTGCCCCATTTTTCTTGCCACAATGATTGAGTTGCTTGTCAGAAGATTGCAAAAGGTGATCACATGACAATGCCATCATCATAAATGTGAGCCAGTTGCCAAGCATCCGAATTTTGATCATGTGCCCAAGGGGGTGCTGCAATTTTCATAAGTGTGAAAAAACGGTCATCAATCATATTTTTTCAGTGCTGTTGTAACAGTCATTAAACAAATGTTGTAAGTCGAGGACTACATGAAAACTGACAGAAAAATTCCAGGTTACATCCTAATAGAATACTGGAACTGTTTTTTTTTTTATTTCCCTTAAGAGCTACTTCCCATTCACTTGGATGGGAAATTAATTGGTCTTCTAATACTTTTTGTACTTCCTCTTCCAGGAGTAATTCTACTTCATAGTGGGATACAATGGCCAAACTGCTCATGATTTTATTGCTGCCCTTAAATTTCAACATACTGCTGTTTGCATAATTGAGACTCATATACTAATCATAAGTGAATTCATTTTTTGTGTGTTTTTGCTTTAAAAAATAGCTCTTTTCAAAAGCACTGAATGAAGGGAGACAGCTAATGTTGCTGGGGAGGGGGTTTCAAATCACCAGCCATTTAAGTACATTTGAGGCAGCTCTCCTTCTCTCAACAAGTCTGTGAGATCAATAAAAGAAAGGGATTAAAAAAATAAGCAACACCTCACCCAAAAAACCAATCTCTGAAATTACCATTTGAGGTTCATGAAAAAAGCAAGAAATACATAAAGGTAAATATCTATACTTTTCACTTGAGAGATGTAGCTATTGCATAACAAGTATAGGACAAGCAGTAAGAGGAATTCTGAATCCAAGTGAAACAATTTATATTTCTGTTTTTGCAAAATCTAAAGAGCAAGAACCCACAAGCAAGTACATTTTAGTCATATTATGAATTTTTCAAGCTACTATCCAAATCAACCTAAGGAAGAAAGAAGGAAAGAGAGGAAGAAAGAAAGAAAGAAAGAAAACATGTTTACAGTGTTGTCAGATTGGCCTCCAAGGGCTTCTTCTAAGAGCTTTGGCACAGGAGGTTTCCACTGCAGGTTTCTGCTGCTCTACATTTCCTAACAATGAAGCAGGGAGGAGGGTATCATGCAACATTAGGAATCAGCCTTCCCTGATACGGCAACCTATTTGCATTGAGCTACCAATCTTATTCCCCCACATCTGGAAAGTACCTATTTAGGAAAGGCTGCTTTCCAAAGCAAGACAAGGAATCAGAAGGACGTGCAGGGGAGAAAGATCTCATAATCCCCTTTCTAAAAATCTTCCGATTCAATAATTTTATATCTCACCAGTAGACACTGGGAAGAAAGAAACATTTTGCAGCTCAGAAAAGCAATAGGAAAGAAATAGTAGGAACAGGATAAAACAGGGAAAGTATTTTAAAATTAAGAGAGAGAAACAAGAACATGCTACCAGACACTGGGAAGTGCCCAACAGGAAACCTAAAATATAACGATGTGAATCTCAGAATGGAATCTCAGAATGTGAATCTCAGTGGGGCAGGAAGTATGGTGTTGGAGTTAAGGTGCTGGACGAGAAATGGGAAGACCAAGCTCCCTCCTCAGCCATGGATGTTTTTGGCTGCCTTGGTGTCTTTGGCTCAGGGTTACTCTCTCTTAGTCAAATCTAGCTCATCCATCTCCATACTAGCTTTCTACGTTACAAGATCCTCATCAAAGGCCCTCCAATCCATAGTGAATTGGTGGCTACTGGAGAGAAAGCCCTTTTGGTTGTGGCACATTGGCTTTGGAACCATCTACTCCAGAAGTCCCCAACCTTTTGGGCACCGGGGACTGGTTCCGTGGAGAGAGGTTTTTTCATGGACTGGAGGAGGTGTGATTTTGTGTGCTGCCTGCATCCCGCAGATGGGGCTTCGTTTGTTTGCATGCACTGGTTTCTGGCATGCCACAGACCAGACCCTTGATCTACTCCAAAGGCATCTCATGGCATCAGGCACCGATTCCTTTAATTTCTCGTGGCCGTTTGATCTTTTTTTGTTTGTTAATCTTTTATCAAATTGCTTTTTTAAAAAAAGTTGATTGGAAATATTAGTTTCTTGTGTTTTAAATATTTTATTGTAGCTTACATTTAAATGCCTTGCAAGGGCAGTGCATCCAGATAAAATCTAAATGAAATAATCCTTCACTACACATCCCTTCGCCCATTCCTCCTTTCCCACAACCATTCTCACCACTCTGTACTTAGACCATTAAGTTCCTTGGGGGCAGGGACCTGCCATTTTAACGCTATAAAACATTCTCTGTACTTGGGGAATGATTGCCCCTCATTTGTCTGGCATCTCAATCAGGAGGGTCTCTTATTCCCCTGCTTGCCTGAAACCTTGCAGAAAGCCAGGCGAAAGAGCGGGCTTCAAAACCTTTCTCTTCTGCTCCAGCCGATTGGGAGGCAGAAGGAAGGCAGAATTAACCTCTTCCCAGGCAACCATCTCAGCAACCTATTGCAGAATGGGGAGCCACCATCTCACCGCCCGAGAACCACAATTCCCAGCATCCTCGGAACGGTAGCCCTCTAGGGCAGGGGTCTTCAAACTTGGCCCTTTTATGACTTGTGGACTTCAACTCCCAGAATTCCTCAGCCAGCAAAGCTGGCTGAGGAATTCTGGGAGTTGAAGTCCACAAGTCATAAAAGGGCCAAGTTTGAAGACCCCTGCCCTAGGGCGTCACAGCCCGATTTATTTGGCGGCGCTTAAGACCGGGAGAAGCCGAGCTGATTCTCTTCCCCGCTAACTTGGCTGTTCTTACTTGGCTCTCTTACCGCCACTGCTGCAGGTAGCCCCCCCACCCACCCCCCCCGCCGCCGCGCGCCTTTTACTCCCCGATTTTTCTCTCCCTCCCTGCGCCAGCGCAAGATTTCCGTTTGTTTGGGTCTGGCGCGCAGCAGACGACCCCTCCCGTCCCGGCAGGAAAGCCGATGGCCGAGCGGTTGGCCCCGCACACACACCTGTGCCCTGCAGAAAGATGAAGTCATGGTGGCCTCCCCGGCCGGAGGTTGGCTCGGGGATGGCGGAGGAAGGCTGAGGCCAAGGAGAGATGATGTCGCCGCCGCTCTGCCCTCTCTAATCCTCTCCGGCCAGGTCGCTGGCATTAATTCGACCTCGGCCGGGGAGGGTGGGGGGAGATGATTTCTTGGGGAGGGGGCCCTGATAGCAGGAAAGCTAACAGGCTAGCGCGGGTGGGGGGTGGGAAACAGATCCGCCGAGCGCTCTTTACCTGGAGCCTCCGCCGGCGAATGATCCCGGAATCGTCCATCGTTTCCCGGCGGCGCCGAGGGCTCGCCCCATCGATTCGCCGTGCCTCCGTCCGCCAAGGGTAGCTCCCGCGCCGCCCGCGCTCGGCAAGGCCCCGGCGGGAATGGGCCGGCCGCAGAGGCTGGAGCGCAGGGCGGGGCCGCCCAGGTGGGCTGCGCGGATGGGTCGCCTGGCCTCCCCAACTGCGCTGGCGGGAACAACCGGACGCCCTCCGGGACGCCTCGCCGCTTTCGCCTCAGGCACGCCCGCCTTTCTCGGACTTGGCCAACGAGTTGGGGCGACGCTGCGCCCCTCTGGCTCTCCGCCAACGAGCGCGGCGTGGAGGCTGCTGGAGCCGCAAAGCGGCCCGCGAGGAGGTGGAGAAAGAGAGGAGAGGGCGGCCCTCGCCCCTCCTCGGCTCCCGGCTCTTTGCGCCGCGGGCGGGGTTGGCGCCGGCTACCGCCGACCCGACCTTGGTGGCCCAAGATGCGGCACCCCTTACCCCGCTCAAGTTCCGCTCCTGGTGCCCTTTCGACGCAATGTAGGGTGTCTTCGCGGAGGGCAGCTCTCCCGAAATGGAATCGGGCGCGTTCCCTCTTCCCAGTTATTTGGACTAAAGATCCTCAATGAGAACCAGAAACTTTCTTTCCTTTGGTGACGGGAGGGAAGACATTACAGCCGAGCCTTTGTCTATCCTTCAAATGACAGAACATTAATTCGGAGTGGACTTTATTTCCATAGAAATAATTGGATACAATCTGATTGCCGCAGAGAAGACTTGTAAGCAGCAGTCTGCTTCCATCAGATGCACGAGACCCAATTGAGTCAGCCCTGTTTTGGGGAATGTTGGGATCCTGTTAGGTTTTTGGGACACTGATTCAGGGGGAACAGCCTTAGTTGTAGCTCCCTGTTGTACTCCTGGCAAACATACCTGCGCCCAGACCCTTTTTCCTGGTGAAATAAGGTGGTCTGATTTGTTTTGTTATTCTGCAAATCTCTGCCACAAAACAGCAGCTATAGCATCCGATTTGACAGGGAAATTGCTTCCTTGGATTGCATCTCAGACCCCTTTGGTCACTCCACAGGAAACCATAAAAAAATCAATAACGTAAAATAGCTGCCAAGAACATTCAAGACGACTCACGTTCAGATCAGCCATGAAACGGGTTCACCATACAGCCAGAGCACCTGCAAAATGGCAAAGCCAGGTTTTTAATGCCTTGTGAAAGGCTAGTAGATTTGGAGCAAGTGTAATCTCAGGAGGATAATATTCCAGAAGGTGGGCACCACAGCAGAAAAGGGTCTCTTTTTAGATTGCACTATAGTGGTTGACATTTTGACTTTTTTGACTACAGCCTGCAGACATCCTGGTGTCAAGCAAATGGCTTAGAAATTCATCTAACCTGGAAAGACGGTGCATTTCATATATAAGGTTGCAATGTCAAACTTGAGTCAAAAAGTGAGAAATACCAAGGAATATGTGGACTTGCTGTAATCCTGAGGTTACTTTCTGATTGCTAGGCCATTTCTCCCAAGGACAGCTTGTTCACAAAGCTACCCAAAATACCTGAGTGATTCCTGCCTAATAACCAGACCTTGTTCCATCATCAGAAGCACTCCTACTCTAAAGGTTCAGCTGTTGCTACTGCAGGGGGAACACTTGTTTGGATTGATTATGTGGACCACCCCAGGTGAGGAGCCTCATCCTCCTCCCTTGATGGACAAAGCACACAATTACATGAAAATACGCTTTTCTTTTGTTGAATGCTTCTCATACACATCACTTTCTCTCTACATATCTGTTCCACAGGCACACCTGCTCTTTCAGTGGCTCAGAGCAGGATGGCTGGAAGGAGCAGGAAGACAGCCTAGTTTGCCATCTCCTAGGGTTGTTGCTCAACAGTCTCCTCACTGCTTTCAAAAATCGTGAGCTGGGCCTTGGGAGGAAGAAAGATGCAACAAGTCCTTGTGAAGACATGACCCAAGCTCTGGCTGGCACTCTATATTCAGTCATCTTCCTACTACTTGGCAGGAATCAGAGGACTGGTTCCACATAAGCCAGTGGTCATGCTGATCCAAAAGTGACCACAGCTCCTAAAAGCTCCGAGGCCTCAATTTTGGTGGTAAGGACGACATGCAAGTGTTTGGGGGCAAAGGTAAAAATATTATTTGACTGTGTCATGTAACATCACAGAGTAGTTCATCATTCCTCCTGATCTGCACAAAGCAGCTTTATATGTTGTTTTGATTAGTCCAGTTTTTTTTAAAACTGTGTGACAGAGATTCATTAGAGATTGAAGCAGAAATTAGGACTGACAGCATGTGAAACAGGTTCTGCCATGAAGCTACAGATAGTCCTTGTTTAGCAATTATCTTGTTTAGTCACCATTTGCTATTTCAACAGTGATTAAAAAGCAGTCTTCGTATTTACAACCTTTGCAGATCTGTAAAGCATGATGAGATACAACCATGTTAGGAATTGATATAGTTCTAGTCTAATCTGATCAAAAACACCATTAACTAAAGCTGACCTAGAATCATAGAGCTGGAAGGGACCCTGAGCACTAATCCCAGATCTATTAGTATTCCTTGTAACCCGGGCATCATATTGTAACCTTGGGTGTCATTTTACAGTCTTGCATGATATGAAAGAATTGTATAAATATATGTAGAGATAATTTATCTTCTAAACAGAAAATTTGCTTGGTTTACACCAAAAGCACAGCAAAATGCATTTAATTTTGTTCAAAACAAAATGAAGATTCTACACATTTTAATCTGCCATATGAGGATATTCATTTACTGCACATAATGTGGATGTAATAGTGGTATGTTATGGATTTGTATTGGAAAATGTAAGCTTTCCCACATTTATATTCCTGCCAAGGAAAGCATAATTTTATCAGTGATTGTTTTTCTGGTTTTTCTGAAGAGGGGCATTCAAGAGACTGAAAGGGATGGAGTGCTGAAAAAGTTCATATTTGGAGAAGGTGATAAGCAAAGTATCACCATTTTATGAAAGGTGTATATTTACGCTGCTCTATGACCATGATAAAGATTTAATATACTCTATGTGTGTGAGTGTGTCTGTGTGTGTGTATGTATGTATATGGTTCCGCCCCAGGCGCCTAATGGACCCTGAACGGTTCCAGATGGCGCTTGGGTCTATACCTACCGCCCTCACTCACAGCCCAACTGATGTCTTGGTGGATGCCTGGGAAAGGGCGGCCACTGAGGCACTCAACTGTGTTGTATCTTTGCGACCTCTGACCCGTCGCAGATCCCGTTGGGCTCCATGGTTTTCTGTGGAGCTCCGAGAGATGAAACGTCGGAGACGGGGTCTAGAGAGCGATTGGAGGTCCAGCCGTTCCGAATCTGACCGATTGCAGTTAAGAACCTTTATAAGGTCTTATCTTGCTGCGATGAGGACAGCGAGGGCTAACTACATCGCCGCCCTCATCGCGTCTGCAGATAATCGCCCGGCCGCCTTGTTTAGGGTGACTCGCTCCCTTCTTAACCAGGAGGTGAGGGAGGATCCCTTGCAAGGACGGGCCGAGGAGTTTAGTCATCATCTGACGGACAAAATCGCTCAGATCCGGGCCGGTTTGGACTCTGACTGGGTGGAGTCTGACGTGGAGGAATCGGACGGTCCTGAGCATGTTATCTGGACTGAGTTCGATCCTGTTTCCCCTGATGATGTGGACAGGATCATGGGGAGGCTGAGCTCCACCACTTGTTTGTTGGATCCGTGCCCCTCCTGGCTGGTTTATGCGCCTCGGGAGGGGACACGAGGCTGGTTCCAGGCAGTAATAACTGCTTCTTTGAAAGAGGGCATCTTCCCCGCCGCCTTGAAGGAGGCGGTGGTGAGACCCCTCCTCAAAAAGCCTGCCCTGGACCCGGCTGTTTTAAATAACTATCGTCCAGTCTCCAACCTTCGCTTTCTGTCGAAAGTTGTCGAGAGCATGGTGGCACATCAGCTTCCTCTGTTCCTCGAGGAAACTGATTATCTGGACCCGTACCAATCGGGTTTCAGGCCCGGTCACAGCACGGAGACGGCACTGGTCGCGCTGGTGAATGATCTCTGGCGGGCTCGGGACAGGGGTTGCTTCTCTGTCCTAGTCCTATTAGATCTCTCAGCGGCTTTCGATACCATCGACCGTGGTATCTTACTGCGATGGCTCAGGGGGCTGGGAGTGGGAGGCACCATTTTACGGTGGTTCTCCTATCTCTTGGGCCGCTCACAGTCGGTGTTGACGGGAGGGCAGAGATCCACCCCGAGGCCTCTCACGTCCCTCAGGGGTCGGTTCTCTCGCCCCTCCTGTTCAACATCTATATGAAGCCGCTGGGCGAGGTCATTCATGGTTTCGGGGTGGGGTATTATCAGTATGCTGATGATACCCAACTTTTTCTCTCCACCCCGAACCAACCCAGCGATGCCCTTGCCGTGATGTCCCATTGCCTGGAGGCGGTCCAGGTCTGGATGGGGAGAAACAGGCTTCGTCTCAATCCTGCCAAGACTGAGTGGCTTTACATATTGGCATCTCGGGCTAACCAAACTATTGCATCTTTAATGATGGGGGGTGAGGTGCTACCCCCCGTTGATAGGGCTCGCAACTTGGGCATCCTCCTGGACTCACAGCTCAACTTTGAAGATCATATAGGAGCCGTGACCAGGGGAGCTTTTGCCCAGGTTCGCCTGGTGCGCCAGTTGCGACCCTACCTGGACCAAGATGCCCTACGCACAGTCACTCATGCGCTCGTGACCTCCCGTTTAGACTACTGCAACGCTCTCTACATGGGGCTGCCCTTGAGGACCACTCGGAGGCTTCAACTGGTGCAGAATGCGGCTGCACGAGTTGTGATGGGGGTTTCCCGATTACAGTTCTGTACAAAATGACAGAAGGCTCATTTTAAGTGGTTAGACTAGTCTTCAGTCCAGAAGACTTCAATTCCTACAATCCCATGTAACACCTCTACTCCGCGAGCTGCATTGGCTTCCGGTTGCCCTTCAGGTGAGATTCAAGGTGCTGGTGATGACCTATAAAGCCCTAAATGGCTTGGCTCTGGGATATTTGAGGGAACACCTGCTGCCAGCATCAAGCTCCCTTCGTCCAGTGCGCTCGCAGAGAGAGGGTCTTCTCAGGGTGCCGCCGGTAAAAGATTGCCAGCGGATAACACCCAGGGGGAGGGCCTTTTCTGTGGGTGCGCCTGCCCTCTGGAACCAGCTGCCCGTGGAACTCAGGACTACCCCTGACCTACGTTCATTCCGCCGAGACCTGAAGACTTGGCTCTTTGAGCTCTCTGACCCAGGCTGAGAATTTTAACTGGGTTTTATTTTCAGGGATAATTTAATCTTTTATTTGTCTTTTAACTTTGTATTTTGTATTGGTATGATTTTAAAATGCCCTGTAAACCACCCTGAGTCCTTCGGGAAAGGGCGGTATATAAATCTAATAAAATCTAAAATCTAAATAATAAGATTGTTTGAAAGAAAAGAAAAATATCTACTTGAAGATATCTCAAGAGAAAGTAAGAGTAAAGGTAATGTTTAAAATCCAAATATGTATTTTTGAAAAGTATGCCATCATACTTCCTGGATGCATCTTATTCATTTCAAGTCACACCAATAGAAGAATCAACTTTATTGCTAATGGGCTTCCCAAAGAAATTTCCCAAACATTCAATTCTTATTGTATATATACCTAACATTTGAATAAGGCAAAGGGTTCATGAAAAGCATAAATATGTAAAAAATCTATTAAGGGATTATCAATAGTTTATCTGATTTGGAAACATTTGATTCTTACCAGACACCACAGGGTCCCCAAGTGATGTTGTCTGGGGAGCCAGTAGGAAATCAGAAAGTATGTCTTAGATGACAGGGCTGTCATGGGTGGACCTTAGTAGAATGATTCCAGTCAAAACAATTTTGGGGCAGAGAACTCTAGGCAGATTCAAAGTATTATTTTCTTAATTTAATTTATTTCCATGTTTAGTGAAACAGAACCAAAATTTTCCCATCCTTTTCCTCTTGATTTAATTGTTTAGTTTATTTTTCTGAAAACATGATTTCATACTTGATTTTTGGGTCTTGTCTATAAATTGTTTGGCTGCCCCCAGTAAAAAAATTAAGAGGGTAGGAACCTATATTTGCATTATATACTTATATGGCCCTTCAGAGAGTAACTAATATTGCATCTTCTATTATTTCAGCTTTGTAACTATGAACACTATTACCACATTGTGGTAATGAACAATACCATTATTGTTCAGTTTTTATACATTCTCAGTTGACAAAATATTGCTATAAATGCAGCTTTTTAGCACTGAAGAAACCATTCATCAATAATTTTCAGGGGATTTTCTCTTATGCCCATTCACTCTGTACATATATAACAGATACTTTCTTTGTGTTTATAATTATTTATACTTTCTGCTACTTCTTTTATCCAAGTTTTCTAAGCTTCCCTTCAGGTATCTGGTTAATCATTTACATGTACTTAATCATATTCCTTTTGTTTCTGTTTTAGAAAAGAATATTGAGTACTTAAAATTAGTTAAATGGCCTTCAGACGACTCTTCTCAGGCAATTAGCATTCAGATTATTATTATTTGCCTGCGTCTCTTATAAGGAAATTCTTATCTGTGTCATTGAATATTAAGTTACCGTAGGTGTTATTGTTTCCCATTGGGAGCAGAGGGGGGCCTACAATGTAATTTTCAGTTATAACTACACTTTTAAGAGTTATATATTGAAAAGGTGTTTTATAACATGAATGAATCTTATTATAGTGAACAATATTGTTATACTTTTAATTAATCAATTTTTTCTAATTACATTTGATAGAGGTTTGACTGGCAGAGCAATAACAAAAATGATGGGAACATTAATGGTTAGTATCCCTCTGCATATTTTAAATTTGAAACTCTAACCATTCATTTTTATTTGCATAATTATGATTGTATGAATGGCTATTAAATGTCCCCAACTTCTGTATTTTAAGAAATTTTGATGCAGCAGTAATTTTCTGACATCTAAGCAAATTAACATAACATGTACATCTAATAAACCCTATAGTGTTCACATAAATGAATCTACTTTTCCCCTTTTAAGAATTCTTGTTTGTCTCCTCCCCTAATTCTAACCATAATTCCTTTGCTTCTGTTTATTTCTATCTCTCTTTTAGTGCCATTATTTGTTGTTCTGTTGTTTGTAACATAATGTTCCATTCATTATTTATATTTTTATTTCACTAATATGTGCCTTCACGGAGTCTCAGGTGAATTGCAAGTAGCCATTGTGTCAAAATAGAAGTATAATCAATTTGTGTTTCTACTGACTCTCTACAAAAGATCCAAACATCAATGAATTCATTTCTTATCAATACATTTTTAAAGCAGTATCATTACTGCTATTAAATCAAAAACTTCTCTGGAAAGCCATATCTATTTTTTAAAAAATTCATTTTTTTCAAAGTTGATTGTAAGAAATTCCATTACTGTAATTCGAATTCTGAATTAATGGCTTTCATATTTCCGATACTAAAAATACCTTCCTTGTAGACCTTGGATTTCATTTTTCAATATCCAGTCAAGTATCGTTTACTATCGAACCTGACACTATCCTTGATTTTAAATTGTTTAAAGCTGCACAAGATCTTCCCACGAACCACTTATCATCTGTTCTTTTTCTTTCCCCCCCCCAATTTTATTGATTTTCTGATATTACATTCACATATTTGAAAAGCAACGTGGCGACTGGGTTGTAGTAATTCAATTACATACAAATATCATTAGTACAGATTTCAAATTGGTATCAACTCTTCTTTTTCTGGACCCTCCAATTCCTTCTGAATTGTATAGGAAACCTTTTCCTTTTTCCAAGTTGTCGGCATCTTTTCTAGATTTTCAAATGTCAATATTTGTTGAGCAGTTAATTCTTCTGTCGTCGTGTTTGAATGTTTCATTTTTTTCTATTGTATTTTGTATAGATGATTATTTAGTTATGGTCAAAGTTTGGCCTTACATATCTGGGCTTCCTTTTTGTTCCTTCCCATAGCCTCTTAATTTTTCATTGGCTGTGATGAGAGTTTGAATTATTATTTTCAACATAGAGAGAATTTGTTGATCTTTATCCATAAGGAGATTTTGTTCCTGAACTTCTTCTATATTAGTATTTCAGACTACAGGCTTTACAGTTAGGAAATCCAAAACAAAGGAAAAGTTTTTTTTTCTGGGTAAGGAACACGGAGCCTTTCACAGCTGTTGTTTCAAAATTTTCAAGGTTATATGTCTTATCTATTTCCCTGGGCTGTCAGCCAAGCCCCTGAAAAATAACAGATTAAAATACCAGCTTTGACCACACAGTGTTGCCTCTTCCTTTTAATGTTTCCCTTTAAGTCCCAAAGTTATTTTAATCTTTTCAGTTTTTCTTCTTATTTATAAGGAAAAACCCAGATTTTCAACAGAAATAGATAATGAAAAATAAAAAGTAAAAAATCTTTCAGTTCACAAGTTTTAGGAAATAAAATTCCAATTGGGATCCAATTACTTTTTCAATGTTTTAAACTCCCCTGGGTAATCGGTCGCTGCCCTTTCTGGAGGGAGGGCTAAAATCCCCCTTCCCTCACCACAGGGGGAAAAATGCTTAGCAGCTTAAACAGGTACAGAAAATAATTAGGGTGTAAAAGAGGTAGATCTCACCCAGTCCCTTCCTTGCTGCTTTAAGGTTGCCTAGTGGAAAATGCGACTTCGGCTGTTCGCAGCCTAGGGATGAGCCATATTTCTATGGCTGGTCCTTTCGTCAACTGGTTTGGAGGGATCGCCAGGTCTAATGGGAGAGTTACGGCTCTCCTACGATCCAGCAAACACCCCTCCTTGCTGGTCGCCTCTTGGGGGAGATCTTCGGCCCCTTTTAGGGGCCCCCAGCAATGCGAAACGGGGGGGGAGAGAGCAAGTCTCCCAGCTGTCCATGGCAGCCGCGCGGCAAACTGGAAGTCCTCTATCTGTTCTTCTTCTTATAGTAGGCTTCTATTTTGAGCTGTTGGAGGATATGTGGGATTTATTTATGGGACCTCCTCTCCACAATTATGCCTGCTCATTCCATCACGTTTGCCAGGAAAGGCATGCCCTGGATCTTGTCCAGGGAGGGACCCAGGAAGAGAGCCTTTGATGCCCTGGCAACCACATTTGCAAAATCACCCTTCCCCTAGATTAGATTGGCCCCAACTCAGCTGGCCTTCAAAATGTGGTTGTGTCACTTAGCTTAAGGATTTGGATGTTTGCCAGAGCCTATAAAATGGTTGTGTTGATTTGTTGCTGGTCGGTTTTGGTTGTTACATTGGCTATCAATTATGTATGTATTATTTCTATTGTTATGCGTTGCTTTGTTAATTGTTAATTGTTAATTATCCAAAGTCATAGATTTGAGATGGGCAGTCATATAAATTAAATAAATACATCATCTATCTCCTTAAACTCCACGAATACAATAGATTATTTCATTTTGTTTTTTTTAAAGAGCATTCAGGTAAAATAAGTGTGATCTAATGTGCACTTTGATCAGTAGATCAAAGTTTTGGCAACACACTTTCCCAGGGAGGAAGCAGTAAATCTCATCAGACAGAGTCCCAGATTAAGAGATTGAATGGTCCTAAGATTCAGGGTACGTATACTCTACAGTCTTTATTAGGTTAGAAGATTATAGCTTTAGTTTGGCAAGATTCTGTCTATAAGCAAGTAAGGAATAGGACTTGATTGGACTTTGCTGTGGTCATCTTTGAGCTTGGGCATGACAAAAAGATTGGGCAATCTTTGAGAGACAGAATTAGCAACTCTGTTTTTTTTATGTGAAAGACTGCAAAAGGCCTTCAGGTGGGTTTGTGACATTATCAAAAGGCATATGACTAATTTTCTTTTTGGTTCATTTTGTGGGTGGGCAAGGTGGGAATGACACTGGGAGGTTTTCAACAAGTTAAGTATCCCTTTTCACCCTTAAAACATACCTGAATTTTAAAAAATAAGCATTTAAACATTTTTATTTGTTTTTTTTCTTAGCAAGTTGTAAGAGTAAGTGATGTTTATATAGTTTTGGGTTTTTCCCCCTACCCCCTATAGTTTTAATTATTCATTTTGTTTTATACATCTTGAATGTGTCAGTACATTGTGTATATCTGCTAGCAGCTGGAACATGGGCAACAGTATATTGGCTTCTAAGAATCTCTAGAGTGTCTAGTCTTGACGGGATAGTGTGGGGGTGGTTGGGCTTTGGTTGTGGTTATGGCAAATTGGTTAAAATATGTCTGAATTTATGGGTTGTTACTTAATGCAGGATAGGTATAACTCAGGCTAATAACCCAACTTTCTCTTACTTGCTGAAAAAGTGATGCAAAGGCCTTGATTAACCAAAGCCAAGATGGGTAGTAGAAGGCAACATCTGTATTACTATCTGATGATAATGGAGATTATTTAATTTAATTTAATTTAATAATATTTCTATACCGCCCTTCTCCCTGAGGACTCAGGGCGGTTCACAGGGCAGAATAAAATACTAAATACAAACATTAAAAAGAGATTAAATGATTGCCCAAGTTAAAACAATTGGAATACAATTCTAAAACCCCAAGATAAAATTAAGAAACCAAAAATAAAAAACCCCACCAATCCCCATCAGGCTAGGCCGGCTTAAACAAACAAAAACGTCTTGAGATCGCGACGAAAGGAGCGAAGATCGGGCGCCATCCGGATCTCTACCGGTAGCTGATTCCACAGCTCCGGAGCGCCCACAGAGAAGGATCTCCCCCTGGGGGCCACCAATCGACATTCTCTGATCGGTGGCACCCTGAGGAGGCCCTCTCTGTGGGAACGCACAGGGCGCAGGGAGCTTGATGCCGGCAGCAGATGTTCCCTAAGGTACTCCGGCCCCATGCCATGGAGAGCTTTGAACACCGTTACCAGTACCTTGAATCTCACCCGGAAGACAACTGGCAACCAATGCAGCTCACGGAGCAGAGGTGTAACGTGGGAGTATCGGGAGACTCCCAACACAACTCTCGCGGCTGCATTCTGTACCAGTTGGAGCTTCTGGGTGGTCCTCAAGGGCAGCCCCATGTAGAGAGCGTTGCAGTAGTCCAGACGAGAGGCCACAAGCGCATGAGTGACCGTGCATAAATCATCCCGGCTAAGATAGGGCCGCAACTGGCGCACCAGGCGAACCTGGGCGAAGGCCCCCCTAGTCACAGCTCCTATATGGTCTTCCAAGGTGAGCCGTGAATCTAGGAGGACTCCCAAGTTGCGAGCCCTATCTACGGGGGGTAATAATTCACCCCCCATGGCAAGAGGTGGAATATCCGAATAAACCCGGGATGAAGGTATGCAAAGCCACTCAGTCTTGTCGGGGTTGAGTTGAAGTCTGTTCCTCCCCATCCAGACCCGAACCGCCTCCAGGCAACGGGACATCACGTTGAGGGCATCACTGGGGTGGTTTGGGGTCGAAAGGAAAAGTTGGGTATCATCAGCGTACTGATGATACCCAACTCCAAAACCACGAATGATCTCACCCAGCGGTTTCATGTAGATGTTGAACAGGAGAGGCGAGAGGACCGACCCCTGAGGAACTCCACAAATGAGAGACCTCGCGGTCGACCTCTGCCCTCCTGCCAACACCGACTGCGAACGTCCCTGGAGATAGGAGGAGAACCACCGTAAGACTGTGCCTCCCACTCCCAGTCCCCTGAGACACCGCAGCAAGATACCATGGTCGATGGTATCGAAAGCCGCCGAGAGGTCTAATAGGACTAGAACAGAGGAATATCCCCTGTCCCAAGCCCTCCAGAGATCATTCACCAGCGCGACCAATGCCGTCTCCGTGCTGTGCCCGGGCCTGAAACCCGATTGGTACGGGTCTAGATAATCCGCTTCATCCAGGACCAGAGGGAGCTGATGTGCCACCACACTCTCAACAACCTTCGCAAGAAAGCGAAGGTTGGAGACAGGACGAAAGTTGTTCAATACAGCTGGGTCCAAGGCAGGCTTCTTGAGGAGAGGCCTCACCACCGCCTCTTTCAAGACGGCGGGGAAGCTACCCTCACTCAGAGAAGCCGATATAACTGCCTGGAAGCAGCTGCGTGTCCTCTCCCGGGCTGCATAGACCAGCCAGGAAGGGCACGGGTCCAATAAACATGTGGTGGTGCTCAGCCTCCCCATGATCCTGTCCACTTCCTCCGGAGTCACAGAATCAAACTCCTCCCAGGTGATATCGACAAGACCGCCCGTGTCCTGATCGTCAGACTCTGCCCAGTCAGAGTCCAGACCGGTCCGAATCCGAGCGATTATGACTTGCAATATAAGGAAAGTAAATTAAAGAACATGATCAATTAAATGAAACCAAAGAAAGAAAAATAAATGTAATTCTTGTTGTGTACAACAGTTGCAAGATTTGGGTATGGCCAGTCTAGAGAAAAGAAAGACTAGGGGGGGGGGACATGATAGCAGTATTCTAGTATTTGAGGGGCTGCCACAAAGAAGAGGGGTGGAGGCAACTTATTCTCCAAAGCACCAGAAGACAAGATAAGAAACAACGGATGGAAAGTACCGTAATCAAGGAGAGAAGCAACCTGGAATTAAGGAGAAACTTCCTAACAGTGAGGACAATTAACTAGAGGAACAGCTTGTCTTCAGACATTGTGGGGGCTTCATCACTGGAGATTTTCAAGAAGAGACTGGACAGCCGCTTGTCTGAAATGGTATAGACTAGAGCAGGGGTCTTCAAACTTGGCCCTTTTATGACTTGTGGACTTCAACTCCCAGAATTCCTCAGCCAGGCATTCAATTCTGGGAGTTGAAGTCCACAAGTCATAAAAGGGCCAAGTTTGAAGACCCCTGGACTAGAGTCTCTTGCTCAAGCAGGAGGCTGGACTAGAAGATTTCCAAAGTCCCTTCCAGCTCTATCCTCATTCTGATTAAGTCAGGTTCAGTCCATGAATGAATTGCTAGGAGAGAAAATGTAGAATAATTTTGATGGAAATACAAGATTGTTTTTGAAGTGGGTGAAAAAGGAACCCCAGCAGTAGGAATGCAGATAAAATAAAAGTAGTGAATTTCCTTAGGGTAAAACTGAAGGAATATTTTAGGGATTGGAATTGAAATTTTAGAGACATATTGAAGAATGGAATTGAAACAAAGACTGTAATTGCTAATGTCCAGAGGAGTGGATGAAAAAGAAGGAATAAATGCTATGAAAATGATAATAAGGTAGAGGTGTAGGGTAGCATTATTGGAATGGTCTGCAACTGGTCAGTGGGTATGTGTGTGTGAAGACTACAACTGTGCCTGATGAGTGGAAGATACCATTATTTCTGTAAAGTCGCGTGCTTCACATAGAGACGGACACAGAGCTGGGGTAAAGATGAGTTTATTCTGAACAGAACGAACTGGGGAAACAGGGAAGCCTGGCGTCTATTTGTACCTGCCCAGGTGGATGGCATCCAATCAGTTCAAACCTGGGCTTCCTGCCAGTGCAGGTGACAATGGGTGTAGATCCTGGCTTCCCACCAGGCTGACCATGCCTGGGGCTGTCAACAGCTTAAGTCATTAGGCTTATCCTGAGTGAACAGTCATCGCCCGGAGCTGTCCAGCCCCTCTGCTGATCTGCACCATCAGCCTCCTGCTGTGCTGTCTTTTGTGTTTGCTGGGAGGCATACACTGCAATTTCCCCCCTGAATACAGTGTAAAACTATGGAGAGATCAGTTTGATGACTATGACTTGGAAGGCGTTTGGCAAAATCCTGACTGCAAGGGGCAACAATACAATGAGCTATAAGATGAGCAGAGCTATGTGGACCACATTCTTGCTTTTCAACAGATCATTGAGAAAGATATTAATGTGGGAAAGAAATGTTGTTATTAATTGATTTAGACAAAATAAGAGTAGCGTATGATGGAAGTGAAGCATGTGTAAGAACAAATGGAGTGTTCAATACTGAGCAGGGAATCAAACACAGCCAGGTGATGTCCCTTTGATTGTTTAATGTATTTATGAAGAAAGGTATGCTTAGAGTGACCTTTGAGGTGGGTTGATTGGGGAAATGTATGCAGAATTGTTAGGTTGTTGACAGAGAATCTGAATTATTTGCAATGAACTTTAAATAGTTTATCCAATGCGATAAGAATTATGGGCCTACGTAGTAAGACCAAAGTAGTTGTGTTTGACAGGGAAAATAAAGCAAGCAGTTGCAAACTGTACATAAATGACAAAAAAAAAACAACAGAATAAGTAGATGATTTTTTTATTTTGGTTGATTGTTCACCAAACCTGGAAGAATGGATGGAGAAATTAGATGTGCATATGCTGTTAGAAAGTTAGCAGATAGTAGTGGGTGTTGTAAAAGAAATGCTTTTTTATTGAACAAAGTAAAAATAGATGAACATGATATTTCTTCTTTCTATTCTAATAGGATTATTCTGTTCATAGAATATGGGTCGGTCAGGGGAAACATACACATAAGTTGAATGCTTTGTTGAAATTGAAGTACCTCAGTGAAGTAAAGAACAGTGAGAAATCTGGTGAAGAATGAATGGGTGCTGGATATAAGTGGATTACTATAAAAGTGAGCAACAAGTATGAAATAAATATATTCAAGTGGTTTGATCATATAGAGAGAATGAATGATGACAGAACTGCAAAACAAGTTTATGAAGGAAGACATAATGACAAAGTGAAGAGGAAGAATGGATGGAGATTTGTGAGCATCTAGAAATGAAAAAGGCAATCACAAAAAGCCAGCGTGGGTTTGATAAAAACAGATTATGCCAGACAAATCTTATTGCCTTCTTGGATAAAGTGACTGGATTATTGAATCAGGGAAATGTTGTGCATATAGTTTACTTAGACTTTAGTAAGGCATTTGACAAAGTAGACCACAAAGTAGACCACAGCCTACCTCTTGGCAAGGTACAACAATGTGGGATAGACAGTATCTCCACCAGATGGATTCGTTGACCAATCACACTCATTGCGTAGTCTTCAATCTATGTGGAGGGAAGCATGCAGTGAGGTACCTCAGAGTTTTGTCTTAGGCCCAGTACTCTTCAAGATCTTCACAAACGATCTAGATGAGGGGATAAAAGGAGAACTCATCAAATTTTTAGATGATATTGGGAGGAATTGCCAATACATTGGAAAATAAACTCAGGATTCAGAAGAATCTTGACAGACTTGAGCACTGGGACTGATCCGACGATGCAGTTCAGTGGTGAGTGTCTGGGATGGAATGACTCCTGCCTTGGGCAGGGGGTTGGGCTAGAAGAAGTGCTTTCCAGTCTGATGATTTTATGATTCTACAGTGGAACTGATGAGATCCTCCAAAAGAGAGAACAAGGGGGACAAAGAACAAGGGGATGAAACTAGTGTGCAATACCTCACACTTCTAAAGTGTTGCAGGATTCCCACGTTCACATGGGTCCTTTGCAATCAGCAGGTGTTCACGATGATTGCAGTGACCTGGGGTCATGTGATTGCCATTTGAGACCTTTCCAGCCAGCTTCCAACAAACAAACAAAGTCAATTGGGGGGGGATGGATTTGCTTAATGACTGCATGATTCACTTAACTGCAATGGTTTGTTTAACAACCGTGGCCAAAAAGGTCACAAAATTGGGCATGACTCACTTAACAAATGACTTCTTGGAAATGAAAATTCTGGTCCTAATTGTGGTTGTAAGTCGAGGACTACTGTGAATATAATTTTAAGCCCTTCATATAGAAAGGTAGCATAGCAAGAAAATGGGTTCTAATGCAGCTTCTGTTTTTTCCTTTGGAGGGGACTCATGCAGCCATTAATTATGCACGGTCCCCCTGCAATCAGATGAGGGACAGCTGCAATTACCACCCTTCAAGAAATAAGCCTTTATGAAGCACGGTTTCTATCAAGCCACTAATTGCCTCAATTTGGGATTAATCATTAGCCTTTTTACCATTGGTTAGGCTTCCCATTAATATTCTGTTTCTCTGGCTTTTCTCATTCTGGGTCATCCACTACCTGTTATTGTCACAGTTACAAGTCAGAGAGGGAAGAGGAATAAGAGAAGCTAATGAAGATACAGTGAGCAAGACAACTGTAATAAAAACATTAAATTTTAAAGAGGTCCTTCTATATGCTGTCCCCGTCACAGTATCCTGATGTACGTTCAGAGCTCTCTTGCATTATTGATCAGTTTCTGGCTCCTTGCCCCACAGGAAATGGGGAAGGAGAACAAAGCCTTCCAGAACGGCAAGCTGGCCTCACTGTTCCCCATTACCAAATTCCTTCAGGGCTCATGGTGTGTGCAAAATGAAGCCAGGTACATCCTGATTTGGCAAAGGATAGAATTACAAAAGATATAGATAAAAATATTAGTGAAGGAGCTGCAGAGTGGAAGCCAACAATAGAAAGGCAGGATTGCGCTGTTGATGTTGGCCATGATCTAAAGGACAGCAATAAAAAACTTGGGCAGATTTTCAATTATGTTTACATATTGCAGAGAGCAGGTTAATGCAGTCTGGTTGCATATGCCCCTTATTTATTTATACCAAATTTCAGCCGCCTTTGCATTAAAAGAACTAAAATCCTAAAAATAGAAAAGGGGAGAAAAGACCACTCAGTGAAGTATGAGTGGCATAGGACATCATCTCCTGCTTTGTGAGAAACCAATTGTCCATTTTCAGGGTCTGTTTACAAAGAACAAAAATGAGCAGACGTATTGGCCATGTATACATTTGCCATACTTGAGGTAAAAAAAATAAAAAACCCAGCAACTACAGGTAGTCCTCCACTTACAACAGTTTATCTAGTGACCATTCAAAGTTACAACGGCATTGAAAAAAGTGATTTGTGATGTTTTTCACACTTATAACCACTGCAGCATCCTCATATGATCTAAATTCAGATGCTTGGCAGCTGGTTCATATTTATGACAGTTGCAATGTCCTGGGGCCAGGTGATCAGCTTTTGCGACCTTCTGGTAAGCCAAGTCAATGGAGAAACCAGATTCACTTAACAACCATGTTACTAACTTAACAAATGCAATGATTCACTTAACAGCTATGGAAAGAAAAGTCGTAAAATGGGGCAAAACTCACTTAACAAATGTTTCATTTAGCAACATAAATTTTGGGCTCAGTTATAATTGTAACTCGAGGACTACCTGTACTACATAGCAGCAAAGATAAAACACGGGCTATTTGCTGCCATCTAGTGATTCCCCCCAGTATGACAGTTGTAGGCCTGTGAAACTAGGACATGGTTTGTATTTCTTTGCAGTCTTTCCACCCTCCCCCCCCATCCAGTCAGCCATTACTCCATCTTGTGCTTCTGAAAACGTTAAGTTCGGTCTGGCAAAGAGTCTCTGTTGAAGCATTCGGTTCCATAGGCCGCAGATGAGCTGGTCTCGTAGTCTCTCTTCTAAGTTTGAGAATTTGCATAGGTGAGCGGCCTGCCTCAGGCCCGCAATGAATTCTGAAACTGATTCACCGGGTTGCTGCACTCTCTGGTCGAACTTGAACCTCCAAGCCATTTCAGACATCTTGGGCTGGAAATGTTCGGTTAGCTTCTTTCTGAGGTCTGCGTAGGAGACCAATTCTATCGGCGTCAGAGTGAAGAGATTCTCGGCCAAATCAAAGGTTGCTGGGCTGCACAGGTAGAGTAGCGTTGCGGCCTTCAGTCCATCTTCCGCGTTCTGATTTGCCCGGAGGTAGTTTTCTACCTGGGACACATAGGATGGCCATTCCTCTGGGTGCTTCACGTCGAATTCTCGAAGTCTCCCGACCTTCGGCATTCTGTCTTTGCTGGTTCCTGCGTTTTCTTCTGAATCCGGCTTCCCAGGCACAGGGAATGAGTCCACTGAGCACAAGGTCGCTAGCGTAGCTTGCTAGCCGACCTTGAGAGAGGGGGGGAAAATGCCTTTTCCCTCCAGCGTGCGCTGCCTTCCCCTCGTAGACTTCAGCTCTTTTTCAGGGAAGCAGGATCCCACCCTGTCGCCAGTGTTGTGTAGCGGGTTCTTTGGTGCAGGAATGAAGATGAGGTAAATGAGTACAGGAAAACTCATGGTTTATTTCTTGAGGAATCTGAATTGGGGAAATGGCTGCAACTAGACACAATATATAGTCTAGCCCCTAGGTGGCAGCCAGTAGGTTTGAAGCAACCATTGCCGCCTAGGGATAGCCAATAGCAGCACTGGAGACTTGTAGTCTGGGTTGCTGGAGAGCCGTTAGCTGCTCCAGCAACCCGCGTGGTATTACTAATGAGCCCAGTACATAACACAGTTTCAACTGTCAGTACCTATCCTTCCATTCCCCCCCTCCCAACACACACACCATCACAACTGATAAAGCTTCTTGGATGAAAAGTGAAATGTTTTCTTCTTCTTCCTCCTCAAGGAAAAAAAAAAGAGTCCAGTTGCCTTTTGGGGAGAAAAAACAACTTTGAGACCACTATGACCTGGATGACTGAGAATCTCCAAAGACAGTCAGTCACAGTTAGCAAAGTCAGTGAGAAAGCTGGCAGCAAGTTGCAAATCACAGCCATGTGAGGTTGTTCCTCCTGTGGCAATTTGCTTAACAACTGCAGTTGGAACTGATGTTGCAAGTCAGTGTGTTATATGACATCACTATTAACAACTGTTCCCCTTAGCAATGGAGTTGCTGATCCCTATTGTGGCCGGTAAGTGAGGACTACTTTTTTTTTATTGAAAAGTTTTACAAAAACAAAGTTTTACCCCCAAATCCCCCCCACCCCAAAACCACCCACTTCCCCCCCCCACTTCCCAGAGCTAAATACAGGATTATAGTTATAATAATCATATTCTAAATAAAAATTATGCAAGTATACAATTAACCAAATTCATAATGTGCTTTAACTCCCCTTTAACATAACTACAATCAAAGTACCAATAACAATATCCCACTAAAATCTACTCATAAGCTAAATGGAACTTTTTAGTCCCATATTTGTTCTAAATATAATCTATCCATCTCCTCCGAACTGAAATATATCTTTCCTGTGAATGATCTTTCAAATACACAAAAAATCTTAGACATCTCTGCAAGATTCGAAACTTTAGACACCCATTCTTCTATAATAAACAAACTATCCTTTTTATATTCAACATCAAATTAGTTTCTTTAACATCACAATCTACAATAATACCCCATTATCCAATGGATTCAAAATAAGACTAGCATCCCAAACCTTTTCTATCAAGGTACCTATGCATATTTGTAACAAAAAATTCTTTCATATGTTTTCTGTAAGAACAAGTCTGTCTCTCATATTCCTTTCCCGCCATAATTCCAGATCTTCCTTCAAATAAAAAAAAAGCTTTAGGCAATTTCGAATTAAAAAAGTTTTTAGAGGATCCCTTCTTGTCTTCAAATGGCACCAAAACTCCATTCCAGTCCCCCATCATAATAACAAATTTATAATCCAGTTCGATTAGTCGCTGATGTAAAAATTTAAAGAATTTTTACTATTGTTGACTTGGAGCATATAATCCAATAAAAAGAACTTAATACAATATGTGTCTCTTGTAAACAAACAACATCATTTTTATGTTGTTTCAGACTTTCTTCCATTTCTGTGGTGAATTTGTCAGGAACTTCACCATCTCTGATGACCATAAGCCTTTGGAACATGGCCTAAAGATCAGCTATTGCTGTCTTCGGACGTACTCCCCCCACAAGCTCTGAGACAGCCGCATCTTGCGTAACTGGGCCAGTTACAGGCTTTTGTTTTTTTCTCTTTTTCCATACCCTTATACGCAGCTCTTGTCATCCTCTGTTCTTTTGGGTCTTTCTTTAATGCCAAACTCTGCTCCGTAGACTCCGCCTGCCGCATCTCCTCAAGAGGCAATGACATTGCCCCTTCACTCAATTGTTTATCTTCTTGTCTTACTTCTATTCTTTTGATTCGAGGAGACGGTGGTAAGCCTGCTTTCAGGACCTTAGTATAAAAATCTTTTACTTTTAAAATTGTATCCAATCTGTATCTGGTCCCTGCATAATTTACCACAATTCCAATAGGTATTTCCCATCTGAACTGGATTTGTCGCTTCTTAAGCTCATCAGACAGAAAGGCAAAATCTTTCCATTTTCTAAGAATTTTTGGAGGTATCTCCTTTAAAATCATAATATCTTGGCCTGTAATTTGAAATTTTTCCCGATAAAAAGCCTGGATAATAGAATTTCTGGTTAATCTCCTGGAAAAATAAATCACTATGTCTCTAGGTAAATTTTTTTGTCTAGCAATCCAGGAGTTAACCCTAAATGTCTTATCCATTTCCTTAAGTAATTCTTCAGGTTCACATTTCAAAACAGGAGACGCTGCTCGTGCCACTTCCCATTCCAAGTCTTGTTTAGGATTCTCTTTGAGGCCTCTGATACGCAAAGCGAACTCCATATTCTTATATTCTAATATAGTAAGCTTGTCTTTTGTTCTGTCAATCTTAGCTTCTGCTCTGTCAATCTTCTGTTCAGCATCAATGATTTTATTTTCCAAATTCTCCACATACTCCATAGCTGAGTCCACACGAACATCCAGGCGTTCTATATGTACAGCCAAACCCTGAAGTGCAAGCTCATCTGGTTGTTTTGGTTAACAAATTCTTCCCTTGTTTCCTTTATTTCCTGCTGCAAAACTTGTGTTAACTGCATCACAACTCGCTGAATATCTGTCAGTATAAATGCAGGAGGTGGGGGGGAGGATGGTTGTACTGTAGGTTTAGAGATTGGAGGCCCTCCCCCACGTCTCGCAGCCATCTCTTAGGTTTCAATTTCCTCTTTCAAAGTTCAGAAAAAAAAGAAAGAAAAAGGAAAAAAAGAAGAAAAAGGGAAGAAAAAATAAAAATTCTCGCGAAGTTCTTAACCTTCGATAACAGGCTTTCAAATAATCAAAATCCGATACTGGGTAAAGTCAGTTGCAAATTGTATCTCTTGCATTATAGCAAAATATAACAGTTTTCACTTCGCACAGGAAAGAAACATTCCAGCGCCATTTTTACTCCATTTCAAACTTGAAACTTGAAGAAGATAATGAAGCTGAGTTAAAGTTATAATCCAACTTAAAAATTCAGATCTTCCTGCTTTGCTCTGCCTGCTTCTCAAAGAACAAAATACTCACAGTCCCATCTAAGCAGCAGGTGCAGTTGTCGCGTCTGGTTCCGCTCCTTTTGGAGCGAAAACGTCCTGAGAGCGGAGAAAGCCTGGGCTCCGAGGGGGCTCACCCTGTTATCCCCCAAACTACTTGGGAGAATCACAGGTGAGCTCTACCTCTACCCAGGCAGGCTCGCCTCTCCCTCTTCTCCCGAGGGAGAAGCTCCAGTGCCGCGGGACAGCTGATTTTCGCTGCCTCCGGGCGCTTTGACGCTTCCCAGGATTGGGCGGCTTCGAAACGCCGCCATTCGGTGTGGCAGCGCTACCGGAAGTCAAGTGAGGACTACTTGTAATCGGAGTTATTTTGTCACATTGTTCCATTTGCTTAGATTTAAAAAGCCTCGTAAAGTCAGCGTGGTATTGGTAGTGGTGGAATTCTCCCCTCATCTTGACACAGAATGCAATATGGTTTTATCTTATACTGTTCAAAAAGGCACAACATACATATAAACAAAACCACAATAGCCTTTGGCATGTTGCATAGGCCAGACACTTACGAATCAAAACACTTCAAGCTACCTCTCAGAGAAAACCCTGCAAGGCCGATCAACATTGCTTCAACACACTTCCAATGCTGCAGTCAAGTGGAGAACTACAACCTAATTGACTGCAAAGTCTGAGAAGTGAGTTAGGGGAGAGGTTTGAATCTGTAACATCCCTTGCCTACTATACTGCTCCCAGTATATTAGATGAACAGACAAAATTATGCAGTTTTCTTATATCTTCAGAGTGAGAGTAGAGCGGTGGTGGAGCAGAAATACAGCCATGTCCTGTTTCTTCTGTGCCCAATGATTTTTCTATGCCCGGAAAAATTAAGCCTGAAAGCAAAGGGAGATGACTTGGGTCCCCCCACCCTCAAAATTAGCTTTGATAAAATATTCATGTAGG
The DNA here is from genome assembly GCF_947247035.1 of Vipera ursinii. Lineage (NCBI taxonomy): Eukaryota > Metazoa > Chordata > Lepidosauria > Squamata > Viperidae > Vipera > Vipera ursinii. The sequence continues at coordinate 174,821,124 of NC_139513.1, read as the reverse complement.
TGATTTATTATTAAAGTTAGAAGTGCAGGCAAGGCGGGCTCCTTAATGAAAGAAAGGGAATTTGGCCTCTGACCCACCATTAGAGGAAAAGAGAAAGAAAGCAGACAAAAGAGGTAGCTAGGCCAGCCTGCTGGCGGCTGCAGCTTCTTCTTGGTTGCTGGAGACTCAAACATCATTGCAGACGTTATTTACCTTACAAGCTCACTCCTGAAATTCTGCGGGCAAATAGGCTAGACAGGATATTTTTTCAGAAGAAAGCATAAAATGTTTATAACCCGTCCGTGTTTTCATGCTGGACTAGATACATAAGAACCTAGGACTCATATACCCTATACAGCAAAGATTTGCAGGTTTGAGAGGAGGTCTGCGTTCCCACAGAGAGGGCCTCCTCAGGGTGCCTCCGGTCAGAGAATGTCGGCTGGTGGCCCCCAGGGGGAGGGCCTTCTCTGTGGGCTTTATGGAATCAGCTGCCGGTCGAGCTCCGGATGGCACCTGACCTTCGCTCCTTTCAACGCGGTCTGAAGACCCATCTATTTGAACAAGCCGGCCTGGCCTGATGGGGGATATGTTGGGGTTTTAATGGGGATTTTTATATTGTTATTGATTGTTTTAGCTGGGCTACTATTTAATTCTTTTTTTATTTTTGTATTTTGTATTTTTTATATGTGCCCTGTTCACCGCCCTGAGTCCTTCGGGAGAAGGGCGGTATATAAATATAATAAAATAAATAAAATAATATAATAAAATAAATAAGAGCCTTGGTGGAGCAGTGGGCTAATGCCTCCTTAAGTAACACCAGCTGCCTGCAATTAGTGCAGGTTCGCATCCCACCAGGCTCAAGGTTGACTCAGCCTTCCATCCTTCCGAGGTAGGTAAAATGAGGACCCAGATTGTTGGGGGCAATAAGCTGACTTTGTAATAATTCCGCTTGGGGGGTGTATGAAAGCCCTAATAAGCAGGCATATACATAGAATGAAGGCTACTGCTAAGCTTGTAAGCCGCCCTGAGTCTTCGGAGAAGGGCGGGATATAAATGGAATTAAAATAAAATAAATAAAAATAAAAATAATATAATAAAATAAATAAATAAGTACAGCATACCTCCTTGGAGGCAAGGTGCATTACTTTATGTTTTTATACATGCTCATTCTGAATAAGGCTTATGGACCACTGGCAAATTTGATTCTGAAAAGGAGTCTAAATTTGATTGGAACAGACCCATATAGCCAACACTGTTTTCTCCCTATTTCCAAAGCTATGGAATGAGATAAGCTATTCTGAAAAAAAAAATCTTGTTTATTTTTTATGCCAGCGTTTGTTGACTTCCTTATCCCAACCTTCTTTAGCAAAGTTGATACAACACAGCATTATACTTGGTCCACTTTCAGTAGTTAAGGTCTAAACATTCTTAATTTAAAATGTGTCTGTCAAGGGGAAAGTTTAGGTGAAAGGAAATAAATTTGTCACATGCTCCAAGGTATTCTTTTTATGTTATAGTACTGTGTCCCAGCATTCATTATGGAATGTTGTTTAATTCTTGTGAGACATACATGTATCTAATGTGTCTAGGGCAGTAGCCCCAAGAATAACACCCCTCTTGTGTTGCAGACACCAGGCAGAGCTAACACAAATCCATCAGAAAATCATCCTACTGACTGATTCTCCAGGGAAAATGTAGAAATAGGAACACAATATCATTTTCAAACATTATATGCATCAGGATCAGATTTCTAGCATTTCAGCATTTTTCTTAAATTAGCATACAGATTGACATGACTGGTCCAGAGGAGGTCCAGTATATTTTAATAAAATAGGCAGCATTTATTAAAATAATAAGTATGCCAGTTAGTGACATTCTTTTCCCTTCAAAACAAGTCAAAAAGCAGGTCTCACTCAAAGACATAAGCCCAATGTTTCTTTCAGGGGAATGAAGAATCAGCAATAATAAAAAAAAACTTGATCACATGAGTTTTAGCCATTCTATGCTCTCTGTTTCAAGGATCTTGAGTACTGTTTTTACAAACTATAACAATTTTTAGTAGAAATTCACCCATACAACGGGATTGCATATCTAAGAAAATTTTTTTAAAGCTTCAAGAAAGTAATTTAACTACTGTTACTTGACAAAACAAAGTATTATTTGATTTGGTCAGGAGGTTTTTGATTTAAAAAGGAAGGGACATTTACATTAAACAAGGGACCACGAAGAACATGCTAGCATATCTATTTCCTGCAGCAAGCTGGTGATCCCGGTGAGTGAATCAAAACTTACAGTAGCTCCCATTACACTCTTAGCATAGCAAGAGGAGAAAGATTACACTAGCCTTATGCCTTTTAAAACCTACCAATTTGTTATAAATCAGTGTTTTATAGATTTTTTTAAAAAAAATCAGTGTTGTCTTCTGATGACATGGACAAGACCCCACAGTTTTCTTGGCAACATTTTCAGAAGCTGTTTGCCATTGCCTTCGACCTAGAGATGATAGAAAGTGACTGATATGAAGTCATCCAGTTGGCTTTGTTGCCTGGGGAAGGAATAGAACCCAACTTTCCCCATTCTTAGTCCAGCACCATAACTGCTAGATCTAACTGGCTCTTATTTTAGACACATATCAGATGTTTAATATATTACTCTGAGTGGGATGCAGTCCTGAACATGGGCTATAATACTAATACTACATAATAATTTAATCTTGTTAAAACAGAGCTCCTCCAATGTTTGAGACAAAATTCTTATAATCTTTTTATCAGATTATCCAGATGATGTTTGGTAGGTTATTTCTACTTTAAGGTAGCTTGAGAGCTGTTTTCACTGAATATGAGGCTTCCTTACAATGAACCAAATCATTGATCTAATTGGCCTGTGGCAATAAATTGTGGTTTTGTGACTCAGTTTGTTTCAAATGGCCAGTTTTAAGTGACAAGCAGTTGCAGAATTCGGTCTGATCCAGATCAGGTTCCAATAAGTATTTCACAGTGGAAAGGACCCCCCCTTTTTTTGTTTTACTGTCTTTCAAGGGTCTCAGTCTAACTCTAAGGCCACATTCATCACTATTCTCCCCCCACCCCCTGGAAAATTTAAGCACACTGTTGACAAAAGACAGAACAAAACGTAACAAAAACTAAATATCATGTGGAACCTATCCTTGAACCAATTCTGTCTCAAAATAATTCATCAGATGTTCAGTCTTCTGAATTAGGGTTGTGTTGAGTCTGAAGCTATTTCTACCCATCCAAACCCCGGTAGCTTCATGCACCAGGTTAGAACTCCTATTGCATTGCCTACTTAGCTTAGGGTTGAGATGTATAACTGGGTATATTCTGCACATTGATGGTATCTTATCCCAAACTAATGGAATCAAGGAATGAGTCACTGTGTATAGAAATTTCAAGTCCCAGTGCTTATAGGTCAGTGATGGCGAACCTTTTAGAGACTGAGTGCCCAAATTGCAACCCAAAACCCAATTATGTATCGTGAGGTGCCATGTGGGCATGGCCCATTGGGTGGACGTGGCTGCAGTGGTAACGGCAGACTGGGTGGGACTAAAAAGTTCAATCAATCAATTCCAACTTTGGAAGAAGCTTTTTTCCCCCCGCGAGAAGTTGAAATTGATTGATTGAACCTTTTTTTTGTACATGGCAACGGAGGCCTAAAGCGAAAAGGTTTTATAAAACCCAGCTGAAGGCCTAGGATTGGGGCAACAGTGCACGTGCCCAGAGAGAGGGCTCTGTGTGCCACCTGTGGCACCCGTGCCATAGGTTCGCCACCACAGTTATAGGTGATCCAGAAGGATAACTATGGTTATTAGGAAAAGCGACAGGAAAATTCAGCAGGACTGGTATGATCCTGCTCCCACAATCCAAGTCTTGCCAAAAGTCATTAGTGAGAATGACCTGGGTGGTTTATATCCCATATCCAGGCTTGAGGAAAGACTGCCATGGATCCAGATAATCTATAGCTTTCAAAACTTTTTGTAACTGTCATCCCATCACTTTCTCAATAACTTTCCCCAAAAAGAGGAGATTGGAGATCAGATGGTGGCTGTTCATTACCATTGGATCCAGGGCTGACTTCTTGAAGATACTGTAGATGACCGGCAATTGTTTCAAAGCTATTGAAATCTCTTCAACTCTCAAAAAGGCATTGATCGTCTCCTGGATCTGAAACCCTGTGTGCTTCCTAGCCATTTTCATCAGTCAGTGGGACAGGATTTGTCCTCCAGTCTATATGCTGCATTACCTCAGCCATTGCTTTTGAATACTGATCAGTTGACCTGAAGTGGTTTATAAATTCATAAATAAATGTGCTGGAGCTAAGATCACAAAAAGAAAAACTCATGGACTTCTTCAAAGTATTAGTACAGCTTTATAAAACCCTAGTAAGACCACACCTGGAATACTGCAACTAATTTTGGTCACCATGCTACAAAAAAGATGTTGAGACCTTGGAAAAAGTTCAGAGAAGAGCAACTAAGATGATCCAAGGCCTGGAGACTAAAACCTATGAAGAACGGCTGCAGGACTTGGGTTTGGCTAGACCAGGGGTAGGCAACCTCGGCTCTTTTATGACTCATGGACTTCAACTCCCAGAATTCCTGAGCCAGCCAAGCTGGCTCAGGAATTCTGGGAGTTGAAGTCCATGAGTCATAAAAGAGCCGAGGTTGCCTGCCCCTGGGCTAGACTAAAGAAAAGAAGAAATAGGGGAGACATGATAGCAGTATTCCAGTATTTGAGGGGCTGCCACAAAGAAGAGGGCATTCTGCAAAGCACCAGAGGGAAGGATGAGAAACAATGGTTGGAAACTGACCAAAGAGAGAAGCAACCTGGAATTAAGGAGAAAGTTCCTAACAGTGAGGACAATTAACCAGTGGAACAGCTTGCCTCCAGAAATCGTGGGCGCTCCCTCACTGGAGGTTTTTAAGAAGAGACTAGACAGTAACTTGTCTGAAATGGTATGGGTTCTCTTGCTTGAGCAGGGGGCTGGACTAGAAGACCTCCAAGATCTCTTCCAGCTCTATTCTATTCTGTTCTAAAGTCCACAGGCTCATAAACCTCTCTGGTAACATTGCAGATGTTGCCTCCGTGATTTCAATGAGTCCTATCTATTGATTTCTGCCTCACAGTGAACGTGAGTGCTTTTATCCATAAAATGCTCATCCTAACCGTAATCCACAAAATGCTCTGCCAGATGATCACGGTTTATATCAATTGGTTCTTCTGGCCTCTCCCTCCCTAAAAGGGCCAGGGTACTTTGAATAGTGGAGTAGGCCAACACCTAACATATGCAATAAAGGCAGGGAAATCTTTCTACTTTGCCATTCCCCTTTGCGCAACAGGCTGAAATTTGAGCTCATATCCATGTCTTGTTACACTTCTCAATTTCTGCCAGCACCACTCCAAGTATTTCTTTGCCCATCTTATGTTCCAGAGTTCCTCTAAGAAGGAGGGCAATATTTCAAAAGGTTAACAATATCACTGCTATAACAGGCCCTAATATGTGGCAGAATGACACCGTTACCTCTGATTGCAGATAGTGGGAATAAGGGTGACTGCTACATATTCAGTTTGGCCTAACATCTAAGTTTACTCTTGTGCTTACAGGCATAGTGTCACCTCACCAATAGCGGAATTAGATTCAAATGCCATACCAAGTAGCTTTACACATGAAGTAGGAGAAAAGCTGCCACTTTGTCCTTCAATGCTGTCTTAGACTAGTTCTGACCATTGCTGTTTGGGACAGCTGTGATGTAACCTGCTACAGGACAGAATTTCTGGATAGTTCTTTGATGCACTGTCCTGCAGATGGAGCAGCTCCCAACTCATCAGAATCAAGAGATCTGTAAAACCCACATGGTTCTATCTGGTCTTTAAAGCAGCCTCATTACAGACTGGGTTCCTCCTAGACTGAGGAGACTTCAGGGTCAAGATAAGCCCCCAAATAGCAGAGAGATTGTTCCCATAAACATAAGATGTTTACTATATCTAAAAACAAGTTTCAGGTATAAGATGAAACAATTCTGGTGGTAAAATTCTGATGTTGGTCTTTTCTTCCAACACTTTTGAATGGTTCTAATTACCTCTGCTTTCCCAGGGAAGACTTAAGAAGTAAGATGGATGGTTAGAGTTTTGTAATAAACCCCACAATTGTGGACACAATTATTGAACCCCCTTTTTACAGGCCAAACTAAAAATTGTTCTTTTCCAGATTGTACCTTGGTAAGCCTGCCTACAAAACTGACTTTTTTTTGCTTAAAAATATACTTAGTATCAGGGCAACGTTTCGACGAAATCTCATCCGTCATCCTCAGGCTGGTGACTTCAGCTTCGTTCTTCTGGGAGAAGTGTGTGATAGTGGCTGTTTCTTCTTCTTCTTTTTTTAAAAAAAAACTGCCAGAGGGGGTCACACCCCTCTGGCAGTTTTAAAAAAAAGAAGAAAAAACAGCCACTATCACACACTTCTCCCAGAAGAACGAAGCTGAAGTCACCAGCCTGAGGATGACAGATGAGATTTCATCGAAACGTTGCCCTGATACCTCCAATTCTACGTGGGAAAAAACACGAATGACCAAAGATCTACATAGACACCCGCGAAAACCTCAGAAAACATTATACACACACACACACACACACACACACACACATATATATGAATGGTTACAGGTAGTCCTCAACTTATGACAATTGGGATCAGAATGTCAGTCTCTAAGCAATGCAGTCATTAAATGAATCCTCATGTCATGTCATCATGTCATTAGACCCAATTTTATAATCATTTTTAGCACAATGATTAAATGAATCATGCAGTCATTAAGTGGATCCAGCTCCCCCAACAGATGTTGTTTGTTGGGCATTGAACGGGAGGGTTGCACATCATGATCATGTGATCACAGAATGCTGCAAGTGGTCATAAATATGAGAGGATTGCACCAAATTGTTATCATGTGATTGCAGGGTAGTATAATGGTTGTAACTTCAAGGATAGGTCATAAATCACTTTTTCCATGGTAACCATCCACTAAACGAACAGTGATAAATCAAGGACTCCTTGCATGTGGCTGAATAAGAAGTTGAAGATAAGGTGAAAATTGGTAAACAGAACAAGGAGGCAGAGACAGGGAAATAGTTCCTTGAAGTCTATTTAGGCCCCCCATGCCTGGGCCGAGCTGAACTCTCTTCCATGCCACAAGGTATAATTAAGGCAGGAAATTCTGGAGCATCAGCATGTTGCTATGGAGGCAGAAACTGAAAACTGAAGCCTTAGTTTTATGTGGCCATGGTCAAATTTTCCCCACATATTTTTGTGAGATATTCCAACACATGAGGTCTAGTTGTCATGGAAATTCAAAACCATGGTCTCTAGCTGAGGAGTAGATTTGCAAATATGGGTCTTCCATTGCCAAGGAGACAAAAGTTAGATGTGTATCTGCTTGCAAGCAGTCTCTTGTCCCAAGGGAGTATAACAGTAATAGGTTTGCCAGGGACATCTGAGACCACAGCTTGGTTGTTATGTAGAGCTTTATGCTTCTAGTCTTTTATAAGGTACCTCCTCAATCCACTTACCCTGAAGGAAGTCAGCTGTATCACTGAAGCCTCCATAGAATCAGTTTTAGAACAGCTTAATGCTGTTCTTTCACGTTCCTAGGAAGAGGTTATCCTATATCTGATACACTGAAACACTATTAAGATCCAGGGCCACAGACTGTGATAGCTTTACTGCTATCTAAAGCAAAAGCAGCTCCTTCAGACATCAGACTCGGAGCAATGATATCACATATGGTCACACATGAGTTAGTCTGATGCCCTTAAAGGTGGTGGAGAACTGCACGTTACCTCTCCTGTTGGTTAGCATTTGGACCTGTTTGGTATTAAGGCAGATCCCTGTTCTTTATGTTAGCTAAAAGAATGCAGAAGTGGGTAGCTGAGGTTGTCTGCCACAGAAAAACCAACAAAAGCCTTAGGGGTTACATTGGAAGCATTTGCATATGAATGCGTTAGTTTTTAATTGCTCCTACTTGATAGTGTATAAAAACACTACAGAAAATGCAATGCATGTGAAGCAGATGACCATTAAAAAACTAATCAACAAAATATGTATTGGGGCTAGATCAGTGGTGGGATTCAAATATGTGAACAACCGGTTCTCTGTGTGGATGCCACTTCCGGAGGTCCGTTCTGGGCCTGGGCAACAAAAAATTAGCTATCGGTTCAGCTGAACTGGTGCGAACCAGCTGAATCCCACCACTGGGCTAGATAGTGCAGTAGTTAGAATGCCATCTGTCTACTGTGAAAATCTGGGTGACGGGTTCAAATCCTGGCTGGTATGTCCTTGGAAAAGATCCCCTAAAGCTTCATCTGCCTATCTTGGATATGAAAGTGACACAAAGAGAGTCACAACAGCTCAGACATTGCCCATTGCTATAATCTGAACACGAAAATCAATTGATTCCAAGAAAAATATAACCAATCTATTATCAGAACCATCCATAAAATAAATAAAAGGAAAATGACTAGCATTAAATGACTAGCAGGATCATTAGAAATCAGGCAAATGCGATCCAGGAACAGATTTTACTACAACATCTTTCTGTGCCTGAGTATTGCATGATAATAATTTAAAATAGAGGTTTATTTAACTAGAAAATACAACTTGCATAATAAAACAATGCCAGTGTTTTGAATTGTGCCTTTATACCAGCTGAAGATTCAGCTTTCCATTTTAATTATGTCTGGATGCAGGATTTCCCTGGGCTTAAGCTTCAATCACTAACAAAGCTGGAGCCTGCTTCTTTCTTTTTCCTGAAATGATATCATATGTTCCTTTTCCAAGTTACTGGGGGAAGGGGGGGTGTAAGAAAATTGTAAGTGATGTGAATTGATTGTAGCTCCCATGAGGAAAACATGAAGCCTACTAGATTTAATTCAATAAACCATGATGTCACCACACATTGTGGTTAATTAGACCAGGAGGTAACTCCTAAATAATTAAGATTTTCTTAACTGGAGATCCACAAAAATAAAAGTGTGATTTTCCCAGAGAAATTTAGAGCATGAATTGCTTTGGCAGCCTTGCAAACTTTTCACTTTTCCAATTTCACTTTTCTCCTGGAGGTTTCTCAATAAAAAATGCTGTATGGCCCCTTGTGGACAGGGACACGAGAGCTGATCTCTGCTAAAGTGCACTACGTGGGCCAGCAGCATCCAGCCATTTTTTTAAAGCCTTGACACAAGGCCAAGAGATGGCCAAGATCAATATATTGAATGGGGATTACCGGGGTGTTAAGAGCAAGTCTAATGCAGAGTATTTAAGTACATCAGTTGACATTGATGGATCCCAAAAGCACACCCAACCCTAGCTTAGCTGCCTAGAGCAATTCTCTAGCAGTCCCATTTTAGCAGAAATACAGGCAGTAATCCAGATTTCCATGGTGGCATATTGCAGAGATCCACTCTGTGCATATCCTGGTGCAACTGAGGCATAACCCCTAAGTAAGCCACAGGACAATGCTTCCTTTTGGAAAGGCAGCTGTCTGGAGTACCAGCCATTTGGATGATTATACATATAATATTATTGCAGCAACAATGCAGGACAATGATTAAGAAGAGCCTTGGTGGAGCAGTGGGCTAATGCCTCCTTAAGTAACACCAGCTGCCTGCAATTAGTGCAAGTTCGAGTCCCACCAGGCTCAAGGTTGACTCAGCCTTCCATCCTTCCGAGGTAGGTAAAATGAGGACCCAGATTGTTGGGGGCAATTAAGCTGACTTTGTAATAATGCCGCTTGGGGTGTGTGTGAAAGCCCTAATAAGCAGGCATATACATAGAATGAAGGCTATTGCTAAGCTTGTAAGCCGCCCTGAGTCTTCAGAGAAGGGTGGGATATAAATGGATTTTTTTTAAAAAATAATGATTAAGGTTCTAGATTTGTATTAGGGAAAGCTTGGTTCAGATCCTCATGTGTCCCCAAACAAAAGTGAAAATAGGACAAGCGATGCAGTATCTAAACAAGATCTTTCATTGGGCAGAGATCCAGCCACCCCAGCCCCGTAGAACCCAGTGATTTCTACCAAAGAACATGCTCAAAGAGCAAGCTTGAACTAAGGGTTATTGTTGTGTTTCATGGAGGTAGACAATTTGGCAAATAAATACTTAATTTTGGATTCAGTTTTGGAGTCAATTTTTAGTTAAACTAGACTTTTAAAAGTTTAGGCAATGCAAACATAATCATCAAGTTATTCACCCCAAAATTCACCCCATATTAAAAATGTAGGGAGGAGAGTGTTTTGTAACTGGGAGGCTGTTACATTTTCCCAAATGTTTATTTCAGTGTCTTTCCACTGCTCTGCAGCTGCTGAGGAGATGAGTGGGCTCTGGCTTGAAAACGTGGGGAGCTAGCAGCAGGCTAGTGGACTACATTTTGAAACTCACTGATTTGTTCAGTGGCCCATAATTGCAACAGAAGAGTGAAATGTTGGTACAACTGGGAAAGTGCTCTTTTTTCATGTCCATTTGTTGAACCTCAAATGTTAGGAGAAGGCAAAGGAGGGCATTCATAATGGATGTCTTTAATGGAATGGCGTTTTCCAGCAAGTTCTTGTGAAAGGAGAGAATATTACATCTCTCTGCCCCTTAGAATCCAAAACATCAAAGCCAACATTCCAAAGTAATCAGCATAGAATAGATGGTCACCAATGAGAATAATGTAATCTTGATTGCATTCTTCTGGTGGTTGCATTTTGACCTGAAGATTGCAGAGACCTGAAGATAAAAAATACACATAAGAAAATGCCACTGTACATATGCATGCATCAATACAGACAAACATATGTAGAGCTGCAAATGAAGTTATATTTTGACATGTTCGGAGAAATCTGTCTTATTGTCAAAGAGCTTTCCTCCAGTGCTTCTTGGCAGACTGTTTGAAACATCTTGTCATCCAAGACTCTCCTGAGGATGTGATTGATTTATTAAAATGCATCAGGATGTAAATATTTATGCAGCTGCCTTTTTTATGGTTGATCACCTGACACTGCCAAGCTATGTTCAAGGGTAGGCTCTCATTCAGTATGTACCTGCTTGATGACTAGAGGGAAGAGGCTGAGCTCTGGTCGTCTTCAAGTAAATTGGAAGTAGTTGAGGAAAAGAACTTTTTAACATTAATGCAAATAATATTCATGCAGACTAAAAGAATTGACATTCATAGCTTATTAGAATTATTTCACTGTATGGAGAAATCCAAACTTGTCAGGCACTTTTGGAAATATTTATTTATTTATTTATTTTATTACATTTATATCCCGCCCTTCTCCGAAGACTCAGGGCGGCTTTACAAACTTAGCAGTAGCCTATCTAAACTGAAATTATATTTCAAAATATAAAGCCTGCATGTACCTTCATTCTTCATTTGTTTCCTTTCATAATCCATTGCCTAGCAATTGTTCATATGTTTAGTCCAGATGGATCTTTTCCTTTTCTTTGACAGGAGAGCTGCCTGTGGCCCCGGGGCTACAAATCAACCCTTTGTGTGATCCCTGGAATCCTTTTTGATCTGGTTGCCAAAAATAGATTGCTTAAATGTGTGGCAAAAGCTAACTAGAGCTTGACCCTACTTAGCTTTTTTTTTTAAGACGAGGCAAGGTTGGTGAAGGGTATTTTGAGAAACGAAACTTGTAAATAGTGTTCTAAGCTTAAGAGAGGGAGGGGGAATAAAAAGAGAGCCACACATAAAAATATTCTAAAAGGGAAATCCCGACCAAAGCGTCGTCTTCCTCCACTGCCGCCATCCCAGTTACACCCCCACTGTCTCCTACGAGTAATATAGTCCCAAGTTTAACTTAAAAGATCTTTGTCACTTGTGAAAACGCCCCATCTCGGCTCTGTCTGGATAATGTGGTGTCCGACTTCTTTCGAAGTAACCCCTTCCTTGCAAAAGCAAGCACACTGCCGGTTTACCACCCCAAAAGGACAGGCAGAGAAGGGGAAAACGGGGTGAGGTGGGGGCTGCGGAAGAGATCCGAGAGTGAGGGAGAGAAGCTGGGCCGGGCTACTTAGGCGCTGTCCATGGTGACTGACGCTTCCTCGGTCTCCCCCCCCCCCGCCATATCTTTCTCTCTCTCTCTCTCTGTGTGTGTGTGTGTGTGTGTGTGTGTGTGTGTGTGTGTGTGTGTGTGTGTGTGTGACCAGCGAGAGGCGGCGATTGGCTCGTGCCGCTGCGCCCGCCTCTCGCAGCAGAAGCGGCGCGTCTGGGATCGTAACTAGGCGCCTCTTGTTTCTACAAGAAGAAACACAAGAGGGTAGGACAGGATGCGTGCTGGGAATCCGCATGAGGTCTAGTGCTCGTTACCACATTCAGGGCAGCTGTCGAGGGGCGGGAAAAGAAAAGGCAAAGGCGCGGGGTGGTGTGGTTCTTGGGTGGGTTTCTCTAGCTTGGAAAAGGATAGAGGAAAAGAAGGGTTGCTAAGCGGCCCGTCACTGTACTTTAAAATAGCAGTGTGTACGATATATTAAGAAAATGTCACACACAAATCTGCCCTACTGCTTTCCTCCCTCCCTCCCTTTCTGATTGGCTATGCAGAGGGGAAAATTGATTTTCTCCCTTCAGTGGTCCCCTCTCCTCTGAATCCCATTTGCCTCTTACCGCCTCTCTTTGCACAAATGGCAATTATCTGTCAAGTCTCCCCCTGATAAGTTTCAAGAGATCTCTTGGAATCTGATTTCTGATCATTTCCCTTTCTTCACGGTTCTCTATCAGTTTCGGCATCCAGGTGGGATCCTTGATTCATCCTTTTTCTGAGCTCCTTTCCAGGTTCTTAAAGCAGGAATACATTTTTTTCCTCCACAATACTTTCCTAGGGATCTCCTGATTTCCTTGACCTTGTTGTCACTTACTCAGCATATTGTCTTAATCATGTATTGCACTCTCAACAACTCTGGGCAGCTCACAACAAACAAAAGAGTTGCAATAAAATCAATAAAATATAAAAAGTACAGATAAAAGATAGAAAGTGTGATGAAGTGAGGGGTCTCCCACTCCCACTTCAAAGGCCTGGGTGAAGAACCAAATCTTCATGGCTCTTACAAAGAACAGCAGAGTGAATCAGGCCATTCAGATCTTGGGAAGTGGAACCTCATCCCAGAGGGCAGTCACTGCTACAGAGAAGGGGTCCTTCCAAGTTCCCAATAGATCAGGGTGTCAAACTGCCAGCCCACGGGCTGGTTGCATCATACAGAGGCTGTACCCACCAGAGCTCGGGCAATGCAAAAAGTGTCATGATCCATTGTGACATGTCACGTGACGTGGTGAGTTTGACACCCGTGCAATAGGTAGCATTACTTAATTGAAGATACCCTGCAGGATTGAATCAGCTGGGCAGATGTTATGGGAGAAAGGCAGTAAAAAGGCAAGTAAAAATGTCCTATGCCATGTGGGGCTTTATACTGTAGGTAACAACCAGCACTTTGAATTGCATCTGGAAGCAAATTGGTAACCGATGCAGCTCATGAAGGATGGGTGTTAATTACATGAACATACTGAAGCATGCTGTTATTGCTCACACTGCCGTGTTTTCTTCTTTCTTCATTTTATATTTTCATATGTGATATTTGACATTTTACCTGCCCTTACTTAAGTAGTAACAATGGTTCAACAAATTAATTATATTTTCTGGTTTGCAAGATGCACTGAACTATCATCTGGACATACTGGACAGGTTCACATTATAATGGCGAAGAAGATGGCCTAGAGTCCCAGATTTAAGTCTACCCAACTTCTTCTTTTGGTTAATTCTAATTCTAAGGAAGCCATGGGCATTTTTAAAATACTGTACAACTTTAAGATGACTTCTTGTACACCTAGTATGGATCACATTGTATGTTTGCAATCTACTCTCACACTCCCATCTAAAACTGTAATGTGGTCCAGATGTGGCAATGGACCACAGCAGAATTATTCTTTCTCTCCTTGCCTTTTAAAATGATATTTCCTGAGTAATAGCCTCCAAGAGCAGAGAGGAAGATCTTCTAAATCACAAAGGGGTATTTTTTTCAAGGGTAGAGTCAATATTTAATTGTGAGGGGAAGGCAGGTGGCCATATTACCAGGGCCAGTTATCTGAACAACGTGAGGCCATGATGTAGAATTGATGTAAAATCACAGGGAAGGTTTTTCTTTATTTTTGGGAGGGAGTGAGGAGGATGGAATTTGGGAGATATTACTTTTTTTTAAAAAAAAAGGTGTTAGTCTATTTTAGGGCTTAGGCAATCAGGTTGTCCACCTAAAAGTGGTTGGGAAACTCATCGCAATTGCAATTTCCTCACTAAAATTTAGTGGTCCTATGACTCCTGGCTACAAAACAAACAAATAAACAAAATAAAACCCACCATCCAAAAAAACAAAAGGTTTGGGGGGATAACTTTTATTTAAAGCATTTTGTACCGCGGCCTTTTGGTTTAAGGAAGGTGGACTTCCACTTCTTTCCAGGGGATTCCAGGAGATCTTGCTCAAGAACAAAGATGATTTCCCATGCTCCTTCCTGCTTGATATTGATAACCCCCAAAAAGAAATATTAAGGGACAGAAACATTAAGCGTTTTAGTTTTAAAGACTCTGCAGCTGAAGATGATTTGCTTCACAAATAAGTCAGACTGAGTCTCACAGAGAAAAAAAAATAACACAAATCATACCAGACATTGCACTGTGCTGCACTCAGACACAAATGCAGTGCAGAAGGAGTGCTTCTTTGCTACTTTACTCATTATAGAGTAGATTGTAATAAGCTCTTTTATTTGGGTCTGCCCTCCATCCAGAATTTGTCTGCTTTACTTCTTCCTCCTCTGACAAAAATATCGCTGACCTCTTCCCTACTCTTTGGCCTCGTATCTTTCTTCCTTTTCTGTTTCACTCCCCTGTCATGTACTTTTACTTTTCTTTATGGATTTAAATGACTCTGCTTTACGACTGTTGATTTCATTGGCCCTTGTTCTTATCCGTTTTGGCAAATATCCATGAAATCAGAAGGAGATGGCGTTCACAAAGTACAGGACAGTGATCATCCCATTCTGGACAGCTGCCCTTTAGAAAAGAGTTGTTGCTGATAACCCAGAACATCTAAGCATTCAGTAAGCTTATGAAATCACATGGAGTGAAAAGAACCCTTTCTTCACTTCAAGCCTTCAAAGATGGAACTGAACTTTTAAAAGCCTTGACAGCTTTTTTTTAGTTTATTCTGCCTCTGAAGCTCCTTTGATAAAGGCCAGATTCTTTAATGTGACTGTGAAAATATCGTGTGGTGTGTGTGTTTGTGTGTGTGCATGTGTGCAGGGTGTAGTGTAAAATCCTCCTCTCTGGTTTTTTTACATTATTCCCTTTTTTTTGGTTGCCAGTAAATGTATTTTTGCCTGGAGTTGTCATATCAGGCTTGTGTGGATTATACAAGCCTTGTAGCATAAAATGACACATTACTTTGGAAAATACATGGGAGAATAACTCCTATGTGTGAATGATGTCCATAGTCTTTTCCATAGTCCATAGTCCATAGTCCATTGTCCATAGTCTTTTCAGAATATAAATAGATGGATTTATCACTGGGTTAGAGTAGGATCTGTTTGTGAATATTATCAAGCTGCTAAATCTTCAGTTGAGCAGCTTAGGAGCATTATGCAACATCAGTCTGTATGAGATGATTTCAAAAATTGTACAGTACACATATCCCCATTTATACTGTCAGGTCTGGCTAAATATAAAAAAATAGGTGGTCAAACAAAAAAATATATGGGATTCAAACAATGGGAACTACATGAACCTAATGGACACTCCTTCTTGGCTCAGACAGAATTGTAATTAAACTGAAATAGAGGTCCTTTTTCCAAAAAACAACTGAACTTTCTCCATAGGTTTTTATTTAATAATTCATAAGATAGTTAATAGGATTACAGTCTCGTATGTGCATGAGAGGAAACTATAATATAGTTTTATACTTGGCTCCTCAAAACGATCAGCAAATAATTCTGTTACTAAATAAATATACTTGCCTATTAACTATTGCTACTGTAGATAAGATAAAAGCACTATATAAATAAAGTGACCATGAAAATAACTCTCAGTTTAAAGGTGCCCTCTTGAAGAACTGCCCATTTAAACAGCTAGAATTACCTAGCACTTTTTAACATTCATGATACGTCATCGTATATATTATTTCTAATTTGGCATCTATACACACACCTGGGGATATACAAAATTTATGCAAAACTGTCTCCTTTTAAGTGCCGTTTCAAGCTTTTAGACAGCAGATCCGTTAAGCGAAGTAGCGCCCTCTGTCGTCTGTTGAAGGTCAGAGCACACCTTTCCTCTTTCAAAATGACCTTTGCTGAGTGGGGAAGATGAGACTAGTAGGCGCATGCGCACAAACAAAATGGGAGGGGGGAAAGTTTAGCACATGCGTGAATGATACTGTTAGGAGGCAGAAGTATGAAATGGACACAATTCGGCGAAAAAAATGAAAACCGCTAAAGATTTTGCTTCTTTTCGAGATGAAGACTGTTATAGTCTCTACTGAAGATCAACTGCACCGTCATATCAGAAGCTATCGTGAGAAAACCCGCTCGCCGTTCCAATAGGAGCGTCGAAAAAAAATCGCAGCAGTGGGCAACTCTAGCTTTCCTACTTCTTGGAAACTCGGAAAAGCTTGCAATACAGCGGCGGTTTGCGCAGGCGGAAAAGAACTTTTGAACACGTCCAGTTTTGGGATCACATGATGCAGTTGACCAATCAGGGCTCTGCGGGTCTTAGCGGCGACCAATAGGAGTGGCGTATTCCTAATAGATTTAAGGGCGCCAGGATTGGATTCGTCTGGGTCGGTGGCATTGGGTAAGATGTGAACGGCTTGCACGGGTGGCGAGAGTGGGTGGTTGCACGATATGGATTCTCACCTACACGTGTTCGAAGTCCGGGAGGAGGGAAACCGACGCTCGGAGCTTCTTTTAATTGCCCAAAATTCAGCTTTAGCAGTGGCGTAGCGTGGGTTGTCAGCACCCGGGGCAAGGCAAGTAATTTGCGCCCCCTAACCTGTGGATTTTAGCACTCGAGTCTCTTCCACTAGCTCAGGAATTCTGGGAGTTGAAGTCCATGAGTCATAAAAGAGCCAAGGTTGCCTACCCCTGAGTTAGGTTCAAGGCAAAAAAGGGTCTCTGGAGAAGAGGGAAAATGCTAGTTTAAAACTGAAACAAGGCAACTTTAAGGTGCCTCAGCTGTGATTTAGGATGAGACAAAGAGAGGACATGGCGTTGAAAATGGTTAATGGGGCATGTTTGTTCCACTCTTAGTGGACGTCAGGATAAACCCCAGGAGAGAATGACCTTACAACAGATGTGAATAGGCTTGGACTACGTTTGTAGATTGAGTGCATACATCACATGGAGCGATGATGGGCTTCATCAAGATTTATGATCCCACAATTGGCTAGTTTTCTCCATCTTGTCCTAAACCCTGGATACCAACCACGGTTTATGGCTTAGCATGTGGCGTGGGGTTGACCCAACATGTTAGGCGACAAACAATGACTTCCAACTTACAATGCCTCAGCTTCCCAAGGTTATTCCAAAGCCGGAAAAGCCAACCAACCCACCCTGCAGCTTTGCCTGCTTAGGCTGAACCCCAGGAGTTCATACTTGCTGCGGCGCCCGACCTATTTTCTGCCCAGACGCTGCTTATCCAAGCCAAGCCGCCTCCTTCTCTTTGGCACCTCACCCCAAAGATTCGCCGGCCTGGCTGGAAACTCTCGCTGCTGGCGACGTGTGTCGGGGGGGCGGTCCCGATCGCCGATGCACGGTTGGATCGGCAACCTGCCGACGCAGCTTTCGTTCCAGAGCAGGGACCCCCGGAGAGTATCAGACAGTTGCTGTACAATTAAGTGATTTAAAAAGAACACAAAACTCCAGAATGTTAATTAACAAGAGAGGACATAGATACAACCCTGGGCCAGCAGCTTTTGAAGAAATGAAATAACTTTTGTTTGTAAGGCAGACCATCCAATATTCAGATGAAGATCTTCTCTATTCTTCTGCCCAGTTGGAATAATCATAAACTATTTAAAAATGAAATACGAGACAGAAGATATTATTCCAGTAGTTATAATGGGTAATCTGAAAGATCTCACTACACAAAAGGCCAAGAGCAAAGTTTACAAAAAACTAGCATTGGATGAAGTCCAGTGTCTATATAGTAAAGGAGCCAATATATTTCCTAAACACATTTTTACTGTTCTTTTTGTTTTGTTTTAATTACTCTAAACAATTTGGTTTGGTCAGCAAACTTGGCCATTTCACTCATGCACCAGATCGTTTATAAAAAAGGAAAGAACATTGATTCAAATACAGATCCTTGAAGAAGATTGCACTAGAGTTTATATAAAAGATAAGCAACAAGGCTGTTGACATTTCCAAACCTCATGACCACATAGTCCATATTTCCAGGGCAAATATGAGAGGTTAGGTGTTCCCAGTCCTGATTTATCCTGATCTTTGTTTCTGATCTTTGAGAAAACCTCACCATTTCTGTAGTGTTGGCTTGGGACTGATATAGGAAAGAATCATGCCACAAATTGTGCTTGGAACAAATAATGGTGTTTCACTTCTAGGAATTTGTGATGGGTTATGTTACAAGCAGGAGAGCCAGTTTAGTCGTGTAGTGGTTAAGACATCAGGCTACAAACCGGGAGACTATGAGTTCTAGTCCTGCCTTAGGCACAACGCTAGCTGGATGACCATGGACCAGTCAATCTGTCTCAGCCCTAGGAAGAAAACTACAGTCTCCAAGAATGATTGAATGGAAGAAAGAAAAATTACAAGCAGAAGCAAAGTCAGGTGGTTGCAAAAATATTCCACATATTTGAAAAGAAGTTCACACACGCACACACACCACTGGCCTTAAATGATTTGGTGAACTGTTCTCTGGTTTCTACATTAAAAATAGGAAAGGAAAGAATAGTTACCCTAGAAAACTGCCTTGCAACGTTAACTGAAAAATGGGTCAAATTTACAACTATTCAGCAGACTTTAATGAGAAACTTTGCAAAAAAAAGGAAAAAAGTTTCAAAGCCTTGAAGAAAAGCAACTAGTTTATCTTACTAGCTTCACCTACTTCACTTAGCTTAGTTATCTAGAGAAAGGGCATCCAACCTTGAAACTTTAAGACATGTGGACTTCAACTCCCAGAATTCCCAGCCATCATGGGGAATCTAGAGTAATCTGGGAGATCTAGACAAAAATCCACACAAGTTTCCATTTTCAAGTCTGTCTAACATATAGAGCACCTATCTTACTTAACCTAATGTCCAGAATGGCTTAAATTCTCGAGCGCCTTGGGAGAGCCTCCGCAGCGGAGCCCCGGGCTTGCAGGAGGGCCGCGCTCTGTGCACGCTCAGGAGCCGCTTTCTCCTTTGCCGGGGGGGAGGAGGGAGAGAAGGCTTCCGCTTCCGTCCAGCGCCGGAGCGAAGGCGGAGCGGCCTGAAGGAGGAGTCACGCTGTGTGGTTGTGTGTTTGTGTTTGTGTGTGTGTGTGTGGCGCGCCGTGGGGCGTCAGGCCCTTCCCGGCTGGGGCTCCGGTGCCTCCGCCTTGCCGGATCCCGGCGCCGTCGAGTGCGCCCCCCCAGATGTTGCGCCCGGTGCGGCCGGCCCCCCCTGCACCCCCCACGCTATGTCACTGAGCTTTAGCACTGTATTGGAAGTGCATGTCAATAAGGAGCTTGCTTGCTTTTTGGCTGGGCCTTTCCCATAACCTGTGCTATTGTTACATCATACTTTTTTGTATATAAGAAGCCCTTTTTATTTTTTTATTTATTTTTATTTTAATTCCATTTATATCCTGCCCTTCTCCGAAGACTCAGGGCGGCTTACAAGCTTAAAAGGTAAAGGTAAAGGTTCCCCCGCACATGTGTGCTAGTCGTTTCCGACTCTAGGGGCCGGTGCTCATCTCCGTTTCAAAGCCGAAGAGCCAGCGCTTGTCCGAGGACGTCTCCGTGGTCATGTGGCTGGCATGACTAGACGCCAAAGGCGCACGGAACGCTGTTACCTTCCCACTGTAGTGGTCCCTATTTTTCTACTTGCATTTTTTACGTGCTTTCGAACTGCTAGGTTGGCAGAAGCTGGGACGAGTAACAGGCGCTCACTCTGCTACGCGGCACTCGGGATTCGACCCGCCAAACTGCCGAGCTACTGATCGACAAGCTCAGCGTCCTAACCCACTGAGCCATTCTGTGTATATGCCTGCTTATTAGGGCTTTCGCCCCCCCCCCCAGCGGCATTATTACAAAGTCAGCTTAATTGCCCCCAACAATCTGGGTCCTCATTTTACCTACCTCGGAAGGATGGAAGGCTGAGTCAACCTTGAGCCTGGTGGGACTCGAACCTGCACTAATTGCAGGCAGCTGGTGTTACTTAAGGAGGCATTAGCCTACTGCTCCACCAAGGCTCTTTAACTTACTTGTTTTGTTTGTTTGGTTCATATACCCCACTTTTTCTTCAGGATTTGCAGTCTTGCAACCCTTTACAGGTAGTCCTCTACTTATGACCATAATTGAGCCCAACATTTCTGTTCCTAAGCAAGACAGTTGTTAAGTGAATCACTGCAATTGTTAAGTTAGTAACATGGTGATTAAGTGAATCTGGGTTCCTTATTGACTTTGCTTGTGAAAAAAGTAAAAAAAAGGAGATCACATGACCTGGGACATTGCAACATATTTATGACAGTTTATATTTATATGTATACATGTGTGTGTGTGTGTATACACATGCACATACATACATACACATGGTTGTATTTTGACAATAAAGGTTCATTCATTCATATACCCTAGTTGTGTCTGAATTTTGATCACATGACCAAGGGGATGCTGTAGTGGTCAATAAGTGAAAAAATGGTCATAAGTCACATTTTTCAGTGCTGTTGTTACTTTAAACAGTCACTAAACAAATGGTTGTAAGTCAAGGACTACCCATATATTCCATCTTTTGTTCCAAAGAGGAAAAGGTGGTGTTACGTAGCATCCTATTCTCCATTTATTGACCACAGCAATCTTCTGAGGTAGGTAGGTAGGTAGGTAGAGAGAAAACGGCAGGCCAAAGTCACCCAGTGAGTTTTCATGAGTGAAGATGGAGGATACGGAAAAGCTATTCAGCATTTTAACCATTATACTATCCTAAACTTACAGTGAGCATATTTCTTGGAAAAGATAAAATGTAGACCTGAAAAAATGGACAAACCTGAGAGAGGATAATAAAAAATGTGTTTATAACTTTGTTTTACAAAAGAAAATTCAAGAGCAAAACCAAGAAAATATAAGATTAACTTAACTAACGGGCAACTTTCTGAAATAAAGGCTTGTCTTTTGTAATAAAGGGATCATTTGGTCCCTGTATTTATACTGGGCTTCAGGTGAAAACTTGGTAGGGATTCACATTTCCTTCATTAAGGAACCATATGCATTTCTAAGTTTCCCTCAGACATAAGGATTCTCCTCTTAGCTTGGTACTTGCAATGGCTACTGTCAGTGAACGAATTGGAGAAATGGAAAAAATGAGAAGGGAGCTGCTCAAACTGGTGACAGAAAGCAAGGCAGTGGAGATGCTGAAGCACAATCTGTCCCAACAGGAGCGAATGATTGACAAACTTTTGAATACCCAGAAGACCACAAAACAACTGATCAAAGGTACTTTTTGTCTTTCCCTGATGTAACCTTGCAGTCAAGATTTCGTTGGTACATTTGCCATTTAAGGAGGAAAATTTAAATTTAACCACTACACACAGAGAAATCCTGCTTAAAATTTATTATTTTAAAATAAATTGTGATTTGCAACATTTGGTCTTGTATATTGCAAACAGAACAGTCCTACTTTAAAACAGAACAGTCCTACTTCGTTCTATATAAGCAGTCATATATATAATTCAAATATAAGGTCTTTGAATTATACATTTCTATACATTAAAAATATTTACCTCTTTTTTAAAAGTTTACTAAGAATTCAAATCAAAGAGTTGAAACAGCATGGTAGAAGATTAAAAGCAAGCCAAAAGACAAGTGTCATTCTAGGGCCACAGTTTACCCATTCTCACATTGCTAAACTGAAAGACTAAATGGATCTAGAGGTCCTTATCTGATAAGTACCTTTCTTTAGTATTCCAGTTCTTTACTATAGCCCACTGAATTTGGATTATGGCTATGTACCCAGTGGAGAAAATACGTTGTTTCAAAAATGAATTAAATTGTAGTTTGGGAAATTCTACTATTTTGAAATGGTCGCAGTTTGGCAGGGAAAAAGTTGGAAAGTTTTGATTGTTCCCTGTTTCAATTTAGCAAAACCTGTAGGAATTTCCCTGACAGATATGGAGCAAGTAGTGCAAGACTGATGTATGTTGCCCTGGTTTATTCAGAAAAAAAGATAATTCTCCATGATTCCACCATTACCAATTCTGCAGCTCTCAGCATCTATTATCTGACTGGTTTTCCAATGCCTGTCCTTCCCATTCTGAACTGCTACTGATTTCCATATACCGTATTTTCCGGCGTATAAGACGACTTTTTAACCCATGAAAATCACCTCAAAAGTTGGGGGGTTGTCTTATACATCCAGTCGTCTTATACGCCAGAAAATCAGTGGCTGGCGTCTGGCGGGAGCCGGCAGGGCAGTCCTGCGCACGCGCGCACTCCCCGGCTGCTCCTTAGCAGCTGGGGAGTGCGCGCGTGTGCAGGACTGCCCTGCCGGCTCCCGCCCGACGCTCTTCCCTCTTGAGGCAGCATCCCTGAGGACTCCTTAGGAGCCGGGGAGCGATGCTGCCTCAAGAGGGAAGAGCATCGGGCGGGAGCCGGCAGGGCAGTCCTGCACATGCGCGCACTCCCCAGCTGCTAAGGAGCAGCCGGGGAGTGCGCGTGTGCGCAGAACTGCCCTGCGGGCTCCCACCAGATGTCAGTCTGCCCTGCTTCCTCCACAGTGAGAGGGGAGGGCGTGCCTTCCCGGGCTCGCTGATTTTCCGGCATATAAGACGAAAAATCTTGAAAATCATCTCAAAAGTTGGGGGGTCGTCTTATACGCCCAGTCGTCTTATACGCCGGAAAATACGGTAATAAAAGAGCAGAGAAGGCAGCCATTGGTGTCTGTAGGAAGCACCAGGGACCCCCCTAATAGAACAATGATTATGCAGCTGAGTAACCAATGAATAATGAATAACCATCAAATAATAATGGTCATTCATTTCTCATGTCCTTTTCATTTTTCATTGCCAATATTATCACTGCAACATTGCCATCAAAGAAATTCTCCACTTTGTTTTTTCTAGTATTCTCTCACACTGGAAATCTGTATTTTAATCTACATTGTAAACAAGTACATTAGATCCATTTTGTCACATAAATCAAACTGGCATATTTTGGCTTGGCTATATCATTTGAAATCAACTATTCTTTAAAAGGGATGATTTGTGCATGGTTCATACTGCACATCCCTGTTGTATATTTATGGATTATTTCCCCAATACTAGGGTTCTCAAATTAATGAATTGTTGCTATGCTAGCAAGGATTATGAGAAATCTTAATATGTTTGGAGATCATCAAATTGAAGAAAACTGATAAAGTATTTTAAATATCATTGGCTGCACTTAAAACAAAGCCCAGACTGATGAGGGCATTTGTAGAAATTTGTTGAGTATTTTAATAGATGATGAGAAAGAAAATGCTGACATTCAGTTTTGCTAACCAGCTACATTTTAACTGGAGATATACCGTATTCTGCTTTCACTATAGACCTCATGATTACTGAGGAGAAAGTAGCACAGAGACTTTCTGACAGGGAAGAGGAGTTGAAGGCGAGCATCCAAAAGCTGCAGAAAATTGAACAAGCACTGCTTCAGACAAATGAAAAAGATGAAAAATTGAGGATCAATACTAAATATCCTTTCATGTTGGCTTCTGGTGAGGAGTTAAGATGATCTCCCTCCCTCCAGACAAGGTAGGTCTGAAACCTAACATTTAATTCCTTCTCTGGACTGTACCTTTCAAGACATGATTGGGTGATTTTCTAGAAGCTTACTCTTCTAATTGGAAACTCATATCTGGAACAGAACAATCCGCCTTTGGCTGAGAGAACTGATTTCTGGAAAATTACCAGTCTTATCTCCATAACAGCTGCACTGATGTGGTCCAGAGAAAAAATTGTAGGATGGTATATTTTACATATCTTTATTCTAAATGTGATCTCCTTTCTAAGCCATACATAATACAGTAAAATATTGGCTCAAGTCCAAAGTGGTTTGAGAACATCCATAAGGGAAAATTGGATTTCTTCTTAGTGTTCAACTAGCATCCAATAAGTTGAGTGTTTTGAGCCTTAAGATTTGTGTTGGACCCCAAAGTCAATGTACTTTGGCAGACATCAGCAAAATTTAGAATACCAAACATAATACACTAGAAGCTAATATGTTTGTTTAACCTTTTAATTGTGTCCAACTCTTGGCAACTTTATAGGCAAATGGTCTCCATGCTACCCTGTCAAGCAGTTTCTTTCAATTGTATGTTCAATTTTGTACCAGATTTGATGTTATCAAGGCAGCATGTTCTTTGCTTGCCCTTTCTTCTTTGTCCACTAACCATTCCTAGCATCATTGCCTTCCCAGTGAATTTGCATGCATAACATGGGCAAAGTAAATCAGTCTTATGATTTTAGTTTTCTGGTTTTATACAATTTAATCTCTGTTAGTTACTCTGTTAGTCAGAAGCCGATATACTAGCAAGTAAATTGCATAAGGGATGCGATGGCTTAGTGGGTTAGTACGCTGAGCTTGTTGATCAGAAGATCGGCAGTTTGGTGGGTCGAATCCCGAGTGCCGCATAGCAGAGTGAGCGCGTTAGTCGTCCCAGCTTCTGCCAACCTAGCAGTTCGAAAGCACGTAAAAATGCAAGTAGAAAAATAGGGACCACTACGGTGGGAAGGTAACAGCGTTCCATGTGCCTTTGGCGTCTAGTCATGCCGGCCACATGACCACGGAGACGTCCTTGGACAAGCGCTGGCTCTTCGGCTTTGAAACGGAGATGATCACCGGCCCCTAGAATTGGAAACGACTAGCACGTATGTGCGGGGGAACCTTTACCTTTACTGGCAGAGAAAGAAATAAGTGCTAATAAGCACAGGCAAAAACAAACTAAAAAGGAGCTCTCTCTGTCCAAACTGCTGTCTTTTACACTATTAATTCCTAGGGAAAGCAGCCCGTTTGTCCTAAATCAACCATTGTTTGTCCTGTATGCAGTATTGTGTGCAGGAAAAAGTGATGTAATATATGTAAGACAGCATGGTGAGTTTCTTAGCTATAAACTTTTATCTCTGTTGTTGAGAACAACTTGTGACCAGAATTCAAAGACTGGTTGAACTGTCCTACCTTGGGATTAAGGGTAATTTCCCCCCCCCCAGTACTTCTGATGTCATGAACAGGAAGTCCAGCATCAGAGCCACCTAAAAAGGTCTTGCTGGCTTGACAAAAATTGTGTCTTATTATGCTTCATGGTAGAATTGGCATAGCTCTCAAGAGGTTGAAATGAGAAGTGCAGGTAGTTCTTGCTTACAAGCTATCTTTCAATGACCATTCAGAGTTACAATGGAGGTGAATGGGTGGAATTTACAACTGATCCTTAA
The DNA here is from genome assembly GCF_947247035.1 of Vipera ursinii. Lineage (NCBI taxonomy): Eukaryota > Metazoa > Chordata > Lepidosauria > Squamata > Viperidae > Vipera > Vipera ursinii. The sequence continues at coordinate 174,795,461 of NC_139513.1, read as the reverse complement.
AATTCTGATCATCATAGTGTTCCTGCAGTAACCCGATTACAATTTGGGCACTTGGTGACTAACTTGTATTTACAACTGTCTCAGCATCCCACAGTTATGTGATTGCCATTTATTTATTATTTATTTGTTAAATTTGGTGCCCATTTTCCTGTGGGGCTACTCTGGGTGGCTTACAACAATAAAACGCAAAAAATAAAAATAATAGTTGAGGAATGAAACAAAAATAAACAGTGGAAGTACAGTAATATGAAGTTAAAAAAATGAGTGGAGCAGAAGCAGGAAGCGCAAGATGGAGGTGGCGGTCAGCAAGTTAGTCCGTCAACCATCTCAATGAGGTACTTCTTGACCGATGGGGTCCTCGGCAGACCTCCTTTGCTGGCATGTGTAAAGCGGGCTTGTCTTAGCGGGACAAGATGGTTCATCCAGTAATCTGGACCTATGCAATGTAGGGCTTTAACGGTTATAACTAGTGCTTTATAATCTTTATAACATAAGCTTCCCTGCTACTTCCTATAAAGTAAAATGGGGAGTCAGGCAGGAGGTCACAAATGGCAACCACTGGATTTCATGCTTAACAACCGTGTGGGATTCAGTTAGCATCTAAAAGTGCTGGAAGAGGCATCATAAGTCGGTGTCTCATGATGTCACTTTAAAAGCACTTAGTGATGGAGTTGCTGGTCCCATTACCATCATTAAGCAAGGATTACCTGAAGTTGGTCTAGTTGCTTTTGGCCCTTTAGCCACCTACCCTAACTCTTGTTGATAAAAGGTAATCTGATGTGTATGTGCTATTATAAATAAGTGCCTCTCCATTAATCAGAGCTAGACAATTTGCGGAATCCTGGCATTTCATAACTAGGTAATGAGACCGTTATCTATGGGGTTTTGAAAATAATGGAAATTTCTGTGCCCAACAGGAAGCAGGATCTGATGCCTTTTATTATAAAATTGACTAGGGTAACATCTTTCACATAGCCAAGACAAACATAGTCTCTGGAACATATTTTTCCCTGTATGTTACCTATAATTTCTCTCTTAGTTGTAGGACAATTATAGGTGAAAAAAAGGGATAGGAAGGCAGAATGCTTAATTATGTTGTAGTTTAATAGGGGCATTGCAAAAGGGGAAAATAGCAAAAGGTGCAAAGACCTGCCTCAATCAGTCCTCCCAAGAAAGCAGAACTCTTGAAACGAACATCATTCCAAAAAAGGAACTTTTATAGTTACCCCACCCCAACTGTCCATCCGGACAGTTCAAACAGGCCAATCCGCAGGTGTGAAAATGCTGTGGGAACAGGACAATAAGGTGCTGCTTCCAAGGCTGTTAGGTCTCTCTGCCGCTTCTTCTGCGCTTGGAGATAAGGCAGATGGCCGGAGGCACATTCCATTCTCATCCCAATGAAGAAACATCAAAGAGGATAGAGCAAGGAACAGAGCAAGAGGAAATGCACATCAGCAACCCCAAACCACCCCCACCCTCAACCAGGAGAATGGCAGAACCCGAAAAGAACAAGACACCCCATGCCCATAGGACAGACATGTCAAACACAAGGCCCGGGGGCCGGATCCGGCCCGCGAAGTGGTTTCATGTGGCCCGTGAAGCCATCCTGGAAACAGTGAGGGAACGGCCCCCACTGCCTTGGCCCTGGCCCAGAGACCCTCCTCCTGCCAGAGACCCTCAGATCTGTCCCACTCCTGCCCAGGCCCCCATAGGCACCCTTGATGCGAACGATGTAGAGCTGGCCACGCCCACCCAGTAGGCCATACGCACTCTAGCCACGCCCACCCAGTAGGCCACACCCACCCTGGCCATACCCACCCGGCCCCCTGAGGGCAACCGCAACGCTGATGCGGCCCTCAATGAAATTGAGTTTGACACCCCTGCCATAGGAGGACAGGGTTCTGACAAAAGTTTTAAAAAGGAGCAACTCATTTCCCCCACCCACCCACCCCCAAATAATCCCAAGGGAACTGTAGAGTTTTTCTTCTATCACACATATATTTTGACAAAAGTAAGTTGGTATATCGGGAAGTATTAGAGGAGAGAGTGGGGTTTTAGGATTTGAAAGAAGAATTAAAAATAAGCTGGATGGTGTAATCTTCTTTTGCAGCGTAATATATTTTAAGGTCTTTCCTGTTTGTTGCAAGTAACTGTCCTTAGGGCACATTCTATATTTGTTATATATTTTTTATCCAATGCATGCTATGTTGTCTAAGTGTCTTCTTTGGCTTGTTAAAATTAGTTCTCTGAGCAGGATTCCAACCACACTTGCCATTTATAAAGTTTACTCAGGGCAATGACATGTCATTCTATAAACTGATTAGATTTTGCTTTAATTTAGATTTTGAAAATAAAAGTGAACCAATAAACAATTCTGTGTATAGCCTCTTCAAAAGGGCTGAGGCAGTTTGTATTTGTTTATTGGGGTAGTTCACTTAATTCTTTTGCTCAGATTTTGATTCTGTCACAGAAGAAAACCGAGCAACCAATGGATTAGTTCGTGAAGAAGTGTATCTTGGTGCTTAAATGCCAAGGATAGAAAGATTTCCAGGCACTTATTTTGGAATATGCTTCAGGTGTTATAGCACCATTTCCCACAATACGGAAACTATTATTGAGTTTTATTAAGATCTCTGTTAGTTTGGAGAATTACTTGGATTCCTTCACTCACACAATATACTGAATTAAGAAAACAGCTGGAGACTTTGAGAGAAGAAAGCAGGCAGCAGCAGCAGAAAGCAACAGAACTAACTGACAGAACTATGTCAGCTACGTGAGTAAAATCTTACCTCTAATCTTTTTCATTTGCAAAAGGTGAATTACAAGACTAGGCTACTTGGCTTCTATCTTGGTTATCCATTTCCTTTATGCAAATAAAGGAGTTGGACATCAATATAAACATTCTAAATTATTAAAATGGTGATCAAACCATAAAAAAGCTACATTAATGTATGTCATTCCCACCCACCCCAAAATTTCCTTTTGATTTGTCAAGGGGATACATGATGTAGTTTGACAATCTCACTTTGAGGTTATGAACTTGAGTAGAAATCTACATTTGTGGACACTTGTAACTAGTTATTGCATGCTTTTTTTTAAAAAAAATGGGACAATGGGAAAAAGAAGTAGGTTTTTAATCAGGGTCCCTAAACTACTCAGTTTAACAACTCCTTAATGAAACCTCAGATTGTTCCTCAGCCTTCAAACATTTATTATATGAAGATAAAAACTAGTTTAATGACTACTACTACTCCCTTTGGGAATCAATATTGACTATTTTGCTTTGAACAAAAAGCAAAAACACTCGAGGAAATCACTACACATCCACTTTCCTTTGTTTTGCGTTTTCCAGATTCATTTGACATGAGGCCTGTGAATCATAGCCTATGAACATATTTCAGCAGTGGTAGATAGTGATAGGATCTGCACCAGAACAAGCAACTTATGTTTTGTTATGTCTGCCAGGTATCTTGTACATCTTTATTATCAGATCAGCCAGATCGACTGGGACTATTCTTGTGAACCACCCCTGATGAAAGGAAGTATCCTTCTGCAATGTCTGGATTCCATGGAGGGAGGGAGGGAGGGAGAGCAAGACATTCCAGGGAGGGAGGGAGAGCAAGACATCCCACCGTTTAGATCAGGGCTTTTCAACCAGTGGTACGGGTACCACCTGTGGTACATTGGCACCTGGCAGGTGGTACGCGACTGTCCTAGAAAAGTGGTAGCGGGGGAGGGGAAATGAGCTGAACCAGTGGCAGCACTGCACAAGCCTGAGTGAGAGATGGCTGGACCTGCAGGGCTGTCAGGGCTCAGCGGAAGCACCAGGATGAGTGCCAGGCTCCAGCTGGAGCTCAGCGCTGATCCTGGTGCTTCTGCTGAGCCCAGAAGAACCGCCAATCAGCTGGAATGTTGTAGCACACTGATGGCAAACCTTTTAGGGACCAAATGCCCAAACTGCAACCCCAAACCCACTTATCAATCATTGGGTGCCAGGTGGGCGTGGCCCACTGGGTGGGCGTGGCTGTGGTGGTCATGGCAGATTGGGTGGGTGTGGCCAAGGTCACCTCAATGTTGCTCGTGGGGAGGGATGCCTTTGGGGGGTGGGCAGGGTTGGGGGAGATCCAGGGGGTCTCTGGCAGGTGGGGCAGTAGACAGGAGGCTCATCATGCGGGCTGAAGCGAGGCAGGGCAGGGGTACCATTGCCATGAGGCAAGGCAAAGGCCAGGGCGGCTGCTGCCTGACACCATCAGTCCCCACACACAGAGGCCAGCAAGCGCATGGGGGCCGACAGTGTCCATCAGCAGCCACAGCCTGCTGGCCCCTCAACCTGGGGCTCCGCAGCCCACCAGCAGTTCAAAGAAGCAGCCTCTGAGCTGGATGGTCGGCCGACAGCTGAGGAGGCGATGCAGTGGGTCGTGCCCGGGAAAAGGAGAGCATGCGAGGCCAGGAGGGATGGGATGGTGGGGGAGAGAAACCAGCCATGGCGGGATGCATCCAGCCACATGGGACCTCGGCGAGTGAGCAGACGGTTGGTTGAAGAGGGACAGTTGTCATCTCTGGAGCATGGTGCACGTGCCCACAGAGAGGGCTCTGAATGCCACCTCTGACACGCGTGTCATAGGTTCGCCAGCACTGTTGTAGCATCTCCAGGGTTTTGTGATTTACATTCAGATGTTTGGCAACTGATTCATATTTATGATGGTCACAGTGTCCCAGGGTCATGTGAAGTGACCAAAACTTGCTGCAATCATCCAGCAGAGGGGGGGGGGGAATAAAAACCAAACACCCCCCCACCCCACCCCTGCTGCCAATGCTCACAACAATGAAAACCTCGGACAGGAGGAAGAGCACCGCCAGGCAGGCAGGCAGGCAGGTGTCTTGCTCGGCTGTGGCTTTTTTCAGTGCCATTGTAACTTCAGTCACTAAGTGAACTGTTGTAAGTCGAGGACTACCTGTACTTCATCACTTTTTTCTTTTTTGGGGTCATCACGTTTTTTGACACCTTGTTACACGACTCGGATGTTGCCATATCCTAAAAGTGGTACAATGGGTGAAAAGGTTGAAAAGCCCTGGTTTAGATAGTTTGAGGGAGAAAGAGAGTGAAGATAGCTCCCCCCCAATAGTTCCCAGAATTTATGTTTTATGGTGCAAGTAAGTCCACTTTAGTTTGGAAAGGTTTCTTCTACAGGTGAGGAACATAAAGGAAACTGCTTAGAAGAATCTCAATGTGTCTTTCTTGGATTTCAAGCTCGATATTTTCCCTTCCATGGAACTGGGGGTTGGGCCAGGGAAGGAACGCAGGTAACTTTTTCCTTAACTTTTTTCTTTGTTCTCAGCCCATTATGGGCCAGATATTGCTCAATCTATCAACCTTGACTGTAGCCAGCATAGTCCTTGTTTTATCAGTGATTACCTCTGGAGCATGGTGAACACATCATGGTGAAAAGGGCAGCTTTTGGCAAACAGTAGATAATGTAGCAGACATTCCTAGGAGCAAAATATATTTCAGTGGCTCGTTTTGTGTTATATCTTTTGGCAGACCAGTATTCTGGAGAGTGTTAATGGAATAAATACAGACTGAAGCAAAATAAACATCAATACTAATCACAAAAAGTGTTTTATTCGTGTGAGTAGAGCTTCAAAACCAGTTTCCTAAGAGGATGTACCACCCACAGGTAAGGGGAAAAACGCAGGTAGCCATCTGGGAAAGCCCTTCCTTGTGGGATAATAGAAAAGCAGCAAAGGCAAAGGTCCACCTGAGGTTTTCAAGTTGCAGTGATCAGTGTTCACTTACAGGGCGCATTCAGAAAGTATTCAGAACCCCCTTCGTTTTTGTCTATTTTGCTATGCCGCAGCCTGATTATACACTCATTTTTCTCAATCTACACTCAGCGGCTTTGCAAGGAAGAATGGCAGAAAATCCCCCAATCCAGGTGTGCAAAGCTTGTCACGTCATACCTAGAAAGACTCAAGGTTGTAATTGCTGCCAAAGGTGCTTCAGCAATTATTGAGTGAAGGGTCTGAATACTTATGCCAATATGATATTTCTTTCTTTTTTTTGATAAAGTTACAGACATAAATTTTTCACTTGGTCATTATGGAATACTGAGTGTAGATTAATGAGGAAAAAAAATGAATTCCAGCAGCTATAGAATCAGGTTGCAGCAAACAAAATTGATAAAAGTGAAGGGGGCCTGAATACTTTCTGAGTGCACTGTGCCTGCAGATCATCAGCCACAGAAGAGTGCCCCACAACTTTTCCCTTCTCCCCATCTGCACTTGGACAAACGTGCCCAGCAAAAACTGGTCGCCAAACTACGAATAAGACACATTTCTAAGGAGGGCTCAGGGCTGCACTATGTACAAAATACTTCCACCCATCCTGATCTGGAGGTCCTTTCCTGAAGGTCCGTTCACTGCCAGGGGCCAGAAAACAGCCAGCCAGTGTGAATCAAGCTCTCCTATATAGGTTCTCCCATAGTTTTCTTCTTCACTGACGCATCTATCCCAAACTGAGGCAGGAGCAACGTGCAGAGGCAACAACAAATTTACTATAGCTATCCTTGTAAAGCACAGAGCACAGAGTTGCTTTTCACCGTTGCCTCAAGGCCAGTTCAAATGGGATTTAAAATGTTTCTCATCCTTTTGGCACTTTTCCTTTATTCTGGCAGAATACAACTTGGCAGCAGGTATTTGATAATACTGAATCTTCTCCGTCTGAAGGGAAGTGGCGCACGTTCCTTGTTACCATTAACAATGGCATTTTTGCTGCTCGGTTTGCTTGCAGCATGGCTCCATGGTAATGGCGACACCTACCCCACTGCGGCCTGATGTCATGCAAGTTACTTCAGTCCAAGTATCTGTGGTGGAGTCATAACACTCAACGCTATCCAGAAACATTTGTCCATCGTAGCCACCTGCAGCAAAACAAGCAGCAATTAACCCAAGAGAGGTCAGAGGCTATTTGAAGGCCCTTGACTGAACTGAGCTGAATCAGAAACGCCACCCCAAAGCCTTGTCTTCCAGCTGTGCAGGACAGCTTTGTACTCGCAGGACAGCTCTAATTTCCTGGGTAGAAAGTAGCTTTATTTGGCAAAAGATAACAGCCAGCCATGTGAAATCTCAGCAACAAAGAGAAGAGGGTGGAAGACTCTTAGCCATGATTAGCATGTAAGAGTTCTAGCTGGGAAACCTCTGCCTCGTGCTAGCATAAATCCTGTTGCTTTGCCACATCCATTGTGGCCAAAGTATTTACCAAGCTGAATGGGGCAAATGGCACCATACAAATAAGAATATAAATGAACCTGAATTATAATTATAATGGAATGTTATGTTTGCCCTTGTTTCTTTGATCAAGATTTCCAAGAGTCCGGTGTTTCAGTTGTTGGAAACGCTTCAACACTTAACATTGGGGAATCTTTCTGAAATTGCTATTTGGAGTGTGCACACAAATAAGAGCACTTCTACATACGTCTGCATCACTGATTTCAACCCAATGCACCTCAATATAATGTACTCAAGAGTTCACTAAGCCATCCAAGTAAATATGTGCATGAACAGATTATTAGCTGTACAAATAAAATCTGGCTTTTGTTCCCACCTCATTAACAAAGTGAGCTAAGCCATCCCTGGACACAATGGACCTAGCTTGTGTGGCTGCTGTCTGAACTTTCCCACACCCAGCCAAGAGGTACTTGCTATAGTCCTTGGCCAAACGTACCTAGCACGTAGATCTTGCCTTGATATACAGTGACCCCGAGGGCACTCCGGCGGTGCTTCATGGGTGCAACAAAGGACCAGGTGCCCACCTCCACATCATAGCGCTCTACGCTGTTCAGCTGGTTTGTTCCATCGTAGCCCCCCATGGCATATATGCAGTTATTCAGAGCACAAACTCCTGCATTAGGAAAGAACAACATTAAGACAGGCATGACTTATTCCAACACTCAGGGAGTAACACATTTTCAAGATCAGGATCTCTTGCAACCTTAATCTGCAGTGGATAGCCTATTGCATTTAGGGCTCGGCTAGAGTTTAACAATTCCTGGAGGACCTTTTAACAACGCCTGGAGATCTTTTCTACCTATCCTGGACAATATTGCTCAAGTAGAAGGCAATGCTATTCTTGGACCTAGAATGTCCATTTTTTGGCATCAAGCAGAAGCAAGGAAACATCCACACTGCTCTTTGAATGTAGGGAAATCTCCCCAAGCATAAGAATACCATGGAATTAGCACGCATGAGGTCTCTAGTCTTGCTGCAACCAAAATCAACGTCCAGTTCAATTTCAATTTAGGTCCAGAACTCCAGTGTAAAACTAAATTGGACAACTATCACCAGTTGGGTCTGAAGCATCATCCCACCAATAGCCCAGTTTATTGTATTACAGGTAATCCTTGGCTTAGATCCATTTGTCCAGGGCCCATTCAAAGTTACAGTGGCACTGAAAAAAATGGCGGTGTGAGGGTTCTGCCCATCGCAGCACTCTTGGGGTCACGTGACTGTAATCCAGGCACTCAGGTTGCCCACTTGTGATTTCTCCCCATCTCACCAAAGCTTGGATCTTGCTGCCTAACTCTAGCAACTGGTAGGAATCAAGCCCATAGCCAGTACAGCTCATTGCACCGAGAATTCTGCCCATTTCCTCACGATTAACAGGTTCAACCTTCCCAGATGACATCATAAGCCATTACATCTTTGAACTCTCTGCTGCCAGCATCTAATTCTGCTTGGATTTTATATGCCAGGTGCTTAGCTAATATATCACAGCAACCGCCAACAAGGTATTCCTATCCATTTCTGGATACCACTACCATTCCTGGCAACAAAGAACAGAGTCATAGAACCCAAATGTATTCCTCCCCTGAGATAACAGGATTTAGACTTAAACTGAGGAGATGGAACAACAAAATGAGAGACAGCAGCTGGTTACGATGTGCAACTATGAAGGTTCTCTGTTGAAGGTAGACATAAGAAAGCTCTGGGGATAATTCCCCCTGCCTTAATTTTTCGAGAAAAAAAATGAAAATTTTTGAGAAAGAATAAAAAAGTGAAGGCCTGGAGGAACGTTGTCCATGGGGTCACGATGGGTCGGACACGATTTCGCAACTAACAACAACAACAACAAGTGAAACCATACAATAAAAGAACTGTTTTCCTAGATTTGTGAAAGGATTATGACAGAGGGCTCCTACGTTGCTGTCAATTATTCCCCCAAATGGTGCCCTACAACTTGTTACAGGGATACTTCTTTCTAGCCTATCAGAACAGCAAAGATCCTGCAAGGAGGGGACAAGTGGGTCACAAACAAACCAAGTTAATATGTATTGCACATTCTTAAAATTGCAATGTGAAAGTGACTAGTATAAAAGTACATATATTGCCATTTTTCCAAATTTAAAATTTCCATTAAAAAGGAAAGCCCAGTTTGTTCCCCTGCGGTTTCTACGTTTCTAGAAATTTTACATCTGTAGTCCCAAGTACGGGGTTCCTGCTGCTGCACACATACCTGCTCCACTTCGAATGGTTTTCATTTGGGCAATCATCTCCCATTCATCACGCTCAGGGTAGTAGCATTCGGCAGAGCTGTGGCGATTAGTGCCATCATAGCCCCCCACAGCGTACAGGAGACGGTTCAGCACAGCCACACCGACACCAATCCGCCGCGTCAGCATAGGAGCCACTGACTGCCATTCATCACGCTCCGGCTCGTACCTGGAGGAAAAAGAGAAGCTGTATCAGGTACTTGTTTCTGCTGTCTATGTTGTTTGAACAAGGATGCTAATTGACAATTGCTAATTTACTGTGCCAGTTCTCTGCAGCCACTGATGAAGGGAGAAACCTGGATGAAGGATGAATCAGGAAGGAGATGAAGCAGGATGGATTTTCTTTAGGCCTCTCTACTGCCATATTAGAGGTGCGCCATTAATTCTTTTGTGCATTTTCTTCCTTTATCAACACTTCTAAGTGCATGAGAAAAAATCCAGGTGTCCCTGTTACCTTTATTTATTTATTTATTATTTATTTTATTTATTTGATTTATATACCGCCCTTCTCCTGAAGGACTCAGGGCGGTGTACAGGGCAATAAAATAAGAATACATTAGTTAAATAATTTTAAAACCCAAATCCATCAGGCCAGGCCGGCTTGTTCGAATAGATAAGTTTTTAGATCACGCCGGAAGGAGCGAAGGTCAGGGGCCATCCGGAGTTCAGCTGGTAAGCGGTTCCAAAGGATTGGTGCACCCACAGAGAATGCTCTCCCCCTGGGGGTCACCAGCCGACATTCTCTGACCGGTGGTACCCTGAGGAGGCCCTCTCTGTGGGAACGTACTGGCCTTTACGAGACAGGTTGATGGGAAAGTCAGCAGCAATCTCTTTCCCTCCCCATGGGAACAGCCCAAGCTGTCCAATCACATTGTGCAGACACTCAAGACACCCCTTCTCTCATAAACCAGCTTTAGTCTATCTGTGCCAGATCTGGATAAAAGTGCTTCTCTTGTCATTTTTGAAAAACAGGAGAAATCTTCATAAGGAAACACCATTTTAAAAAGGTAAAGGTTCCCCCGCACATGCGTGCTAGTCGTTTCCGACTCTAGGGGCCGGTGCTCATCTCCATTTCAAAGCCGAAGAGCCAGTGCTTGTCTGAGGACGTCTCCGTGGTCATGTGGCCAGCATGACTAGACACCAAAGGCACACGGGATGCTGTTACCTTCCCACCGTAGTGGTCCCTATTTTTCTACTTGCATTTTTACGTGCTTTCGAACTGCTAGGTTGGCAGAAGCTGGGACGAGTAACAGGCGCTCACTCTGTTACGCGGCGCTCGGGATTCGACCCGCCAAACTGCCGACCTTCTGATCAACAAGCTCAGCGTCCTAACATTTACTGGAACAAAAAACAATGCCCAGCTCTCTAGAGCTTTATAAGACCATTTTGCATTTGTGAAGTCTTGCAAGCTAGAGCAAGGGAGCAGAATATACCAGCAAGATTTGGGAAGACTGAATTATGGTAATGCTCTTTTCCCCTTACCTCTCCACGCTGTTGTGGTGAGTGCTCCCAAATGAGCCGCCCACCGCATAGATCATACCATCGATTACTCCCACACCAATTCGGTTACGGGCCACACTCATAGGGGCGCAGGAAGACCATCGATTTGTCATGGGGTTATAGCAGTCAATGGCATCTGAGTCCATGTTGCCATCAGGAGAGTTGTTCCTCCCCCCCACCGCATAGAACAGTCCGCTCACTACGCAGCCAGCCAAGCCGCTGCGAGGCACCTGCAGGTCAGCCAGTCGGATCCAGGAGCCATCAGAAGGATTGTAAGCCTCCAGATAGCTAAGGGAATGGCGAAAGTAACCCCCTGCCGTGTAGATCAGCTGGCCCACCTTGGGTGCACGGCAGGGCATGTCATTAGTGGGTTTGTGCAGGGTGAGATCCTGGAAGATCTTGGCCAAGTAGTCCTTGCAACGGGAATCCGACTTGAGGATTTCACACTTCTGCAGCTGCATTTGGAGAAAGTGTGGTGTGAGGGAATGACAGCGCACTGCTTTCAGCAAGGCCTGGACATAGAGTCGCCGATTCTCACAGTCATATTTTACCCAGTTAATGCAAGCATGGAAGACTTCTGACTCACACCGCACATTCAGCTCATCCCGGCTGATCAGGGTCACCAGCTGGCAATGTGAAAGGTTGAAGAACTCCTCCTGCTTTGACACCTACGGAGGAGAAGAGAGACCGTGAGCAAAACCACCCAACTTTGGAAGGGTGGCTTCCCCTTCTAATGATGACAACAGCAGATGGATGATATGCTCTTCAGAAGCAAACAAAATCTGCTCTAGATGAGCTCTAGGACTCTTTCTGCATATATCATTGTATGGTTGCTGAATGTCACACAAAGGGAAACCCTATGCATGCAGAGATCTGCCCAGAGAAAGGAAAGCAATTGGCAACTGCACTGACAGGTGGGATAAAGAAGCAGGGGAATCAATCATTCAGGGCCTGTAAAAAAACAAGGTCCAAACAGAACATCTGACCAGCATCATTTATCAAAACTTGAAATCCAAACAGAGATTTCTTAAAGCCAGGCTCATCTTCAGCCAGAATCAATGTAGGAGGCCAGTAGCTGAAGGCTGCTATGAAGAACTGCCCTACATTTTAAAAAGATAAAGATCTGAAATAAAAATTAGAATTTTTAGCTTCTTAAATTATCAGTATGAAATGATGATCTAGCGGTATTCTATAATTTATAAGCAGATTTTTATTTTGTCAGTCATATAAGGTTGTTGCCTAGATCACAGGATTTGGACTGGCACTTCAAAAATGATAATAATCCTAAAAGGAGAATGAGTGCATTCTTATAGGGTTATTGTAGGTGCCAATACTACTGTTGACAACTGGCTGAAATAATCACCCTGCATATTCTTCCTCCCACATAGCACCTCCTAAACTCAATTTATCAGATGTGATCCCCAAGGAAACCAGATCATTTCTGAGGAGTAAAACAGATTTTTTTAATTCAGTTCAATCTGCCAAGAATATTAAACTGTAATTTAGTAGGGTAAGTGACAATCCATGGGCCATCTGGATATCTATAAAACGTGAGTAAGACTTATGGACATCTCGTAAGATAAATGGAGCACAGTAGAAATAAGAAACACAGAAAAAAATATTGGGTTTGAAAATGGCATTTTTATGAGACACACATGAGGTATTTTCTAAGGGTTTTCTTCATTTCTTTGTATTTTAATATTATACCTCATTTCTTTCTGTCTATCATTCCCGCCATATGTGGTTACTGTGTGGCGTATCAGTGTCTATATGTATTCATGTGTATGTGTCCCTTGGGGATACATGACAGGCAAATCAAGGAAATAACTTTCCTGGATGACAGTTTAAATCAGCAGTAAGATAATAAAAGTAAGCAGTAAGATAATAAGCAGGAAGATAATAAAAATTCTTACAGCTTGAAATGTGGTTCTTGGTACTAGTACAAGGATTACAAATAAGCCCACAAGAAGCTGGACTCTTCATTCTCATTTTGCTATCAGGACTGACTAGACCAGGGGTAGGCAACCTCGGCTCTTTTATGACTCATGGACTTCAACTCCCAGAATTCCCGAGTCAGCTATGCTCACTATGACTCAGGAATTCTGGGACTCAGGAATTCTGGGAGTTGAAGTCCATGGGTCATAAAAGAGCCGAGGTTGCCTACCCCTGGACTAGACTGTCCACTGAAGAACAGAAACAATGTGCAATATTTATGCCTATTGCAAAATACATTTGAGGCAATATCATGAGTAGACCAAATGAAGTTTAATAAAGCGTGCAAGTTTCCAATTTTTAGAAGAATTCTTCCTCAGCAAAGATGGTAATTAATCAGACAATCAGATTGGAGGGGTAATTCAAACGAGAGATTCAATCCATCTTTGCAAGAGTTCTGTATCTGATGAGGCCCAATCTGTAGCTTCCATCTTAAACTCTGAAGATAGAAGCTACAGATTAGGCCTCCTCAGATACAAAATGGATGTCAGATTACATACAAGTTCTCTTACGGTCTACTAGGATGAAGAAACAGGCAAACGGTTGTTTCCTTATAAAATCCAGGTATTGAATTAATTTTGTTTCAAACAAAAGCTTTCCCTGTGGGAGGTTTAGTTTATCATTACATTTGAACACCCGATCAGGTTAATTTATTAGACTGACTTTAAGTAGCAAATGCTCCATTTTTGTCACAAAGGTTGAATGTTTATATTAACCCAAACTCAAATGATCTTCTGTGGCTTGTTCACTGCACAAGTGTCCAAAACATTGTAAACCGCACAATTGTCCAACACAAAATACCTCCAAACCAATTATCGTATTTTGTCCCGTTTCTAACGCTTCACACACATTTAAAAAGCTGTGGTGTGTCTGGGTGTTTTATCTCACGATTTCTTCCCGGGCCTCTGCTGAAGCTTTGCCTTTAAATCTTTTGCCAACAGCAACCAGGAATTCTAACCAAGTTAGTGTGCAAAGACAAAGGATGTGCAGAGAGATGAAGAGGAATAACCACAATCTGCCCCTCCTTTATCCAATCACTCAGGTTTGGGACTGACAAGGAAGGAAACCCAAGATGTGCTGCAAAATTAGGAATTCTGTTCTACTTGGTCCACTCTTCTGGACGGGCTTTCACTGATCACACAAAGCAAAGCTTCATCGGTGTCTGACGATAAAGCTCTTTCTGGTGCATTCAGCAGAGAAATCAAAGGGGCCAGTGGAGCGGGGAGAAAGCAATGCCAGGGTCCTTTGCCAATCCATGTTACTTTATGCTGGATCAGCAGGGAGTGGCAGAAACACCCAATTCATGATCACTCCCTGCTTCCTCTAGTCTTCTGAAATGGCTGGAAAATGAACCCTGCACTGGAAAAAGAGGAAGCCATGCCTACCCAGCCAGCCTACGGCATTCGCAATTCTTCCCTCCCAAAACAGTCTTTGGCATTTAATCTTATAATTTAAGAAGAAAGCAAGCAAGCAAAATTCTTACAGGCTAGTTATTGTTTGGAGCTTGCCAACTTCTCTTTTGAAGGTGACAAAATAAAAAAAGGAGGGAGGATATTTTTGAATATTATGAACAAACATGGAGCAGTGCTACTACATTCGCTGACACAAAGTCTGTGCAGAGACTTCACCCAAGGACAAGAAAACACTCGCTTCCCTCCAGAGTCTCACTTGACACCCAGGGTCCCTATTTTATTTTGCACCTTTTAGCCAGATGATAGGTTCTCCCAGCAGAAATACTGCTATGGGCAAGTTTAGGGGCTTAGAGGTGGACAAATAGTATCTTGCCTGTTTGGAAGAGATAGAAGAGCTGTTCTTCCATAATCAAGAACAGCAAATAAATTGTGAAAGGCGGTCAAAAGCAAAGCCATCTTCTAATTCAAACTCCCTTTGGAGGTATACCAGGCTGCCCCTCTTCCCCTAGGTGCCCTTTCCTTGCACAGGGTCTCACCTCTCCAAAATGCATGTAGATATATTCCCGTGCCCGCTGGTGCAGTTCGGTACAGCCAATCTGTTCAGCGAAGTTGGCGATGCCAATGGCATTACTGGGGTCCAGCTGCTGCACCAAAAAATCACAGCAGGCCTTCACCACACTGTCTATCTGGTACATGACAGCCCCATTCATAACATGCAGCACACACTGCTCGCCCACGGAAATGGAGGCAGTGTAGGCAAATTCAATCAGGCGCTCCATTACTTTGGGGTGGATGCCCTCGATGGGGACTATCTCCATACCCTGTTCCCGGAGGCCCATGGTGAACATGGCCTTGAAGACTGGACTGGAGGAGGCCAGCACCACCTTATGAGCCTGAAAGTCGGCCGGGGGAATGTCCTTGTATTTGACCCGCAAGGTGACGTCACAAAGTTGCTGACTTAGGCGCAACTGATTCATGATGTTGAAAGCTTGCTTGGTGTGATCCTCCAGGGTGTAGCTGAAGGTGCGACTGCCATTGTGCGAGGGAGTCACCTCCGCCTTGCACTCTGGGGCATACATCACAGAAGCAGTTGCATTGCACGAAGGAATACAGGAAAAGGGCAGGGGCACCAGCAGAGGCGGCTAAGCTGGGGGCCTTGCTACAGAGGCCTGGCATGCAGCAGCAAAGTCTTGATACCTGCACAGGGGACAGAGAAGCAAGAGGTCTGGTTAGGTAGTGTACGACCCAAGGCAATAGCTCACTTTGCACTGCTGTGCGCTCAGGAGGCAGAAGGCACCTCCTTTGCTCCACGAACATACCATCCCTCCAGAAGATCATCTTTAACCTCCCCACATCCATGAAACAGGCACGCTGGCTGCATGTATATATATGTGGTTAGCCAGACACAGAACCTTCAGTCTTAGCTCCAAAGAATATCAGGTACACTTGAAATGGAGAGAATTAAAAAGTTTAAAAAATCAAAATACTTATGAGGGAAAATTGCTGAGATTAAACTATTCCCCCTACCCCCTTTTTCAATTAGAAGAGGGAGCAAGGTGGTCTTTTTCGTCTGGTTCCCTCAGGTCAACCAGAAGCACAGATAACTTTCTGTGGAGAGCCCATACAATGCCACTCTGTGCTACTTAACACAGTCATTATGACTCAGCAGGCTATAACCTAGGACTGCTTAGTCATTCCAAGGCCACTGAGGTGTGTAGGTATTTTCCCCACTATTTGGACTGGAATCAATATGCTATTGTGAGATTATTTCATATTCCTCTTTCACAGTAGTTTGTGGCTTTTTGGGGTGCCTACAAGTAGTGGTGACATTTAGCAACTGCTTGGACAAGTCTCTGAAGTTTTCATGGCAAAATTTCAGAAGTGAGTTGCCCTTGTGTTCAGGCTAAGCTGGAAGCCAAGAGAAACTCTGACTAAATGAGCAAGATGGGTTATAATGGACGAGGCTCCGAAGACATCCTGTAAACCCCTTCACTGCCACCTGTCCATTTCTTTTAATCCACAGATGTGACTTATTTATGAAAGGCATTTTAATCAAAAGACTCAATGAATCCAACGAAATGGAAGAGAAAAAAAAAGCCCCTAGAAATTTAACAGAAGGTGAGGTAGTGTTTGCAGCAAGATGGGGACAATTATTTATTGTGCCTTTCTGATGAAGATTCTTAAAACTGGCATTGCATTGAGCCTGGTGGCCATGTGTTTTGATAAAATTACTGTAGCAGTTGCATACTCGGTTCACATGGTCACATACAATAAGAAAGGTGCTTTCATACACAACTACACACACCGTTGCTGTATGCTCAGGGGTTAAAATTTGCCAAACAGAAAATGCCTGGGGAATCCAGTTCAGCTGCTGCATGAAAATTATCCTGCTTATTCCACCAAGAGACAAGATGACAGCATACAGCAGGAATCTTTAGGCTTTCAGGTGGCAAATCAGCCTACGTAAGAGCAAGGTTGGGCAGTATTCTGATTGCTTGACCTCGAAAATTGCCATAATATATTCTCAAGAAATGAAAAAAAAACCACAAATTTATTTATTCATTCAATTTGCATGGCCACTCTCTCCCCTAGAGGAGTTTGAGTGGCTTAGAATTCTAAAACTGGGTTTTTCAAGTTTGGCAACTTTAAAAGTACAGACTTAAACTCCCAGAAATTCCCTAGCCAGAATGCTATAACCAAGATATACCAAAGCTGGTAACCAAAAACCAATACAAAACATTGATAACCAGTTGAAAATAAAAAATAACCAGTCAACAGCTAGCAAGTCAAGTCAGCAAGGCCACTGTAAAAGTAGCCCATCATTGCCAAAATTTGTTTTGCTATAATTTTTTTTAAAAAACCCCAATAATAATATGAGGATTCTCCAAAAAGAAGATAGGTTTCTGGGGGAAAGCATATATTCCTCTCTTTAATGTAGTACAATAAAGGGAAGTAATATTCTGCTTTTCCCTCACTTGCCAGTTTCTTCTGTCTTACCAAAAATACAGAAGAAACTGGCAAGTGGGGGAAAAGCAGATTACTTCCCTTTATTGTACTACATTAAATAGAGGAATATAAGCACTGCCTATAAACAAAGGGCAGTTATCTTAGAAAAAGATGCATAAAAAGAAGTTACAGATTTGGGGAAGAGAATGGTGGAAGGCAGGAAGAGACAGAAATCATATTCAATGTGGAGGCTTTACGAAAGACAAAATGGGCAATTATATAAAATACAGAAAAATAGTCTCCACTATAGTTTGCAAACTATGTTTACGGAGGGGCATTATACTGAATCATCAATGTAGCCTATTCTTCCTAGAATAAGCTGCAATTTAATCTGAAGTGCAGAACTGGTCAACAGCTTATGTATACTTCTATCAAAGGCACCAGTTGGCTGAGTGATAAGCCACCAAGTTTATGGAAATGGGGATTGTAGCAAACTGGATATCTAATTCCCAGCAAATGGTCTTTTCCATTTCAGCTAAAACTATGGAAATAGAGCAAGCAAGATTGAGCTTTAATTTTAAAGGACTTCAAACTCTAATCTTTATTGAACATAAACCCCTCGGCTCAAAATGTGCTCCAGACTTAAAGACAGACCGCTCCTAAATGTACTTTATGTGCTTCTTATCTGATTGGTGAATCCAGCAATTTCAGCACAGAAGCAATTAAATTCAAGTAGCTTGAAATCTCTTTATCTTTGTGTGGAATGTGAATCGAGGATTTTGACATTTTGCCCTGTTTCCTCAAGCTTGACTCACCTCCCATGACCTAATGAAAACAAGCTACAGGCTGCCAAGGAGAGAGCTATTTAAGTCTGAATTTCTTCATAATACCCATTTCTTGCTCTCCATGTAGTAGAGTAATTTTAGATAGGTCCTTAGGAAGGATATGACCCATTATGGTTTGTCTTTGCCTTACCGGTTCCTGATGTTTTTCTTGACTAGCCAGAGCAAAATTCACAAACATCCTCACTTTCCTCACAGGCACTGCTCTGATTCAAAGCTCTGCTCTCATGCCAGACCTCTCATGCTGGCAAAGAAGCAATCAAGTCTTCATCAGACCAGGATGAGTGGACCAGGAGCTCTCTCAACCCAACATAAGAAAATAAGGGCTTGTTCTTTCTAACTAGAAATGGAAACTGTGTGTCACAGAGGATGCATTTTCCTTCTGTAGCACACCTACGAAATGAATTATGAAGCCAGAAATGTGGTCTTAACTGAGTCATCTAATTGGGCACAAGGAAGTATCTTTTGTTTTCTCTGGGTTACAAAATACCCAGCATAGGGGTGAAAAACTGGAAGAGGTTTGGGGAAGGTAGCAAACATTCTACTAACAAAAATGCAGTAAGGTTGGAAAATATGAAGAAACAATTTAAGTTCTGTACCAGGGGTTCTCACTATTGTACTTGTAAACATCAGTTTGCCCATATATACTCAAATTTAGGTGTGCAAGGATCCCAGCTCAAAAGTTGGTATTTTTTAAAAAAAGTTTTTTTACAGCTGCTGCCTTAATAATATAAAATTAAAATTATATTGGTAGAATTTTGTCCGTAGAATGTTATCAATGACATCATCGGTATAGATCAAATATAGCAGTTAGCAGGCTTTATTATCAGCACATGGAATTTATTAGAGGGTAAATAAAAACTACCCATCTTAACACTGATAACTCCAACCTGGTGAGCACATTAAAGTCTTCTGGAACAACAAGGCTCTATGGTTCCATCTTACTTTTATCTAACCAGTCTAGTGTGCTAGTAGGGATCTAAAAACTCTTGTCTATCATAGTACCAGTATCAATATTCTGTGATGGGTTGAAAAGAGAGGGATAATCTTTCTTACAAATAGTAAATCCAATAGTCTGCCAAAATAATTCCAGTGTTGATGGGCTTATTGCTTAATAAAAATAAGTGGGGTACAAACGGATTTGTTTATTAAAACTGTTATTTCTGTGTATTTTTTTCAGATTCAGTAGATGAGCTGTGGTCATCTTCCAATGCTTTAAGAGATGTTGCAAGAACACTGGACAAAAATTGCACATGTCCTAGGAAGGGAATCAAAACAATCATTTCCATGCATCTCTATAGCTATGTTAGTTCCCGCTAAAACTGATCTAATACAAATACAGGATTTGCTTCCAAAATGTTAGCATCAGAGCAGAAAATCTTGTATTAAATGAAATGGGAATATTTACATGTCGGAGTTAGCTGGAATTGTCAAAAAATGTGACGTATCATGAATGAACCATCATTCTAAGACATGCTGCTCAATTCCTTGTGCTTGTTTCCGTCTCTCTAGTGTCTAAACATGTGAATTTTTTTCCTAATAAATGGATTATAAACCTGGCTCCTCTTTCCCAAACAACTCAGGGAACAGATACCAAAAAGAAACCATGGCTTCAGATTCTGACTTTCGAGAAGTCAGCCAAGGCTGCTTGTAAATGTATCTATGTCCATATCCCCCCCCCCCCAACAACAGTAGCAAGGAAAAGTAGTCAAGAACTGTCTGCCATGTGTGTTTGAAACTCCTGGCTATAATATACAAATACAGATATGTCAGAACTTACCCTCCCATTAGTTAAACAGAGATAGCATATGAGTACCTTAAGAATATCAGAAAAGGGAAACAGATCCAACATATCCTCTTGGTAGATTCCACTCTATCTCCACTGGTGCAATCAGTTTCCACATAAAACAAAAGCTGGGCACAAATTTGGGGAAAGGCAAGTATAGAGAGCCAGTTTGGTCTAGTGATTAAGGCATCAGGCTAGAAACAGTGACCATGAGTTCTAGTCCTGTCTTAACCATGAAAGCCAGCTAACTTTGGGCCACTCTCTCAGTCCAGCTTATCTCACAATGTTGTTGTGGGGAAAATGGTAGGAGAAAGGGGCATTGGATATGTTTGCCACCTTGAGTTATTTGTAAAAACAATAAAGATGGGATAAAAATAAATAAAATAAAAAGAGAAATATCACAAAAACACCATATCAATATTAGGTTTTGCCAGGCCATCGAAGTTTTGGCCTTTTAGCCTAATATATATTTTTCAATTATTTTCTAGATCTGAGTTTGGAACAAAGAAAAAAACCCTTGTAAACAAAAAATAAATGAATATATGTGAAATAAATAAAATGGGCATATGTGCATATTTCTTTAAATCTTGTAACTACTTCCAATTAAAGCAGTAATAATTCTAAGCACACTTTGACCATGTTGTGAAGCCCAGGAGGATAATCTAAAGGCCAGATGCCTATCTACTACTACAGGTAAACAAAGCCTTCCTCCTTCCAAAGTCATGTGCTTTTAGGAGGAAAGGTCAACTTTAGAACTTGATTCAAGAGTGTCACTCTGTTCTCTGTAAACAGTGATGCAAAAACATCCCATTCTTGTACTACTTCTGGGCCTCTTGATGAATAGTTTCTTAAAGGAGAGGACAAGTATGCAAGTTGAGCAGAAACAGGCTGAGAGTTGTTGAAAACCATGCCAAGAAACCTTGCCAGTTACTACCTCTGCTCCATAACCAGTTGCTTCATCTGCATACTGAATTCCCAGCTGAAGCGGCAAGGCCGCTTCCAAGGATTCCCCATATTCCAATGAGAATAACATAAACCTGTTACACTTGCAGAGAAACCCAAGAAAGAAGCTTGTGAATCTAAAGTCTTTTATACCTGCATTCCTAGGTTTTTCTATAGCTAGTGGAGCTATCATGATATGATGTATCTATCACTTTTTGCAAGATGCTAAAAACACCTTTAAGACAATGAAGCAATGTATCTTGCTTAATGAGTATTTACCGGCTTCCAGTTTATAACAGTTTGCTCTAATTCCTTGCTAGGATTCCTTTTCCCATGTCAATTTAATTCCTCTAGGTTTGTTCACATTGGTAACAGAAATTAAATGGTCAATCTTTGGTGCAACCTTTAAAAGAACTCTATTTCTTTCTAACATATATTCTACAGTTTAGGAATGTTGTTAAATTGTACCAAAATACTTTTTTCTTTTCAATAAAGCAAACTTTATAATTATGCTCAAGACTGTAGCAGCATTGGACCTGGTTACTACTTATACAGAAAAAAATCCAGAAAAACAAAGGTTAGGCTGGGAAATAATTAAAAAAATATCCTATGAAAACAGCAGTAGCAAGCTACTTGTATATTGTTGTTAAGAAAACTGCATGGAAATACCAGGAGTTGAGTTCAACTTAAAGAAGCCCTAACTTTATTTCTTGTGGAATACTCTTGGTCCTCAAGCGTTGCTGAACTACAATGCCCAGCATCCTTGTTATCCATACAGGCTAAGGTAGCTGAAAGTTGTAGTCAGCACAATCCTCCTGCTTTAGTTGCTGGAGCAATCAAGTACAGTATTACAGGATCAGCAAAAAAAAAAAAAAGGAACACCACAAAGCTCCAGCTTGCTCTTTTAGTTGGAAATGAAATCTAAAGTATGACAGATAATCTTTACTCCCAATTTTGCTTGTCTTGTTTAATCAAGAAGCACTTCCTTCCATAACATTTAACAAAACATAAAAGCCATAACACAGAAGCTTTGGACGATAGTATACGAATGGACAATTTTTTTACCCAAGGCCTTCAATATGTACTGGGTTGCAGCTCCAAGTCAGCACTAGCTCAGGCACCTGGGCCTGCAGGAGACTGGAGCTCCTAATAAGCATTTTTGAAATGCAACAGATACTGGAAGGCCCCAAATCTAAGAGATGGCAGGGGAGGCTTTTTGTAAGTCTTGAATTTCTAAACATCAGTTTACAATATATTTTGAATTGGTTTTTACGAAGTATCAAGAATCAATCAACACATTATATTCCTTTGCTCACAACTCGCTATCCCTGTTTCTCCACACCCCAGGCTTTAGCTGACAGTTAAGGATGAGGTCACCCAAAAGAGACGCTGAAGAGAGCTGGGTTGATGTCACTGTGGTTGGGCCAGCGGGCTGGACGACAAGCCTTCCTTCACGGAATTGCTGCCCAAGATTTTACCGGCGACCACATACAAACTCAGCCATTTCGTTTACGGCTCACACGTGTTGTTCCACTAGGAAAATTTGGCCCAGCATTCTCGGATTTCCACAATCTTCCCAGTCCAGGCTGCGGGCCGTTCCTTTCTTTCCACAAAATGTAAGACGCTAGCCCGAGATCCCTTGTACGCACTCGGCTCAGACGCGCACCGACACCACCCGGGATCCCACTGACACGGTTTAAAATTGCCTTCTTCCAACTTCCGACCCAGGTACGCCGAACCTCCAGGCCTCGCCTCTCTCCCGCTCCAACTGCAAAGCCCGGAAGTCTGCACCCCCTCGTACCCTTACTCCCTCTCGCAATCAACAAAAACAGCGCCTCGTCCAACAGCCGCCTCGCCTACCGCACGACGAAAGCGGGGAACGCGCTCCGGCTCCGGCCGCTCGGAAGCCAAGAACGAGCCACCTGTCCCGCTCTCGGCGGCTTGCAAGAGAATTCGAGCCGTTCTCCCTGCCCGCCATCGACCAGCGGTCGCCCCTCGGAGCTCCGGGAAAGAAGAGAGCGGGAAGCCTCGTAAGCCTTCCAACTCCGGCAGAAAGGTGGATTCGAGCCGCTTTGTCTAACTACGCGCTCCGTGGCTCGGAATGGATGGATGGAGAGAGGGAGGCGCAGCGGAGCGCTCGCGGCCGGCTCCCGCCCGCGCTCGGGGTCCAGAACCGCTGGCGCTCGGGGTCTAACTCACCCGTCCATGGTTGCCCCCGATGCCCGCTTCGGCCGCCGCCTCCTCCTCCTTCCCCACCTCCGTCCAGCTGCGCGCCCCACCTCTTCTGTCCCTCCATAGTGCAGACAGCCGCCACTGCGGGTGGGGAAAGCGAGGAGGGCGGGAGGAGGAGAAGAAGACGGGGTGTAAGTCACCATGACTAAGCAAGTGAGAGCACGGGCCGCCCCGCTTTCAGAATAAGAGTCCCTTAGCTCGCCAAGCGCAGGCCGACTCGGCTCGCAGGGGAGGCGGGTTGCTAAAGGGAGGCGCGGGGCCGGGCGGAGGCGGATCCAAAGGCGAGGCCAACTCGGGGAAGGAAATGGAGCTTCCGCGCTGGGGAGAGGCGAAAGCCAAGAGCGGAGGGAGGTACGCCCGTTACAAATGCGCGGAAGCGCTTCCACTCCTTTCCCGCCGTGCTGGGGTGCCCGAGCGGGCTGCGGCTCGCTTTCCTCGTCTGGCCCGAGAAGGGAAGCAAGGGGAACGAGGGCAGAGGCTTTCAAACACGCTTGCAAAATTTGGGGTTGCAGGAAGTAGTTGCCGTGCTGGCGTGAGGAGGAGGCGAACTTTAAGGCATTCAAACGGGGGTTAATTTGAGGAGGGGAACCTAGTGGGTGGGTGGGTGGGGGTAAATAAAATCCAATCCCAACCGGGCAGCTCCCGGATTTCCCATCAGCATTTTGTTGACAGCGTGAACTTGAGATTGTGGCGCTTAATTTAATTTCTTCCAGGAGCCCTTGGCGCTCTGCTTTACCCCCAGATTGGCCTAAATCACTCGGCGAACTTCTGTTGCTAGTAAAGGTAAAGGTAAAGGTTCCCCCGCACATGCGTGCTAGTCGTTTCCGACTCTAGGGGCCGGTGCTCATCTCCGTTTCAAAGCCGAAGAGCCAGCGCTTGTCTGAGGACGTCTCCGTGGTCATGTGGCCGGCATGACTAGACGCCAAAGGCGCACCGAACGCTGTTACCTTCCCACCGGAGCGGTCCCTATTTTTCTACTTGCATTTTTACGTGCTTTCGAACTGCTAGGTTGGCAGGAGCTGGGACGGTTTCTCTGGAAAAAGAAATAGATAAAAGATTATAATTTTTTTCTTTCGATGTGGCGAAGGGAAGTGGATTTGGAAGGAATATTAAGTCATTAAACATTTGTAGGGGACGGAAACCGCCTCAATTTTGGAGATTTGGGTGTAGGGATTTGTCAGTTCTGAGTCCCAATTGTTTAAAGCAGTGTTTGTCAGTCTTGGCAACATTAATATGGACGGGGGTTTCAACTCCCAAAATTCATATTGACTAGAGAATTCTGGTAGTGGAAGCTCACACATTTTATAGTGGAGACTATTTTTCTGTATTTTATATAATTGCCCATTTTGTCTTTTGTAAAGCCTCCACGTTGAATATGATTTCTGTCTCTTCCTGCCTTCCACCATTCTCTTCCCCAAATCTGTAACTTCTTTTTATGCATCTTTTTCTAAGATAACTGCCCTTTGTTTATAGGCAGTGCTTATATTCCTCTATTTAATTAGTACAATAAAGGGAAGTAATAATCTGCTTTTCCCCCACTTGCCAGTATCTTCTGTATTTTTGGTAAGACAGAAGAAACTGGCAAGTGGGGGGAAAAGCAGAATATTACTTCCCTTTATTGTACTACATTAAAGAGAGGAATATATGCTTTCCCCCAGAAACCTATCTTCTTTTTGGAGAATCCTCATATTATTATTGGGGTTTTTTAAAAAAAATTATAGCAAAACAAATTTTGGCAATGATGGGCTACTTTTACAGTGGCCTTGCTGACTTGACTTGCTAGCTGTTGACTGGTTATTTTTATTTTCAACTGGTTATCAATGTTTTGTATTGGTTTTTGGTTACCAGCTTTGGTATATCTTGGTTATAGCATTCTGGCTAGGGAATTTTTGGGAGTTTAAGTCTGTACTTTTAAAGTTGCCAAACTTGAAAAACCCAGTTTTAGAATTCTAAGCCACTCAAACTCCTTTAGGGGAGAGAGTGGCCATGCAAATTGAATGAATAAATAAATTTGTGGGTTTTTTTTTCATTTCTTGAGAATATATTATGGCAATTTTCGAGGTCAAGCAATCAGAATACTGCCCAACCTTGCTCTTACGTAGGCTGATTTGCCACCTGAAAGCCTAAAGATTCCTGCTGTATGCTGTCATCTTGTCTCTTGGTGGAATAAGCAGGATAATTTTCATGCAGCAGCTGAACTGGATTCCCCAGGCATTTTGTGTTTGGCAAATTTTAACCCCTGAGCATAGAGCAACGGTGTGTGTAGTTGTGTATGAAAGCACCTTTCTTGTTGTATGTGACCATGTGAACCTTATGCAACTGCTACAGTAATTTTATCAAAACACATGGCCACCAGGCTTGATGCAATGCCAGTTTTAAGAATCTTCATCAGAAAGGCACAATAAATAGTTGTCCCCATCTTGCTGCAAACACTACCTCACCTTCTGTTAAATTTCTAGGGGCTTTTTTTTTCTCTTCCATTTCGTTGGATTCATTGAGTCTTTTGATTAAAATGCCTTTCATAAATAAGTCACATCTGTGGATTAAAAGAAATGGACAGGTGGCAGTGAAGGGGTTTACAGGATGTCTTCGGAGCCTCGTCCATTATAACCCATCTTGCTCATTTAGTCAGAGTTTCTCTTGGCTTCCAGCTTAGCCTGAACACAAGGGCAACTCACTTCTGAAATTTTGCCATGAAAACTTCAGAGACTTGTCCAGGCAGTTGCTAAAAGTCACCACTACTTGTAGGCACCCAAAAAAGCCACAAACTACTGTGAAAGAGGAATATGAAATAATCTCACAATAGCATATTGATTCCAGTCCAAATAGTGGGGAAAATACCTACACACCTCAGTGGCCTTGGAATGACTAAGCAGTCCTAGGTTATAGCCTGCTGAGTCATAATGACTGTGTTAAGTAGCACAGAGTGGCATTGTATGGGCTCTCCACAGAAAGTTATCTGTGCTTCTGGTTGACCTGAGGGAACCAGACGAAAAAGACCACCTTGCTCCCTCTTCTAATTGAAAAAGGGGGTAGGGGGAATAGCTTAATCTCAGCCATTTTCCCTCATAAGTATTTTGATTTTTTAAACTTTTTAATTCTCTCCATTTCAAGTGTACCTGATATTCTTTGGAGCTAAGACTGAAGGTTCTGTGTCTGGCTAACCACATATATATACATGCAGCCAGTGTGCCTGTTTCATGGATGTGGGGAGGTTAAAGATGATCTTCTGGAGGGATGGTATGTTCGTGGAGCAAAGGAGGTGCCTTCTGCCTCCTGAGCGCACAGCAGTGCGAAGCCAGAAGTGAGCTATTGCCTTGGGTCGTACACTACCTAACCAGACCTCTTGCTTCTCTGTCCCCTGTGCAGGTATCAAGACTTTGCTGCTGCATGCCAGGCCTCTGTAGCAAGGCCCCCAGCTTAGCCGCCTCTGCTGGTGCCCCTGCCCTTTTCCTGCATTCCTTCGTGCAATGCAACTGCTTCTGTGATGTATGCCCCAGAGTGCAAGGCGGAGGTGACTCCCTCGCACAATGGCAGTCGCACCTTCAGCTACACCCTGGAGGATCACACCAAGCAAGCTTTCAACATCATGAATCAGTTGCGCCTAAGTCAGCAACTTTGTGACGTCACCTTGCGGGTCAAATACAAGGACATTCCCCCGGCCGACTTTCAGGCTCATAAGGTGGTGCTGGCCTCCTCCAGTCCAGTCTTCAAGGCCATGTTCACCATGGGCCTCCGGGAACAGGGTATGGAGATAGTCCCCATCGAGGGCATCCACCCCAAAGTAATGGAGCGCCTGATTGAATTTGCCTACACTGCCTCCATTTCCGTGGGCGAGCAGTGTGTGCTGCATGTTATGAATGGGGCTGTCATGTACCAGATAGACAGTGTGGTGAAGGCCTGCTGTGATTTTTTGGTGCAGCAGCTGGACCCCAGTAATGCCATTGGCATCGCCAACTTCGCTGAACAGATTGGCTGTACCGAACTGCACCAGCGGGCACGGGAATATATCTACATGCATTTTGGAGAGGTGAGACCCTGTGCAAGGAAAGGGCACCTAGGGGAAGAGGGGCAGCCTGGTATACCTCCAAAGGGAGTTTGAATTAGAAGATGGCTTTGCTTTTGAAGGCCTTTCACAATTTTTTTGCTGTTCTTGATTATGCAAGAACAGCTCTTCTATCTCTTCCAAACAGGCAAGATACTATTTGTCCACCTCCAAGCCCCTAAACTTGCCCATAGCAGTATTTCTGCTGGGAGAACCTATCATCTGGCTAAAAGGTGCAAAATAAAATAGCGACCCTGTGTGTCAAGTGAGACTCTGGAGGGAAGCGAGTGTTTTCTTGTCCTTGGGTGAAGTCTGTGCACAGACTTTGTGTCAGCGAATGTAGTAGCACTGCTCCATGTTTGTTCATAATATTCAAAAATATCCTCCCTCCTTTTTTTTTTATTTTGTCACCTTCAAAAGAGAAGTTGGCAAGCTCCAAACAATAACTAGCCTGTAAGAATTTTGCTTTCTTTCTTTCTTCTTAAATTATAAGATTAAATGCCAAAGTCTGTTTTGGGGGGGAAGAATTGCGAATGCCGTAGGCTGGCTGGGTAGGCATGGCTTCCTCTTTTTCCAGTGCAGGGTTCATTTTCCAGCCATTTCAGAAGACTAAAGGAAGCAGGGAGTGATCATGAATTGGGTGTTTCTGCCACTCCCTGCTGATCCAGCATAAAGTAACATGGATTGGCAAAGGACCCTGGCATTGCTTTCTCCCCGCTCCACTGGCCCCTTCGATTTCTCTGCTGAATGCACCAGAAAGAGCTTTATCGTCAGACACCGATGAAGCTTTGCTTTGTGTGATCAGTGAAAGCCCGTCCAGAAGAGTGGACCAAGTAGAACAGAATTCCTAATTTTGCAGCACATCTTGGGTTTCCTTCCTTGTCAGTCCCAAACCTGAGTGATTGGATAAAGGAGGGGCAGATTGTGGTTATTCCCCTTCATCTCTCTGCACATCCTTTGTCTTTGCACACTAACTTGGTTAGAATTCCTGGTTGGTGTTGGCAAAAGATTTAAAGGCAAAGCTTCAGCAGAGGCCCTGGAAGAAATCGTGAGATAAAACACCCAGACACACTACAGTTTTTTAAATGTGTGTGAAGCGTTAGAAACGGGACAAAATATGATAATTGGTTTGGAGGTATTTTGTGTTGGACAATTGTGCGGTTTACAATGTTTTGGACACTTGTGCAGTGAACAAGCCACAGAAGATCATTTGAGTTTGGGTTAATATAAACATTCAACCTTTGTGACAAAAATGGAGCATTTGATACTTAAAGTCAGTCTAATAAATTAACCTGACTGGGTGTTCAAATGTAATGATAAACTAAACCTCCCACAGGGAAAGCTTTTGTTTGGAACAAAATTAATTCAATACCTGGATTTTATAAGGAAACAACCGTTTGCCTGTTTCTTCATCCTAGTAGACCATAAGAGAACTTGTATGTAATCTGACATCCATTTTGTATCTGAGGAGGCCTAATCTGTAGCTTCTATCTTCAGAGTTTAAGATGGAAGCTACAGATTGGGCCTCATCAGATACAGAACTCTTGCAAAGATGGATTGAATCTCTCGTTTGAATTCCCCCTCCAATCTGATTGTCTGATTAATTGCCATCTTTGCTGAGGAAGAATTCTTCTAAAAATTGGAAACTTGCACGCTTTATTAAACTTCATTTGGTCTACTAATGATATTGCCTCAAATGTATTTTGCAGTAGGCATAAATATTGCACGCTGTTTCTGTTCGTCAGTGGACAGTCTAGTCAGTCCTGATAGCAAAATGAGAATGAAGAGTCCAGCTTCTTGTGGGCTTATTTGTAATCCTTGTACTAGTACCAAGAACCACATTTCAAGCTGTAAGAATTTTTATTATCTTCCTACTGCTGATTTAAACTGTCATCCAGGAAAGTTATTTCCTTGATTTGCCTGTCATGTATCCCCAAGGGACACATACACATGAATACATATAGACACTGATACGCCACACAGTAACCACATATGGGGGGAATGATAGAAAGAAATGAGGTATAATATTAAAATACAAAGGAATGAAGAAAAACCTTAGAAAATACCTCATGTGTGTCTGATAAAAATGCCATTTTCAAACCCAATATTTTTTTCTGTGTTTCTTATTTCTACTGTGCTGCATTTATCTTACGAGATGTCCATACGTCTTACTCACGTTTTATAGATATCCAGAGTCTTGCCCATGGATTGTCACTTACCCTACTGAATTACAGTTTAATATTCTTGGCAGGTTGAACTGAATTAAAAAATCTGTTTTACTCCTCAGAAATGATCTGGTTTCCTTGGGGATCACATCTGATAAATTGAGTTTAGGAGGTGCTATGTGGGAGGAAAAATATGCAGGGTGATTATTTCAGCCAGTTGTCAACAGTAGTATTGGCCCCTACATTAACCCTATAAGAATTCACTCATTTTCCTTTTAGGATTATTATCATTTTTGAAGTGCCAGTCCAAATCCTTTGATCTGTAGGCCCTCTTTGGATTCACCAGACTTCTAGTTCATAAACATGACTGTTCTCCTGGGGCATTGACAATTAGTGTATTTGGCTGAGAGTCTGGATCCCTTTCTTTTCTGATTTCCATCTCCTGTTCTTTTGCTAATTATCAAAGAGCCTGTAAGCATGACTCATTTATGTGGTTCCATGGTTTACGCACTGTGACTGGTGGAACACCGCAGTCCTCGCCGCTCAGATGAATAGCACCAGCACCAATTGCCGTTTCCATTGGCAAAATTTATTAGCAATCTTCACCTACTTCCTTCACCTACGTAGGGCACAAGTTGCTTTCACAGAGGTACCAGAGTCTTGCCCAACTTGATACCCTTGAGAATCTGTTGGGTCTATAACCCAGTCAGTCCCCCCATAATCCTAATCCAAGCTTGGCAGGGGCACTTCCTTAAGGAAAGCTGCTATAGCACAATAATCTGAATTCTATTGCTGCAGTTGATTTCAGCCTTAGCAAGCAGGAAAACAGGTCTCTGTTGAAGAGTTTGAAAGAGCTTGAAAGCGTGCAGCTGCAAGGATAGCTGGGGGGCAACAAGTGATGGCTGTCACTTCACTGGGGTTTACCCACCCTTCCTAGGAGTTGTGGTTGCACAGTGTGTCCAGGAGATGACAGCACAGGCAGATTCTAGTGGACTCACTTGTAAAAAGGAGAAATTGAGATGATGGATTCTTCTATTGCATGGGTGTCAAACTCCACGTCATTTGACGTGTCGTGATGTATCGCAACTTTTTGCATTGCCAGAGCTGGGGTAGGCGCAGCCTCCATATGATGCAACCAGCCTGCAGGCCGGCAGCTTGACACCAATATTCTGCATTAACTCTGTGCTAGATGACCAAATAAGGGTCAGACTGAGATCTCCAAATATGGGATGATGCTGAGAAACCACTATTCATCTACCTGAGAATGGTGCATTGATGCCTTTCCCTCCCAGTGCAGTTTAGGATGTCTCAAGATGAAGTGTCCTTATGTTGATGCCTCCATTCCCAGCTTCTTTCCATCAACTTTTTTTTTTTATCAAAAGCAATTGCTGAAAACCATAGGGCATAGGTCTTTGGCTATACCCAGCTTACCTTTGACATCTTGAGTTCAAGCGAGATGGAGTTGCCATATGTACTTTGAGGTGCTGTGACTGCCCTAGTGTTGTCTCTGGATTGACTAACACAGGAGAAGATCTGTAGTATTTATTTATATATCAGACTTTTTAACTGCTCATCTCCCTTGTAGAGGGGCTCATAGGGGCATCATCCCAGATTTGGCAATCTCAGTCTGACCTTTATTTGGTCAACCTGTAAAACTGGAGCAACTCCTTTAACCGCAATATCTCCTTCCACCTGCAGTATGTTAATGCAATAAAACCCTTTACTGGAAAGGTCCTCCTGGCTATTGGTATAGATTGGCAGGTGTGACCAGGAGGTCTTTCTGTAACATTTGCCAGTCCTACCAGGAACAGGAGGACCTCACAGCTGTAACTAATGCTCTCATCATTACATGCCTGTAGTCCTGCATTGCACTCTACATGTGGAAGACCAGTCTGAAGGTCACTCAGAAACTTCTTAGCTCATCATGTGAGAGATTGTAGCTGGCATCTATTGCAATGAGCACAATATGCTGGTATTGCAGATCTACACTGGCTTCCTATTAGCTTTTGAGTGTAATTCCAAAGGCTATGAAATATTGCCTGACTTGGCAGTAACTTATTTGCAGGACTGTCTCCTTCAACCAGAATCAACCCATGTATCCCAGAGAAACTGCTGGTGGCCCCCTCATTTCTGTGATGTACATGGACAGAAAAAGCTAATAATTGCAAAATAACCTTTGATTAGATCCTTTCCTGTTTTTCCCAATTTTTGATTTAGTAGAATGACTTAAGAATAAAGCAGGTTGAACATAGGAGGAATGGTGGACGTCTAACCACACACAACAATATTTCTGTCTAATCACAGGCAAGGTTGTGTGTGCAGTTTTACAGGAATACCTGTGTTCTTAATGACAGGCTAGACCAGACATGTCAAACTTGCGACGTCACGTGACATTGCGCAATGTATTTAGACAGTTTTGCCATTGCTGGCAATGGGGTGGGCAAGGCTTCCGTGTGATGTGTCCGGCCCGTGGGTCGGCAGTTTGACACCCCTGGGCTAGACTCATGTGGGTACTGAAGGCAATTGAGCACCTCGGGGATCACCTGCTGCCGGCGTCAACTTCCCTCCGCCCTGTGCGTTCCCACAGAGAGGGCCTCCTCAGGGTGCCACTGGTCAGAGAATGTCGGCTGGTGGCCCCCAGGGGGAGGGCCTTCTCTGTGGGCGCCCCGGCTTTATGGAATCAGCTGCCGGTTGAGCTCCGGATGGCACCTGACCTTCGCTCCTTCCGACGCGACTTGAAGACCTACCTGTTTGAACAAGCCGGCCTGGCCTGATGGGGGATGCGTTGGGGTTTTTTATTGGGGATTTTTTACATTTTTCTACTTTTTTAGTGCGGGCTCGTATTTAATTCTCCTTTTAATTTTTGTATTTTGTATTTTTATATATGCCCTGTTCACCGCCCTGAGTCCTTTGGGAGAAGGGCGGTATACAAATATAATAAACTTAAACTTGTATCCAGTGAGTATCCATTAGGCTATTTTCAGACCTATTTGTAGATTGTCAGTGTACCATGGAGACCCATCAGCCTTCTTTCAAACTTGCTGCCTCACTTAGCATCACCCTCCACCCACACCTTCCACTTGTCTTTATTTACTGCCAGTAACCTCCTAGGTAGGATGTTGTATGGCTTTTTCAGGGTGATAGTGAAGGATTTCCATTTTCACCAAGGAGATTGCAAACTGGTGACACTTAATTGGAAAATTTGCTAGGTGCTTTCAGGAGATCATACTATCAACAAGAAAAGGTAATAATTGGCAGTGTCTCTCCCAGTCCCAGCCTAACTGCTTTCTGCAAAATATTAGGCCAATCACTCATTTGTACAATCTCCAATTTAGACAAGCAGAGTTTACTTTTTTTTTACTGTCAACTGTCTTACTGGGAAGTTAATGGTTCAAGAAAGTGGATCATTGAGTGAAAACTGGTTCATTGAAGCATAGAAGTAATGATGCAACATGAAATTCGAGAAACTGACAATAATGAAAAGGTTTTGAGCAAAGGTACTTAGTACGAAGCAGCATGTGCTATGCTAAAGGGATTATTGTTCTGTACCAGCCTGCTACCGGCCCTGCAGAAAAGGCAGGGACAACCCCTTTTACAAGAAGGCAAGAGGCTGGAATTACGCCTGCCAAATTTATTGCTACAAAAACAAACGGAACAAGACAAACCAAGAAACAGGAGCTTTAAGAAACAGGAACTATCCAAGGTTGCCTTCAGCAAACCAGCCCTCCCACACATTCCCCTTATATAGAGTTCAGGGCGTGGCTTCTCTCTGCCTCCTTCCGAGGAGCCCCATTGCCTTCCTCTGTTTACTCCTAATTGACTGCCTCCTGCATCGGGCGTCCTTGAACAGGGCCAGCTGTGGGTCATCTTCATCCACGCTGTCAGGCTCACACAGCTGGGTCTCCGTGGTGACCAAGTGGGAGGGGCCTGGCTGAGGGCTCTCATCAGCAAGATCTTCAACCCCCTCAGCAAGGTCTTCAACACCCCCCTCCTCTGAGTCGTCCGACCCAACTGCCGAACCCACAGGCTGACCCTGAATCACAACAATTATGAACTTGCATTTGAAACTCCTAACGGAAAATGGCAATGGGACATGTGGTGAAGCATGTCAAGGAATGTACTGCAACTGAGTATAGGCTTTCTTTTTCCTATCCAAATCAAGGACTTTGTATTTGTCCCAGCTGAAATTCATTTTATTGCTTTCTGCCTGTTTCACCTTTTCACGATCCTCTTAAATCTTGATATTTCCCATTAAGATGTTGCAGTCCCTCTTAACTTTTGGCCATCGGCAGATCGGGTGATCATATATTTAACCCCTTATCCAAATAATTTATAAATATATGTTGAGCAACACAGGGCCTGGTAGCATAAGCCAACCTATACTTGTTGGTCTTCCCTGCTAATGTTATGGGAGATGAATGTTTCACTGACATCAAGGAACCTATATCCCTGTCAACTGAATATGTCACTCTTTATCAGAAAAAGATGTAGGTTGACATTTGCTTTTGATAAAGCCGTTATCTCTTGCCAATCAACGCATTTTATTTTAAATGCTCATGAACCATCCATTTCATTTAGTTTTAAGCTTAATTTGCTTAGTGTTATGTAAAACTTTTAATCTGTTGTTAACTTAAATCCTCTCCCACTAGCTCTTTTTGTTTGATGATAAGTCTTTCCTCATCCTCTGGAACTATACCGGTTCTCCATGATTTCTCAGGGATCATACTGGGACTTCATGATAGCCAGATTTACTTTAAGCTACCCATTGTTTTCCTTAAATCCTTTAGGGAAAAGACTGATTCCATAATTCAGTCCAGGAAGACATGATCCAGATGTGCCTATAGCACACTCTCCAGTAATAACTTTGTTTCGCCTTCATTTTATTCTTACTTACAGGATCTCAGTTGGATCCTCCTTCAGAGTCTCAATATATGAAGTCACATCCTTCACACGTAGGACCATTTTTCCTCTCCTTTTATCTAACCTAATCCTTTGGAATAAATTATTTCATTCGTTTAACATTCCATTCGTGAGTTTAGTCCCTACTTGCCTTTCTAGCATTAAGGTACAAAAGTCTTTGAAGCGTTCCTTTAGCTTAAATACTATTTCTCTTTGTCCTATTAATGATCTGAGCAGTTGAAAATTACTGCCATAGCTTGCTCAACCTAGTAGTGTTCTCCCTATGCATCCGGCTACAAACAGTAGTCATCCGTGCGGTTATCACCCTGAGTCAAAATGATGGGAACTGTAGTCAAACACCTTGAGAAGTTGCTAGTTTGGAGAAGGCTGCAGCTGCATCTTACTTCCTTTCCCACCTCTCCCCTCCCCTCCCCAATTCACGCAGCCTTGCAGAGAAGCCAGGTCGTCTTTGGAGGCACAGAGAATCCCTTCCTCCTGATTTATTTGTGAGCTTGGCTGTTGAACGGTTTGGTAACATCTGAGAGAGAACATTGCAACAGCTGATTAACGACACTGCAAGGAAAAATGACAAGTCTACAATGTCCAGTGTGTCTATATTACACCATAAATACACAGACAGGAGAAAGGGATGGTGGAGGGGGGTGCAGTGGGGCCTGTGCCCTAGAGACCTTGAGAAAATGCAGCTGGAGAGTCTCCCAGAGCTCTCTTTCTTCTCCCTGGATGCTCCCGAGCACGGTGTGACCCCTGGCAGGAGTGGAGGGTGGGAGAGGAAGGGTCGGCAGGGGAAAGGGGATCTTGTTTGCAAGATTCTTTTTACTTTTTAGAATAATTTACAATCTGCTTATTCACAATTATGTACAGTCCAAACCTGACCCAACAAACTTGTGGAACAGAACGGCATACAAAAATAAAAGCTATACAGAAAATTAGAAAGAGATTCTCTTTCTTATTTATCCCTTGCGGTTGAGGCTTCAAGAAAGAAAAGTAAAAATACAAAGAAAATAGCTACAGTACTGTGTTCAGAAATGGCCATGTTTTCTCTCCCTTGGGTTGGAAAGGAGGTGCCCTACACTGGCCTTCCTGGCAATGCAGGAATGGCAACTCTTGGCAGGCCAGCCACCAAGGGATAGCAACCTCACCAAGGCGCTCTGTGCAGCTGGCCTTCTCCTAGGGTATGATGTGGCTAACCAAAGCTGTCACGGTCTCAGGCCAGCACTTGGCAATGCTCAGGTCTACCCAAGCGGCAGCCCCAGAGCATATCCCACAACTTCCAAGCTTGGGCTGACCTAGGCCTGAGACATTACTTTGCTAAGAGAGCTGGCTAAGGAGCAGCCAATGCAAAGTGGGTGGTGTCCATGTGCGGAATGAGACCTTTGCAAAAGAGGAGACTTGGCTTTGGTTCAACAGCTCAGTTGTAGCAATGGGGCAGGAAAAGGGCTTAGTTGTTATTGCTTCACCCTCACCTCTTCTGAGGTGTCGGTGGGGGGGGATTATGGGAGTCGTGCACTGGTGCCGGGTAACCATATAAGAGGGACAAAGGAGGGGGAGTATGTCTTCTCTCCCAGGAATCTGGAAAAGCTGGACTAGGCTACACACTCAATGGCTCTGCAATCAAGAAACCAACAAATCCAAGACTACAGCTGTCTTCCTACTAGTAAACAGCAGGAGGCATGGCTGCTTAGCAAGTGGTGGAGAATATACTCACACATCAACCGGCCCAAGACTAGTCCACAGAGGCAGCGAAACAATGCCAAAGGGATCGTGGTCCTGCAACTTTGAAGACTGGATCCCGCAGTGTTCCTTGTCCAGTGAAAGACTAGTGACCTAGCAGCAAATATTCATTTGATGCGATGCATTTTGGGAATGAGAAAATGCTCTCCCTTCAATGCCAAGATGCAAGGATGCTGCATTTAGCAAATCAAACTCTTGTTAGTTAAAGTAAAGAAAATAAGCAGCCAAACCGATTTCTCCTGGGAAATGATAATCAAGAGCAGGTTCATGGAGGGGCCTAGTTTTTACTTTCTGGGAAGAAACACTATTACACACACCTCCAGGATGGAGGAAAGAGGGATCTGGCATGGTAACATGTGGAACAAGACTCAGGGATTACTTTCATAGCCTCTATAGGAACGAGGAAATCTGTCAGATTCCCTTTGGCTAACCACTGTTGGCAAAATTGTCTCTAAATCTGATTTCAAGGCAGGTGACTTTTTCATCTGATTATCCTGACCTCCTAGAACGGGGCCTCAACTCTGATCCAAGCAATTTGTTCCCTGCTTTATAGCTAAGTGATGTGGCGATTTCTGAGCCGATAAAAAAAGATGGCCTCCATCTCACTCCATCCATTAATACAGGGGTCTTCAAACTTGGCCCTTTTATGACTTCTGGACTTCAACTCCCAGAATTCCTCAGCCAGGCATGCTGGCTGAGGAATTCTGGGAGTTGAAGTCCACAAGTCATAAAAGGGCCAAGTTTGAAGACCCCTGCATTACTATGTAGCTGAGGGAGTCTGAGACAGATCCCCATCTCTAGAGCCAAGGATGGTAGAGGCTCTTTCTCCTGAAAATCATAGCAGATTAAAACCCAACCCCTCTCTCCCCCTTCTCCCAATTTCAACTCTAAATCAATGTTTGTGTTCCAGCCTTGTTGATACACCACATCACACAGAAAGATCATTAGGAAAGACTGCTAATTTTCTATTCTTCTGGGGGAAATGGGAAGATCCTTTCAATACAACTGCTTTTTGTTGCTGAGAAACCTGGGAGCACTGCATTTCAGAGATTGATCAAGCAGCATCCGGACACATAAAGAAGATAAATGGCAAATCACCGATAAAACAAACACCACTCAGCGTACACCACCCCTCTCTCCAGTCCTCATATCTGCCGATTCCGTCTCCAACCTGAAGGAAGGAATACTCACACCTGAGGTCCCCAGCTGAGAGCTGTCTAAGCAAGCTAGCCAGCATAAATATTTGATCCTGGCTGTATTGCCTTTTTATTTTTGTGCAAAATGAGGAATGGAGGAAGACTCGGCTATTTGGAAACTTAGAATGTTTTTTGATTCTTGTTCCCTTTTCAGGTTTTTTTTCCGGTAAAAGTAGTATCTTCTCCCATTTGCTCTGGGGGAAATCTATGGCATTGTAGGCAAAAAAATTAAAAACCTGCAAACCATACACATTAAATAGAAAATAGAAAGAACTGCTCCAAGAAAGGAGAAAAACAACCACCGAGCCACGGCAACAAAATCCTCCAGGGCAAACTTTTTCTCATCAGTCCATAATAAAAATCAAATTTATGTAAATTCACAAAAATAAATAACCACTAGCTTAAAAAAATAACTTACAAAAATAAAAACAATACTTTTCCTCTCACCCTTCTCCAATGTTTGAACATCCATCTGGGAGAGCTGTGCTTTGGAGGGCACTTGAGAAAAA
Source organism: Vipera ursinii (assembly GCF_947247035.1). Lineage (NCBI taxonomy): Eukaryota > Metazoa > Chordata > Lepidosauria > Squamata > Viperidae > Vipera > Vipera ursinii. Next base: position 174,757,695 of record NC_139513.1, on the reverse strand, counting down.
TACCTGGACCTCCAGATGGCGCTAAAGGGACACTGGAGAAGAGGAGTTAAGATTCTGACGCCATCTGAAGAGCTTCAGAGGTTTCCCTCCAATGAAAGAAAGGCACAAATACATGAGCTAAATGGGGAGGGCATATCTGGAACAAAGGAACTGCAGCAGGGTTTCCCAACCTCTGCATCTTTGTAAGATGTGTGGGTTTTAATTCCCAGAATCCCCCCCCAAGCCAGGATGGATGGATGGATAGGGAATTTTAGGCGTTGAAATCCAGACATCTTAAAAGTTGCTGCTGTTGAAAAACACTGCCCTACAGGAACCTCTCTCTGTGTGTATCTCTGTCAAATGGTTACCAGTTTTTGTCGTCAAGCTCCTGCACTGCATCTATTTTTACTATAAATAGGCGAAACCACTATTTTAAAAATAGTCCTTATTGGCTTTGCCTCTCTGCTGCTACATACATGCCTCATACCATTACTGCCCTCTTCCCTTTCCTGGTTGCAGAAGTCTAAAAAAGTTAGCAAAATGAAGTAATTAAAAACAACCAGTCAGAAATAATGAAGGGAAGGGAAAAAAAGAAATGAAAAATTATTTCTGGAGTGCTTGGGCCAGTCACTACAGCAGCAGGCTACTACCTTTTGCTGGGGCCAACCTGGTTCTACAGTTGTTGTGTGTATTCCCCAACCCCCCCTTTTTTTTCTTAGTTTTCCTTTTATAAAAAATACAATAAAAATAAAAAATGAGTTTTTTTCCATTTTTTTTATCCCCACCCCTCCCTCATGAAAACTTCCGTGTGTGTGTGTGTGTCTGTAGGTAAGCTTGCTTTCTTCAGTTGTCCCTTCCCACAGTCATGATGCGCCAAGGGATGTGCCAACTGCTGTACTGTCCGTTCGTCTGTCCTGTCTGTCCTGGGACTCGTGTTGGTCTTCTGTGGCTGTGTAGTAACTGTTGTCCTCGTCTCCAGGACTGCTGCGGTCCTTCTCGGATGGTTCTGAGTCCTCCCCTTCCTCCTCCAGGGTTAATTCAAACTGGAATTTCTCCAGACAGGCCTCCTCATCCTTCTCGGCATCGTCTGGGGGTGGGGAGGGACTTTGGGGGATCATGCTGTGATACCAGTCCCTGTTGTCCTCGAGAGTGTCCAAAATGTCTTGGGCGTCAGGGTGGACAAGGTCTGCCCAAGTCTCCCACAGTGGGTGCACGATGTAGTCAATGAATCCCACCTGAAGGAGAAGGAGGAGGAGAGGTTAGACTGAAAAAAACACATGGGAATATCCCATTCCCACCTGCAAAACCAGCCTGAGTCTCCTCTGGAGCAGGCTAGCCACACATATATTCATGTTCACCATCCTAAAGGAATCCAGGAGGGAGAGGGAGAGGGAGAGGGGAGAGAGAGAGAGAGATAGAGAGAGAGAGAGAGAGAGAGAGAGAGAGACAGAGACAGAGACAGAGACAGAGACAGAGAGAGATATGTCCCTAAATAATGTCAGCAATGGAAGAAAAAGGTGGGTGCGTCCCATCCATCACTGGAGCCTTCATCTAAGTTTCTCAAGTACTGTACAATTCAAGAATTTGCCAAATAGAATATTAGAACAGGTGGAGGTACAAACCTGTTTTTCCCCCCTAAGACTTCCTCTCTACTCAAGAGGTAAATTTGTTTCATGACTGCAAGTATGAAGTGGAATCCATTGTCTGCTCTGATCCTTCCAAATTTAGCACTCTTGGGGAATCTTGATAATTTGGAGGAGGGGAGAAATCTAAGTTGAAAAAGGCTTTAGAGCAAATTCTGCACCTTTGCCCTTCTTTATGTACACAAATATATCTTTAAATGGTAAAATTAGCACTAATACTATGTATTAAATAACCCTACCGTACATACAAAGAAAATGCTTTTGCTCTCCAGAATGACATAAGAATTGTTTTAACATTTCAAAAGCAACAGGATATAGAGGAAGCAGTCCTACAAGAGAAAAAGCAATCTTGCAATCTGGGGCAAGTTTCTCCTCCCCCCCCCCAAGAAACACAATCACATGTATTTTAAAACTTTTCAATCCACATTCATACCAGAATGGATTTCTGAATAGTAGGGAGTTTTTAAAAATATTTTAAAATGGTGTAGAGCGTTTTTAAATGTAATGTTGGACTTACTCCTCACTCTTGCCCAGTTAAACAGCACAGTGTATAACATCCTAAATAATAAGTGGGGATGGGGTGAAAACATGTATTCCTAGTACAGGTTTAATCCAAGGAGTCGTGGAGTGGGAGCTCAGATTGCTGGTTAAATGCAGAGTCCAGGCTGAATCCTCCTGATTAAAATGGGCTTGGTCTGAAAGGCCATTTAAGATGCTGTCACGGTGGAGAGCATCAACATCAGCCAGTTCTGGTTCAATGATCCTCAGCTACTTTCTTTAGGCACAATTTTTTGATGGGGAGGGGGGTACAAGGGACACACAATAGTATAATCTCCAATAAATTCTTATTTGCAAATGTCTTATGTAATGAAACTCCCATGTTCTGTACTGCAACTTTGGGATGGAGCTGCCTTGTAATGGAGCTAAGGTTTCTATAGCAACAAATACCCACCTCCAGACAAGGCTATTCCTGCTCTGAATGCTGGCAGAAGAGAAAAAGTAGGGGGAATAGTTTAGTTTAGTTTTAGTTTTATTTGATTTCTATACCGCCCTTCTCCCTAGGGACTCAGGGCGGTTCACAGGGCATATATAAATAACGATACAAAAGTTAAAAGGAAATTAAACCAGTGCCCAGTTAAAAAACAACAATAATAAAATACTAAAAAACACCAATTTAAAACCCATATTCCCCCATCAGGCCAGACCAGCTAATTCAAATAAGTGGGTCTTCAGCCCGCGACGGAAGGATCGGAGGTCTGATGCCATCCGGAGCTCAACCGGCAGTTGGTTCCATAATAGGAGCAGGATCTTTCTTCCTCCTCAACTGAGCTATGATCCCACACAGCTACCACACATACCTGTGACTTTTCCACAGAGGCTGTATGCTTGTCACACATAGGGCTGATCTCCATGCCTCGCTCCCGTTCTTTGTCACCCTGCCTGAAGAACTCCTCCATGATCCGGTCCGTCCACTGCCGATACAACTCCAAAGGCTTCGTGGGATTGCTCAAGTCTGCACAGTGAACCATGTTCCGTAGGACCTGAGGAAATTGGCAAAAATACAGGGCCGGTCAGAGGCTTCAGTGTGTGGTACCTCTGCCTGCACCCCATCACCACAGTTCAGAGTATCAAAGCTCTAAAAATTGAATGCAGTGGGATGTGTGTGAATAAGACTAAAGGGCCTCAATGGAATGTTTCTCTGACACAGAACCCAATAGGACTGTGGTTCCTAACCTTTGTGGCTTGGCAGGCCAGCGGGAAGGGGGAGAGGGACGCCGGGCCATATGAGTGGCAGCCGGCACTTTCATGTGTGCCCAGCTCGACTTGTGCGAGCAGCAGACTACCGCACAAGTGCATGTGTGCACAGTTCAACTTGTGGCAGTTGAGCTGCGTGCGCATGTGCATGCATGGTGGCCCGCTGCTTGCATAAGTTGGCCCAGTGCTCGCAGGGCTGTTCCGAATAGGCCACGGCCCGGTAGTGGGCTATGGCCCAGAGGTTGGGGCCCCATGCAATAGGAGACCGGCAAATGGAAAATCTAGGAAAGGAATGGCATGTGCAAACCACCTTAAAAAATTAACTATAAAGTTATCATGATTCATTTCCTATTTCATCTTAACATCTAGGAAAAATGCTGTAATATATGGTGGGCCAGGAGGTTACAATGTAACCACTGGTAAAACATTTTGATGCCCAGAGGTATTTTGTCAGGTGGAACAGAAGCATTTTGAACAAAAGAACACAAAAAACCTCCCTCTAATTTTCCTTGACAAACTACAGGTGAAACTCAAAAAATTAGAATATCGTGCAAAAGTTCATTTATTTCAGTAATGCAACTTAAAAGGGGAAACTAATATATGATAGACTCATTACATGCAAAGCAAGATAGTTCAAGCCGTGATTTGTCATAATTGTGATGATTATGGCATACAGCTCATGAAAACCCCAAATTCACAATCTCAGAAAATTAGAATATTACATGCAATCAATAAAACAAGGAGTGTACATAGAACAATATCGGACCTCTGAAAAGTATAAGCATGCATATGTACTCAGTACTTGGTTTGGGCCCCTTTTGCAGCAATTACTGCCTCAGTGCGGCGTGGCATGGAAGCTATCAGCCTGTGGCACTGCTGAGGTATTATGGAAGACCAGGATGCTACAATAGCGGCCTTCAGCTCTTCTGCATTGTTCAGTCTCATGTCTCTCATCTTTCTCTTGGCAATGCCCCATAAATTCTCTATGTGGTTCAGGTCAGGTGAGTTTGCTGGCCAATCAAGCACAGTAATCCCACGATCATTGAACCAGGTTTTGGTGCTTTTGGCAATGTGGGCAGGTGCCAGGTCCTGCTGGAAAATGAAGTCAGCATCCCCATAAAGTTCGTCTGCGGAAGGAAGCATGAAGTGCTCCAAAATCTCCTGGTAGACGGCTGCATTGACCCTGGACTTAATGAAGCACAGTGGACCAACACCAGCAGATGACATGGCTCCCCAAATTAACACAGACTGTGGAAACTTCACACTGGACTTCAAGCATCTTGCAGTGTGTGCCTCTCCATTCTTCCTCCAGACTCTGGGTCCTTGGTTTCCAAATGAGATGCAAAAGTTGCTCTCATCAGAAAAGAGGACTTTGGACCACTGAGCAACAGACCAGGTCTGTTTTTCTTTAGCCCAGGTAAGACGCTTCTGACGTTTGTTGTTCAGGAGCGGCTTGACAAGTGGAATACGACATTTGAAGCCCATGTCCAGGATCCGTCTGTGTGTGGTGGCTCTTGATGCACTGACTCCAGCCTTAGTCCACTCCTTGTGAAAGTCCCCAACACTTTTGAATGGCCTTTTCCTGACAATCCTCTCCAGGCTGCAGTCATCCCTGCTGCTTGTGCACCTTTTTCTTCCACACTTTTCCCTTCCACATAACTTTCTATTAATGTGCTTTTGATACAGCACTTTGGGAACATCCAACTTCTTTTGCAATTACCTTTTGAGGCTTTCCCTCCTTATGGAGGGTGTCAATGATGGTTTTCTGCACAACTCTCAGGTCAGCAGTCTTCCCCATGATTGTGATTCCTACTGAACCAGACTGAGAGACCATTTAGAGGCTCAGGAACCCTTTGCAGGTGTTGTGGCTTAATTAGCTGATTAGAGTGGGACACTTTGAGCCTAGAATATTGCACCTTTTCATAATATTCTAATTTTCTGAGATTATGGATTTGGGGTTTTCATGAGCTGTAAGCCATAATCATCACAATTATGACAAATCACAGCTTGAACTATCTTGCTTTGCATGTAATGAGTTTATCTCATATATTAGTTTCCCCTTTTAAGTTGCATTACTGAAATAAATGAACTTTTGCACGATATTCTAATTTTTCGAGTTTCACCTGTAAAACCTTAAGTGATGGACTGGGATCTCAACCTGAACTACACTTCTTTTGAAGAACCTGAAATCCTCGCAGGTTGCCTAGGCCATCTTCGTAGCTCAATGCCAGTTTTGCATCATCCTTACTTAGATTGTCTGGGAAAAGTTTAGCTCCCAGCTGTCTACCCTTGTCTTTTTTGATTTTCTCTTAATTCAAAGTGGATGGGCCTCACTCACCTGTATTCTGTCAGTGTAATTGTCCAGCAAAAGTACACCTGAGCTGGTCACTTTTTTGGTCTCCACCATTGTCTTCAGATCAGCCAAGAGAGTCATGTGTTTGGACATGTCGGTGGCCAAGACCTGTAAAATAATTACTGAAATAAACAAAGGTTTTGCTGCTCACTCACTTCACACCACACATTGATATGTGCCTACCTTTGAACTTGATTAAGACACTTTTATGGGTAGGAGCTTAGCAAGCTTTTGTGAGTCCATAAGCCAGAGGTTGTGGTGGATGGGTTAACTTTGAAATTCTCAGTAAGCCAAAGACCAATATGCCAAGATCATATGCCATCTCATGACACAGGCTGGATCTTGAGCCAAGTTCCTATCTATCATAACCATTTCATGAGAAAACTTCAAGATCCTTAAGAATCACCAGATTCAATATATATTGATTCTTTTAAGTGATTCCATGGTTCCTAGAGAAAGTCCTAGAGGACATAGTTTAGAATCCTCTTTCCAATATTTTGAAAACATCTGTTCCTATTAAAGACTAGGAAAAGGTGCTAACCAGACAGTTTTGAGGTTCTGACATTAAAGTCACTAGAAATTGCCATGAACAATCGATTGTCAGGATAAAATAAAAGTAATTAATGGGTAAAATCTTCACAGCAGTATCTATGTTTCACCTGGCCTATTCTTGGTTAAATGAATTTCTGTACTTAAAAAACAAAGGGAATTTTTAACCTATCCTTCCTCCCCCATCTCTTCGAAATATAGTTCAGAAAGAAATTAGATTTTTTTTAAAAAAAATCCTTATATTATTTAATCTGTTACTTCAGGTTTAAGAAGTGTTTGATAGTCTTCATTGATTGCTGGATTAAACCCACAGTTGCATCTAATAAATATAACTATAGCTATATTAGAATATTTGGTGACTTATTTAGAAATACTTAATTACTCAGTATTCTTTCAGCACTCTGCTTATGTTTTACAGCAGATCTTCTAATCTTTAGCTCCAATACCACTGGAATTGCCCTTTTCATTTCTAGAATTCTGCACAGCATCAACATCTCAACAAGTCTGCACTTTATTTGTCAAATTTTTCTTAAAACGGAAGAGGAAACTCTGAAAAACCCAACGGATTAAATTCTTCCAGCATTAAGGGCTCATGCATGCATGGGTGCCCGTTAGCTATTCCCTACTGTTCTTTCTCTTGGAATTTAATATAAAACATGTGTTTTTGTTTTTTTAATTAAGGCTTTCTCCCTCAAGGAGAAAAAGCAACTTATTCTAATCTGCTTGGCTTGCCTCTGACATTCTACAGGGCCAATGGGCCCTAGTTCTAGATTGTTGGCCCATAATGCTGACCTTGCAAAAGTAAGTGTACCTCTTAATTGGTAAAGCCTTCTGCTGCTTTCCTTTAAGTAACCCCCTCCCCCACCATGGATTAGCTGGCCCTTTTTGACTGAGATGTAGGGCTGCTACCTATCCTGTGGCTTTCACACCAACTCGCTGAGTTGGCCTTCAGAAAGGAAGAGTTGGATGGGTTGGGGGAAAGAGAATAAAGAGAGATACCCACTTCCATTTAGGGCATCTGAGATTGGTTCTGGTAATTATTATGTACTAAAATGGGTTGAGGTCTCTTTCAGATATCTATCCTGTTAAGAAGCTAGTGAACCTATGGCATGTGTGCCACAGGTGGCACACAGAGTCCTCTCTGTGGGCATGTGCGTCATCGCCCCAGTCCTAGGCCTTCAGCTGGGTTTTATAAAACCTTTTCGCTTTAGGCCTCTGCTGCCATGTACAAAAAAAAAGGTTCAATCAATAAATCAATTTCAACTTCTCATGGGGAAAAAAAAGATCTCGCAAAGTTGGAATTGATTGATTGAACTTTTTAGTCCCATCCAGTCTGCCGTTACCATCGCAGCCATACCCACCCAATGGGCCACGCCCACCCAATTGACCACACCCAGCCAATGGGCCACACCCACCCGGCACCCGACAATAAATAAGTGGGTTTTGGGTTGCAGTTTGGGCACTCGGTCTCTAAAAGGTTCGCCTGCAGCTTCTGGTCAAAGAGCTCCCCGTATGGAAGCTGGTTAGAAAACAGTTTAACTTAGCTCCCGACTTTTCCAGGGAAGCCTCCTTTCCTCCGGTTGAGATTTGGCTGTGTATAATTTCTTAGGTTAATCTTTCCTGTGTTAATCTTTGAGCCTCTGATGCAGCAGTAACACATGTGCAGGGAGAAGCAGAGGAATGGCAGGGATGGCATAACTATTTTTCAAGAGAAAACCATCCGTTTCCCATGTTACGTGGTCTGCCAGGAAATACGTTTCTTCCATATATCATCCAAACTCTTCCCGAAATGATTAGGTTTCTCCCAGTAAATGAGGATGGGACTTGTAACTGGAAATGCTGCAGGACATAAGAAGCAAGTTTTTCCACAGGAACCAGTCCCACCTCCATCCCAAGCTTACCATGTCAATGACCATCTTGCGCAAGGTCTGTCGCTGTCGCTTGCTCAGGTTCTGGAAGATGTCACAGTTCTCTTCCTGCAGCAGCTTGAAACCCACAGCTAGGTGATGGTTCTCCAGAACAGACTCATCGTTGTACATCAATGCCAGCTCTGAATCTGCACGGAAGGGTCACAGACGATGAGAAGGTTATGGAGAATAGGATTTTATTTGCTCATGGAAATATGGCCAATGGTGTTTCAAGCAGCAGACGAAACACAGCAAATAATCTTTCTAGGTGTCTAATAAAAAAGCACCTGAGAGCCTGTTTGGTACAGTGGTGAAGGCATTAGGCTAAAAACCAAGAGACCTTGAGTCTCCCACCTTAAGCACAAAGTCAGCTGAGTGATCTTGGGCCAGTTGCTTTAAGCTCTAGGTGGGAGGCAATGACAAACCTCTTCTAAAAAACATCAAGAAAACTGCAGGGAAGTCTTTGAAAATGGATATGACTGAATGGAAGGAATAAATAAATAAAAAAGCAAGCAAAAAACATTAACATTCCATGAAAAATCACTCTCTCTCTTGAATCTAGAGGCCTGACTTTACAGAACAATTTTCCCCATTCTAGTGCATTCCAGATGTGCTACAACTTTAACTCCTAGAATTCTTACATTCAGTAGCTGATTTTTCTCTCCCCTCTCTTACATACATACGTTTACACACTTCTATCTCTTTGGTCTCAAGGCCCTTTCATTTCTTCTGTCTGTCCTTTGCATTCTATTATGACTTGATGAAACACATCCGCACAACTCAAAGATCAGAGAAATCCTAATTAAGCACTATCTCTACCGAAGAGAGCAGAACAAAACAATTTTGTCCAGTTATTCTAGGTAGCAAATCATTGGATGGGAAAACATCAGCATCTTGGTGGACCCTTGGTGGAGCAGTGGGCTAATGCCTCCTTAAGTAACACCAGCTGCCTGCAATTAGTGCAGGTTCGAGTCCCACCAAGCTCAAGGTTGACTCAGCCTTCCATCCTTCCGAGGTAGGTAAAATGAGGACCCAGATTGTTGGGGGCAATTAAGCTGACTTTGTAATAATGTCGCATGGGGTGTGTGTGAAAGCCCTAATAAGCAGGCATATACATAGAATGAAGGCTACTGCTAAGTTTGTAAAGCCGCCCTGAGTCTTCGGAGAAGGCCGGGATATAAATGGAATTAAAAAAAAATCTTTGATTTCAGAAGTTCTTCATAAATTTTAAGAAATTTCTGTTTTTCTGTCATAGCAGTTTGTTGCTTCAGTGCACTAGACTAGGAAAGTCATAGACCTTTCTTTTCGTTCCCATCCTCACTGCTGGCACTGTGTGCCCTTCCTCACTCCCAATAGCACTACTTTCATCTGTAACATAATGAAAAATTCCTGCACTGATGCATACAGATGATTTAGGTATTTTTATTCTACTTTTGACATAAGAATGCCAGTCTGAATTTTAAGTTTTCTTCTACTTATACACAGTCCTGTGATTGAGAGTGCCCCAAAGTTCTAAACTGAGTTTATTCTATATTAAATTGTCTACAACACTCATTTATTGGCCCTTTGGGAAAATACTGAGCAAAACCAAGCTTGGGTTTGGGTAGTAGGATAAAAAGACCTGGTGATAAAGAAAAAATGGATTCTATTGTATTCTCATATGGTTTCCTTCCATCTGATGCTTATTACTAACACAGAACTGCATCTACACAGAAATTAAGCATTTGAGCTAGAAAAATAGTATCAAAATTAATATACGGACTAATTCCTCTTTAGAGTTAACTCATCCGTTTTCTCGATTGACTTTTCCAGGGCGCACAAACCTACTTGACATCTTTTGTATCTGATTTTTCTTTGAGGCTGAAGCTAAAAGAGGGAAGTTCCAGACAAGACAATTATCTGTTAGTCAATTAGGCAGGAATGGGAAGAGAGCAGGTTTGACAGACAGACGAGAAGTGCAAAGAGACATTACACTTTTAGCTGGATTAGATGAGGGCAAACAGCTCAATCCAGGTAAGACGAAGGTACAGAAGAGAAATAAAGAGAAACAGAAGTTTAAACTGTTCTGGGAGTTTACAGTATGGTGATATTCCTGGACTCAGTGCTGAATTTGGATGCCTAGTTTTCAGTGATGATCAGAAGTGCACTGCAAAAGCTAATATTCTATTTTCACCAATTATTAGAAATATCAGATTTGACTACAGTACCAGATGCCTTAGTTCAGGGGTCGGCAACCTCGGCTCTTTTATGACTCGTGGACTTCAACTCCCAGAATTCCTGAGCCAGCATAGCTGGCTCAGGAATTCTGGGAGTTGAAGTCCACGAGTCATAAAAGAGCCGAGGTTGCCGACCCCTGCCTTAGTTGTATCGTGTTTGTGACTATGTTAATATACTGCAGGCTACTTGTGATAAATACTCAGATATATAATCCAGAATACTGTAGCCAGACAACTAGTCAAGGCCTGTGACAAAATGCATGCAACTCTCTTGTTCCACTATGTCTACTGGCCATTGGCTTATGTTTCTGAGCACAACAGAGAGTCCCTGTTAACAACGTAAATAGCTGTATGACTTGAGACCAGGCTTTTTGAAAAGCCACACTGCTTCACGGGAATCTTTTCAGATGTTAGGATCCCTAGGAGAGGCAGTTCTCTCTGGTCAACAGTTGAGCATGAACACAAGACACCATTAAGAACAGTCAGTTAATTGATAGAAAGAGACAACAAGATCTTCACCAAAACAGAGCAGAAATTTCTCTGTGATTCCTCCAATGTGTACAGTTTGTCTTACAAAGTATGTCCAACCTATCCAGAGAGTATTAATTTGGAGAAGACAATATTCAATTGTGTGGAGCAGAGGAAGACATTTTGCAATTCTCTTTCTATCAAGATTAACCTGTATGCAAGGCACATATAACCTGGCCACATGCACCCACCACTGATATTTTTGGCTCCTTGCCATTCCCCCCTTCCACTTATGTTCAGTGTGGCCTTCACTCACTGGTGTTGATCAGGAATTGGTTGGAGACACCCGGATGGTCCACATCATGAATGGCAGCAGCAAAGATAGCAGCCAAGATCTCCAGGTCAGTGAAGACAGCCTGTAAAGGAAAAAAGGAATGAATGCCTGGCGCCTCTGCCCTGTTTCATGGAAGAACTTCTGCCAGCAAATAAAAAGCAATTAACTGGGGCTAGAATTTGGATCCCCAAAATATGTGTGTTGCCGCCGTGGATGGTGATCCACTACTGCTCAGAGCAATAGTAAGCATTTATAAAAATTCAGCAAGCTTCACTGTAAGGCATAATAACATTTTATAATGGAAGCATAATACCCAGTATTATGGGTATTACAAAGCATAACGTTTAGAGAGGGCTATGAAGCACTGTGAAGCGGTATATAAGTCTGAGTGCTGTTGCTCTAATACAAGTCATAACAATCAGTCAATTTAAGTTAATCTGCCTCCCACTGCTGTTCCAAACGAAACGGAAAAGTACAGAAACTCCCCGTCCGTTGGGACTCTGGGAATCAGCCCCTCAGAGAGCCTGAAACAAAGGCAGTGTTGGATCCCCACATTTCCTACTCATAAACTGCAACAGATCATGACTTACATCCAAGGCTGGTGTAGACAGGAGGACGTGCGTGGATTGAGTAACATCAGCAGCATGGAGACTGTTGTGGTAGGCCACATCCGCATGGTAGTGATCTTCTAGTGTCATGATATAAGTGACTAATGTGTCCACAGGGATCTTAAAAGTTTTCAGCAAGTCTCTTTCCTATGGGGAAAGAAAGAAAAGGTAATCAATGGTTGAAATAGAAAAGTGACAGTTTACAGCTTCTTCTATGGACACTGGCTCCTGAAAAATGAGCACTAGAATCTTTACCATCCCCAATTGTGGCTGGCAAACGGCAACCTCCCCTGAAAAGGAAAACTCTGTGATATACAGAGACGCTGGACAATGGAGGCGACGGCCCGAGCCACCTCCTCGAGACACCTTGATCGGAGACAGCAACACCAGGGGCATGACACCAGGGACTCCCGTACCTCTGGGAGACCACGCTCTGGACGGTCCTCAATCAATAGGCCGGGAGCAACGCCCAGAGGATCAGGGAGAGAACTGTTTGGGGCGGCTGAACCACCGGAGCTGACGCCAATTAATGGATCCCTCCATCCTGCCTTCTGCCCACTCTCACCCATCTTTGCCCATTCTCTCCCCCACAGGACATAACGGGCCTGGGTGCTAGCCACAGTGGCAGAGTGGCTGGGCCTTACACCTGCTACCCCATAGAGGTGAGAGCTCTATGGGGTATGCCTCACCCAGAGTACGTTCTGGACCACCTCCGGAAGCAGAGTCACAACCCATCGTGAGAGGATGAGGAGTGGCCTGCTTCTGGGGGTTCGCCCGGCCAAGTGGCAGTGGCAGGGCGACGATCCAGATACGCACCTACCCGACTCGACCCTCCTGCAAATTCACCATCCGGGGGACAGCCTTCCCGGATCCACCTGTGACTATGCTCGTTCAATACTCTAGCATAGCACTGCACGCCCTCAGGGGTTCCCCACTCTCCTGGGTGCGACCCGCCTGCATCACATCCAATCTTGATGACGGACCCAACCACTGGGCCTCTGAGAGATGGCCAGGCAGGGTCAGGGGCCTCCAGCATAAGCCCAACAAGAGGCCCCTGATTAAGTTCTTAGTTAAGTTTTTTGTGGGGTTAGGGAGGGGGGAGGGAGGAGACTATGGTTGTGCGGGAAAGGCACGCCTTCCAGCCACCATAACGCATGCCAGGCCCACGGCCGTTCGCGACGGCGTACAACGAGGACCAGTCGCCGATAACACCCAGTGGCGTACTGACAAACGTCCCATCCCTAGGATGGTGGGGAATGGCAGAAGGTGCACAGACAGAGGGCCGTATCGTCACCGGGAGTGTCATCTCCGCTCTGTACAGGCGGTGAGACGCTCCGACCCTCTGTTCTCCCCCGGAGGACCCGGGAGCAAAGGTGCGCACCCTCCCATGCTAAGGCTGGTCTACCTGAATGCAAGGTCCGCAGCTAACAAAGCTCACCTCATTCGTGACCTAGTGGAGAGTGAGCATGCGGACCTGGCCTGCATCACGGAAACCTGGCTGGGCCCAGAGGGGGGTGTTCCTCTGGTAGACCTCTGCCCGCCAGGTTTCCAGGTACTGCACCAGCCCCGGGCTCATGGGAGGGGCGGGGGAGTGGCAGTTATCATCAGGGAATCCCTTAGCCCGCGAGAGACCACCGTCCCTCAGATGGTCGGGTGTGAGTCTCTCCTACTGAGATTCGGCCCAGGGGCGCAGTTGGGTCTGCTGCTGGCGTACCTACCACCTAATCGTGCAGCGGCGGCCCTACCCGAGCTACTCGATGTCCTCTCAGGGTTGGTGGTTGAATTCCCAAGACTCATGGTCTTGGGCGACTTTAATCTACCGTCCCTGGGAGGATCGTCCGAACTGGCTCGGGAGTTCATGGCTTCCATGACGGCCATGGACCTGCTGCAAATAATTTCTGGGCCGACTCATGAGAGAGGCCACAACCCAGACTTGGTGTTCTTGTCTGGACGGTGGCGTGATGATGTCGGTGGGGGTGCCACAACTATTACGCCCCTGTCATGGACCGATCACCACCTCCTGCGGCTAGACTTCCCCCTTGCCACCCCCCACCGTGGGTGCACGGTGCCAGTCAGATGGTACCGCCCTAGGCGCCTAATGGACCCTGATAAGTTCCAGGCAGCGCTTAGGGACTCGCATGCACCCCCTGCTCACAGCTCGGCAGAAGCCTTAGTGGATGCCTGGGAAAAGGCAGCCACGGAGGCTCTGGACCGAGTTGTACCCTTGCGGCCTCTGACCCGGCGCAGATCCCAGCGAGCCCCATGGTTCACCGAGGAGCTCCGGGAGATGAAGCGTCGGAGACGGGGCCTAGAGAGCCGTTGGAGGTCCAGTCGTTCCGAATCCGACCGATTGCGACTAAGAATCCTCACCAGGTCTTATCTCGCTGCGATAAGGGTGGCAAAATCCAACTACTTTTCCACCCTCATCGCGTCCGCAGATAATCGCCCGGCTGCCTTGTTCAGGGTGACTCGCTCCCTATTAAACCAAGAGGTGAGGGAGGAACCCTTGCAGGGTCGAGCCGAGGAATTTGGTCAATATCTGCTGGATAAAATCGCTCAGATTCGAACTGCTCTGGACTCCAACTGGGCTGAGATGGAAGAACAAGACATGGACAGTCTTGTCGACGTCATCTGGGAAGAATTTGATCCTGTAACTCCTAAGGAAGTGGACAGGATTATGAGAAGGTTGAGCTCCTCCACATGCTTACTGGACCCGTGCCCTTCCTGGCTGGCCTATACAGCTCGAGAGGCGACACGAGGCTGGTTCCTAGCGGTCATCTCTGCTTCTCTGAGTGAGGGTCACTTCCCCACCGCCTTGAAGGAGGCGGTGGTGAGACCTCTCCTCAAGAAGCCCACCTTGGACCCATCCTCTTTGAATAACTTTCGTCCAGTCTCCAATCTTCGCTTCCTTGCGAAGGTTGTTGAGAGCGTGGTGGCGCACCAACTTCCTCAGATCCTGGATGAAGCGGTTTATCTAGACCCGTACCAATCGGGTTTCAGGCCGGGCTACAGCACGGAGACGGCATTGGTCGCTCTGATGAATGATCTCTGGAGAGCCCGGGACAGGGGCCATTCCTCTGTCCTAGTCTTATTAGACCTCTCGGCGGCTTTCGATACCATCGACCATGGTATCTTGCTGCGACGCCTCAGGGGACTGGGAGTGGGAGGCACGGTTCTACGTTGGTTCTCCTCCTTTCTCCAGGGTCGCTCGCAGTCGGTGCTGACGGGGGGACAGAGGTCGACCCCGAGGCCTCTCGCTTGCGGAGTCCCTCAGGGGTCGGTCCTCTCGCCTCTCCTGTTCAACATCTACATGAAACCGCTGGGTGAGATCATTCGCAGTTTTGGAGTAGGGTACCATCAGTATGCTGATGACACCCAGCTTTTTATCTCAACTCCTAACAATATCAGTGATGCCCTAGACGTGATGTCCCGCTGCCTGAAAGCGGTCCGGGAATGGATGGGGAGAAACAGGCTTCAACTGAACCCGGACAAGACTGAATGGCTGTACGTACCGGCAAGCCAGGAGAGTCAGAACGTCCCACTGCTTAACATTGGGGACAAGTTACTTCCCCCGGCTGATAGGGCCCGCAACCTGGGTGTCCTCCTAGACTCGCAGCTCTCCCTGGAAGACCACATTGGAGCTGTGACCAAGGGGGCCTTCTCCCGGGTTCGACTAGTTCGCCAACTACGGCCTTATCTAGACCTGGATTCCTTACGTACAGTCACCCATGCCCTTGTGACATCTCGCCTAGACTATTGTAACGCTCTCTACATGGGGCTGCCCTTGAGATCCACTCGGAAGCTTCAACTGGTGCAAAGTGCGGCGGCACGGACACTCTTGGGAGCCTCCCGATACTCCCATATCACACCTCTCCTCCGTGCGCTGCACTGGCTTCCGGTTGCCTTCCGTGTGAAGTTCAAGGTGCTAACAATGACATTCAAAGCCCTACATGGCATGGGTCCGGACTACCTACGGGAGCACCTTCTGCCGATGTCAGCACCCCACCGTCCTGTGCGCTCCCACAGAGAGGGCCTCCTCAGGGTGCCACCGCTCAAGGAATGTCGGCTGGTGGCCCCCAGGGGGAGGGCATTCTCAGTGGGTGCGCCAGCCCTCTGGAACACCTTACCTACCGAAATCCGGATGGCCCCTGACCTCCGTACCTTCCGTCGCGACTTAAAAACTTTTTTGTTCCAGCAGGCTGGCCTGGCATGATAGCGTTAATTGGGGTCCCAGTTTGTGTGCATTAGTGTTTCTTATTATTTTATTGTTCGGTCTGTATACCTTCCCTTCCTCTGTACACCGCCCCGAGTCCCTCGGGAGAAGGGCGGTTTATAAAAACTAATAAATAAATAAATAAATAAATACTCCAGCTCCTAAGCAATAATTATAACTATACCTGGAAGCGATGAACAAGAGCTACCTCTACCACTGCCGTGAGTCTAGAATCTCTAGATCCTCCCTTTCCAATGTTTTGAAACTACATGGGATTCAGCAGACTTACTTCCCAGGCATCATAATTCTTTGTGTGTATTCCAGTCCCCCCCCCCCGTTATATAGAGTGCTGTACATGAATAAAAGCAAAACTAATCCTGCCATCTCTCCTAACTCTAACTCCAATCCTAACTTCCAGCCTGCTGGTGTTTTGGCAGATTAGTGCAAAGTTAGCACTTTTGCAGATTCATGAAAAAATAATTTCTCTAGAGATAAAACTCCCCAAATGTGTGGTCACCGATTTTTCAGTACATTGGCTATGCTGGCTGGGATGATGGTAGTTTTGGTCTAATCAGGCTGTCAGATTGAACAATTAATCATAAATGGATTACTTTTTTTGAAGGCACTTTCTACAGAGAGGACAAGCAGTACTGGATACATTCCTGATTATATTTTTCCTATAGACTATAGGGAAAGAACCTGGAAACCCCACACCTCAGAATACAGGATAGATTTCAGAAGCTGCAGCTAAACCTCAAATCAAAGCAGAAAACGCTTTTTTCAATTAAAATGCTTAGGATGCTGCCCACATAATAAATCAGCCCTGTTTATATTGTTGCATATGTTGCTTTTTTACTCATTTCTGTACCCAACTCAGTATTTCACTGAAATAATTTAGAGAGTGAATTTCTTAAAAAAAGGTCAGGCTTCAAACTGATAGCCTGTATAGCATTCTCAGGTCTATTCTCAATAGTACTACTGGACCAAACCAGATATGTAACTGAGATGTGTGTCCATGTGCATGGCTAGCAGGGGAGGGAATAGTAGCCTCTGCAAACCTTACCTGGAATATTGTGTACATGATGCAGCTGAGTGACCGATTGTTGGAATAGTCAGCAACCCGGAAAATGTTGAGACCCCACTTGTTTAGATATTCCAGTTCCTAGAGGAGCCACAGGGGAAGAAGTCAGTGAATTTTTGCCACAGTGGATGTCAAGAGGAAGGTCCAGGTGGACAGAAAGAATGGCAGATGAAGAAATCAAACCTACCGTATTTTCTTTGCTATGCCACTAGCTCAAAGGTCATTCTTCAACCGTAAAATGAAGAAAACCCACTGAGAAAGTCCATAGCAATTAAGAATGTCATCTAGTGTGAATAGTCCATGAGACCATTAAATTTAGCCTAAATGTTTGGATACAAAACCAGGCAATGCTTTTTTTTTTAAAAAAAAATTTCATTGATTTTGAATGCTGAGATAAAAGAATCATAAATAGTCCAGTTCCATTACGATTTTCTAAAATATTTCCTTGGCTCAAAAGCAAAACAAGAATCTTTTCTGAAGCAAACAAAAACACAAATCTACATTACATAATACTGTCATCTATCACAATTTCTCTCATTGGAACACTCTTTTCTGATAACCTTTGATTATGTAGTAGTATATTACCACCTAACAGCAAATACTTTCTAAAGAAATATTTATTCTTTTTCATTGTAGCACATTTTTTTCTGCACCAGATGGGCATCATTCAAAGAGTTCCTTTAGTTAACAAGTTCTGTCTTGCTTATTCCTGGATTACATTTGAGCAATCAGTTATCAACTTAATAAAATGACATATGAATGAACAATTGTTTCATCTCCTTTTTGTGAAAGATGGAAAGCTAAATCTGCAGTTTAAAACATTTCAGATACATCCCAGAATACAAATAATGCATACATTCAAAAATAAGATCTTTTCTGAACAAGTCAAGACATTAAGCTAAAAATAAATTATAGCTTCATATTTTGGTTTGTTTAGAGAGTATCAACCAGTTTCGTGGTTTGAAGAAAATGAGGAACCAAAACAAGCATTTCCTGATTTAATTACTCATTTCTATAGAAAAAGGAACAAAGTAATTTCATTCAAGTTATAATGCTTTTTCACATTTTTTTCTCATTAATACAAGGTATTAGCTGGGTGTGGTCAGGGGATATCTATACTGATGTAGCCTACAAGAACCAAGGTATAATTTGCTAGTACAGAGTAAAATAAGAAAATGAAGATTTATACACCATGGAAATACAGAGAAAAGACCAAGATTAATTCAAAATTATTGATTCAATTCATAAAATGCAATTTGTTTGAATAAATTTTCTATTAGCATTATTACAGCAGTGTATATTGCTCCTTGTGCAAACAGAGAAGAGGCTCTGAACGTTCTCTGATGATATGATCATCAGTAACGTGCAAACTATTTACTTGGAGGGTTCTTTTATTATATTGGATGAGTTTAATCAAGTTGATTTGAAAGCTACTCTCCTCCACTTCCATCAATATGTAGACTTTGCAACAGAGGGGGGGGGAATAACCTGGATCTTACTTATTCTAACATCAGCATTCAAAACTATCCCCCACCCTCACCTGGGCTCTTCTGACCATCTCTCTGTGCTGCTTATCCCAGCATATAAGACTTTGTTACTCAGAGAGAAACATACAGTGAACAAGTGAGGGCTTGGGCGGAGGGAGATATAGAAGCATTACAAGATTGCTTTGAATGCATGGATTGGGGCATGTTTAAAGAAGCGGGTAACAGATAACAAACATATAAATGTAGAGGAGTATGCTATAACTGTGTTTACATATATTCAAAAGTGCATTGAGAACGTCTGTGTCCTTAAAAACATTGTGAGGGCTAATGAAAAACAATGGCTGACATACGTGATTCATAAGATGTTGAAAGCACGGAATGTGGCCTTTAAATTTGGGGATAAGCTGGCATTTGGAACAGCCAGAGCCAATTTGAAAAGCACCATAAAAAGAGCAAACCAAGCCAATTGTGAGAAAGTTCAGAATTTTTTTTCAGGACCCAATAAACACCAGGGTATTATAGACTATAAGGTAGCTCTATTGCGTGGTAAGGGCAACACAGAATTTTTAAATGAGCTGAAGACATTTTTTGGAAGATTTGAGGCATCAAATAGCACCCCTGCGAGGAAAGCTGTGCCCCATCCTGATGAGGAAGTGCTTAGCTTTGATGTTATCTCTGTCCAGAGGACATTGCGGAAAGTTAGCATTTGGAAAGCAGCGGGCCCAGATAATATCCTTGGGCATGTTCTCAGGAAATGTGCAGATGAATGGCTTGCATTCTTACAGATATTTTCAATCTTTCACTGCAGCAGGCAGTGGTCTCATCGTGTTTTAAGATGGTCATTATTTTGCCAGTGCCAAAAACATCTACAATTATGGGTTTCAATGATTACTGTCTGGTTGCGCTTACATCCATCATTATGAAATGTTTTGAGAGGTTGATAAAGGACATTATTGTATCCAGCCTCCTTCCAGCATTTGACTCGCTTCCATTTGCTTACTGTCCAAATCGCTCTACAGAGGATGCTATTTCTTCTATTCTCCATCTGAGCTTGGCACACTTAGAGGAAAGAAATACCCATGTGCGAATGCTGTTTGTCGACTTCAGTTCAACATTTAATACAATCATTCCTCAGCATGCAGTAGAAAAACTCAGTCCTTTAGGCTTTAATATTCCTTTGTGCAACTGGATTCCCGATTTTCTTATTGATGGGCCCCAGTATGTGCAAGTTGGGGTTAATATTTCTAATACTAAGCATAGGTTCTCCTCAGGGCTGTGTCCTGAGTCTGCTATTGTTCACCCTGTTGACCCATGACTGTTGTGCTAGGTTTGCCACCAACCATATTGTGTCCGGATGATACAACATAGTAGGCTTTTATTCAGGATGACAACGAGGGTGCTTACCGCAAGGAGGTAGACGGTTTGGTAAACAGGTGTAACAAAAACACCCTCGTTTTAAACATAGGAAAAAACTAAAGAGATCATTGCTGATTTCAAAAAAGGCAGGCACAGCCACACACCTCTGTGTATTAATGATTCACCTGTTGAGGTGGTTAGCAGCATCAAATATCTGGGTGTGCAACTAACAAAATAGGCTAGCTTGGTCACTCAACAGTGAGACACTGGTGAAACGGGCACAGCAGTACCTACATTTTTTGTGTTACATGAGAAAAGCTCATCTTCCTTCCCCTGTCCTTACCACTTTCTATAGAGGGACAATTGAGAGCATCCTGTCACATTGCATTACAGTCTGGCTTGGAAGCATCACTGCTTCAGACAGGTAGTTGGTGCAGAGTGGTGAGGTGGCAAAAAATATTATTGGTAGTTCACTTCCTTCTGTCCAGGACATAGCATATAAGGGTTGCTTGAATAAGGTCCGCAGGATTGTCGGGACACTACGCATCCTCTTCACAACCTGTTTTCCTTCTGGGAGGAGGCTTCATGGTGTCTGAAGCAGAACATCCAGATTCAGCCACAGTTTTGTTCCATATAGCATCAACTTTGTGAACTCTCAAGTTTCCTCTTTCCACTATCTATTCAAAATGGATAGTGATCAGTGTATGTGTG
The DNA here is from genome assembly GCF_947247035.1 of Vipera ursinii. NCBI lineage: Eukaryota > Metazoa > Chordata > Lepidosauria > Squamata > Viperidae > Vipera > Vipera ursinii. The sequence goes on along the minus strand of NC_139513.1, from coordinate 174,737,035 downwards.
TGTGTGTGTGTCATATATATATGTGTGTTGTGTATGTGTATGGGTTGATATATACTTTCTTTTGAGAGCAGGCAAACAGAATTTGATTTTTTAATGTGTGTCAGTATGCTCACAATAAAAATGACAATAAAGGTTATTTTATCTTAAAACTGATTGCTATGTGGCAGTCTACCCTTATTTTTGAATTTAATATTTCAAAAACATTGGTATGAATCTAAATAGATATTACCTAATTATATAACTAATTAGATATGAACAATATCTATAGAAATATGAAAATATAATTAGAACTTAGAACATAGAATAATAGGGATGCAAGGACCTTGGAGGTCTTCTAGTCTAACTCTAGAAGCTAGCAGCCTAATAACCTTATTGACTTGCCACGTTACAGTATTGATCAGTTTTTTTTAGAGAACATTTAGGGGAAATTAGTGAAACAGTTATAAAAACTTCACATTTCTGGAAAGAAGTGTTTCTCTTCTTCATGCATATTATTTCTGGATTGCAAATTTCAAGCCTACACTCTTTTGCTCACCCTGCACTTGGTTTAGAATTCTGATAATGTTCGCCGTTTTGGATGTCACTAGCAGTTACAGCGAACTGACTGGGACTGAAAGAACAAAGACAAGAATGGAAGGAATTGTTACTTGTTTAATGAATTATGATTTATTAAGCCAAGAAAGTTATTTCTGAGCTGGTCTTTTACAATCATTTCAGGAGAACAAGTATTATGCTGATGGATCCTGATCAAGGCCTAGGATTTATCGGGCACCACCTTACTAAAGTCAACTGGCCCAATTACTTCAAGAAGGTCACTTGGTTGTCCCTTGTCTGTGAGATTCATGGAATTTGGATGAGATGGCTGGCATTCTCTTGACCAGATGGGGCGTGGTTTCACCTGCTGCCTGCATCCCATGGATGGGGATTCATGTGTTTGCGTGGCCCAGTTTCTATAGCATGCCAAAGCCCGGTGCCAGTCCATGGATCAGGTGTTGGGGACCCCTGGGCTAAAAGATGGGCAACTATATAGATGTCCCAAAGGTGCTTTTTCAAGAGGCAACTGGACTTTCTTGTTTTTCTCTGAAGATGTTTTGCTTATCATCTAAGAAGCTTCTTCAGCTCTGACTGGATGGTGGGGAATAGAAAGATTTATACTCCTTGCAGGCAGCTGGTCATTTCCATTCTTTTAGAGTGTCGTTGAGGCCACTTGGAGGTTTGTCTGTGTCCTCAGGGTCATCTGAGTAGTGCGAATGGGTGTGCAGCCTTCTTGGAACTGCTGAAAGGACTGTGTTGTGGAGCTGGGTTTTCTGCAGGATGTTTTCTGTCTTGTGTCCCTTCACTGTTGAACACAGGTGCAGACTGTTGGAGATGAGTCTGTATTGTCTGCATCTCAAACTGAAGCGCAAACGGTTCCTGTAGTTTGCAATTTTTCTGGAACTATTTTCACTTGAGTTTGAGATGCAGACAACACAGACTCATCCCCAACAGCCTGCACCTGTGTTCAATACTGAAGGGACACAAGACAGAAAACATCCTGCAGAAAACCCAGCTCCACAACACAGTCCTTTCAGCAGTTCCAAGAAGACTCCACACCCATTTGCATTACTCAGATGACCCTGAGGACACAGGCAAACATCCAAGGGGCTTCACCAACTCTCTAAAAGAATGCAAATGACCAGCTGCCTGCAATGATTACAAATCCTTCCATTTCCCCACCATCCAGTCAGAGCTGAAAAAGCTTCTTAGATGAGAAGTGAAATATCTTCAAAGAAAAACAAAGAAAGTCCAATTGCCTCTTGAAAAAGCACCTTTGGGACAACCATGACCTGGATGACTGAGAATCTCCATAGACATTCAACTATATAAAGGTTTTAAATAAATAAATGGCATCTTCTTTAGTAAAAACTATTACATGTCATCAAACATTCAGCTCCACTTTACTGGCTATGAACACTTAATTCTGTATTTGTTTTTATGCAGAGAAGTGCTTGTGTTGTTTATTTTTCTACAGCCATGGTTATTTATTTTGGTTCCTTTGTTGTAAACTAGCTCAGGTAATTTGTTTAGGATAATCCAACACACACACACCCCACACACAAATATCTTCTTGTGTTTGAGAAATATGCCAAAAGTTTCAATCCAAACGGAATAGGAATACACTAACTCAGTGATTGTTAAATCTTTTTGTCAAATGTGCTAAAATTATGAGGAAGTGACTCTCTAGTACAGACATGTCAAACACAAGGCCCGGGGGCCGGATCCGGCCCGCGAAATGGTTTCATGCAGCCCGCGAAGCCATCCTGGAAACAGTGAGGGAACGGCCCCCACTGCCTTGGCCCTGGCCCAGAGACCCTCCTTCTGCCAGAGACCCTCAGATCTGTCCCACTCCTGCCCAGGCCCCCATAGGCACCCTTGATGCGAACGATGTAGAGCTGGCCACGCCCACCCAGTAGGCCATACGCACTCTAGCCATGCCCAGCCAGTAGGCCATGCCCACCCTGGCCACACCCACCTGGCCCCCTGAGGGCAACCGCAATGCTGATGCGGCCCTCAATGAAATTGAGTTTGACACCCCTGCTCTAGTACCAGTTCAATATCCTGTTTAGAAGGAAATTCTGCCTCAAAGACAAAACCAATCTGGGATGAAAAAATCAATCCAAATAAAATATATTAAAGCTGGCACTCTTCCCAGGGTTACCAACCTTGGCAACTTTAAGACATGTGGACTTCAACTCCCAGAATTCCCCAGTCAGCACAATTTCCAAATCATCCTTTGCAAAGATGGGCACAGTCTTCCTTCACTCCGCTCCCTGTTTTTGTTTTTTTTTCCACGTTGCTAAATGCTCACCTTACTGAGCAGCTCTTCCTGGTCTGTTTTCACCCCAAAGCGGGGAATGCTGGAGTTGGTCAGGCTGGAACTGTGCGTGAGTTTCTTGACCCCACTGATCTGACACATGGGTTGCTGCCGCTTCTTCTTCTCCCGGTCTTTCTGTGTTGGGGATGGGATCTCCACATCGTTCTGCTTGTCTGTGGATGAAAAGATACCGCATCGGAGAGAGAAATGACAAGGGCAAAAAACAGGAAGAGCACTACCCCAACTGAGAAGTAGCCTCTGGATCAAGTGTCATGATTTGTGACACAGGTGCTTTATCTTCATCCACCCATCATCCAAATGACATTGCTCCCCAGATGGAATTTCATTACTGTCTCAAAGATGTAAGAATGAAAACTTGGAATTTATGGAGCCAAAGGAAATTTAACCTAATTCCTGGTAGCTAAACTTCCCATAAATAAATCAGGATATTGCAGGAATGTTGGGACTAGGGTTGGATACAATGCTAAAACTTCTTAATACTTATTGGACTCTTGGGAGGTGAGTTTATTGTGTAATTGTCCTCAGGGCTTTTTTTTCTCATAGAACGCTCAGAATGGAGTTCCAGCACCTTTTTTGGATGGAACCTTGTAGGGTAGGCAAGGCGGGTTGTATGACATGTGTGAGTTCCGGCACCTTTTTCTTTTACAAAAAAAGCACTGATTATCCTACTTTATTTGTCTTTTTAGATTTTTTCTCCCTTTCTTGCCCTTGCACATTTCCCCTCCCCCATATTTTAAAAGTAGAATAGCCTCAGAATACGATTGTGCTTCAAGGTATATGTAGACTCAAGTTTTCTATAATTCATATACTTAGTTCTGTCTCATCATGAGCTCCGGCTGTTCCAATTTTGCAGCACCCAAAAAAAAAAAAGAACCAGAAAACCATCTAAATGTTTTTTTTTGGTGTCTTATAAATACCTACTGGACAGTACCAATAACCTGGGCAGTTAAACAATTATTTTTATTAATTTTAACTACTTTAATAAAGTAGCTAGCAGTAGCATGGAAGGGTGCTGATCTGCATAAGCAGTGATATTTTTCAGTTCTTAGATTTTTTTATAAAGTGTTCTCAACAACAATGCCATTCTGAGATGCTTAAATCAACATACATATCATCTTCTAGAAGACTTCTGTTTATACACATATGATTAAAGATATACCAAAAAAGTGCTCAGAATCAGATTGACACAACACATCCACCTTTCTAATAAACAAACCAATCAAACAGGATTTATCTGTCGTCTTAATTCTGTCCCTGACTCTAGTCTTTTACTTTTTCCAGACAAATGAATAGCTGCTATTGCTCTTCTAGAGAAAGAAAGAGAGAAATAGAATGCTGGACATTAGGCCAAAGTGGTAGTGAAAACAATCCTACTCACTCTCCATCGCAATCCTGAAGACAGAGGCAAAATTACTTATTTTTAAGTCTACTTTCCATCTTCTGAAGATACTTCAGGTTCACGAAGATGGAAGGGAAACTATTCAGTTTAGGTTTCTAGACTGGAAGACTCAAAGTACAATGTAGAGCAGTTTGGGGGAAGACTCACCCTCAGGAGTGGAGGGCCTTGTTCCTCCACCTTCTTCTAGGACTGTCTCCAAGGGCAAGAAGTCACGTGTGGGTGGCACCCACTGTAAGTATGGAGCAGGGGGAGGAGATAGCCTGCCAAGAGGGAAGTGGCGCACACTGGGGGAGCCTAGGGGAGGCAGAAAATGGGGAGGGCGCAGTGTGACAGGAAACTGGGAGGGAGTCACCTCATGACATGGCAGAGCTATACCCCAATGGTACCTGCGGGAGAAGCAGCGGCAAGGGGGCCTCATGGCAGAGTGGAAGGGGTGGGTAACAGGCCCCGGGAGGAAGCAGGGCATAAGCTGTGGTAACATTCTAGAGTGTTGGGTTCTAAGTTACTAGGAAGAAGGATTGTGACAACAGAGAATATTCAAGCCAACTACCACACATCTGAACTCTTTCAAATACTGCCCCAAACAGAGTCCCCAGTATTCCCATCTTCCCCCAAGTTCACGTGAAAAGGCTTTGAATAACTCTGGAACCAGAGTTCTACCATGTTTGGCAAAAAACAGGGGGATGCCCTTTGCTTAGAGATTAAGATGGTGGTCAGACTCTGGAAGACGACCTATAGGAAGAATTAGCTTTCCTGTAGCAACAAAGCAGCTCAAGTACATCTGCAAACTCATCTGTTTCATAAATGATCAAGCAGATCCAAGGGTTTGCCTGGGAGCCTGAGGATCTGGAAGAATAGGCTGCCTCAGTATTGTGGAATTCTATCATCTCAGGACAATTCATGAGGTTGAGGGAAATAAGCATCTGTGCAAGTGTATCTTTATGGCTGAGGCAAATTCGGAATAAAAAGTTGAGAATAAATTTAGGAGTTCTGACTCCTTTCCTTTCCTCACCTCAACTAACAAGCTCTGCTTCTAGCCCTCAGCCACAAACAACCAGTCACTCTGGCCGCTTCCTACCAATCACTCAGTTCTGCTTTGGTGCCATAGCCAAGAATGAAATCCAAGTGCTCAGGCAATTCCCAGGCTGACCTACCAAACACAACTTCTTCTGCCAACATAGAAACAGTTCCAAAGCCCCAATGCATGGGGCCAAGCTAGCTAAACTGGTATAGGTCCTCCCCATCTGCTCTGTCTGAAATCTCTTCTTTCTATACAGCAATTCCATATTGGGAAGATCTCTCACGGGGCAAGGGATGTGTGTTTGTGAAGTCAATCAGCTAAGCTCAGTAATAGGATTCCACTATCTTTCTCACCTCTTTTGCACCACTGTGGCCTGGCACTGCCTGATCACATCATTGGCAGACCATGCCACAGCTGCTCTGGAGGAGCAGGGAGGGTGAATTCTGGCCCTTGCTCAACCGATACTTGGCCTCTGTTTTCAGCCCATGTTCCAGCTTTCACACAAGGCCTCCATTGAAGTGGTGGTTTGCATCAACATTTGCTTAGGGCTGGGTATTTGCATCCACTGACGTCAATGGGAGGCCTGCTTTCTGGAGAATGCAGTGTACAGGAAGCACCCATGAGTTTGTTTCAGATGACTGCAGTTCTTAGCTATCCTGTCTGATCCAGGAAGTCTGCAGCCCTTAGGGGAGTCATATACTGTACGACAAGGTCTCTGATTCTGCAAATACTAAGATAAATCATGTGCAGTTCCGCACACAAATGCAGTACTTATTTTGTTTTTATGTAAACACAATGTTTACACACATTTACAGAGATTGGAGAACAACCTGCTTAGATTTGTGTGCATAAGATGAGAAAAGTGCCCAACAGACTAATTCTATGCCTTGTTAGATTTACTAGCAGAAGAAGTCACGTAAAGATTTGCTCTCAAGTAAATATGTTCAAGAATGAAGGTACAGGCGGCATCCTTATGCTCATTTATATGACAGGAAGTCCCACTAATCTGAGTGGAGCTTACTTCAGAGAAAACCTTTTCCAGACTGCTTGTTTGTCTCTGAATGGAAAAATCATGGCATGATCCAACTGTGAAATCCAGGAACCTGAATTCCTGGACATCATTACGTACCAAATAAGATTGGAAACTGGAAATTTTGCTGCAGATTCAGATTATCTGATGTTAAGCAGAGACCACAAAGGAGCCATCAACACTTTCTGATTCTAACATTTACATTATGCCGTCACCTTTTCCCCAGTGTGGTGCCTTCCAAAATTCCCAGCCAGTTTCAGCCCCACCTTCAATTTCCTACTGATGCTAATATGATTGCTACAAGTGTGCTTGGGAGGGAGCACTGTGTAAGAGGTATTCAACTGCCCAAACACCTGTGTACTGCTATCTTATCAAACATTTACTTAGCAGGTTGTTAGGAGAGCAGGTTGAAAGGGGAAGGAGAAATCTGTGAGCACAGTCCTTCTTCTTGCCTAATACCCAGCGATTGGCATTCTGAGACAGGTACAAATGAATCTGTGCAGTGCAGCAGAATTTGAATTTAATTCCTTCTGGAAATTGGAGGGGGAAACTCTGTGTTCATCAGTACATGAAGAAGCTGGGGAAGGGCTGTGTCTGTTTGGGCTTCATCACATGATTATGCCTGGTGCTATCTATCCCTGCACAACAATGCTTTAGCAGAGGGAGAGGAAGGACTCTACTGTAGTAACGATTTGCAATTACGGTAGTCTCTGCTAGATTTTTCCCTCAGTGAGCTTTCTTCTTTTCAAATGACTTCAGCCAATCAGATTTGGCTGTAAGATGACATCAGTAAGTGCAAACAAAACCAAATCTTTGCCCTCAGTTTAAGCTGGTGAGGGGAGGAGTGGGAATCTCCGTGTTGCCAAGGCAACCATGCTGCCTCAGCACTTGGGATGCTCCTTGTCTACAGCACTTCGCATACTGCGGAGAGCGTCACAGAAGCACACCTGCCTGCAGATGTTCTCTGTGCTCATGATATTACTTTCAATGGGACGTGCATTGGAACACGCAACCTCAAGCACATTTGCATAGGATGAGTCACGAGGAAACAAACTGCACTGGGGCTAGGAACTGTCACTTATTCCTCCCCACAATGAATATTTTTGTCCTTGTCCAAACTGTTCCTCCCAACCTCTGAGATGGAGGGCTTTTGGGATATGTACGAAGAAACATTAAATGGAAATAAACCCCTATTTTGGCTTAATTCTAAGGAAATAATGTAGTAACAGCCCAGAATGAAAGACAGATGGCTTTCAGAGAATCATTCATTGTTAGATGTGTAAGAACATATAAGATTTAGTAATTATGTTTTCCTTATTATACTCCAGGTAAATTATCAATGTTAAAGAACTATAGGCATTGCCATCAGTGTTTATAACAATAGAATATAATTACATTCCTGCTTTGGCAGAACAAGAAGCAATGGATGGAAACAAATCAAGGAGAGAAGTAACCTAGAACTAAGAAGAAATTTCCTGACAGTTGGAACAATTAATCAGTGGAACAGCCTGCCTCCAGAAGTTGTGAATGCTCCAACACTGGAAGTTTTTAAGAAGAGATTGGACAACCATTTGTCTGAAATAGTATAGGGTTTCCTGCCTGAGCAGGAGTTGGACTAGATGACCTTCAAGATTCTATTCTATTCTATTCTATTCTATTCTATTCTATTCTATTCTATTCTATTCTATTCTATTCTATTCTATTCTATTCTATTCTATTCTATTCTATTCTATTCTATTCTATTCTATTCTATTCTATTCTATTCCACCCTACCCTACCCTACCCTACCCTACCCCTTTACCAGAACTTTTACTCACAATATAGGTTTATGTTATTAAAGGTGTGGATGCAACTTCTTATTTAACTTATTTATTCATAAGATTTTTTCTTGGGGAATAGTTTACGAAACTGTGAGAGCTAAACAATTATCACTTTGAGCAATGAGAAGAAAGGTTAATGTCAATCACATTCTTTATCTATTGTTCTGCTTTACTGTACAAAAAATATAACTCACTTGCGAACCCTAAAAAGAATGTTTTCTTTTTAGCAAACTGCCTGATTGTATTTGATTGAAAAATAATGCAGAATAGATACTATTTACAATATTGCATAATATTTTTTAAAAAGAACGTACATGGATTGTAGGTGCAGTAGGTTTGTGGCAATGTTAAAAACATACTTCCATACACTTACCTAAAAAGGTGTTGGAAATGTACTCAGACACCTGGTTTCCAGAACGGCTCATTTCAGAGAGGTGGGTTAATTCACGGTTCAGCATTCTTTTGAACTATTAGAGGCACACAAAAAGAGAATAAAATAATAAATATATATTTTCTGTCCATGCCCTGGTAAAAATGGAAATGCATGACTGTATACTTCTTGAATAAGCAGTGATGTACAAGAGCAATCTCATGAATGGAGATAAAGTGACACTTAGCTTCAATGCGCATGGGCATGAAGACAGAGTTAAGAGAAGAAGAATAGCTACAAGCTGCTACTGGTGAGTCAAAGTACATTAACAAAACATACATGCTATACTTTGAATCTGTGAGAGTTCAGTGCACGCTGGAACACTCTGTAACCTGGAAATTCTATTAACATGCAAGGGTTCCTCAACAAAATGCTGCCTAAAAAGATTTTTTAAAATAGCATGAAGTTCTCAAATAATTTCTATTACAATTTATGGATACTGTATTTATGCCTGCATGTCTTACATATTCAGATTCAGATTTTTCTGCATCTAGAAGTGCCATATGTGCCTGCAGTTGCAAACTGCCTCAGCTGTAAGAATCTGAGATATATATCTCTAGATAGATAATTCTTTATTTATCCAATCATGAGAATGTTCACTTTTTTATGAATGTATCTATTCTGCCATATCTGTGAACATAGATAGGAGCTGTCTTCTGATGATTTATGCAATTCTCAACACCTCCGAAGATGAATTTCCCCAACTTCATGCCAAACAAATAAGCATTCTACAACTCCCATCCCAAACAATTTAGGGTAGAGAACAACAATCCCAAATGATTCAGGGCAAAGTACAATCAAAATATTAACACCCAGAACAGTAACAAAATATAATAATGTACACCAGAGGCAGTGCAGTAATAGAGACAATCCATCCAGATGGCCTCCCAAAGCCCCCTAACCCAATAGCTGGTGGAAAACCAGGTCTTCAAGATATTGCAAATGACAGATATACATGGTTGGGGCCATCCAAATTTTGGTGGAAACAGCACTCCATAGGGCATATGCAGTGACCAAGAAGGCACATTTCCTCCCCCCGCCCAAAGATGACATTGCTTAGGACAGCGTTTCCCAACCTTAGGAACTTGAAGATGCGTGGACTTCAACTCCCAGAATTCCCCAGCCAGCTATGTTGGCTGGGGAATTCTGGGAGTTGAAGTCCACGCATCTTCAAGTTCCTAAGGTTGGGAAACGCTGGCTTAGGAAATAGGACCCAAGGGACACCAATTCTGTCAGGTTTTTTTCAGATGGACAGAGATAATTGGCTATTGACTACCCCATAAGTTATTTCATTTATATCCCACCTTCATTATTTTTACAAATAATTCAAGGCGGCAAACATATCCAACACACCTTCGTCTTATTTTCCCCACGACAACAACCCTGGGAGGTGAGTTGGGCTGAGAGAAAGTGATTGACCCAAACTCACCCAGCCAGCTTTTATACTAAAGTTAGGACTAGATCTCACAGTCTCCTGGATTCTAGCCTGGTGCCTAACCAAATAAGTAGGCCTTGTGCTATGAAGGACTTTGAAGCTAATAACCAGTATCTTCAATTGCATCTGGAAACCCACTAGTATAGAGTAGTGTAGTGTAGTGTAGTACATAGTATAGTTATAGTATATAATATAGTGTATCATATTGTATGGTATCGCGTCACACAGTTCACAGAGAAGTGCTACATAGGTGTACTGAGGTCTCTATATAACTACCCTTACTGCTGCATTCCTGACCAGCTGTAGATTCCTAGTGGGAACTCCATGTAGAGCAATTTGTAGTAATCCAGACATGAAATAATCCGGTCTTGAGTGACTGGCAGTAGGACTCTTGATCAAGGAATGGATACAACTGCCATTCAAGGTGAATTTGAATAGTAGTCCACAACAAAGCCATGGCTGCATCTGCTTTTCAAGGAGGAGCCATAAATCTAGGATGCCTAGATCACACACCAGGTGAATTAAAGGTGGGAAATCTCTGGTGGATTTTGAGGCATGGTATTTTATGGCTTTGATTAACTAATAGTAATATCCTAATGAGGAGTTTGGATATTTTATTTATTTATTTATTTTAATTCCATTTATATCCCGCCCTTCTCCGAAGACTCAGGGCGGCTTACAAGCTTAGCAGTAGCCTTCATTCTATGTATATGCCTGCTTGTTAGGGCTTTCACACACACACCCAAGCGGCATTATTACAAAGTCAGCTTAACTGCCCCCAACAATCTGGGTATGTTGCTATACTGTACAATAGATTTTTCTCAAGTTTTGGGCTATCATTCCCATCATCTTTTTATACAATACATATGACTAAGCTGGATTAGTAATGTCATTGGTTAATCTAAAACATTTGGAAGGCAACATATTAGGAAAACTGTCTACTATTATAAACAACTAGGAAAAACATGTTATTAAAATACACTATTTTCCAATTTGATCTCAATTACTTATACAAAAACATGCCTTAAATTTTTTTTTAAAAAAAACCTTGAGGTTTATCCAAATGAAATGGTACCATATCTATTCAAAAGAAATTGAACGTATGTATGTCCCAGTGTTAAACAGGTCTCCATGAGTGTCAATTTCACTACAAACTCATTCCCATTAAAACCAATATTACTATGAATTACTATGAACTACTACATTGTTTACCCATGAGCACTTCTGCCTTCACCCCTATGCATTTGTTAATCTGCTCATGCAATCTTGAGGCTCAAACAACATCTTGGTTGCCAAGGTGGAGGGGGCCTATAAAAAGCAGCGAGATAAAAGAAAAAACAAACTCTTTCCTACCCTCTTGTGGTTCTTTTGATTTTTGCAGCCTAGCCTTAAATTAGACAAAGAGGAGCTGAGTTTGCAGTAGCTCTTGACAAATTAAAGGACCAAAACATTTCTGACTGCATGCAAGCACCACCCATGTCTGATTAAGAAAGAGGGAATGGTAAGAAACCAGCCAGACTAGCAGAGGTAACTTTTCACATGTATTGACCATAATAAGCCAAAAGGTATTCAGCTCTTCTTCCTAATTCCCTAATCAATGCTTTTATGACAAGTTTGTTCAAAAACACAGAAGAATCAGTGATTTATTGAACTGAGAAATAACTTTCAATGAATAAGGCAGGATTTATTTTTCTTTATTTGTAACTTGTGAAGTAACTATTGTAGCTGCAAGCTACCTCTGTCTTTCATCCTGGGTGAAAACCGCAATCTCTTCTTCCTTACAGAGGGAGGTGAAGGCAAACAGCTCAAAAGACTATTTCATCCTCATAACTCCAATAGCTCACTAGGACATGGCTTGTTGTGAATGAATACTACTGAGATACCGTAAATATTTATTTGATAAAAAGTTAGAAAGGGAAACACTAGTAACAAAAAGTTGGATTTCTTAAAAGGTCTGTTTCAACTCTTCATTAATCTTCAACATAGTCTACGTGTGGAATCTCTGCTCATTCATTAATACTATTTACACAATTTTGGCTCCAACCTGACCAAAAGCTTCAAGTGGCTTACAAGCCTCTGCTGCTGTCAAAATTAGTCTTTGTTCATAACATCATTACGCATGGCTCTCAGGTAGTTCTTTCCTCCCACACTTGCTCACTTTGCAATTTCTCTGATTCTTTCACATGAAACAGACTTTAGAAAAACTTGGGCTGGATATTAGCTGAGTATTCCTCCTCCTGACTGGTCCAACGTTTTGCTTGTCTCTGTGGTTTGCAAGAAATTGCTTTCATTCTCTATCTTTTGAAGGTACTTTTTGTTCATTGCCTTTCCTGTCTGAATCCTTGAGTTTGCCAGACCCACATCCTCTCCTGTGTTTTCTCTTTTCCCTGCCAAAATTTAGGCAAAATGAAGGCCAATGCTGTTGAACTTCCCGTGGGCTCAACTAAATTCTAACATTCTGGCAGTGTCTGGATGCAGTTTAACTAAACCATGGGCTTCTCGGCCCAGTTTTCTGGTTTCACACGATATAATACAATAAGCAGACCACAAAGATGCACTGGGTATATATCGTATCCTAGATTACACTATGGATAGTCCGCAATGATATTTCTTGTGAAGAAACATGACCCAAAGATGCTGAATTATTCCATCTCATCCCATTCTCTCCTAGAAGAACTGTGATGGTTTTTTTAGTACTCTTCTCCACAGCTCTTCTTATAGAAACGTAGCTGCAAACATAAAATGGAAGACCATTCCCAGGTCAGAGCAGGTTTTTTTAAGAAGGCTAACCTGAAGTCTAAACAGCTGAGAATTTTTGATATGAGAACCTCCTAAAGAAATCAGAGAGGAAGGAGGAATTTGAACTTGCTTGGTGTGGGTGGAAATAATAATAAACACAGAGCAGTTTTGGAGTTGAGTGACACAGAAATACTATAAACGAACAAATAATGGTGACAGATCTTCACTCTCACCAATATGAGTTCCAAGCATGGACATATCCATAGATTTGTGTGCATATTTGTTTTCGGGAATAATTTTTTACCCAATGTTATTCAGGAATTTGGCATTATTTGGCTCTAAGCGAAACAAATTCCACTTTCCAAAGTTGTACCAAAAGAGAAAGTGTAAACGAACAAGCTTGCTTTTACGGTTTGATGCTTGATATTGTTCTCTTTTTAAAAACCTTTTGTCCTTGAGAAAATTCTTGGATGCTGCTCCCTGGCAGGAGAGCTGAGGTGAGTCATCAACTAGGCTTGTTAGCTGAAACGTGCCTCTCCATCACAGCAGCCAGCCTCAGGAAGAATGAAAAGGAAAAGTTATCTTCTAAGACACAGAAGGCTTTCGTAATGCTCTAACTGCCCTTGATTCAAGGCAAGATGGCTTGATGAAGAATCCTAATTCAAAATCCAGATGTTTTCCATTCTAGGGCTTCTTCCTCTGCCAGGACTTTCCATGTGACAATCCTGCTCAGTTTTCCAATTTAAACTCATTCTGTCTGTCCTGAAGGAGCATTTGTGAGATCTAAATGTTACCTTGAGCTTCACCAGGAAGAACAAAATGGCAATCTAAAAAGATGAACTGATGCATGGATTTGTGGGATAGGGAAATATTTTTATAAAGAAAAGAAACAGGCACAGAGAAAACCAAACAGTACATTTGGAACAGGTCTACGTGGGTCTTAAACAGAAGACCAGACATATTGTTTCAGCGAATCTGATTCTATGGGAGTGTTGAGACAGACTGGTCTTTTGAACATCATCAGTATGATGATGCAACTTGCCTGGCTAGCTTTCTAGAGGCAACAGAAAAAAGGAAGAGGAGGGAGAGTAGCCTCTATCTTCTTAATAATGTACCATTCCCCCTCTGACCATATACTTTTGGATGTGCTGGGCTATATAACCATCATCCTAAAACAGGGGTGTCAAACTTAATTTCATTGAGGGCCGCATCAGCATTGCGGTTGCCCTCAGGGGGCTGGGTGGGTATGGCCAGGGTGGGCGTGGGCTACTGGGTGGGCGTGGCTAGAGTGCGTATGGCCTACTGAGTGGGCATGGCCAGCTCTACATCGTTCGCATCAAGGGTGCCTATGGGGGCCTGGGCAGGAGTGGGACAGATCTGAGGGTCTTTGGCAGAAGGAGGGTCTCTGGGCCAGGGCCAATGCAGTGGGGGCCGTTCCCTCACTGTTGCCACGATGGCTTCGTGGGCCACATGAAACCACTTCGCGGGCCATATCCGGCCCCCGGGCCTTGTGTTTGACATGTCTGTCCTAAAACAATATGCCCATTGGCTGAGGATGACAGGAATTGTAACTAAAACAGAAAGAATTCCATGTTGGTAAGACAGAACTAGAATAATGAAATGCCATACATCTAAAGCAGGCATGTCCAAAGTCTGGCCCGCGGGCCATTTGCGGCCCGGGGGGCGGTTTAATAACGGCCCTCTAACAGCCCTCCTTGCTCTGTGTAAATGCGGCCCTCCCACGGCCCTCCCTTCTGATTGAGGGCGGCAAGCAGAAGACTGTCTGCCACAGGAGGGAGGGCGGTGAGAGGGTGTTTCTGAGCAGCATATGGAGTCTCGGGTGCTGCCAGATCCCCTCCTTCTTTTCCCCCTTCTCTCTCTCTCTCTCTCTCTGTGTCTGTGTGTGTTGGACCCGCGGGGAACAGCTGGTAGGGAGGCGGCAGTCCGGCATTTCCCCCCCTCTCGTTTGTGTATGTGTGTGTCGGACCTGCGGGGAATGGCTGGTAGGGAGGCTGGTAGGGAGGCGGCAGTCTGGCATTTCCCCCCCCTCTCATTTGTATGTGTGTGTGTGTGTGTTGGACCCGCGGGGAACGGTTATTAGGGAGGCAGCAGTCTGGCATTTTCCCCCCTCTCGTTTGTGTGTGTGTGTGTGTGTGTGTGGGACCTGTGGGGAACGGCTGGTAGAGGTGGTGGCAGTCTGGTGTTTGCATCTCTCTGTGGGCCCGACACACAAACACAGGAGGTAAACAACGCCGGACCACCGCCTCCCTAACAAACCTCTCCTGCGTGCGGAGAAATGCCCATTCCCTCTGCTGAGCCATCCCAGTTGCTTGCATTGCAGAAGGCAATCATTTGGAACAAAGACACGAGATTTGGCATTTCTCCGCCCGCGCTGATCTTGCCCTCCTTACAGTCTCCCTCTCTTTGTTTCAGCTTGCTTTCTGCATTTGGGATGAAGACTCGAGAGAGGGAGACTGTAAGGAGCGCGAGATCAGTGTGGGCTGAGAAACGCCGAATCTCGAGTCTTTGTCCCAAATGCAGAAAGTGCTGATCTCGCGCTCCTTACAATCTCCCTCTCTCGAGTCTCCATTCTTTGTCGCAAATGCAGAAAGCAAGCTGAAACAAAGAGAGGGAGACTGTAAGGAGGGCAAGATCAGCACGGGCTGAGAAACGCCGAATCTCGAGTCTTCATCCCAAATACTTGCCTTCTGCAATGCAAGCAACTGGGATGGCTCAGCAGAGGGAATGGGCATTTCTCCCCACGCGCTGATCAGCGAGTGCAGAGAAACGCCGATTCCCTGTGCGCCCTTACAAGATATGGAGGTGCTCCAGGGAAGTAACTGGGATGGCTCAGCAGAGGAAATGGGCATTTCTCCGCACGCGCTGATCAGCGGGCGCGGAGAAATGCCGAACCTCGAGTCTTCATCTCAAATGTAGAAAGCAAACTGAAACAAAGAGAGGGAGATTGTAAGGAGCGCGAGATCAGCGCAGGCTGAGAAATGCCGATCTTGTGCTCAGATTGTTGGGGGCAATCTCGCTCCAGCGTCTCGGCGAGCACACTGGGCCGTCCCGCTCCTTGGGGCTCGCTGCTACCATGGGGGCCGGCTCGGGGATTTGTTTCTGCAGGTTAAATCAGAACCAAGCAGCAAGTGAAAAAGTTAGCAGCAGTAGCGGGAGTGGTTTTAATTGCCAAGCGTCCCCATGGAAGTCAATGGAGGCACCGCGGCTGGCCTTTTGAGTTGGTGAGTGAATGAGAGTGAGAGAGAAACATTTATTGAGCAGTGTGAGTGAATGAGAGCATGAAAGAGGCTTCTTGGAGCAAGAGTGAGGGAATGAGAGAGCGAGAGAGAAGCTTTTGCAAACAAAACATGAGTGAATGAGACCGAGAGAGAAACTTTTCCAAGCAAAGGTGAGTGAATGAGAGCGGATGGGGCAGGGCACCTGTATGTCTCCCCTTAGGCTCCACTGTTCTGTCAAGCCTCTTGTTTTGCACATAAAATACATTGTGAAAACTCAGCTGTCAGTTGATCTTAATATTATAAAATGAAAAGTATGCCATTTGCAATTAACTTGGCATAAAATAATTCATTTGCATTTAATTGTAATTGTTCAAAGAATGTTCGGAAAAATGTTTGGCCCTCCAGCATGTTCACTTCATCCAATCTGGCCCTCTTTGAAAAAAGTTTGGACACCCCTGATCTAAAGTATATAGGTCTGTATTTTCAAATTTAGGGCATCTGACTAACAACAATCCATGAAACCTAAAGAAGAAATAACTTCATAAAAATCTTGCCTTTAATCAGGCAAACAAAAGATTCAGCAGTGAAGAAGCCTGGAAAATCACTTAGAGACAGATTTTTTTTTGTAGCCAATCTTTGGATTTCATGCATACATATTTAAGTGTTTCAGGTAAGAGAAATGCTATATCAAGAGTTTCCCCATCTGTGATTTGTCAGTTCCAATTCCTTTCTATTATTTGCTATCAAACTATCCATCCCTCTGAAAGCAAAGAAAGAGTTTTGTACTGCAAAGATATTTCTTTGTCTCTGATTAGGAATGTGGAATGCTTCAAATCTAAAGCCAAATGTATGCTAGAGAGCAAGGATGAGCAGGCACACATGAGAAACATTATGACATTTATCTCTTCTAATTGTTCTGCAACTTACTACAATTCCTATGTTTTAGAGCAGGAAGAGAAGCTATGAGAAAGGGACCATTCAGGCAGATCAAAGGCTGCATTAGGAGTTGAATTATAAAACAGCTGTACAGCTTCCTTACTCTTTCCATATCAAACATAGTTAATACAATTAAGCTGATTATGCTTCTTCAAGCTCTTATGGGCATCATTCTTTTTGTTGACATGTCAGTGTTAAAGACAGCAATTTTAAAATCATCTTTGTACTAGACTTTGTTTTTATCTGCTGCCATTAGGCAAAAGTGTAATACCAAGGTTACATTTCAGCCTCTGCCATCTCTGTGTCAAGAAATGTTTTATGTATTGTTATTAAATGCAGGAAAAGTATAAACTGTGAATACTGGTAAATGTGTAATAATTAAAGCGAGAAAAGATTTTCAAGTGATGCAGTTTAAAATAATTGTGTGATTCTGGCTTCTTCTTGAAACATGTAATTGTTCCGTATACTGCAATTAAAGGCCAACTTTACATCATCATTAACTAATGGTGGAATATCAGGTGGTTGTTCAATTAAGAGGCAATCCCACCTCCACCTCCCACATCCTCTTCGCTCCCTCCACATGTTTTAACTATATGTTGATTGGGATTTCTATTTTTATTCTTTTAAAGACATTGAATTATTAGGTTTTTTTAATGTTTTAATGCTGGAAGATACCCAGAATCGTTTGCTACAAGATGGGCAAATTCAACGAACAAATAAATAAATAACATCCTGATTCTACCATCTTGGAAGTGGTGGGGAATCTTCAGTTCACAGTCAGACTTCCTCAGGAACAATTTGTTGGAAGCAACATGTCACAGTGAGCTCACCCAAAGGAGGACAGAGCCACCTAATCAACTCAGCAGGATGCCTAAGGTTTCATTTGATTCCAGATGGCTTTTGAAATTAGACTGTCACATATTTACCACATATTGCTCTCTCCTGACTTAATTGTTATTTGATGAGGGGGCAAAGGAGAGTTCAGTGCAACAAGGCCATATCCAATCTCAAATGATTTTGATTCTCCAACTTGAGAGCTAAATTCATGCAAAATCAGAACAAGATTGTCTAATTCTAACCCTGACACAAAATGCCACTATTTTTATGGGATCTGTAGAATACCTTTCAAAATCAAGTTTCCCAGGTCAAGGTGGCTTACAGTTTTATTTTCACATTTATTTGCCGGTTTTTGTGTGAAAACTAGCAAGTCTGAACAATGAAATTATACCATAAAATGCAACAACTGAATTATGCAACACTAAACATACAAAAGCAGCAGCTGCCACAATTGTTTCTAATTATGTATGTATATTTAAAATCAACACAAAAACTGCTTTAAATGCCCCCTCCCATTTGTTGTAGCACCAAAGAGTGATCATTTATCTAAATTTTACTTTTCCCCAGGCTTCCTGTCTATTCTAGTGCCAATCTCAAAGAAAGGGCACTCAGGACTGACTAAGATTCTGGTAGTGTACTATCTAGGCTTCTGAGTTGACCAGCTAAGAAGGGATCTCATATGGGGTTAAGGATTCTCAGAAACAGTGTTCCAAGGAATTTCAATATTGTTGCTGGGGCTACCTTACTTCATGGCAGCCATGACATGTGGCAGGTTACACAATGGGTATTTTTTCCCTACTGGTAGGGGGAAGGATGATTCAAAGCTGAGAAGTTTTAAATATATTTCCTTGTCATGGTCAGACCATTTCCTGTTGAGGTTTAAACTTATAACAACTATTATCCTCTGAGGAGTGTGGGAACTGTTAGCACAGTCTGCCCCAAGAATTCCAACATATTCCACAGGGCTCTGGAGAATTTCCCAATGGTGGGTGCTCTTGTTGAAGTTCAGTCACCCTGTGGAATCTGGGCAGGCAATATAATTGTTTCAAACGGAATATGAGTAAAAGCTCATTATCTAGATGACTTACAGCTGTAAGAAGAAGCAATGTTTCTTCTTCCCAGTTGTGGCTTTTCCCTATTGCTCAGCAAGTGGCTCAAAGCCTTCTGAAATCTTGGCCTGGTGTGCAATCATAGAGAAGCCTCAGCCATTCGCCTTGTTGGCTAGACACTTTTGAGGATAAAATTGATAAGGTTGCTGATTGTGCCAAAGCTGGGCACATACCATGGTTATAAGTCTTTGTGATTTCAAAAAGCACTCCAAAATAGGAGTTCTGGTTTCCTAATCTTCTGAAACAATTGCCATGGATGTCTGTACTGTACATTTCTTTAAATGGCACGATTGTAAGCATTGTGCTATTTGTGTAATCCCTAAGAAAAAAATAATAAAGTAACACCTACTCAGAAAATTGTAGGAAACAAGAAGAGTTGTAATGGTTCTCTGTTTTTATGAAAGGGTAACGGGAGGAAACTACAGGAACAGTTTTACTGTTTTATTGAATGCATAGTTTGACTGATCACAAGGTAAATAAATTCTAGTATTTCCTAATGCTCTCAAATATGAAACAAAGCTGTTGGAATTCTTTCCTCTATATGCTATTTTTCAATGTGTGGAAATGGTTTTGTATGAGTCCATTCCATTATGTGTAGCCCATTAAGTACATTAGTGTCACTCCTGTACTGTAGGAAATAATTTAGCCTATTATCAGGTTTGTGTTCAGGAAAGAGTGACTGCTACAGATACCACGGGAATTGTGTGAGTGAATTTCCACTACAACTGTATATTTTTGTGCTCAAGTCAAAATTATCATTGGGAAATAGGAAAACCTATTCTAGAGTCACATAGTTCTCTTGGTCCAATTTCTATTTTCTTGGAGTCAGCACCTACTTGAGGCTTCTTACTACCACCAGTGACTAGTTCATGACTTACATCATCTCAGCTGGGGCCCAATGCCATAGTGTGCCTACCAGTTCAATCTTTTTTTCACCTGTCCCAAACCTTTTCCTTTTTTTTTCAGCTCCCCACCCCCTTGCCCGACAAGTTAGCTGCTTCTTTTTTCATGCTTGTTTTCCATAATCCACTTCCTCAAAAGCTGAATGAAGTGAAACTGTAATGGGGGGAGACAGCAGCCAGGAAAAGGGGAATATAATCAAAGTGGAAACCTCATCACCTCCGGCAGCCAATCAGCTGTGCCTTTTAGCTATCTCCATAGCAACAAGAATCTCCTTAGCAACTGCCTTAATCTTCAAAGCAAAGGATAGGGTCTGGGAAACCCTCCATGACGGGATCATGTCTCTTGGACGTAACACATTGCATCCAAAGACCAACATGTATGTATTCTTACTGATGTTTGGGGAAATTGTTTGCTCATAGCCCAAAATTCCACAGACTGATAATGCCAAATGTAGTCACAATCTGAATCTGAGATAAGTGTGCATATTCTTCTTTTGCCTTCACTATAGTTAGCTATTTCTATTAGACTGGATCAACTCTGGTGCTCTCCCATGTCTATTACCTCCCCCTTTCGTATTTTTCAATGCAGAGTATTGTAAGGCAAGAAGACTGAATGATCTCATTTTTTCCTTCCTTCTCCTCATTTCCATCATTCCCCTTTCTAAGTGAGTAAAATTTCACACAAAGCTCTCTGGTAAAGCTCAGTCTAAAGCAGGCAGATAGAACTGATTCCAGCTGTAGAGCTCCATGTCTTGTGCATGCACGCACACACAGACACGTCATACTTATCCATATTAGCTGAGCCTTCAGCTTTGTAATGGTACCAGGAAGCTAAAGATTATGGTTTAAAACTTCCTACTCAACAAAAGCAAATATTTCTAGCTAACTGGCCAGATAATTGTTCCAAGCTGCCCAAACTAGTCTCCTTTGAATATTTTGACCAAATACTTGACCAAAAGTAGTACAACATTTCCAAGTTGCTGTCAATGGCTACCCTGGCTGGGAATTCTGAGACTTGTAGTTTCACGATAACAGGGAAACTTCAGGCTGGGGAAGACTGCTCTCAAGAATGCAGCTATCTAGGTATACAAGACAGAATATTTTCTTCTGAATGGTTCATTCATAAAGAACAACTTGACTTGTGCAAACCATTTAAACTCACAGAACTCCTGAAAGAAAATTGAAGCAACCAATGCCAATCTGGCTTCAATCTTGGTAGAAAAACAAGAACAGCAATTTCATTAAAAAGAAACTAAAAGAAAGAACACAGATTAAAAATAAATAAGAAAAGGTCATGAAATAATTGGGAAAGTCAACTGAAATTAGTAAAGCCATGCAGCATTTGATCCAAAGATCTCCAGAAGTAAGTTTGTGACAGAAGGGCCAAAAGACAATACACATTTTACTACATAAACATTAATAAAATGAACAGGAAAAACACAATAGTATTTTTTTGTTAAGATTCTTTTTTATGTCAATGATGTTTGCAGAGATAAACCATTCTTGCATTTTCCTTAATGTTCTGAGAAAGTAACCCTTGCATTGAATTGGGAGTTACTACGCAAATCATGGAATTTACTAGAGAAATCTTCTAAATAATAGCCACATATTTTAAAATCCATGGAAACATTTGTGGGCCAATTGGGATGAAAAGCAAATGTAAAATTTAGGGGTTTTTTTAAAAAGGAAAAAAGGACAACAAATGGAATCACAGTCCTGCAAACGTCAATGCTGAATGGAAAAACAGTATGTTCAGAAACATTTAGGAAAAAAGCAGTCTTAGCAGCCGCTAAGATTTTTAAAGCAACAAATCCCAAATTAACCTAGTCTTACTTCTTTGGAAAAAACAACTGATTTTTTTAGGCAAGAAGCATAAGATTATTGGACATATTTTTTTACTTTGTGGCTATCATCAAATAGCCTTGGAAATAGGTTAACAACTGAAAATAATCTCAGAACCCAGAAAATTAGGCACAAAGCAGCAAAATGAGATTATTTTAGGATGATCACAAATTTTTGCATGGAGGAGGAAGGGGATCTGGCTACAGGACAACACTTCTGAAAACATTTTAAGAGCGAAATAGGTAAGAAATGGAATGTGAAACAGTGAGGGCAAAATTATTTATTAATCGGAGCAAGTGGTAAAATAGTAAAGATTACTATAAGAATCATTCACGTTTTCTCACACACAGGAAGAATGTTTCTTTTGTTTGAGAATTGAATATGCTTACAACTTTAGCCTGAATTGGTATAGCCCAAGAAAAGTGTTATGATCTGTCTCTGCTAAAAGAATGAACTGGGCCAAAAGAGATATTGTCAATGCCATTTTAAAATCCCATTAATAAAAATGTTGAAAGGGATGCGGTGGCTCAGTGGATTAGGATGCTGAGCTTGTCGATCAGAAGGTCAGCAGTTTGGCGGGTCGAATCCGAGTGCCGCGTAACAGAGTGAGCGCCTGTTACTCATCCCAGCTTCTGCCAACCTAGCAGTTTGAAAGCACGTAAAAATGCAAGTAGAAAAATAGGGACCACTACGGTGGGAAGGTAACAGCGTTCCGTGCTAGTCATGCCGGCCACATTACCACGGAGACGTCCTCGGACAAGCGCTGGCTCTTTGGCTTTGAAACGGAGATGAGCACCGGCCCCTAAAGTTGGAAACGAGTAGCACGCATGTGCGGGGGAACCTTTACCTTTATTAATAAAAATGTTATTTTTAAGGATTTAGGACGCATTAAAACTGCTATTTTCAAAATCTTAAGGCCAATAGCTGAACAAAATACTGGGAAGGATTCAAAGGCAAATCCTACCCTACCCTCTATCCCCACCATCACCACTTTGACAAAACAAAAATAAAGGACTTATAGGAACAAAGAAGTTATGAACATTTAGGAAAGATTAAAAAAGCAATTGCAAAACTGCAGATAATTGTTTCTCAATGTCAGAAAAAAAAGATAAGCAATATTGGCTGTAAATTATGGGGCTTATAATTGGGCACACCCAACAATAAACTGGGAAAAGTTTTATTAGAGAAATGAATCTTCAACTGATCCATACGTTCAATTTGATATTTTACCACAAACATTGTAAACGTTTCGCTGTCTTTTTAGGGACTCCACTCACATAGAACTATAAGAAAAGAATACCTAAACAAGCAGGTTTTAGCAATGAGCCCTTCTGTGAGAGAGATGGGCGGTTAATAAGTTTGATATATAAATCTGCAAGAAATCCCTTTTCTATTCACCTTATGGAAGTTCCACCTGGTCTCAGAATGATGACTGGACCCTAACTGCCGTGTGACTATCTATGGAAAATAAATACATCTCCTTTATTAGAATAATTGCCAAAGTCAAGGATCCAGAATCAGGAGTAGCCTAGTCACAAAAAGCCAAAGTTCATCAGGGATACATTCTGTTCAAAAATTGCAGTGTAACCTTTTTAATTTTGGAAGAGATAGCACAGGTAGCCCTCGATTTACAACTGCAATTGAGCCCAAAATTTATGTTGCTAATTGAAATATTTGTTAAGTGACTTTTGCTGCATTTTATGACCTTTCTTGACACAGTTGTTAGGGGAATCCCTGCAGTTGTTAAGTTAGTAACACGCTTGTTAAGTGAATCTGGCTTCCTCGTTGACTTTGCAAATTAGAAGGTTGCAAAAGAGGATCACATGACCCCTGGGATGCTGCAACTGTCGTAAATATGAATCAGTTGCCCACCGTCTGAATTTTGATCATGTGACCACAGGGATGCTGCAGTGGTTGTAAGTGTGAAAAACAGTCATAAGTCACTTTTTCCAGTGCTGTTGTAATTTTGAATGGTTGCTAAATGAACTGTTGTAAGTTGAGAACTTCCTGTACCTTACCTCCCTCCAATATATGAGTTTAGTAAATAAAACACAGGCAGACCTCCTGTGGTCTGGACATATGGCTAAGTGGAAACTGGAGGGCAGTGCAATCTGAGACACAAACCTTTGCTGGATGCTACACAAGCAAATTATGCCAACATTTTCTTTGGAAAACCCAGTTTAAGAGAAGAACTCATGGCACTGAGCGTACGCAGGGAAAAGGGAGACTTTAAGAGCTACCAACTAAATCATGACCTAGAGATATTAACAACGGGACCAAATCTGGAAAGCAGGTCTCATAAAAAGGAATTTGAAAATAGAAATTATTCGTCACTGAATATACTCTTTGAACTCTGGGAACAGAATTTGGAGGGTAAAGTCAAATGGCCTCAGGCTGGATAATAAAAGCACCTTACTCTACATCTTTTCCCATCCCACAACCCTTGGGGACGGAAGGAGATTTGACTGATTATATGGGTAAAGAAATATAGAGCTCACTTTGGGGAAGGTATGAGGAAGCCATCAAGGAAGGACTTGGACAAGAGATTATACAGCCCAAAGATAAAAGGAAAAGACATGTAAAAAATCTGCCATGTTTTTGCTTGGTATGGATGGGCCAGTCTTACTATAATAAAGTAGCATTCCTGGAATTTCTATACCATGTTTCTTGACCTAGCCTACTTTGAAGGGTTGACAATGTGTTATCAATTCAATGTGAATTCTTAGCAGTCACCCATCTCTGCTATAACCAAATCTATTAATTATGCTGAACTATCCTTCTTTGTCCCTTATTCCCAGTATTACGGACATCTCAAGGAGTTGGGCTTGGCATACTACAATACAATCAATATTCTTCATTGGCCAAGTGTGATTGGACACACAAGGAATTTGTCTTTGGTGCATAAGCTGTATCCAGTGTATATTGTATCTTAAATGTGATAATTTGAGTCACTTTGCTTCAAGTGAGATTGATTGTTCTATAATCCAATTTTTAATTTCTTGGCTATCTGTAGTAGTCTCAGAAATCTTCCTCAAAGCATCAATACTCACTTTATCCTGCTTTTTCAAAGTCCAATTTTAACTTCCATGGAGTGTCATAGGAAAAACTACTCCCCTTGCCTGCATGATTCTGATTTTCATTAGTATAAACTTGTCAGGGCATCTGAATATATTTTTCCAGGTGTCCATCTACCATGTGGCTAGAGACAAAAGAAAGTGAGAAAAATTTACTGTAAACAATAACGTGGGATAGTGTGCTAGCCTTTTCCTTCAGAGAAGTCATTCAAATGGTATCAATTGTTGTGAAGGGATTTCATTTCATTACCAAAAGATAAGAAAACAAAGAAAAAGAAAAGATCTAGTAGATAAGAAAGAGCTGATTACAAGAAACAAAATATGAGTCTCAAATTACTGTTGAACCTGAATTATTATTTAACTGTCTGGATTGTTGAAACCCTTGTTACTGAGATATGGTATCTTAGCTGAGAAGGGATAGATTGAATCCCTGGTCAGTCTTGAAATACACAGAGTGATCTAAAGTCAATTTCTCTCATTCTAACCAACCTACTAGGATTGTTAGGAAGGTAACTATCATGCATGTTGCCTTGGTATGATACTGAAAGAGAGACCTAACAATAATGCCTTTTATACAGTATGATGTCCATATCATATTTTATACAGTGAGATGTTTGTATAGTGGCAAAAATATTCCACTGGCTAAATTCTCCGTTATGTTACAGCTCTCAAATCAAATGTTGAAGGCTGGCTAAGAGAGAACGTGCTGAAATTCAGTCAAGGTGCAGTTAGTAAAGTAAAAATTAACCTTGGGGACTTAGGTTGAACCAATTTTGGATGAGCTTGAATTTTCTCTGAAACAGTAGATCCTCATTTCTCATTGGATTCACAGGAGGTGTGAGTGATAGAGGCCCTCTATATGTAGTGCCCCAGCTGCCTGTCTCCTTAGGCCAGTCCAATTAGAATACGTATTTGCATCTCAGTTAGAACCTCAACCCCTGACTAATATAATGTCCAGAAACTGAAGCTAGTACAAACTATGGCAATTAAACTATACACTGCAATAGAGGACAGGGATTGTATGCTAATAGATCTATACTGTTGTCAATCGCTTACTGGATGCAATTTAAGATGTTGGAATTGATCTTTAAAGTCCAAACATCACCTTCTCATTATAATCCACAATTCTTAATATCTGTAGGAGACTCTTTTGAAGGTATCCCTGTTATCAAAGGCCCATCTCTGTGGTACACAAGGGAGGGCTTTCTCCTGCACTGTTCCAAGGTTCTTCAACACATTCTCTCAAAAGTTGCATTTGGCCCTGTTCTCTCAGTAGTTAGAAAATCTATAACGATGTATCTTTTTAAACTCTAAGTTTAAAACAACTTGAGTAGCAATTTGGTGCCTTAATTTTAATTTATTTATTTATTTTATTTTTATTTTTATTCCATTTATATCCCGCCCTTCTCCGAAGACTCAGGGCGGCTTACAAGCCGGCTTACAAGCTTACAGTTTAGCTGAGCACTGCAGCCAAAATCCTTCCATATGGCAAGAAAGAGATCTGTTTCAGGTGTTGGGTTTCACAATGTGTAACAGGCATGAGATGCCACAAATGGGCTTGCAGGCAGAATCCAAGGGAAGATTTTTCTGTCAAGTCCTATTGAAAATTCTCCGCAACTTGAATGCAAGAATGCTGGATTGGAAAAGAATAATGTATAGGAACTTCCTGCTGATCTGCAATGATCAATATTTTGATAGCTATTCAAAGGAATAATGCCCTGCTAAGTCTAATAATTTTAATAATAATTGCTGGCTGACGATTATGTATGTTGCAATTCCAGCACATGTGAAGGACCCCCCGGAAGACAAAAAGCCGATTTTAAGTTCAACAGCAAAGGGCCACAAAGCCTTGCAGAGATGCTGAGTGATGTTGGGTAAAGAGGAAGGAAAATGGGCTAATGACTAAAGTGTTATCACAGGCTGCACCTACCCATGAGTCACTGGATGCACAGATCCTGCTCTGAATCATGCATGTGTCTTTTTTGTTAATGTTTTGCAGTTCAAAGGAAAGCCCTTTTGAAATCTTTTATCTCTGCATTGGAATTTGAATGGGGAAAGCAGAAATACGAGAACACCAGAAAACTCCTGAGATTTTCAGCTCTATTTTAACACAGCTGCTACCACCTCCAGAACAGGTCTGCTTGATAGGCCCTGGGAAAATGCCACCATGGTCAGATTTGCTCAGTGTCTGACTACTATATAAGATATAGTATTTAAAAATATTTTTTAAAACCTGAGAAATTAAGGGAAAATGAAGTCCTTCAGCCAGGATACAAATGACAGAATGAAAAGTCAATATATTTATTCACAGTATTTTGGTATTGGACCTGGCACTCAATCTGAGAAAATTAGGGTTATTATGGGATGTTTTGGGGTAAGAGGAGTGCCCTGAATTCCTAAGGATTGGGATCCTGGGAGAGACAGTCTTGGGGGTAGCAGTTATTGACAAGGTGCCTAAGGAAGAAAATTTTTGATGCCCAATTGCTCTGCACAGGTAACATGAGCGACAGTTTCACCAAAGCTTTCCTACGCTGTTTCTTTCTTCAACTTCTTCCATTTTGAGACAGATTGACAGAATAGAGGAAATGGGAAAAATAGGAAAACAGAAGTATATAAGGCCAACTCAAAGCCTATACTGAAGGACTGCCTTTAAACCTCAGTTTATCCAACTCTATGGACTACTAGACAAATATCAACTTCCGGTCTCCAATGGTCAGATCAGGGATTTACTGCAAAGAGTGTTTTTATGCTATTAACATAGAAAAACAAAGTCCGTAAACAGACACCTACACACAGTTTAAAGAAATGGAGCTCAATAAACATTTCTACCCCACCACGCCCAATATTACACACCCACAAATTTCTGGCATACTGCCCTCTCCTGCAGACACACTGTTCTAGCTGAGCTCTGTACACAGACAACATAGCACATGAATATGTACAATTCCACCGTTAACCTTTTAACATCACACAGCCTGCTTAAGCACACACACGTGCAGGCACTGGCAGCCATGCACCCATTATCCAAGACGAAAAAAAACACCACACTGAGACTGACCTCTACAAGATCACAGTAGCATTTCATTCCTAAAGCTCTCTAGCTTATACAGCTAAGCATATGCTCTCCAAACCAATACAAAGTGTAAGCATCTGTTCTAAAGTATCAGGTCCCACTCTCTTTTTTAAATTCACACATGGAAGAAATTAATCAAGCCCAGGAAATAGAGGGCAAACTCAGAAACTCTTTCTGACCTCTACAATCCCATCTGACAGACAACAATGAAAATCTTCACTATTTCAGGCTAGGTAAAGTCTGCAAAGGCTGCATCAATCACAATAAACTATCACCAAAGTCACTGAAAGACGGCCTCAAGCCAAGTATGTCCACAAAGACAACAACACATCCCAAACATGCACTATTTGGCAGGTTTCCCACAAGCTCAGGGAAAACAGCACTACAACCCATGTTTCAGAGGTAGCCTATGCTAGTCCAAGCAGTACTCAAATATAGTGATCGTATTTGACAGAGGGCACCCTATATGAGGGTCCTCCTCTGTTGCTTGCAAATCAGGGAGTACTGGAGACAGAGGGCTGCCTGTCTGTTTAGCCACAGGACAGGGCACACGGCAGTCTGACATTGTAGGCTGCCAGGAAGGACACCGGTCTCCTCTAGTCTCTCCTGACTGTCACAGCGCCCCACACACTGTTGCAAGCAGGACCCTGAACTGATTGTGCCCATCTTGTCAGGATGCATGCTTATAGAGAGATGCTTGCAGCACTAGACATGTCCTGTGTCCTCTCAGTAAGATTAAGTATGCAGCTGATGTAAGGCTCCCCTTTGGTTCCCCTTGATCTATCTCCCCGAGCCAGTGAAATCAGATCAGAGGCTGACTATCCAGAAGCTCATGCATACTCCCTTCCCAACTGTGTCTATCCACAGAAACAAAGCAGACAAAACCCAGATATCTCCAGATTACCTGGTCCCACCAGCCGACCAGCCATGGTTTTGCACAGGTCTCACAGAAAAAATCCACTAAGGGCATCTTCTGTTCTTGGCCAGTGAGCAGCAAGCACTCTCTGGGTTGCCCACCAAGGTGGTATTTCTCTTCTCCGGACACGTGGCTGATTGGTGGTGCCCCCTTTCCTTGGTGTTGGCAGGAAAAGCAGGGGTTAATTCCTCAAAGCTGTTCTTTCCACATGCAGGTTTGGGCCTTGCATGGCTCTTGCTGGCCAACCTGCCTTGCACGGTAACTCACATCTCTGTTGCGCCTCCTCTGGTCCTCCCCACCAGGGGGCCGTGGCTGAAGAAGATATGCCAGAAAGGCCCACACCTGAAAGCCTCACGTCTCTGGCTATGTTGCCGACAAGGAGGCGAATACCCAGAGTGCAAAGCTATCAGCAAGCACAATCCTCCTCAACTGTCTGGACAATGTGCTTCCCTCTCCTCCTCCTCCGGTCACATCTTCAGAAGAAACAATCCAGCGGCAGTTCAGAAAGACAGAAGGAAAAATAAAGACGGCAGCAGGCAGTCACCGCATGGAAGAACGGTTTCACCCA
This sequence comes from Vipera ursinii, assembly GCF_947247035.1. Lineage (NCBI taxonomy): Eukaryota > Metazoa > Chordata > Lepidosauria > Squamata > Viperidae > Vipera > Vipera ursinii. The sequence goes on along the minus strand of NC_139513.1, from coordinate 174,707,790 downwards.
GGTGGAGCAAGAGGGAGATTCCCAGCCATTTCTGGGTACCACATGGCATGCATCCAGCTAGCAAGGCAGGCGCTGCATTGCTAAAAGGCACGTTCCCATCATCTCTTTGGTGTGCGTTTGAGGGCAGCGGTCACCACGGAGACGGTAACTCCTAGTATGGCCTCAGCTGCAGCTTTGTTCCCTGGCTTGGCATGCATGTGTGTGTGTGTGTGTGTGTGTGTGTGTGTGTCTGTCTGTCTGTCTGTCTCTCTCTCTCTCTCTCTCTGCTTGTGTGTGTGTGTGTGAGAAAGAGTGTGAATGCACACTTCTCTCACTGCAGCAATGGGTGGATGGGATATGATGTCAGGTGGTGATGAGGGAGAGAGGGATAGAGAGAGAAGAAAGGGTGTGGAAAGGAGGGAGGGAAGAGGAGGGGCAGGAGAGAGGAGGTGGTTAAAGGCGCACAGAAGCAAGAGCTGGCCAAAGAAGGAGGCGGCGACAGCACAGCAGGGGGAAGCGAGAAGAGCCAGGGGGAGGGCCGCTCTGCAAGGATCTAAATTAGCCAGATTTTAAAACTCAGGACCTCCAGAGGTCAGAAGGGCTCTAGCCTCCTCCCCGCAACCTCCCACAGACAGTGACTGAGGTCCCCTATCTTCTTGCCCCAAGGAGGAAATGGATGGACACCAGACATAGATTTAATGTTCTGGGCAGCTGCCTCTCAGCCAGGCATTCCTTATTGCCAGGAGTGGGAATGGAAGCAAGGGGATGAACAGAGCGGAAGGCAAGAGGCCATCTCTCCCCCACCCCCAACTCTGCAACCAAAGTGGGAATGGCATGGATCTGAGCAAACGGCAAAGGTTTCTTGCAGGGCATTGATGCTTCTGCCTATCGATTCTGACAAAGAGCCACCGGATCAACCATCAGCAGTATTATTTCCAGGTCTGGCATAGAAAGACATAACTCTAATGATCTCAAGCTGGAGCGATGAAGACAAGATCATAGGAAGAAGCTAAGAGTCTCTGTCCAAACTATAAATGTGAGGAAGTCACAGAAGTAAGGATTGTAGCCTAATAAGTACACATGCATTATATTTACTTAAGCACTGTGCTGTCAGTATTTAGTTATATTCTTCCTATATATCTATGCTGTGAATACCAGCTGGCCTGACCAGCTATTGATTTGGAATTTGTTTCTCAGAAGTATACAGTGCTAACTTTTTTTTAACCAAGAAGAAACTGTCGCAGCACGGAAAAAGTATTATCTGCTGCCCTTTCTTTGAAAACAACTGGTGTTACTCAATAAAACAAGAGTCGAAAGAATTTCGCACCCAGTGGGGCCAATGTCTGATCTCGATGGTTACAACTGGTGTGCAGTAGATGCATTTCAGTATCCTGCATATAAATATTCACTGCCCTATTACACAGGTGCCACAATGACCCCTCTAGCAGCTAGCCCATCAAAGAACCACCTGGCAATGCTAACAGGAAGTAGCTTTTACAGCAAAGGAACCACCTGCCCTCAACTGCCTTACTGCATCCTGACATCAGTTCCGTGATTGGAACATGGCAACCTGAACATCGGAGACCACAGAGGTAGGACATGACGCCCTTCAACAGGATATGCTGCTCTCTCATTGTGCAAATTCAGATTGTGGCGCACCTTCTTCCATCTTCCCAATGCCTATCTTATTCGGATTTTACACAACAAATCTGTAACTTGATTGCATGCTCCCAAAAGCGGGCAAAGGACACTCCTTACACCAGGAACATCACAAGAGAACAAAATCCAGATACCCTGCCCTAAAACTTTATTCAGATTCTTCTTGCATCCCAACCTGCTTCCCCTATTGCTTTGGCTGGCTTGGCCACCTGTCTTTTTCTCACTTGCTTAATATGAAGCAATTTCTACTTATTTAATATGCTTATTTTATATCAACATAAATATGCCAACAGGAATAAAATGCCGGTTCTCTCAAACACAGGCATGAATCTGTGTAGAGAGGCAGGAAATTAAACTTATTTTATCTTATAGGTTTTTATAAGAGCCGTAGAAGTGTAGTGGTTAAAATGCAGAATTGCAGGCTAACTTTGCCCACTGCCTGGAGTTTGATACTGACCAGCTCAAGGTTGACTCAGCCTTCCATCCTTCTGAGGTCGATAAAACGAGGACCCAGATTGTTGGGGGCAATATGCTGACTCTGTAAACCGCTCAGAGCATGCTGTAAAGCACTGTGCAGTGGTATATAAGTCTAAGTGTTATTGCTATTTTTATCTAACTTCTTAATAACAGACACTGCAAATTTACAAAAAAGATACCAGAAAATAATGTTCTGATTGCAGAGCCCTGTGTAAATAATGTGGGTGATAATTGAAGAGTAAACATCTTGTTTTGCACTGCCTGTTTGATACCTTTTTGATATTGGACATCAAGTAGGGAGGCAGTGTTGGAAACCGGAACAGCATTTTGGGAAGGTGTTTTTTTAAAAACTGCATGAAAGCTGTGTAGAAACTTTCCAAAGATTCATGAGCCTTATTCCTAACATGAGATCTTTCAGGTGCATTGGGAATTGCAAATTCCCAGATTCCCAAAAAGCATAAACAAGAAGTCTGGAGTTTCAATCTCAATATACTGGGAAAGATCCAAGCTGGAAAAGGGGGAAGCAGATATTTTAAAAAATAACACCCCAGCAAAGAAATGGCAGATGTAGAGGATACAGAGAAAATCTCAAAGAAGCTATGTAGCAACCATTACACAAATATCAGCTTAGCTCAGAAAGACAGGAGCAGGTGAGGAAGAAAGACAAGAATGGCCTGTCTTAATTCTGTTTAGTATAAGAGGAAGGAAAAGACAAACTCTGTCAGACTTTTAAGAATATATCATTATAGCTTGATATAATAGTGTTCTACTATATCTTGTGATGTCCGTTTCTTGACCTACTCTACCCTGAAGGGCTGGCAGCACAGTGGGATATTTAATGCCAAGTTATATTAATTTATCATTTATAGAGAAAAGCTAACATCCTACTGCATTTGTTAGGTCTGTCTGAGACTTGCTGGCAGGCATCCCTGTTGCCTGGATGGAGCGCCAATACAGCAAGAGTTCACTTAAATCTGTTTAAACTAGGCTAATAACAAGTTAAAGGCAGCAAACACCTTCTGGGGTAACTTATTTAACTTCAAGATTAAACTAAATCCAAAATAAACATGGTCTTCTAGTTTTTTTCCCCAGAAGAAAAACAAGTTGCTTCAGAGTAAATGGCAAAATACTCCACAACAGGGTTAGTAACTTCTTTTATACATTAGGACTATGAATCTTCTCCAGGTAAAGGGTGCCATCCTTGGACTTTGAACAATTTGTTGTTGTTATTAGTTGCGAAGTCGTGTCCGACCCATCGCGACCCTATGGACAACGTTCCTCCAGGCCTTCCTGTCCTCTACCATCTTCTGGAGTCCATTTAAGCTCACGCCTACTGCTTCAGTGACTCCATCCAGCCACCTCATTTTCTGTCATCCCCTTCTTCTAGTGCCCTCAACCTTTCCCAGCATTAGGCTCTTCTCCAGTGAGTCCTTCCTTCTCATTAGGTGGCCAAAGTATTTGAGTTTTAGCTTCAGGATCTGGCCTTCTAAAGAGCAGTCAGGGTTGATCTCCTCTAGGACTGACCGGTTTGATCACCTTGCAGTCCAAGGGACTTGCAGGAGTCTTCTCCAGCACCATAGTTCAAAGGCTTCAATTCTTTGGCGCTCAGCCTTTCTTATGGTCCAACTTTCACTGCCATACATTGCAACTGGGAAGACCATAGCCTTGACTATACGCACTTTTGTTGACAGGGTGATGTCTCTGCTTTTTAGTGTGCTGTCTAGATTTGCCATGGCTTTCCTCCCAAGGAGCAAGCGTCTTTTAATTTCTTGGCTACAGTCCCCATCTGCAGTGATCTTGGAGCCCAGGAAAATAAAATCTGTCACTACCTCCATTTCTTCCCCATCTATTTGCCAGGAATTGAGAGGGCCAGATGCCATGATCTTGGTTTTCTTAATGTTTAGTTTCAACCCAAGTTTTGCACTCTCCTTCTTCACTCGCAACAAGAGGCTCTTTAGTTCCTCTTCACTTTCTGCCATTAGAGTGGTATCATCTGCATATCTTAGGTTGTTGATGTTTCTTCCGGCAATCTTAATTCCAACTTTTGATTCATCTAGCCCTGCCTTTCTCATGATGTGCTCTGCATATAAGTTAAATAGGCAAGGCGACAGTATACAGCCTTGCCGGACTCCTTTCCCAATTTTGAACCAATCAGTGGTTTCATGTCCAGGTCTCACTGTTGCTTCTTGGCCCACATATAGGTTTCTCAAGAGACAAATAAGATGGTCTGGTACGCCCATCTCTTTAAGGACTTGCCACAGTTTGTTATGATCCACACAATCAAAGGCTTTAGCATAGTCAATGAAGCAGAAGTAGATGTTTTTCTGGAACTCTCTAGCTTTCTCCATGATCCAGCGTATGTTAGCAATTTGATCTCTAGTTCCTCTGCCTCTTCGAAATCCTGCCTGTACTTCTGGTAGTTCTCGATCCACATACTGCTGGAGTCTAGCTTGTAGGATTTTAAGCATAACTTTACTAGCGTGAGAAATGAGTGCATTGGTGCGATAGTTTGAACATTCTTTGGCACTGCCTTTCTTTGGAATTGGAATGTAAACTGATCTTTTCCAATCCTGTGGCCACTGTTGAGTTTTCCAAATTTGCTGGCAAATTGAGTGTAGCACTTTTACTGCATCGTCTTTTAAGATTTTGAATAGCTCAGCTGGAATACTGTCACCTCCACTAGCTTTGTTGTTGTTCAACTTTTCTAAGGCCCACTTCACTTCACATTTTAGGATGTCTGGCTCGAGGTCAGTGACCACCTCATTGTGATTATCAGGGATGTTAAGCTCATTCTTGTATAGTTCTTCTGTGTAATTTTGCCACCTCTCCTTAATCTCTTCTGCCTCTGTTAGGTCCATGCCATTTTGGTCCTTTATCATGCCCATTTTTGCATGAAACGTTCCTTTCATCTTTCCAATTTTCTTGAAAAGATCTCTGGTCCTCCCTATTCTATTGTTTTCTTCTATTTTTTTGCATTGTTCATTTAAGAAGGCATTCTTATCTCTTCTAGCTATTCTTTGGAATTCTGCATTTAATTGGGCATATCTTTCTTTTTCTCCCTTGCCTTTCGCTTCCCTCCTTTCCTCAGCTATTTGCAAAGCTTCCTCAGACAGCCATTTTGCTTTTTTGCATTTCTTTTTCTTTGGGATGGTTTTGGTTGCTACCTGTTGTACAATGTTGCAAACCTCTGTCCATAGTTCTTCAGGCACTCTGTCTATCAGATCTAATTCCTTAAATCTATTTGTCACCTCTACTGTATATTGAACAGGGATATGATTTAATTCATACCTGACTGGCCTAGCACTTTTCCCTACTTTCTTTAATTTAAGTCTAAACTTTGCAACAAGAAGTTCATGGTCTGAGCCACAGTCAGCCCCTGGTCTTGTTTTTACTGACTGTATAGAGCTTCTCCATCTTTGGCTGCAGAGCATATAGTCAATCTGATTTCTGTGTTGACTGTCTGGTGATGTCCATGTGTAAAGCCGTCTCTTGGGTTGTTGGAAAAGAGTGTTTGCTAAGACCATCGTATTCTCTTGACAAAATTCTATCAGCCTGTGCCCTGCTTCATTTTGTACTCCAAGGCCAAACTTGCCTGTTATTCCAGTTATCTTTTGGCTTCCTACTTTACCATTCCAATCCCCCATGATGATAAGAACATCATTTTTTGGTGTTAGTTCTATAAGGTGCTGTAGGGCTTCATAGAACCGGTTAATTTCATCCTCTTCAGCACTGGTGGTTGGGGCATAGACTTGGACTACTGTGATATTGAATGGTTTGCCTTGGATTCAAACTGAGATCATTCTGTCATTTTGAGGGTTGTATCCCAGTATTGCTTTTCCTACTTTTTTATTGACTATGAAGGCTACTCCATTTCTTCTGAGGGATTCTTGCCCGCAGTAGTATACCTGATGGTCATCTGAATTAAATTCACCCATTCCTGTCCATTTTAGTTCGCTGATACCTAAGATGTTGATGTTTAGTCTTGTCCTCTCTTATTTGACCACGTCCAGCTTTCCTTGATTCATGGATCTTACATTCCAGGTTCCTATGGAGAAAAAATCTTTACAGCATCGGACTTTCCTTTCACCACCAGACACATCCACAGCTGAGCGTCCTTTCGGCTTTGGCCCAGTCGCTTCATTCTTTCTGGCGCTACTAGTACTAGCCCTCTGCTCTTCCCCAGTAGCATATTGGACTCCTTCCGACCTGAGGGACTCATCTTCCAGCGTCATATCGTTTTGCCTTTTGGAACTGTCCATAGGGTTTCCATGGCAAAGATACTGGAGTGGGTTGCCATTTCCTTCTCCAGTGGATCACGTTTTGTCAGAACTCTCTGCTATGACCTTTCCATCTTGGGTGGCCCTGCACATTGAATTACGCAAGCCCCTTCGCCACGACAAGCCAGTAATCCATGAAGGGGTTGAACAATTTACTAATGACCAAAAAGAGAATGCTGACAGGACAAAATATAACTTAATTTAATTCACTTTTATTAAAAAAATGAATTAATGTGCAATATCATTAAAAATTTATATTTCTGTGGCCACTGTTCATCCACTTTAAACCGTCTTACAAGTCCTCAGAGAAACATCTGGAGAGATTTTCTTGAAAAATAGTGGTAATTTCCAGCAGATGAACCAACAGTGCCTATTGACGTCACTTAAGAGTATGAATTTTTATCCACAAACTCCATTTTCAGTTGATAAAGAACAAATCACTATACTTCTGTAACTCCTGAATTCAAGACAATCAGATCCTATAAATGTTTTTGGAAACAACAGTGAGGGGACAAAAGTGCTATTACACTTTCAGACAAATATCTTTTGTATTTCCCCATCTTCCTGATGGTCAGGCTGTGAGCATGTCACAGCTTACATAGCTAAAATAAATCATCCAAGCACAACATCAACAGGTTTAGGGGAATTTTGAGAGTGTAAACAAATGTTTGGAGTGGAAACCGACCCTCCAAGATGTGACTACATAAACTTAGCTGCCACGGATGCTGACCAATTATTGGAGAACAGAGCATAAAAGAAAGTCAAAGGGGCTGAAATATTTCAAAGGATGACATGGGTCAGCAGGCATTCCATGTTGCAATATTTTGGCTTTGTAAAACTAATACGATGCACGCTATATATATGCTGTAATATATAGAATAAAACTATCATAGAGAAGACAAATATTGGCTGTATACATTTCAAAGTTGACAGATGTTAGGGTGGAGCAAAATATTGACCTCGTCCTGGATACTCTGGTGCATCTGCTGAGCACTCTTCCTTACCTTGTTAGATGCCATGTCACTGACAGAGCGATAGGTCTGAATGGTCTCTAATTGGTCAAGGCACCAATCCAGTTCCTCCAAGGTCTCTCTGGCTAGTTGTTGGTATGTCTCTTCTGCAGATGAAGTGGGGAAAAAAAATCATAGTTGAAGTTCAGGTGATCTTTCAAGCATTTCCAAAAGTACTAAATGTCCCCCTCTATAATCTTCCACTCAGTCTCCCAGCTAAAAGCATATGAAGATCAATATTCATTGAGATGATTCAAGCTAACTAGACAATCATGCGCAGAAGATCAATTTTAGAATGGAAAGAAGGAAGACAATGGTCTCAAAGCCATTCAGCAAGCCGTGACCAACCAATTATCTAAGGTAACTCACCAGGGCCTGATAGGTTTTCTATTTTTGCAACTTTCTTTAGGTTGCAAAAGCACACAGGGAAAGTTGAGTGACAATTGAAATATATGTCAGCATACAAACACTGCAATCAGTCACAGGTGGTGGATGTCTAGTTTAAGAACAATACATCTGGAACTGGGATTGAACTTCTGCACTCAGGACTTTAGGATTGGCCCAAAACAATTTGCTTCCTGAGACAGAGCAGCAAATGGCACAGCAGGCTGTCTTTAATCAAGATGCAAGTTATTTTGGCACTTCCAATTCCACAAGCACCTCCTCCCAGCCATAAACTAGAGTCATGGCAGGGGTATCAGCGGACTTAGGACAGTTTTTAAGAAGAGACTGGACAGCCATTTGCCTGAAATGGTATAAGGTTTCCTGCCTGAGCAGGGGGTTGGACTAGATGACCTCCAAGGTCCCTTCCAACATTATTATTATTATTATTATTATTATTATTATTATTATTATTATTATTATTATTATTATTATTATTATTATTATTGCCACTTCTCTAATAGTAGAACTGATCCTGCAAGGCTTATATTTTCCCACAGTATTTTCCTTGTTTACTAAAATGTACAAAACTAGCTAAGATTTAGTTGCAAGGATGATTATCAGTCTGTTTAAAACTATTCATTAGTTGCGCTTTGCCAACTTTTTAAAGCAACATTTTCTTAGCACAGCTCCCTCAACAGGGAGTCTGGAAAAGCTGTGTTTCAATCAGGCAACGCTTCATCTCGGAGATAGCCTTGTTACATTCTGCTACCTGCTTATAGCAGGTGAAACGTGCTTACAGGAGAAATATGCTGAAATCCACATATATGACCTGTTTCACTGGCAGCAACTAGAAGAGGATCCTGGCAAAATAGGAGAAGCAGAACTGAATTTTATGGTACCAAGGGCAGAACCATAATTAAGAGGTGTGACATAGTTTGACAACTTTCCCTTATTTGCCTCTAAAACTATCCCTCCCAATTCACATGGCTCACCTTCTGTAGGTACAGTAGATTATTCTGGGACAGTTTATTCTCTATAAGAGGAAGGTGAGGAGGAGGAGGAGGAGAGATGATGATGATGATGATACCCAGAGGGAACTGAAATCTCTTCTTGCTTCTGTCCCATTATATCTCTAGACCACTGAAAATCCACACAGAAGCTTCCCCACAGTTTTAATTGTCAAGTACTGTATTCTCTATGGCCTATTCAATAATCCTGATGAAAGCTTCCATTTACATACAAATTAAAAACAAAATGAATCTCGGAAGCACATTAGTTGCCACAATCAATAGATTGGCATATTCTAGCACAGCACAGTATTATCAACCTATCAGTTTCTGATCCATTCAAAGTAGCCCCTTTCAACTACCATACAGGCATGAAACATGGTCAGAGCTCAGATCACAACTTATTTGCATCTATTAACAATTCATATGCTTGCACATAGATATAAGCAGACACACATATCTTGCCACAATTCCAGCAATTGAAGAATTAACTGAAGGTTTCTTAACACAGCATATATTATATACTGTATACTTGCTGCATTTACATCATGTTTCTTGTGAGGGACCAAGCTAGCTGTCCCTCTAAACCTGCATTTTCTGCATCCTACACAGCAGTAATTTGTAGTCAATTTTATCTCCTGGCATTAATACCAGGCAGGTGGTGCTGCAGGTTTTCTGAAGTTGACTCTTTTTCATTTCACCATTCACATTATCACTCATCAGACTGGGGCTGAGCAAGCTGTAGCTTTATTGATGTTTAATTTTACCTCCCATCTTCCCAATCAGCATGGACTATGATCAGCAAAGATGGGAATTGTAGTCATACCACATCTAGAGGGCAAAGTGTTCTCTCCACTTTTGAACTAAGTCTTTCCCAGGGCAGATCTTCAAAGGTGGCACTGATGATAGGATTCTACAGTTGTAGGAGCTGTGTCATATGGCTTTGGTCAATTTTGGGATATGGGTTACTCCTCAAATGTCATAACTACTTTACTGGGAAGATTCCCTTTCATTTAAACCCTTTGATTTAAACAACACAGAAGTCCTAAGGACAGATTCCTGTGGAGGCAAGAACTTGAAGAGCTATCAAAGTGTTTCAATCTTCCTCAAAGAAAGATAAATTGGGTTGAGTTTTCCCGTTTTGACACATCTCCAGAGGAAAAGTGAATGTCACATTTAAAAATGCATGCTATCCAAAGTTATAAAACCAGAGGGATGAATACTGATGCATAGTTTATTTTATAAGCACGTTGTTTGTAAGAGTGTGTGCTTGGCCTTGCCAAGAGGTTCCCATGCTTGAGAGAGAATTCTGAAGAGTTCCCTAATTAATATTGACACAGCCTGTCCATAGACCCTCCTACACAAGCAGCAATGAACTGAACACAAGATTGGTGTGCCTGTGAAGAACCTGTGTCCTTTACCACCACTTTTGCAGAACCCTTGCTTAGAGCCCACAGGTTCTTATTTCCTCCAAACCTGATGTCAGAGTGAGCCTGTCTTAACTTGCCTCGAAGTAAGATCCACATTAGTACCCAATGCATTCAATCGTGTTTGCTTTTCCCCAGAGGAAGATGATGTAGACCCATCCAAAGCAATAATCTTTCAGAGGGTGGAAGTTCCTGGGACATTCTCAACACATTTCAATAGGTACATTTTGTACTTGTTAAGGTTTTTCATGTTGAAATCCAATGCCAGTCTGCAAGATTGATTGTGTGTGCTCTCTTGTCTGAATCAGAATTTTCTTGGTCATAGAAAACAAAACAGCATTACCTGAGAGTGTGGCTTTGCAAACAGCTGGCTGACTGCCCAAGGGAGATCTCCTAAGGGAGCAAAAAATAGGAAAAAGGTGAGCATCTTCCTTGCTACACAAAACATAAAAGGAGTTAAAGCATCTTCTGCTCACTCTGCTCAACAAGATACCTCTTTAACATGCTTGCAGGTAACGACTGCTTTCTTGATTATTTATTATTTATTTTTATTTGTTAAATTTATTTGCCACCCATCTGACCACAGGGCTACTCTGGACGGTATATTATACATTATATATCCCAGCACCAAGTTTATATTCTAGAAATTATTGCTATAAGGTGGAAATATAGGGGTCTTTAAACATGCAACTGGGGCAACCTCTTCTCTATGAACCCTTGAGAAATTAAGCTTCTTCCCTTGGTTCTCTTACCTCTGAGGAACAGCAATTGCATTCAACTTTTACATGTAGGAAGTTTCAAGCTACGCATTTGACACAGAATTTAGGCTCTATGTAGGGTCAAGAAGAAATGGAGCCCATCAGATATTGTTGAATTCTGACTCATAAAACCTTAATAATTGTCATACTGGCTGAGGCCGATGGGAGTTACAGGCCAACAATATCTAGAGACTTGGAGTTTCTCCTTGGACTGGCCCCTTCTAATATCATAGTATTGTGAACGTTCCAATGAAGCTGTGTTCCATTCTTGTAGTGTGTTCTAAAGTTCTGAATTCTGTCTCTGGCATTGATTAGTGACAGGAGTTTGACAAATGAGAGTAAATTGAAAAGAAAGGAACGAATGAATGCAATCAAACTCAATATTACAGGATTTTCTTTCCTATTTGATAAATAGGTTGACATCTGTTGTCTAGCTAGCAAAAGGTTACAATTATGCTGATTTCAGATTTCAGAAAAAAATGGTATAATAAACTATTGTTTTTCATGAATAACTAAACAGCCAGAAGCTTCTGGTCTACTAGCAGATGTTGCTGGAGTGCAACTCCAGCCATCCTTGAACACCATCCATTCTGTCTGGGGATAACAAAGACTCCAAAGCTTTCTGGAGTCCATGTGTTGCCTGTGTTAAAAAGAATACATGTGAAACACATTTTTGAATACTTATCTATTAAAGCATCAAAGTAAAAATATCCAGCAATGGCAAGAAGTCACTTTAGTAGTATACTGGATATGGAGGGAAGCAATTTCTGTCCCTTTCCAATAAGGTCACATAGGAATATTAAAACAAAAGCCTTGTCGGCATTATCCAGGGATCTAGATGGTCCAACCCTCTTTTTCCAGTCCTAGGTTGGAGGTGCTTAGAGAAAACCTGACAAGCAACAGCCAACTCTCACTGGCTTTTTGCCCTCCAGGAACTGATATTCAGGAGAACACATTCATTGTACCCGAGGAGTTTATTTAGCTACTGTAATGAAAGATGCATACAATCTCCCATTCCAGTAGCTCTTTATTAGCTATGTGGACTACGAAAATGAGTATTATTTGCTCAAATCAAATGCAGCAGATTCTGGGAACTGTGGAAGAATCTGAAATTTTGCACATGAGTATCTAGGTCCTCTAAAAACTGCTTATCCAATAGACTTGAAGGCCTGATATCTATAACGTGACTTCATAAAAGATCAAGAAGTCACCAATAGTTTAGCTCCCCAGCGTTGGTGGACACTTACTTATTGGATGTTGGTGTAGGAACATTTGCCAGGATGGAAAAATTATTACGTACGCTCCTCAAGCTTGCCAGGACCTGTAGAAAGTACACGGAACAAGAGTGTTAGATAATACTTTAAAAGTATCAAAGTGAAGGACTCTCCCTCCACTTAAAGAATTAGGGGCTGTAAAGGGAAGATGGAGACTTGGGCCAAGACCTAAGTGGGTCTAATATAACACAAAAAGTATTAGCTTCCTTTTCCATTCTTCCAACAGAGAAAAGCTCTAGATTTCTCTAAATGATCTGAGGCTCAGTACACTTTTCATCAACAGAGGCAATGGAAAGAAAACTTGGCCATGCTGATTGGTGCCTGATAGAAATATGAAGGATGCTACTATCAATGTGATGGTCTGCAACTCTTTTCATCTACAGATATACCGCCGCTGAGAAGTTTGTTTTAAGGAATGTGGTTAGCCGCTAATAAAAGTGGCTTATTCAGTCACAGTCCAATATGAAATGAAAGATCGACTGTAACCTAGTAAGCTTTATGAACAATTCTGAAATTAAGAAAAATCAAAACCCACCACAGTGTACAAGAGTTTGCATATACTACAAATTAAGGCTGATTCAAAGTTTGAATAAGGTCTCATCCTTCTAGGAAGGAAGGAAGATTCTTTTGAAGACAAGGAGGGAGGGCCGGCATATGAAAAAAGAACATATTCTTGGCCATTGATTTCTCTCTACTTGGTTGCTAAACTTCTGAAGAAAAACTCTAGACAACTTAGAAGTATTTTGTGGGATTTTTAGTAGAATCCTCCCAGTTGTGACCAGGAGATTTGTCTCAGGGACCTGAGCCATACCTGGGCAAACGGTGTCACTATTAGGTCTTCAGCATGCCTGTAAAGGAGAAAAATGACAGATGCGTATTACTTTGGAGGGAGGGAACAGAACCTAAAGTTAAATGAGGGCAGAGGAAGCCCAAGTCCTCACTTAACTAGACAATTATTTTATCACAGGATTGTTTTGAAGACAAAATGGGAAGAGGGGAGGGGAAAGTATAAGGACACTGCCATCAACTTCTATAGGGAAAAAATAGGATAGAGATGGGAAGAAATAAAGAAATAATAACTAAACCCACAACCTCCCATAATCTGAGCTACACACCTTTCCTGGCAGAAGACTTGAATAATGCTCAGAGGAAATACTATACAGCAGGTCATTTTTCTTAAGCAGACAAGTCCACTTTTGAGCCTTGAAACCATTTACTTTTAAGAAAAGTCAGTCAAAATGGCCCTTAAGGCAATCCCAGCCTACATACTGAGTACCACTACTAACTTAACATATTTTCCTGAAGTGCATCATTTAAACCGTGGTTGTTGTGTTCCTTTAAACTCTCTATATTTTGCACAATACGGTGGAAAAGATTGTTTGATAGTGAAGTCTGGAGGAATCACATCAAGGATTTTGAAATAGTCTGTTCCACAGGGAAGCACCTTGTGAAAACTTGCTTCAGAGCTAACCAGATTTATCCACCCACCAATTGTCCTTTTTTATTCTCTCTCTCCAAAGCCTTTGGCAGGAGACAAGACTTTGCTGTTGAAGATGTTCCTGTGGAGATCAAAGCCGATGCTAAAATGGGGGGAGGGGGGATCTGGTGCTGAGAGCAGTAAAGTAGTTGTGACCACATAATATGCAAGGTTGGGCCACGGAGGCTCTGAGGCTTACAAAAGGGAGACTCACGAGTTGCAGTTTGCTTATCTCTATAATATCAGAACAGTTTTTCTGCCACCCAAGGCAACTTTGGGTCTTCGTTTCCTGAACCTCCATTCCAGACAGTCCACGAGAGTACAAAGGTAATTTTGCATTATATCCAGCTCCTTGCATATGGTCAATTCAATCAATCCATCCTTCAGAATAAAGCTGGAAGGGACCTTAGAGGTCTTCTAGTCCAGCTCCCTGCTCAAGCAGGAGATCCTATACATTTCAGATAGGTGGCTGTCCAGTCTATTCTTAAAAAACCCCAGTGATGAAGCGTTCACAACCTCTGAAGGCTAGCTCTTCCACTGGTTAATTGTCCTCACTGTTAGGAACTTTCTGCTTAATGCCAGGTTGCTTCTTTTCTTGATTAGTTTCCATCCATTGTTTCTTGTCTTGCCTTTTGGTGCTTTGGAGAATAATTTGACCCCCTCCTCTTGGTGGCAGCCCCTCAAACACTGGAACACTGCTATCACGTCCCCCCAGGCTTTCTTTTCTCTAGGTTAGCCAAACCCCAATCCTCCAGCCATTCTTCATATGTTTTAGTCTCCAGGCTTTTAGATGTTTTATTTCCCCTCCCTATTTTATCCCCTTTCTTTTCTATTCATTTACTGTTTCTGGTTCCACCCCACCCCACCCCAGCTAAAGACCCATTACACTTGGCAGGGATAGAAAAGTTCCGGTCCTCCTCCTTTAACTCTGAGAGTGTCTTCCCAACTCTTTCATTTAATATCTAACAGAGAAGGGGATGGAGTCACCCCTATTTTTCCAACATTTTGCCCTACCCCCTGCTGTTCCAAAAGCAATTTCTCAGAAGGTAAGGAATGGCTCTACCCTACCCAAACCAGAATTTGCATTCTAGACATAGGTCACTTCCTACCCACTGCATCTAGATGACTGTTTCTGAACCACAGCAACATTAAGATGACTGTTTCTGAACCACAGCAACATTAAGATGTACATATACATTATACAATTGTACAATGTATAATTCTTGGAACTTCCTCAGCTAGCATGCTGGATGGAGAAATTCTGGGAACTGAAGTCCACACATCTTAAAGTTGCTGAGACTGAGAAACAATGATCTGGAGAATGTACGGTAACTTTGTTATGGAAGCATCCCAATACTTTTTCCATACTTTCATGGACTTAAATGTTGCAAGGGATATAGCAGCAATGTAAAGTTACACGAGGTTAATAAAATATCTGGGCCTCTCTCTTTTTTGGCGTTTGGATAGTGTGTGTGGACATTATGTAAAACAATATTGTTAAATCGAGTGGTGATATAACACAGCTATTTTTCATAGTATCTTTGTAAAACACATACAATGAGCAGTGAGCAAAATAAATAAAAAGGAAGGAAGGAAGGAAGGAAGGAAGGAAGGAAGGAAGGCCACCATTTTTTTAAATTTTGCTTACAAATTCCAACATCACCATCTAGGGCAGGGGTGTCAAACTCAATTTCATTGAGGGCCACATCAGCATTGCGGTTGCCCTCAGGGGGCCAGGTGGGTGTGGCCTGGGTGGGCATGGCCTACTGGGTGGGCGTGGCTAGAGTGCGTATGGCCTACTGGGTGGGCGTGGCCAGCTCTACATCGTTCGCATCAAGGGTGCCTATGGGGGCCTGGGCAGGAGTGGGGCAGATCTGAGGGTCTCTGGCAGAAGGAGGGTCTCTGGGCCAGGGCCAAGGCAGTGGGGGCTGTTCCCTCACTGTTTCCAGGATGGCTTCGCGGGCCGCATGAAACCACTTCGCAGGCCAGATCCGGCCCCCGGGCCTTGTGTTTGACATGTCTGATCTAGGGGTTCTAGATGATCCCTGACAGAAAGGGCTAAGAAAACATGCAAAAAGTGAGCTTTGCTCCCCTTCTCAATTGAGATGCAGGCAATAGCTTTTTTTACTTTAAGTTGCAGAATTTGGTGAACTTTGTGATTGCAAAATTAGGCTGCAATGTTGAAAACAGACCTTCTTGCAAAGAATGTTATTGTCATGGTTTGACAGTTATCTCTGCTCAGGAGAGAAAACGTAGCTCCTCTGCGACTACCAATAACTGTCTGTCCCAACACTGAATCATCTTCAACCCAGCCCTGAGCCCCTGGACCATTCACTAGGGGCCTCCATAATTCAGTTGTTCAGGCACAGTGAGGCTCAAATAAGCAGCTCTATGTCTTAAGAGGCCACATTTCTGCACCCACTCAGGACTGCCAGCTAATATAGGGAAGAGAGTCACAAGAGACCTATAAGCCTCCCAGTCTGTGGCTAATCCAGTACTATGGTCAACAGGCTGATTCCTGGTCTTCCTTTGGTTCAGGGAGCCTGTCACTGAGAAAGGGGATGTGATAATATAATAATAATAATATAATAAACCTTTTTTGTCAAAGTACAACATGTGTACATTGAGATTAGCTGAGCCTCCCCCCGTGCTGTCTCCCCCCAACACACAGTGACAACAAACCCTCCATCCTACCACACCATGTGAACCAACTACACCACACACCGGCCTCCCAAGTCAATTCTGCATAAGATTATGTCTCATTTAAAAGCCTAATAGCCCATGGATAAAAGCTATTTTTCAGCCTGTTGGTACGGCTGGCTATATTCCTATATCTCCTACCGGATGGTAGGAGAGTAAAGAGATACCGTCCAGGGTGTGAGTCATCCCTGAGAATCTTCCTCACTCTTCCAAGGCAACGAGCCCTGGCGATGTCATCCAGGTATGACTGGCTTTCAACCACCTGTCACCCATGGGACCCATGTGCTTTCCAGCCCAAGGTCTAGCTCCCTGGGCATTTAACAGAACTCAGGCTTTATCTGGTTGTTCTACAATCTCCATAAAATCCCACTGAATAAAGAAGAGGGACTTACGTTTCACTGGCAATGGAGGAGTTGCGTGACATGGTCTTTGGCGACATGTCGTAGTCACTGTCCGAACGATACAGGAAGGACTCACGCCTTTGGCTCTGCGGAAAGCTGGGGTGAAGCACCAATCCAGGGCTGGCCTGGGAATCCAGGGGGCTGCGACCTGGAGATGGGCCATTTTCTACTTCGAAGCTGCCAGAGGAAAAAAGAAACATGTCAAGGAATTCAAGAACGTTGCTCACCTAATATTAAAATACTGTATTAAAAATACAGAACCTCCAGTATATTAATGCAGGAAGAATAATCAACTCAAAGAGTGTTCAGCAGCTCTGTTCAGCATCCATTCTTACTTACACACCTGTTTTGCATACTGGGCTAACTCATGGATTACTTAAATATGGTTTATTGATTAAACCATAATTAGCAGGATTCAAAGATTATATTAAGATATAAGCATGTTTAATAAACTATAAATCACAACATGCTAAGCACAGAAATCACAGTATGACTTAAATAGTTACACAGGAAATCTTGTACAATACTTGGGTCAAGTCCTTTTTTTAAAAAAAAAGCAGCTCATAAACATAAACAGTTTAATACAGATTATCATCTAGAATCCTCTGTAAGATAAACCTACATCAGTTGGATTAAAAAAGGTATATTATTCCCCACTCTTTGCACATCTAATGCAGGCATATAAAGGTTAAACCATAACCTCAATTTAGTTTTCAAAACCTCCTAGACACTCACTTTCCTCTTTTTTTAAAGAAAAACTACCGTTCCCACATTGGAACAGTACTTTGGAAATAACGTGAACTGGAATTTCAGAATTAAATGTTGAAAGAATCTGATTCTCACTGCCCCTCTGTTCATCGCCCACACAGTATATCTTTCCACCAATCCACAAAACTAGCTAAAGTTCAAGCAAAGAGTTCCACCGAAGTTGTGAATGGAGCATGTGTAAATAAAACTAGTCAATTTGTACGAGACATATTGGTTTATTTATTTTTACATAGATACTAGGCTTCACAACAGAGCATGTAAGCTTTCCTTTATGTAAAACTGGAAGTGTTTAGTAACCGGCATAAATGATGCCTTAGCTTAGAGAATCGCTCTTTTCCTTCCTCATTTTTTTTTACCTTTAACTCCCCCTGCTGGTCTCCTGCATAACATATACACACATTGCTATATAATCGTTAATTGTTGCAATTGCATTCGTGGACTGTAAGAAACCAACAGCAAAATATGTATAGGAAGTAAGTCCCATTCTGTCTTTTGTGTGCTTCCTCCTAAATAAGTCTCCACAAAACAATGGCATAAGATGTTTGCATTAGCAAACTTTGCAAAGATATTAACAGAATTTCCACACTTCAGTGAGTTAAAATTTCTTCAGAAATATAGTGAAAGACAAGCACTCATGGTACTCTTCTGCAAGATTCAGTGCTATTCTCCAACCTTGAGTATCCTCAACCACACACCACTGATGCCCTTCATTACAATGTACAATTCCTCAAATACCAGCAAATGCTAGTTTCTCATCAACTCAGAGTCACAAACTTCAGATTTTCATGGCCCCCAATTCTTGCAGCCTACTTCTCACCACTGACTCAGGCAACTAAAAAGTTTTCTCTAGCATGACTTTCTGACTGGAAACATGCAGTCATGAGCAGCACCCATGCCTCAGACACAACACTCAGCGCTAGCTGTGGCAGACAGAACACATTGCCCAACTAACCTTCGGATGGATAAATGGAGGCTGGGCACAGACATGACCCGGTTGTAATCAATACCGCTTGGCACATGAACATGAGCCATCCTCCTGGTTGCTGTAAAGTAAGAAGTCTGGGTCACAAGGTGTCTAATCCAGATATTTGCAGGAATCAAGCTGCTATTCTCCCTTGTCACACCCTATGTTGTGCTGGGAGATGTTGGTGCAATCGAGTTGAGAAATATAGCTACAGCAACAGGCTGACTCATCACTTGACAACTGAGGCTTAGTTGTGGCTGGGTGAAAGTGACAGGATCTCCCTCGTCAATCTAACAAGAGGTTACAAACAATGCAAGGCTGGACTTCCTCTTTACTGTGATTTCAGCAATTGGGCCTTTCACTTAAGAGTTACCAGTTTCTCTCCCCCACACATAAACAAACATACATTTCACCCTTGAGATATTCCTAAAACAGATGGGGCAAAAATAAAAACCTGTGCTTGTTTGGCCATAGCTGCCTGTTTCAATATCCAAACCTAATTGTCTAGAAATGAAATCAACAAGAAAAAATAAAAATTAAAACCCTAGTGACAACAACAAAAGATTGCTTCATTCAATCCATTGGCAAACATTCAAAGACCCTTCCCCTGTTATAAACACCTGCTCTGTAAAGCACTTTTGTCTGGTGTAACTCCATAACAGCTCAACTCCAAATGCAGGGAAAAATTCTGGATAATAACAACACATCATTCTCTTGAGAGTTTGCCTGCTATACAATCTGTATGTTGCTGCTCCGGCTGTTTGGAATTACGGTAATAGCATCACCGCTGGGAAGGAAGGAAGATGCTATCAAGTCAAGGTATATACACAAAAGGAACATGTTTAGCTATAAGAAAAAGGCCACTTACAGTAATATATAAAATTAATGAAACATTGGAAATTCTTATCTAACAAATGCAGTCCTATTTAATTCTATGAGGCTTGTACAGGTAGTCCTCAACTTACAACCACAATTGACCCCAACATTTTTGTTGCAAAGTGAGAAATTTGTTAAGTGAGTTTTGCCCCAGCTTACAACTTTTCTTGCAACATTTGTTAAGCAAATTACTGTAGGTGTTAAATTAGTAACATGGTTACTATTGACTTTCCTTGTCAGAAGCTCACAAAAAGTGATCACATGACCCTAGTATACTGCAACTGCCATCGAGTCAGTTGTCAAGCATCCAAATATAAATCACGGGACCATGGGGATCTGCAAAATATGAAAACTGGTCGTAGGTCACTTTTTCCAGTGCCATTATAAATTCGGTCATTAAGTGAACTGTTGTAATTCAAGGACTACCTGAATACCCCCTATTGACTTTCCTTGTCAGAAGCTCACAAAAAGTGATCACATGACCCTAGTATACTGCAACTGTCATAGAGTCAGTTGTCAAGCATCCAAATATAAATCACGGGACCATGGGGATCTGCAAAATATGAAAAATGGTTGTAAGTCACTTTTTTCAGTGCCATTATAACTTCAGTCACTAAGTGAACTGTTGTAATTCAAGGACTACCTGAATACCCCTATTACATTCCTTTGCCAATAAAAAAACTGTGAAGTTATGGGGAGGAGCAAGAGGGCTGGCCAAAAGAATTATTATGAATGCTGGCAAGACAAATCTGATCTGCATCAATGGACTGTTGATAAGAGTTGTTTGCTAAACTTTGCATTAGGACAAGGAAGATTTGATCAATTTGTGTGGGGCTGTTCTATTTATAATATAATTTGCTTCAATTTATTCTCCCTGGCCTGTTACCTATTTTTAAATTATTTTTCTGATTATATTACACTGTTAATATTTTTACATTTTAAAAAAAATGTTTGCCTTTGTCAACTTGTCATACATGTTGTACTACGATTCACATAACCCCTGACACCATGGCTTTGGTGGGTGTGAATTGATGAAAAAGTCCATATGGACAGCATTAAGTTGGAGATGTCCACCAAATTTTGCCTTTTGTTCCAATGCAATTAATTTACAAACCTTCCTTTAGAAAGATACCTTATTAATCTCAAACTTCCAAAAAAATCCCTTCTTAATCAATTAAGCCACAGAAGGGTTAATTTTATTTTTTAAATTTAATTTAAATAATGTCAATATTTCAAAGGGGTTACTTCCTTCTAGGAAGCACTACTCCCCCATTATAAAGAAATATTTGAACAGGACATCCAGCCCCTCATATTTTCCAGCTGTTTATTCACCTTTCTGTTCTGTTCCACTCCAATATGTTTTTTTCTTTTTTACACTGGGAAATTTTTCAACAAGCTGAATGTTTCGATCCTACTTATGGAATTAAGCTTCCTTAGTGATGACAAAATGCCAGGTCAGGAATATATTGCCAATCGAAGAATGGTAGCCAGTATTACAAAGAATGCTCGGATCTATCTTTTGACACATGTGTACTCAGGCATCTTATTTATTTAAAATATTTATATAGCCACCCATCTTATACCAAACTCTGGTTGGTTCCCAAGGAACAATGGTTGTCTTCTGGGATTTCTGGCTATGCCAAGAAAATTTTCAATTTTCTCCTCCCACCCTCTAGAGAAGGGGTGCCAAACTGCTGCCCCACGGGCCAGTTGCACCATACGGAGGCCGTGCCCACCCCAGCTCCGGTAATGCAAAAAAAGTCACAATACATCATGATATGTCACATGACACAGTGAGTTTGACACCCTGCTCTAGAGCTCCCTGTACCAGGTATTCAATCAGTGGGAAACCACCGTGGCATATAATCCACTGAAAGGATAACATTTTGTTTCTCACAGTGGTCAACTCAAAGCTTGTGGGGTGCTTATAAGCAAGAGATGGACTCATCTGCCATCTTTCTTCTTATACAATTAGTATTCAGAGACATGTTGACTCCAACCTGGAGGTAATGCTTAATCCTCAAGATCAATAGCCCTTGCGGTTTTGCGCAGCAGTGCAAGTAGCCGAGGGATTGCGGGGCTCCACGTCTTATGGCCAATTCTCCTCTGTTTGGGGATCCTAAATGGGCCAAAGGTCACCCCGAAGAGGCAGCAAAGAAGGAAGACCCGACAACCGTGGAGAGAAGGCAGGCGATCTGGTCGTTCAGGGAAAGCCCTCCAGAAACCAACAGAAGAAAGACTAGCGTCACTCTAGAGTCTAGCCCAAGCTACAAGCAGCCGAAGCCAAAAAGCACTAAGTTAAGCTTGATTGTAAATAACATGCTTGGAACTGGGTAAGAATACCGATTCTCTCTCTTTTACTTGATTGATTTCCTGGGGGGAAAAAACCAAGAAGCAAAAATCCTCTGAAAGTGAGAGGAGGGGGATTTTTGCTCCACCCTTCCACAGACAGAAGCAGCAAATTAATTTTTTATGGGGGACAGAGGAGGAATGTATGCTATGTTACAACTAATACAAATGACAATGACTTCAAACCACTAGGAAATTAAAAATAACTTTGAAAATGTAAATGAACACATCTTCAATTTAACTTCATAACAAAAAAATTCTCAGAAAAAAAAGAGAGAGCGATCAAATAAAGCAGATAACTGAACATAAACCAGAGGAAAGAGATTTAAAGATGGAATTCAACAATGGAAAAAACTATGATTTAACCCAGGCGGAGAAAAATGTGTGGGAAATATTGGACATGGAAAAGACAACTTATACTTCAAGATTACAAAATAAGTCTAAGGACAAGAAAAAGGATTTGACAAAGTGGATTACAGAGCTGTCAGGAGAACTACAAGAACTTGAGAGGCAAAAAGTGATAAGAAAAACTAAGAGAGAAAGAAAGAAAATTTTGGATATAAATGGATTTTAGTTTAAGAGGGATAGGCTCCTCAAATAACATAGTATTTTTGTTTATGATATGACAAATATAAAAATGTTGGGATGATTTATATGAGGGAAATGTTTTAGATACTTAAGTGTAATGGATTTTGAGAAAATTTCAATTAATAAGAATGTTTTGAATACTTCTAAAAGATTAGTTGTGGATTTATTAGATGGAATACTTAAAAGATTATATATTAGTTTGAATATGCTTGAAAAGAATAGAATTTTTTTGAATATAAATGTATTTTAGCTTAAGAGAGACATATTTTTCAAGTAATATATTATTTCCTTCTTTTTTTTCTTCTCTTTTTTGTTTTTGTTTTAAGATATGAGAAATGTAAAACTGTTGAGATGGCTTGTATGAGGAAAATGACTTAAATATTTAAGTGTAATTAACTCTAAGAAAATCTTAACAGGTAAAAATAAATTTAAATAAGAACTTTAATAATAGGATCTATGACAAGGTAATTAAGATGACTAATTAGAAAAGAAGCTTCATATTGATGTGGTTGTTATTTGTAGAAATACTAGAAAAATGTTTCTATTCAATTGTTATCTACTAAAATATTAAGAAATGTATTAATTTAAGGTTGATAGAATATTATTGTAAGAAGAGAAAATCAAGGAAAGCTACTATGTGGAGTATGGAATTATAGAAACCAATTGTTATTGATTGTTTGTAAATATAAACCTGGACAACATGCTATTTATCAAATATCAATGGTGATTATGTTTATACACACACACACACACACACACATTTTAAAAGATCAATAGCCCTTGACAGACATGTCCTCCATAATATTTAAGCCACTCAGAGTTACTTTGAGGTAAGATGGGCAGCATATAAATTTTATAAACAAACAAACAAACAAACAAACTCAATTCCCTTTGAAAACCATTCAAGATAGTAACCATTACCCCATCTTGTGGTAATTATTTCCACTGATGAATTATGTGGTAGGTGAAGATATGCTTTACTTGATCTGTTCTACTGTAAGTCTCCCTCCAATCAGCTTCACTGGATGACTTGAGGTTCTATTGTTTAGAGAGAGAGAGAAAGAGAGAAACTTCTCTCAATCCATTTTGCATGCCAGTCACGATTTTATACTTCTCAGTTATGTGCCCTCTCAGATGCCTTTTTGCCCAAACTCAGGAGTCCCAAGCCCTCTAGTCTTTTTTCATGGGGAAAGTATTTAAGATTCTTGATCATTTTCATTTCCCTTTGCTGTACATTTGCCAATTCTACTATCTTTTTCTAAAGGTAGTGATCAGAACTATACAAAATATTCCAGATGAGCACATATTGAAGATCTGTAAAAGGGCATTACAAAGTGGCCAATTTTATTTTCAATCACTTTTAATGACCCTTAATTTTCCATAGCTATCATGGATAAGTTTACTCAAAAGCCTTGGACAAGGAACTCTGCCAAAGACTTTTGAAGCAGGATACTTTTACAAATCCATGCTGATTTTCCTTTGACAAGGTTTGTTCTTCCATGCATATAATTATTTTTTCCTTCAATTATTGTTTCTAGCTATTTTCTAGACATTGAGCTGACTAGTCAATAATTTCCCAGGTGTCTTCTGGTCCTCTTTTTAAAAATAAGCATTCACATCTGCTACTTTTTAGTCTTCTGGCACTGGGCATGATCTGAAGATTAATACACACACACACACACACACACACACACACACACACACCACAGGATTAAAACTCTGGGTTTTGATGACATCCATCAAAGATAGATAGATGCTAGATAGTTAGACAGACAGACAGATAGATAGATAATCTAGGATGAATGTCAACAGAACCCAGAGTTTTAATACTATACTGTCAAGTCCTTCAAAATGTTTAGTTTTCTCTTGTGATTTTTTTCCCCTCCATGTCAAAGTCAATACAGGCTGTCCTACTTGAATTCTTTGTATTAAGACAGACTTTCCATTTCCTAAAGGAAGTCTTCTTAACTTTTACAGCTTCCTGGATACTACTAGAAAGCAATGCTGGCCTCTTTCTGAACTTGGCTGACTCTAACATTCCAATCGAGCTACAATTATTGTATTTTTAAATAACCAGAAAGGAATACAAAAACATTTTTTGACTTTTCTCATTTGCATGTATGCTAAATATAATAACTAAATACTGTTATTTTCCAGTCAGTTCTACTACAATTGCATCTTGCACCAGGTCACTGTTACTATTTATGATTAAATCTACAGTTCCTCCTTCCTAGACAGTTCTAAGGCATAATTTCATATATGTCATTCAGAAATCAAGTATCTTTGTTGTAGTCTAAACATGAATGTAGCCAGTCTACCTAAGGGTATCCGAAGTTCTCCATTTTGGTAAGAACTCAATGCAGTTGTTGACCACCCTGGCAAAATAATCTTTTTCAAGGCATTAAGAGTTAGAAGGTATAGAGTGACTAAACAACAATTATTTTTATGACAATCCCTTCTTGGTATACTGCCCTGATATATTTCACCATTGCAGGATGACCCTTGGCATTTTGATCAGGTGGTGGGAGCATGTCCCTGGGTCCAATATATATTTATGGCCAGATATTGCCACCCAGAGAGATGATGGTCTTCCAATATTCTCTGGCACGTTAGGCTTTTTACTTTCCTTGACAGATTCTCACCTCTTCCAGGATGCCCTTTGTTCTTTTTGTAAAATTTATAATCAGCAAATACCCCAAATAGCAACAGAATATCAATAGAATCTGTTGATTCTGTTCTACCTGGTTTCTACTATAACTACCATATTTACTATATCTACATTCTCTTTACAGCAAATATTCTTAATTCCCCATCTTGCCTGAGACATGTGTAACAGCAGCACGGAAATATTTATAAAATATCTATGTTATTTTTCAATGTTGGTGTGAATCTTTTGGGGGGCCATTTTGTCTCCTTTTATCTCCTGACTGAAATGACCATTCATAGTCCGCTTTCCACATTGGTCCTATCCTTACAATATTTTCAAAACACTTATACCATTCCAAACTGGATGTTGTCAGGAGTCAGCTTAAAATTTGCTCTTCCACCTTTTTAAAGTTATGGGACATCATTTTGGTTCAAGGGAGGCTAGTCTCTCTCATATAGGTTTGGCTTATCTCTCTGCCCACTCCCACTCTAATTCTCCAGTGCCTTTTAAACCTCTCTGCCTGGTACCATAGTCTCTTCCGGGCACTGAGAATAGATGATAGTTTTATGCTTCAATGCAAAATGGCAAAGCAGAAAGCTGTGAGAAAAATAAACCATGTGCTGCAAACATTTCTACATGTTGTGCGTGCACGGCTATTAGTGTAAGAACCATACAGTCCTGGTTATAACAATTCAGTGTAAATAGTTGTGTTAGCTTCCTTCTCTGGTATACCTTATTATATGCACCATTCTAGCACAATCAGCATCATTGTGAATCTAAATCAGTACAGCTGCAAACATGTCCCTCCCCTCTATGCCTCACCACATTATCAAACCAGGCTGGATCAGCACATAGGTTTTTCCAGCTGAGCCCTTTAGCGTTTGGGAGTAGACCAGCTGTCCACAGCCCAGGGGGCCTTAGGAAGCCTCTCACGCTGTTATAGCAGAGGAAGCTCAAAAGGCAGAACTGTTGGTGTCTTCTGGTCAACAGCTAGAGAGAATACCCACAACTGCCACATAAAGCGAAGCTAGAAAAAGTGATACCTTGAAGCAGCAGCAAGTTTAAACACCTACTCTTTTATTATTAGTTTATCGCAATATGATTTTTTTTAGCGAGAGACAGAGAAAGAGAGATTTAAAACCAAATTAGAAAGGACACTGCCAGGGTTCATCATTTTTGCAAGCCTTTTGCAACAACTTACTTGGAAAATGGACAAATTACCCTTGGACCAAATAAGTTGTACAATTCATTTTTAGATTGCATCAGGCCTTCTTTTATTGAATTTCAAAATTTGGCAAAGCGGCCCAGTGTACTTTGAGTCCCTTGAACAAAGCTCTAGATTTCACCTTCAAAGCATCAGCCCCGTCTCACTTGCTGAATGAAAATCCTGGATTTCATTCCCCCCCCCCAGTAAATCTTACATCAGACCAAATACCAGCTTAATTTCCTTCTCAAGCTGCTTGCGTCAATAACTTAGAGCATCTTAAACATTTTTTATACATCCAATTCATCTTGGCTGTACCTCTGCATATATCATGGCACTTTATCTGGTGTCTGTCTGTCTGTCTGTCTGTCTGTCTGTCTGTCTGTCTGTCTGTCTGTCTCTCTCTCTCTCTCTCTCTCTGTGTGTGTGTGTGTGTGGCGTGCACGCACAGCTGTTTTTGTAGTCAATTTAGCTGCAACTCCTTCTGAAGGATCACTATGCACAGATGTTGAGAGAGCTGCTGACGACATTCTCCTCCTACCCCAGGGGAACAGATAAGATTAAGGATACCAAGGGAGGGGCAAGGAAAGTAATGGTGGCCTTATCACTGTCAGGGCAGAGGAGTAATCAGAATGAGAATTTACACGACAAAAGTCAGTCCTGCCCACAATTTGGGGTATGGAATATTTTTTCTCCCAGAGACTCAGTTTTCCACACCTTCAACTCTGTCATTCACTTAGGGGAAAAAATTAGTTCTTTCTTCTGTCTCTTAATTCTCTTGACTGCCCCTCCATTGCCCTGGAGCAGAAAAAAATACAGAATATGTGTGTCTCATTCTAATAGGACATTTCTGTTAGAACGGTTCCCATAATTATATAATGTCATTCATAGGTATAGAATCTATCCTCAAACTATTTGTTGAAAATATTTGTTAGGTTATTTTTGGAGTGACATCCCCTCAGTGAAACTTCCAACCACATCAATACACAAAATAAACGATTTTACTACAGAATGCCATAAATGCACAAATAACAAGTATCAGTCAAATACAAAATAACTTACAAACATCAACTGCATTAATTATAAGCATCATCCAGCCAAGAAAAAGGTATGCAATATTAGCCAAATGCAACAGTGAATATACAAACTCTTAGAAATATTTCACTTTAAACTAGCAGGATGCAAATTCTGTTAGCCTTGAGACAGAGTCTAGAATGGATTTTTTTTGGGGGGGGGTGTCAGAGGTAAAATAGATGCTTTAAACCTCTGTAGTTTGCCCAAAATATCTGGCTTTGCCCAGCCCTCAGGCCTGGGGCGTTTTTCACATTCCTAAGAGAAGGCATGGAGAAAATAGGTAGGCCTTAGTGCCTCCTAAAAGATCTACTATAATAAATATTTATTCTTTCAACTGGACCAGAATTCCACAGCTGTGGGGATTATAGCCATTTCTCATAAGTCTAGTAGCTTTCACGGCTTAGAGGCAGGATCTCCGAAGCACACTGATAGAGATGTGAGCGTTCCTTCAAATGACTTCTCCCCACATTATTTAATGCTCCAAAGATGAAGCAAATAGTAATAGGTGCAAATATTTTGGAGAGGGTAAGGCCCATTAAACACTGGTGGTGCTACTTTTGAATACACATGTACATGCATAACTATAGTATGTTGCACAATGATACATATTTAGCCAAGACTAAAATGCACTGAACTCAATATTACTACATCTGAGTAAACCTTCCCAGGATTAGGAACCATGGTTTCAGTCTTATGGACATTTGCTTCAGAATAACTATCTCACCTCTATAAGACAGGCTTGTTCCACCCATGCCTGCAGAGGAGACATGCTTGTAGATCCCACCAGTCAAGGAATTCCGGCTGGTGGTGTCCAGGAAAACCGCCTTCACTGCCATGGCCCTGGCACTTTGGAACATCTTGCCCCCTGAGGTGAGATTGGCTCCCACCCTCCTGAACTTTCCATAAGAGCCTGAAGACCTGGCTCTGCCAGAAGGCCTGGAGCTCCAAGAGGGAGTACCTGAAGGCTGGTTGATGGATTAATAGCAGATCCCATCTACACCCCACCCCGAGCATCTTGCTCCCTCCCTTTCCATCTTTAATTATAATTTTGAATTCTTATTGTTATAGTTTTACTGCTTTTAAAGCTGTAAGCTATCCAGAGTCACTTTGTGGCAAGATGGGGGGGAAATCGATCGATTGATCGATTGATTGAATGAATGAATGAATGAATGACTAAAAATATAAGCAGTGAATTTGCTCCCAAGTAGATGCTGGCGAACCACTGTGACTCATCCAATTTCCAGCATTTTGCAAGGTTTCTAAGGCTGGCTATGTAGTCAGGGGTTTCCTCCCTTCCTTGGTAGGATTGACATCTAGTAGCCTAAAAGAGTAGAGAGAACCTTTCCATTGCATTTGGGATTCTACACACTTATGAACACAATTTCTGGCCAACAATGGCTGCTAGATAAGAGAGATGCAAGGCCACTTCTATCCTACCTTACAGCCATATTTTACTAAGAGTTTCAAGACTGGATAATTGGTGTGAGACTCTTGGCTAGAGAGCTTCGTCACCCAAGTTCCCCTCTTTGTGTCTAAGAGACAGATCATACATTTCAATAATGTAACGTTCAAGTTACTGGTATAAACTGCTTCTGAAATCAGCAGAGGACACAAGACATTGGCATAAAAAAATAAAGAAGTTGACAGGCAGAAAAGAGCCTTTAGGGATATGAAAAGAAGGGTGGTGCTTTAGGGAAAGTATCTTAGGGTGGAGAATTAAGGCGGGCAATATTAAAAGCATTGGAGGCTTTGGATTCTTTTACTATATCGAGCAGGGTGATTTTTTATTTTTATTTATTAAAAAATTTAAACTGCCCAAAAGCTGAAACTGGACCAGTTTGGATTTTGCCTTAATATTCCACTAGCTTCACTTCAATAATTTATTTACAGCACTTTGCTCTTCTCTATTTTTCCAACATTGCTGATTAACAAAATGTAATCCAAGAACTCATGAACTGTAAACTACATTACAAAAGTGTTAAGTGAGGTTGTATTCATTCATTGCTATCTGACTTGTTATTCCAGGATGGAAGCAAGTATGGTAGATAAGAGATAAAGAGAGCAGTATTGCATATATTTACCTACATGCCCAGTTTAAAACCATTTTCAGGCAATGGTGCTTAGACCTGTAACCTAAATCTAGAATCCCATAAACAGATGAAAACAGTTACTCCCAAGTAACTATTTTAGTACTGGGAAAGAAAATCCCTTAATGCATTCAGTTTTGATGTTACTGAACTCCCAGTAGATCAAACTGGCAAAATCAAAAGTGGGAGATCCTGAAAATTATGATTCACAGTAGCGTCTGGCAAGCAATGTGCTCTATGGGCAGCATATAAGATAGTTTTCATACAGGTAGTTGTTAAGTGAGTCACACCAATTTTTATGTCCTTTTTGCTACAGTTGTTAAGCAACTCACTGCAGTCGTTAAATTAATCCTGCTTCCTCCATTGACTTTGCTGGTGGAAAGCCAGCTGGGAAGGCCACAAATGATGATCACATGATGTTTGCAATGATTGCAAAAATATGGCTAGCTGCCAAGCCCCTCAATTTTGATCACATGACCATGGAGATGCTGAGATGGTCATAAATGTGAGGACCAGTCATAAGGCACTTTTTCATTGCTGTTGTAATTTTGAACCATGGCTAAACCAATGGTTACAGGTCAATACTGTTTGTATGTTAATGTGAGTCCCCCTCCCTCACCACTTAGCTACATGGATAGACCACAGCTCAATAGGACTTGGAATATTAAAAAATCCAGTGTATCTTTATAACAGAATCCAACAAAGCAACAGCAAGGAATACCTCTTTGAGGGAGATGGGAAAGGAAGGAAGGAAGGAAGGAAGGAAGGAAGGAAGGAAGGAAGGAAGGAAGGAAGGAAGGAAAGAAAGAAAGAAAGAAAGAAAGAAAGAAAGAAAGAAAGAAAGAAAGAAAGAAAGGACAGAAGAAACCTAGAACTGAGGAGAAAAATTAACCAGTGGAACAAATTGCCTTTGACGTTGTGGGTGCCCAGTCACTGGAGGCTTTTAAGAGACTGGACAGACGTTTATCAGAAATAGTATAGGTCTCCTATGAGAGCAGGGGATTGGACTAGATGACCTCAAAGGTCCCTTCCAACTCTGTTACTGTTACCATTACTGAATCTCCATTGGTTGAATGTCCAGCAAATATCTGGTGATCTGAAAGTGTGCTAGCCACAATGCTAATAATACATCTCCCATGATTTGTAAAGTAATCGCATCTGGAGACACACAGTCCAAGAAAACTTGAATAATGGGCTAGATGAACCAGATGTTAGAGCCAATTTTAAATATTTCTTAAGCCAGGCATAGGAAACATATGGACATTCAAATGTTCCTGAAGTACAACTCTTCAACCTCAAGCAACTTACCGTAGGCACTGATGAGCTATGCTAAAATTCAGCTCTATCTTGGGGGCCTCAGATTCTCTGGGACTGACTGAAAATATATGCTAGTTATGGAAACATTTCCCATGAAATGTCACATGTAGCTTTCTAAAGCTCCTTACCAGATGTGCAGCCCCCGGGATATGTTGGATTTCTACATTAGTCACAGAACTTACTGAGCATGCGGTATTGACGGTGAGCGAAACAAAACTTGTTAAACAGGGAAAGAGCACATAGACAGGAGATTCCCCACATGTAGAATTAGGGTGAGTAAGAACATCTGTACTGGAAGTTGATTGGCTAGTCACAATCATCTTGGATTATAAGCACTGGATGTGATTTATTCTCATTTTCAGAACTCGGAGAAAAGAAAGTAATTTCTGCCCTGGTTTACTAACATGCACAAAACGTTTTTAAAAATGTAAGATCACTGATTCTGTGTTGGTATCCTCTGAAAATGGGAAATGAATATAGCCAAGATGTTGATTACAAATCCACAGCAACCTCTCTGTTTCCAATCAAAATGGGTGCGGTGATTTCTTTGGCAGCTTTGTGATATGGTGAGGTTCTTCGCTCATAGAGTTCATGTAAGGTTAGGCATCAAATGTCAATTGTCACTTTTGCAGCTGGGCTGCACAGAGAGACGGGCCCAGAGGAGCTTCAACCCAAAGTGGAGGAGCAAAAGGAAGTCTGGTGTAGAGACATCGTCAGCTCTAAAACTTCACAAAGCTCCTTAAACCAACAGCCACAAATACATATTTGAACATTAATCCAAGGGAAACATTTTTTAAAAATATGCTATCCAGAGATTTTTACTGTAAGGAGAGATAATAAAGCTATTGTACTTTTCTTTAGTTTGCTGCCCATTTACAATTACAGCTTCTTCATCCATAAATTGTTTTAGGTTGAAGTTCTGTACACCATCGCCAAGTTAGAAACTCAGCTAGAACTAAATTTAGAGTTGCTTCAGACAGGATGTAGAAGCAAGACAGTCTGAAAAAATGATCCTGGCTACCCAATAAGCGTCTGAATGAGATTCGTATTTCTGCAAACATGAATTTGATAAATTCACATTTTTAAAGATATGAAATAATGAAAAATAAAGTAAAATAAAGTCCTTGTTGCAGGGCAAGGAAATCAGAATGGTGGTCGCTTTCCAACATAGGCATTTGCAAAAAAAAAAAAAAAAAAGTAAAGAAAAATAAGAGAAAGGGTGAAAAAGACAGAGACAGAAGTCTTGGGATCTTAGCCAAGAAGACAAGACCAGGGTAGGGTTAGGGCAGTGTTCCCGCATCTGGCATTCTCTAGAGGTGTTACAACTGAAATCTTGAAAATTGATG
This sequence comes from Vipera ursinii, assembly GCF_947247035.1. Classification (NCBI taxonomy): domain Eukaryota; kingdom Metazoa; phylum Chordata; class Lepidosauria; order Squamata; family Viperidae; genus Vipera; species Vipera ursinii. Next base: position 174,675,740 of record NC_139513.1, on the reverse strand, counting down.
CCGCAACTGAAGACTGTAATCATTTTACACAATGGTTAGGAGAACAAGTGAAATCAATAGGAATAAAAGGTCAGAGTTCCTGAGTTTAAAGCCCTGCTTTGGTGGGAAATAATGCCTACTAAAGCACTCATAAATAAATTCCTGACATTTTTATTGGAATACCAATAGCCAAACTTTCTGGCTCTGTGGATTAGCAGTGGCAGCAGCGGGCACTGGCAGCGGCAGGGGGGGAAGGGAATGGTATCACACGTGCAAATGGACCTTTGTGTGCTTGCCCGCCACTTGCCCGGCCCAGTTCCCAATGGGTTGGGGACCTTGGTATAGGCCAGGGGTAGGGAACCTTGAAAGCTCTTTTATGACTCGTGGACTTCAACTCCCAGAATTCCTGAGCCAGCTATGAATCGAGCTATGAACATTCTCCATATGAATTTCCTCTCAGCCACAACCTCCCCTCCCCCCAACCTCATTCCCCACACAATGTAGCTTTTGGTAATCTATAAATCTCCAAAGGTGCACTTCAGGTCTGAGATCTCCTCAGGCCTACCTTAGAAAGTTACTATAAAGATTCAAAGAGAAATGAGCAAGACTACTTACGGTTTAAAACCCCTGCTCTGAAAAGACTGGTGAAAACCAAATGTGTTCCTTTCCTGACCCTTTAAATTGGGAAATACTACACTATTTAAACCCAACAATTGGCATATGTCATTAAAAAAGCAAAGACCTCCCTCAACCATCACTTTCTCCATCCATAAGTGATATGGATCCATCTAATTTGCAACTCCCCCAATATATTAAATACAGGAAGAATGCTTACCCTGGATTAAAAAGATAAGAACTGCTCAGATGTAATACAAAAGAACTGATAAACTTCCCTGCACTGCACTTTCTGAGAACATGGGCAATGGCTCTTGAGTTTCCTGTCTCTACTTTCTCCAACTAGAAGTGCCAATAGTGGATCTCAATTCTTACGTTATTTTGTAAGGATTGGGAAGAGAAGCTGTTCAAAGAGTAATGCAAGTTTAATTGACCCTCTGATGCTCAAGGCCTCCCCTCAGAGAGCAATTAGTTAGTGGGTCCCTTGGTTGATACACCAGCATTATGATTAGCTTCCAAATAGGCTGCTTAGTGTGCAAATAGAAATAGCTTTTACATTCAACCAAGAACTCTTCAGCCCATTACTGAGAAATGAGCATTTATCAGATAGCTCTCCTATAAAAACAAAGCAGCCTGCCTTAAGCTAGTGCCTTTCAAAAGTCCCAAAATGGCTGCCCCATTGTCATCAGGGAGGAAGGTAACTGTAATGGGAAATTAATCTTTAGAGTACCTATAGTATGTAGAAACTGCTGAAACAGATTACCTAGGTTCTGCAAATAAATAGCTGTTCCCACTATTATGTTCCCAGCATTTAATCCGAAGCAAATACATTTTCATAGCGAATACTCCCAATAGGAAATTGTCAATGAAAACAGATTAACCAATTAGGGAAAAGTTACACTGAGAAAGGAAAAATGATGCTTTGGTTCTTGAATGTCTAGATGGAGAGTAAGGGTTAGGGCTAGGGTTATTGGTGTAGGGGTAAGTGCTCAGTGACTATTCATATATTGCCAATCCATGGTTCAACCATGTTCCTTGACAGGACCTAGGCTGGAGGGGGTCACACATAACACTGTCACAAATAATTATTTGCAAGCCTTAATAGCTGGGTTTACCTATCACACTAAATCAGAAATGAGCATTAGACTTGCTCTATAACGTGATGTATCAGCCCAGCCAGTGTGCCAGAAACCACAAGCAAGGCTATACATGTGAAAGGAAGAGAGAGACACTGGAGCATCACAGTCAGTGTTTATTCCATATATCAATGCTGGAATAAGACAAAATTGTCTGAACAGAAAGTTATTAATCCTGAATAATTGTACATATGAATATCAGTGCAACTGGGAGTTAAGAGTACTGGTTAGTGAACACTACATAATGAATACACTGGACATTCTTCAAAATGACAAATAAATCTTCACCAAAGGACAAGCGGAAAGTTGTCCCAATAGACTGCAAGACACCATATCCTTCTGGGCAGCTTTTGATCCTGCCACCTGCTTGACAGAACAATACCCCAGTGGTTAATTAAAAAACACACACATATATTCTCTGCCTAGGGAGTTGTGTTACAGAACAGGAGAATTTCTGCAAAATAAGTGTTACACCGCGGCAAATCTCCACCGCAAATGTATAGCAAGCAGATCAGTTAATAATCTGCTGAAGCCCTCTGAGTCCAACATTCACAATGAGCAACACAGGCTGAACCCAACACTGAGAGGTCTGAGTTGTGCTTTCTAGCTGCCAATGACACAGTCAAACTATGCAGTTTGGCATAATCAGATTAGGAAGGCGACAACCATACGGATTTCAATGCATGACTTAAAGAAGGAAGAATTATTTCCTTTTTCTTTCAGTTACACTTATTTCTCTTTCCATGATAAATAGGGCTGACAGACATTTACTGAGCAAACAATGTTGGAAAACAAATCTGAAACCTCACTCAGCGTCATCAATTCTCTTTAACGTACAAGCCAGCTCAGCAATAGGCAAAGCAATGCCCTTCCCTCTAGTCAGTCATCAATTTGGGGATTTCAGATGATTTACTCTAAACACAAGCATTTGTCTACAATTGGTAGGTTAGTAATAACTTTGAAAAAGTCATGGTATTAGTGGCATTGCTACTTGGAGATCCTTGACAAAAAAATTAAAGAAATTTATGTTTGTGTTAATTATAAGCTTCAGGGATTCCTTTTAGGTTTGACGGATAAAAAAACCTCAAGGAAAATTTGGAACTTTGTTATTATACATGTTGACAGTGGTGAGAATCTTATGTGCACAAAAATGGAAAGACAAACTCTCACAATGGTAGTGGGGATATAAAGGTGATGGCATTTTAATTTTCTTGTTATTATGAATTGTGGGCTTGTACTAATTTAATTCCATTTTATTCTCTTTTTGTACTGTTTTAACTGCCCTGTGAACCGCCCTGAGTCCTTTGGGAATAGGGTGGTATATAAATTCAACTAATAAATAATAATAATAATTAACAAAGATGGTGAAACAGACTGCTAGAATTATCTAGTTTTGTTTCTACTTGGAAACTGTTTCTGGACTTTTTGCCTGAAACTGGAAAAAATGAAACTTTGATTTTAGGTTTGATGATTAGAATGATTTTGCTATTATAGAAACAGAAATGTATAGCAAATGTATAGAAATGTAAAGCAAAAGGTTGAGCTTGAATTTTTTTTGTATTTTACTGCACTCAAAAAAGTTGGAAGCCACTTTTTTCCCCTCTCTCTTTGCAATTCTCTCTTTCTCTTAGTTTTCTAACTATTTTCCCCTGTATTTTTATCTTACAATTAATCTTAACAAAATTTATAATAAAACCCATGAACTTCAAGACTAAAAATATTCAAAATTTCTAATAGGAATCACCTTGGTTGATGGCAAGTGATAAACCATGAATCTTCAACATGTAAAGTATGTATTTTACTTGAAGTGCCAGTCACTGTTGAACATAAAAATAATACCAGATTGCCACCATTAAATCCAAGTGGCACTATTAAAGAGTTTTAGGGTGATGTTTTTCCGATCATTGAACTGGGCCATTCTATAGGCCAAAGCTTGCCACTGATCTAAGGCCTGATGGGATGGCCCATAAAAAGTTTAAAATGACCTTTAAAACAATTTAAGTCCCTTTTTCAAGGCTGTAGTTATGGGGGGAGGGGCAGTATGTCCTTTTAAGGAATATAAGGCCACTTACTCTAGCCACTTAATTTGGGAGGGAGGGAGGAGGTTTTTTAATTTACGGAGAGAAAAATATTTCCACTTCCAGCCACCTAGAAAATAGAAAGACTCTAGTCTGAATGGGAACATTTGTTGCTCAATCTATGGAACAATTTAAATAGTATGTTCCTGAAACAAAGTTCAAGAGACAGTAGGTTCCCCCTTCCCCCAACCACTGAGCATGTTTTAAAAGGGATTTCGGCAGTCTATGTTTATCCCACTTTCGTCCCTTTTAAGCAGGTTTGGCAAACATCTGTACCTTTCCCAAAGCCTGCCAGACTAAAGGAGCTAAAAACCACCACAGGAAACCAATGCCTTTCTCCTGCCTTAAAATCTTTAGCCATCCCCCTTTCTAACTTTCTTCGGTTTTAGGATTTGCGCTGCCTTTGCAGGGCTGTGCTCCCTGCCTTCTATTCCAAGGACAGGCCCTTGTTGGTGAGAGGCCAACTCATTAATGGGAGACCACAGAGAATTGAGACAACAGCCCCATCTGAGTGCGTCATAAATTCTCCTGGGCATCATCCAAGTGGAATCAGAGTTCCATTCTCATGTGGCTTGGATGTCCAGTCTCATGCTTGCCCTACTCCACCTTGGATCCTTTCCCCACATCTGCACAAGCCTTTCATAGATGCTTGGGTCTAGCTGAAGGCATCCAGAAAAGATTCCCTCAAGTTGCTCAGTGTAGGAGAATGAAAAATAAAGAACTCAGGACTGAGCTTCTGAGGAAAGGAAAAGTCTCCAAGATGGGATGCAGTGTCACACAGCAGGCTACTTCCCCAGAACTTAAAAATAGCTTCTCTTCTCTGGTTTCCTCTTTGACATTTCTCTGTCCAGCCCAGCTAAGTAGGCAACACTCTAATGACAGCTCTCCCTAAACTTGTCGGAGGGGCTTGCCAAGGAAAATGGATGGAAAAGAAAAGGGGAAAAGAGACTGTAGCGACTAGATGCAGATTGAGTGATATTTCTCCAGGAAACTGTGGAAACAAATCTCCATTCTATTATTAACATAGATATAGTGTATTTATTCAGAAATTAGATATGCGGAGCTCAGCTGGGCTCATGCTGTAGTAAGCATGCAGTGTAAAGCTGAGGCTTTATGAAATTTTTAGTTTTAGTAGTTAAGAATCATGCAACGGAAATGAAATCGTAACGGCATAAGCCACATGGGCACAAATCCATGCAAGAAGGAAAATTAGCTCTTGTTACAGAGGCTTAATGGAGTCTCAGGCAGGAACTGGTCTACATCATCACAAATGGAAACTAGGGAAACTGGACAATGAGCAAAGCAATGAATAAAATCTACCATAGTTTTTTATGCACAAAATCCATAAATAGGTTTACTGACATGTATTACTTGCATTTCCACAACTTCCTTCATTTCTCTAGGTTTGTGCTTGAGAAGTTCAGCAGTGATTGCAAAGCATATATGGATTCAGCTAGAACACCTTCAAGTTATAGAGGGAAACAAAATCAGAAGAACAGCCCCAAAGCAAGTTTAATCTCCAATCCTCACCCCACCCTTCCTTCCTAAATATCCCAATATGTAAACTTCAATTCCCAGAATTCTCAACAATCGGTATTCCAGACATAGGCAAGGTATCCAGGAGGCGGGAAGGCTGCTATAACCACATACAAAGGTTTCAGGCATCTACTGTGTTCTTTTGTTCTCCTACTCGGAAAATGAAAATCTATTCTGCACCTGGGCATATATGCTATTTGTGCTTAGCATTTTGCCCAGTTTATAAAATTGCAGCTACAGAAGTGGGCTCTTGACATAACAATTTATTTGTCAAGCACCATACAAGTTTCCTACAATAAATTAACTGCATACACAAATGGGGGCTTGCTTGTGCCACTCAAAAATTTGAAATCAATGTAAGAAAAACCCCAGATAATGGGGCCCAGCATGGCGTGGGAAGATCAAATTCTCATAGCCCATCCATTTACATGGAGCAGCCTTAATTCCTAACCTTTACCTTTACCTTTACCTTTAGTATAACATAATGACTGTATAAATGTTTTATATAAATAAATAAAATCCAGAAGACAGTGAGTTCTAGTCTTGTCTTAGGCAAGAACATCAGCTCAGTGAATACGGGCCAGTAATTCTCTTTCAGCTCAGCTCAGAGCTTGTTGATGTGGCAAAAATAAGAGGATGAAAGAGTATTAGATATGCTAGCTGTCCCGAGTTATATATTAAAAACTCAGGATATAATAATAACAATTATTCTCTGTTCACAACAATGTGAGGTTATAGCTGCCAGGTTTTTAGCTGGTGTTGGCCTTCATGTGTAACAAGTTTTCCCCCAAAACCTAGGATGTTGTAATGTATTAGTGTAGTATCTGTATATATTACTATATCTATTTCTATCTATCTACAGCAGACATGTCAAACACAAGGCCCGGGGGCCAGATCCAGCCCGCAAAGTGGTTTCATGCGGCCTGCGAAGCCATCCTGGAAACAGTGAGGGAATGGCCCCCACTGCCTTGGCCCTGGCCCAGAGACCCTCCTTCTGCCAGAGACCCACAGATCTGTCCCACTCCTGCCCAGGCCCCCATAGGCACCCTTGATGCGAATGATGTAGAGCTGGCCATGCCCACCCAGTAGGCCATACGCACTCTAGCCATGCCCACCCAGTAGGCCATGCCCACCCAGGCCACGCCCACCCGGCCGCTTGAGGGCAACCGCAATGCTGATGCGGCCCTCAATGAAATTGAGTTTGACACCCCTGATCTACAGTATCTATCTATCTATCTATCTATCTATCTATCTATCTATCTATCTATCTATCTATCTATCTATCTATCTATTTCTATCTCTCTGTCTGTTTGTCTATCTACACACTAACTGCCAAACCAAAAAATCTTGAATGTCACTTAGTAAATCTGAGCACTGACAAAATTTCTCATCTGCTTAAATCCAAACAGATACTACACCAATCTTTTGTAGATATGTATATCTACAAAAGATCGAGGGGAAAGTGGATAAAGATAAAACCTGACAATAGCTTACAACTGAAACAATAAAAAAGAAAGTGAAAACTTGATCTTGGCTATGCAAGAGCAGCAATTCAAACTAATGCAATCAAGGTCAGATTGAAAAAAATCATCTTATGATTCAAACTGAAGATTGTGCAAAGAGCCAGAAAAAACAGCAGATCATATACTCAGCTTGTGAAAGAAGATGGCACGAACTGATTACAAATGACAACATAATACAGTCACCAAAACGATTCACTAGAACATCTGTAAAAATTAGCATGTACAAGTAATGAAAAATTAGTCGAAAATAAGTAAGTTAAAATATTGTAGGATTTCCAAATACACAGTGATTAAACTCTTGGCTCATAACACACCATATATAACTCTGACTGAAAAGAAGAAAGTGTGGATAATTGATGTGGCAATATCAGAAGATAAGGTAAAGGTAAAGGTTCCCCCGCACTTGCGTGCTAGTCGTTTCCGACTCTAGGGGCCGGTGCTCATCTCCGTTTCAAAGCCGAAGAGCCAGCGCTTGTCCAAGGACATCTCCGTGGTCATGTGGCTGGCATGACTAGACGCCAAAGGCGCATGGAACGCTGTTACCTTCCCACCATAGTGGTCCCTATTTTTCTACTTGCATTTTTTACGTGCTTTCGAACTGCTAGGTTGGCAGAAGCTGGGACGAGTAACAGGCGCTCACTCTGCTACGCGGCACTCGGGATTCGACCCGCCAAACTGCTGACCTTCTGATCGACAAGCTCAGCGTCCTAACCCACTGAGCCACCACGTCCCTTATCAGAAGATAGCAGAATACAAAATAAAGGAAGTTGAGGTGATCTCAGCGGTTATCGGTGCACTGGGTGCCATACCAAATCTTGGACAGCACATAGAAAATTTGCGTATTGACAAAATTTCTACCTGTCAATTACAAAAGGCCACACTCCTTGTATTCACACATATACTACACCAGTACCATTACAATATTCTAGGTTTTTGAGAAGAACTTGGTACATATGAAGACCAGTACCAGCTAAAGAACTGGAAGCTCTGATTTCACGGTTTCATGGATACGATATAATAAACAAATAAAATTTCTTTGCTTTCAGTCTTCATATATTTGTGAACTTTTCTGCTAGTAATTCTGCAGCTGTTGGCCCTGGTTCCTCAGCCAAGATTCCTGAGTTGTGCAGTCCACGTCACCAGATGTCCAAGAACACCAATACCTAGCATGGTTCTTGTTGTCAGGTGACAACTGATCTGGTATAGGTAAAACAGCACGACAAAGTAACAACAATGGTGCATTGGAATATCTGCAAAAAATTCCATTTATATGCAAAAGTAACTGTTAGGACCAAAAAATAAATAAAGCAATAAAAAATGAAGAAGCTAAAGTGCTTTGGGACTTTAGAATTCAAACAGACTAGTGCTTGACACATAACACACCACACTTAGCAATTGAGATAAGAAAGACAAAAAAGTGGATAATGTAGTATCAAGAGACAGCAGAATGGAAGAGACATTCTGTAATCCTTTGGTTTTTTTTCTACTTCCCCCAAGTACTCACTAGGCTGGACTCTGCATAGAGTTTTTTTCCAGATCAGCCAAAATGGCTAGGTGCTGTCATCTGCTATGATTACATTTGCCTATGGTACCAAAGTCTTGGCAAAAGCATCAATAATCTGCTAGGAAAACAGGGATAATAGCTGCCAGGGTAGGGAGCACCACATACCTCTAGTGCTTCGTGTACTCTTAAGATGTATGGGACTATAACAGCCACAATAACAGTCACTGTTGGTGAGTTGGGCAATCATATAAATTTGTTTAATATTATCAATAATGATTATATCTGCTGCTGCCATGATGTGTAAGGGTATGTGTGTGAGGTGGGATTTTACAACTTGGATTTTTAATGTTATAAACTGCCCAGAGTCACTATGTGTGAGTTGGGCAGCCATATAATTTTTAAATAAATAAATAAAATGATGCTGGTTAATTATGACGGGGGTTGTAGTGCATGTAACCTGAAGACAGTAGTTGAGGAAGCCTGAACTAAATGTTTACCATACCTGGATTCTTTGAGTCTCCAATTACAGCACATAAACATGTCATAAGATAGAGATATGGTATATTCATATTCACAGAAAGTGGACAGAATGCTTTTTGGATTCTGTTCAAATCAGATGCTGAAAGAGAGAGCTTTATTATTTTCTTTGGAGAACCAAATTTAAGAGACAGTATCAGATCAAAGAGACCACCGCGATCTTGTATTTTGTTCTGTTGTCTAGATCAGTGACCACCAACCTTTTGGGTACCAGAGACTGGTTTCGTGAAAAAATAATTTTCCACACACTAGGGTGTGCGTGTGGTGCAGTTTCACATAGTACCTAGATCCCACACATGTGCAGGTGAAACTTTGCTTGTTTGAGTGGCCCGGTTCCTCATGGGCCATGGACTGGTATCAGTCTGCGCCCTGGGAATTGTGGACCCCTGGTCTAGATCACAATTAAAACTGGCCGCCTCTCTGACCACAGACACACTGTGAAGTCCTTGTGATGGCTTGCTTGCTTGCTTGCAGACGTTTCATTACCCAACTAGGTAACACCATCAGTGTAGTGATGATGGGCTTGCTCCCTTTTTATATACATTAGTTTGCCCTGCCAGTACAGGTGGGAGTGTAGTTTTCTCCTTGGCAATATAGGGTGTTGTTTTCATGAAGCAAGCCCTAATCCTTTATCCTCCTGTGACTCCCTAATGTAACCCTCTAACCCTCTTTCTTATCACATAGCAAATCTCACACAAAAATGATACAGACACTTAATGGTGTAACACAGACATGTCAAACACAAGGCCCGGGGGCCGGATGCGGCCCACAAAGTGGTTTCATGCGGCCCGCGAAGCCATCCTGGAAACAGTGAGGGAACGGCCCCCACTGCCTTGGCCCTGGCCCAGGGACCCTCCTTCTGCCAGAGACCCTCAGATCTGTCCCACTCCTGCCCAGGCCCCCATAGGCACCCTTGATGCGAACGATGTAAAGCTGGCCACACCCACCCAGTAGGCCACACCCACTCTAGCCACACCCACCCAGTAGGCCACGCCCACCCTGGCCATACCCACCCGGCCCCCTAAGGGCAACCGCAATGCTGATGCAGCCCTCAATGAAATTGAGTTTGACATCCCTGGTGTAACATACTATTTAAACATCCTAATTCCATCTTATGCAAGGCCACAGATGAAAAGGAACTTGATGGAAAATTGCACATATTTTCAAAGGCATAAGAAAATGAAGGCAGTCAGGAGGGAAGGATCCAGAGTGACCCCCAAAGGGGAGAGAAGGTAAGCCATGGTTGACCACTTGCCCTAGGCAGATACAACTTGAATCTTTCTCAAGATACACAAAGCCAGTCAGATCGTATGGCAGATGGTGACAGGCAGACCTTTTGGCACATGGCCCAGAGATTTTCCTGCTCAATATGCACGCAAAAAAGGATAGTGCTTCTCTGAGAAGGGCTAAAGCTAGGAGCCACAAACACCAACAGACATGTTCCTGTCCTTGTGAGACAGATATGTTCCCCTCCTCATGAATGCTGTTCCTTCCAGCCAGGGAATAAGTAAGGCAGCTCCAGGACCCCAATGGGTTTATTTCCAAGGAATAGCAGCCAAGTCAGAATGGGCATTTAGTGGCATCGAGGGCATCAGGGAACCTGCAACCCTCTAAACAGAATAAAATGAATTTACTGTATCTTCCTTGTTATTTATGCCACTTCTCAACATATGTTTCAGGTAACAACATACCAATCACATCATACAAAAAACAGTAGAGCAATGCACAAGACAGACACTAGGAGAAGGACTCCGTTCTTTCTGTAATTCAGGAGATGGCTGCCTTGCCCAGATGAGCAACACAAACTCATTTTGAATGATAAGTGTTATCCAAAGTACCAATGAAAATGACTGCGCTTCGACAACTGTGCTTCCCAACTCAACTTTTCAGAGGTCACTGGGCCCCAACAGAAACAACAGTAGCTTGCTTTACAAGACCATAACGGAATCATGATTTATTCTGTGTCCTTTTGTAAAAAAAGGTAAAGGTAAAGGTCCCCCACACATGCGTGCTAGTTGTTTCCAACTCTAGGGGCCGGTGCTCATCTCCATTTCAAAGCCGAAGAGCCAGCGCTTGTCCGAGGACGTCTCCGTGGTCATGTGGTGGCATGACTAGACGCCAAAGGCGCAAGGAGCTCTGTTACCTTCCCACCGTAGTGGTCCCTATTTTTCTACTTGCATTTTTACGTGCTTTCGAACTGCTAGGTTGGCAGAAGCTGGGACGAGTAACAGGCGCTCACTCTGTTATGCGGCACTCGGGATTCGACCTGCCAAACTGAGCCACTGCGTCCTTTTGTACCAAACACTAAATAAAAAGCAAGCACAACACAGTAGGCTAAATGGGGCTGGATAGTTTATTAATTACATTTATAAACTGCTGCAATCCCGAAGGACTCTGGGCAGTTGTGGTTGTACACACCACTGCTCGAGACTGAATTACAATAGAAAACTTTGTTGGTGTCAGGAACAGCATTCACAACCAGACTACCAGAGACCGACCAGGATCCCCCAAGAAAGAGACCAAATAGGTCTCACTCCACTTCTTGTACGGTTCTGGGGAGATGGCCCTATCCACCACATCCAGAACTTTACCGAGGCCCTTTCTGGAAACGGGATAAATAGAAACTTGGAGGCGGCGGCGAACTCTGCTCCTTCACCCCTGCCCAAGAAGCCAGCTGTCCGCAGAAAAGATCTGCCACAACCCACTCCCTTGCAAGCCGCACGACCGCAGGCTCCCTCCCTCCTCCCCGGAAACGCCCGAGGCAGAATCGACCCACCTCACCGACTTCGCCAACAGCCGGTGTCGCTTAATGTCTTCCTCGCTGAAGGAGAAATGCATGTCCACCTCGGCGGCACGTCGGTGACCCGGCGGGAGCCCAAGGAAGCGAAGCGACGCGAAGGCCTTGGCTGGCATGAAAGAGCGCGAGAGAGGAGCCACTCATGGAGGAAGAAAGACGTCCTTGGAGAGTCGGTGCCGGAGCCCAGAAGTCGCCCGCGTCTCGGAGCGGCGGCCGCGGTTCCTGAAAATCCCCCACGCGCCGGGCAGCGCCTGGGACTTCAGGCTGGAGGAGGAGGAGGAGGAGGAGGAGGAGGCGGCGCTGGCAGCGGCGGTGCCTATGTTTGGGGCGGAGGGGGGCGGGCTGGGGGGTGGCGGAACTGCGATCTAGAAAGCCCGGCGCCGGAGCGCAGGGTCCTGCTGAAGAATACGGAAAAGTGATCAGAAGCTTAGAGAGGACGCGAGACTCCCGGATGTCAGGAGGCGCAATCGTCTTTTGGCCTCCCGCGGGAAAAGCGTCCTTGCGCTGTCCTCCGCGAGGGTGCTCCGGGGAGAGAAAGTTGGTAAACTCAGGAAAGAGTGGGTGTTTTGCCTGCAGAGGCCCACCCCCACCCCTCCCTCTCCAACTTAAGCCTGGCATACCGGGAAAACGCTATTGGTCCGCATAGAGCAGCAAACTTGGCAACTTGAAGACTTGTGGACTTCAATGCCCAGAATTCCTCAGCCAGCTGGGGCTGGCTGAGGAATTCTGGGCATTGAAGTCCACAAGTCTTCAAGTTGCCAAGTTTGGAGACCCCTGGCATAGAGGGACCACTGGTGAGAAGACAGATTTCCTTGTTCCTACTGGGAGAGAAATCCGGTTGTGGAACGCTTTTCCTTCCACCCAGATTCCACAGCCAACGGTCACAGCCAAAGATGAATATGGAGCATACGAGTCCATTTTTCTTAACTTGTGCTTTGATACCAAGCTTAAAATGCCACTAAGCGTGTGCAGGTTTCACCGCTCTCTACTCAGTAACTTCAATTTTCCATGTTTGGGTTTGGAAAAGGCAATCATAAAGTCATTCTTTACTCTCTCTTTTTTTTGCAATATACAACTTGACAAGCGGGAACATATAAATATTTATAAGAATATAAAAATTCTTAATAGTTTGCAAATCAACCCTTCAGTGGTCCCATGTTACTTCTACCTGGGAGACCTCCCATCTGCCCTTCTCCAAATTAGGGAGGGTCTCTCAACATTTTAAAATGCTTTGAAACTGAGATTGGGACTACCCATGGTCCTAACAACCACGTTGTCCTAGAACATGGAACTTAACTAACAACGGCTTAGGAATGTGTGACTAGAAGCTGAATGGAATTATCTATCGTAGTCAAGAATCAGGGTTGAAAATTTATATGCTGCAAATATCAGAGTTTTCCACACATGATGGGTGAGCATTCTGGCCATCTCTGGGGTTGTGCAACATTTGAGAATTCAAACAGGGCTACATAAATCCTTAGCACTTTAAAGCAGCCACATCTTTTCCCAGGACTTGGCTGCTTTAAAAAGTTGCAGACAGATGCTATATTCCTTCCTCTGCACAAAGCTGCAAATCTTTATTAGTTACCCATTTAATTGCCATTAGTTAGCACAATAGCTACATTTTGATATATATATAAACAGTCCGAATATTGAAAGAGGAATAATGATGCTGTTTTTATTGCTGTTTCATGCCTGGAATATTACTGAGTTTTGTTTCAGAATAAGAAAAGGCTTTAAAGTATGGGTCTGCAAATATTATAAAACAAATAAGAGTGTGAGTGTAGGCCACATTCTCTTTCCAACATTAGCCAGCCATACTACTGTGGGCAATGTCTAGCTGTAAGGGAAAGCGGTGCCCTTAATGCTTGACATCCTGAACTCTACCATCTCCAAAAAGGAGAATCCGTGCATAGTTAGATCCTTGTCCTCCAGAGATTTATCCCAAAGATGCAACTGGACTTTCTTGTTTTTCTTTGAAGATGTTTCGTTTCTTATCCAAGAATCTTCTTCAGCTCTGACTGGATGTTGGGGAATGGAAGGATTCATAATCCTTGCAGACAGCTGTTCATTTGCATTCTTTTAGCGGGTCGTTATGAACAGCTGTCTGCAAGGAGTATAAATCCTTCCATTCTCCACCAACCAGTCAGAACTGAAGAAACTTCTTGGATGAGAAGCGAAACATCTCCAAAGAAAAACAAGACAGTCCAGTTGCCTGGTGAAAAAGCATCTTTGGGATAACTATGACCTGGATGCCCGAGAGTCTCCACAGACATCCAGAGATTTATCTTCTATAAAAGTCCCTTAAACTCATGGCCAGTCTCGCAGCTGAGAATTGGATGTGCTGCTTTCTAGGTAAATGAAAACAATAGTTATAAATAAGCACCCAACTGTTGGCAGAGAGATGAAACTGCACATGTAATCCAGGAATCCTGATGCAAAGGAAAAATCCTCCTTGCCACAATGCTTTACGCATGTACTTTATGAAGTAAAGCCCAGAAAAGCACATGGGAAAAACAGCAAATCAAGAAAAGGCGTCAGAGAAAAAGAAAAGGAACGTCTCCTATTTCTTCCTAGGGTCAGGATCCAAATACTCCAGTTCATGTTTTGAAACCTACTTCCCTAACGTCCCACCCATTTGTATTTACTGAAGGGTGACCACGAAGCTCTTCCTCAAGAGGAATCCATCTGCCTGCCACAAGGTTCCCTCTGTGCCTCTGGTTGCGGAGGCGGGTAAATGTACGAGACTGGCCCTTAAGAGGGTTAGTTGGTTTACCCGCTTGTCTCTTGGGCCAAGGTGCACCTTTCCTTACACGGGGACAAAAACACCCGATTCTTTGCCTCCGCTCAGTCAAATCACATCCTGATGACACTGTTCTAACCAGCAAACTCTGTGTAGTTGGAGGGAAGGTGGAGGGTGTCTCGGACATCGGTCATCAGTGCTGACAAATAAACGGAACCTGGATGTTCAGGATGCGTGGCTCCCAATGAGAGACGCTGGAGACCCTCATGCCCTCACTGCAAGTTCAATTCTGTTCCCCTAACAGAAGCTGGAGATCTTCACATTCTCTTAAGTTTTCTGAATATATACGGCTGGTCACTGACAACAACCTTTCAGCTACTGTGTGGACAGTCAAATGTTGCTAGACTCTGTAAACCCCCTCCCCCCACATCCCCCCCCCACCTCTAACAGGACAGCTAATCATGGCATACAGGTAGTCCTCGACTTACAACCACAATTGAGCCCAAAATTTCTGTTACTAAGTGAGATAGTTGTTAAGTGAGTTTTGCTCCATTTTACAACCTTCCTTGCCACGGCTGTTAAATGAATCACTGTAGTTGTTACATTAGTAGCACAGTTGTTAAGTGTAATCTGGCTTTCTCGTTGATTTTGCTTGTCAGAAGATTGGAAAAGGGGATCACATGACCCCAGGGCACTCAACCGTCATACTATGAGTCAGGTTGACAAGCATCTGAAATTTGATCACATGACCGTGGGGATGCTGCAACGGTTGTAAGTGTGAAAAACAGTCATGCGCCACTTTTTTTTCAGTTTCTAATGGTTACTAAATGAACTATTCAAACAGTCAGTAAATGAACTATTGTAAATCGAGGGTTACAATCAGGGGACTGGAGGCTAAGCCGTTACGATGAATGCTTGCAGGAACTGGGCATGTCCAGTCCAACAAAGAGAAGGACCACGGGGGTGGCAGGATAGCAGGCTTCCAATATTGGAGGGGCTGTTACAAAGAAGAAGGGGGGGGGGTGTCAACCCATTTTCCAAGGCACCAGAAGGCACAACAAGAAGTAACAGATGGGGAAAGAGAGATCCCACTGAGAACTAAGGAGAAATTTCCTGTCAGTGAGAATAATTAATCAGCGGAGCGACTTGCCTCCAGAGGTTGTGGGTGCTCCCTCACTGGAGGTTTTCAAGAAGATGCTGGACAGCCATTTGTCTGAAATGGGGTAGGGCTCCTGCCCGAGCAGGGGGCTGGACTGGAAGAATTCCAAGGTCCCTTCTAAACTCTGTTACACCGGTTACTTTGTGTTGACTTTCAACGACACTCATTTGTTGCATGGGGGGAAGCCTGTTTCATCGACTTAGGGCACTGATCTCGCTGCTTCTCCCTACACAGAGTTACGTATGTGTCAGCAGGACGCTCGCTGCTCTCACTTAATGCACGCTGCTGCTGCCGCCGCCGCCAAACTCTTCTTTTCTTAGGCAGTTAAGAGCAGTTTCCTCTTAGCACCGTTTTACTTGGCTGCCCTGCCGTCAAGGCTTCTATTTCTTGCTACTTTGTGCATCCAGATTGCAGGCTTGCTAATAAAAGAGGCAGACAAAGGATGCGCCAACATCCTTCATTGCTGGGATAGGTCCTGTACTCCATCCTGTAACTCCTGCCAGAGAGAGAGAGAGAGAGAGAGAGAGAGACAGAGACAGAGAGACAGAGAGAGACAGAGACAGAGACAGAGACAGACAGACAGACAGACAGACAGACAGACAGAG
The DNA here is from genome assembly GCF_947247035.1 of Vipera ursinii. NCBI lineage: Eukaryota > Metazoa > Chordata > Lepidosauria > Squamata > Viperidae > Vipera > Vipera ursinii. The sequence continues at coordinate 174,659,528 of NC_139513.1, read as the reverse complement.
ACAGAGACAGAGACACACAGAGAGAACCTGGGCGGGCTGGGTTGGGGGTTTGTGTCTCTCTGCTTAGAGCTGACTTGGCACCTGAAACAAAAGGAACTGCCCTTGGCTTGGCTTGGCTTAGCCGGAGTGTGTGGGTGAATGTCTGCAAGCAGCTTAATTTATACCCTCTGTGAAAAAAGCCTTGAAGCCGCATCCCTCCAAGCTGAAGAGTTGCAGACTGAGATTCCTCCTCAAGCGGGATTTCTCAAGCCTCATAAAAGAAGGAGGCAGGGTGGGGTGGGGGATGCCTCTCCAGGTTTAAGCAGTAATTTGTGAAGCTTCCTGAGACTGATGGGGAGGGGTGGCACAAGGAATTGGGACAGCAGAGGTGATCAGAGGGGACACTTTCTGAGCTCTCCAAACTCTTAACATGTGTTCATTAGATAACCTTTATCTAACCTTATCTATGTTTATCTAACCCTAAACTCACTGTCACTGAGACCGGTTCCTGATTCTAAGAACAAAAATGAAAGCAAACACACACAGACACACACACACACCCCAATGCTCATCAGCTTTATCTCCACTTCCTGACTTTGCCCCTGAGTCACTCTGTGAACCTTAGCGAGTCACTTCCTTTCACTGTGCATCATAATTCTCTCCCTAAAAAACATACAAAACCTCTGGCTCCTTAATCCGCCCCCACTGAACCTTCGGCCCACAGCAGGTTACATGGGTCTTGGAATGAGTGGGTAGGAGGGAAGAGATCAGCTAATGGCTGATCTAAAACATCCAGCCTCTTCCCGTGCCAGTGTGCTCAGCAGTCCTGATAACATCAGGTGGAGGGGAACTGTAAGTTCTCTTAAATTGCTCAACCTTTCTGGAATTCCCGTCATGTCGTCTTTTTTTGCGGAAGGAAGAAACCCTTTTCTAGGTCACAGCGAGGTGCAGTGGCTGCAGTCCTTTGACCTTGGATGAACCAAGCCATGCCTCGTTCCCCACTCTCCATGAAAGATCAGTATACCTTAGACTCATTTTGGTGAGATGGGCAGTGTAGAAAACAAAAAACACCTCATTTTCCATTTCAAACATTTCAGCCATAATACCAGTACTGGACTAGTTTAGGACTTGCCAATAGATCTCTGGGTTCTCCTTAGGGAACAAGGAGAAAGGTCAAACAGCCTCTCTGACTCATTTCTAGTTGAAAGGGCCTTCTTAGCAAGCTTCCAGAGAAATGTTCACACCCTACAGGCAACAATAGCCCCTGTAAGAGGCAACCCTTAGGATTCTAGTGTTGAGGCGCGCACACATGCTTGGAATAAGGGCCATTAAAGCTGGTGCGGGCTTGGAATGTTCAGATGTTAAAGCATCGTGAAGATGTCATGCTTGGTGGGTCCCTCCTTAGAAATGCATCAAATGCATCAAAACTGGACTGGGGAAATCCTCTCTTGACCACACATTTAATTGGAGGACTATGCAAGCCGCTCTTCTGAATCGACTCGGTTGTTGCAGGAATAGAATTAGGGAAATCTCCCATATAAACTACTCTGAACTCTTTGACAAAAGATAAAAGAGAAACAACAACATTTTTGCTTGCAGGCTCTCAGTTTTGTCCTTAGGATTCCCAGGTAGAAAGTAGCCCGAGTAAACTAATGCCCAGGTATGCACCAGATTTCTCCCCAAAAGTTTTATCAAATTCTTCTTCTAAAAGAATGAATAGCAAAAACTGAAACATCTGTTTCAAGATTGTATCATACGGTTGAAACCAATTTTTACCTGCCCATGGGTACATATTTTGCTTGTGGGACTGGTTTGCATATATTTTTCTCCATAAAGGGCCTTACATGAAGAAACTCTAGTGGACCAAAAGGATTTGCTATGTGATGTGCTTGTCTTTACAGCCAGGAGAACAAGAAGCTTCTTGGATGAGAAGCAAAATGTCTTTGAGGAGAAACCATGAAAGTCCAGTTGCCACTCGAAAAAGCATCTTTGGGAAAACCATGACCTGGATGACTGAGAATCTCGATAGACATTTCAAAGATCTTGCTGCAGAATTCAGACATGTTTCTTAAATGTTCATTTATAATCAATAGAAATTATGTTTTGTGTTTCAAAATAAAAACTAAGGTTCCAAGAAAAAGCAGAGGGTTGTTTTTTTTTGTTTAGAAAAATATAAGATTCCTTGCTTGGAAGAATGAACTGGGTGGCGTATCTAATGTAAAGACTCAGCACAGACCCTTCCTTTCTGTTTCCATTAGACTACAGAAGGCAATATCTTAAAAAAAAACAAAACCAACCAATTTGGCTGGCCCGGCTGAAGAGATTTCTGGTGTGGCCCCCCAAGATAGCCAGCTGCAGTGGGTGGGAGAAAGCAAACCACAGAAGCATCTGTTTGGCTGAGACCTCATAGGTCATGGGAGGTGGAAGAATGAAACAACATCTTCATCTCATATATTAGTTTAATAGAACACAATTATTTTATTGCAGTGGTTTTCTTAAATCCCACAGCCAAAAGATACAGTATTTTTTTGTTAAAAGTCATAAAAGTAAAAGTAAAGGTGGTGGCGGTGGGGGGTTGTTTTATGCAGGAACAGTTAAAGTAGAAAATATGGTGTCCCTCATTGCTAATAATTAATATTTGACAAAAGCATGTCTTGGAACAAATTTGCTTTCACTTGTTTCAGGAATGCTGGACTGGGAGAACATTTGTGTGGTATTTACTCATTAGGCCAAATCCGACTCTTCCTACATCATCACCATTCAAATCAAGGCAACAACCATCACAAAGGTTATCCAGTCCATGCTGGAATTTTTATTCAGCCACAGTGTGCAAGGAAATGAGTAAAGCTATCAAGAGGGTTAGAGGGTACTAGACAACCTATGACCCACTGGGTCATTGTTTCAGAGGTATTTATTTACATAAACAGAGAAACAGAATGACCACGGGTGGGCAAAAAGGCATTGGGAGCAGGAACAACTTCTGATTTCTTACCATTGAGTTTCTTTGTGGGAAGTTGGTAGGGAGCATCTTCCTTCCTTCCTTCCTTCCTTCCTTCCTTCCTTCCTTCCTTCCTTCCTTCCTTCCTTCCTTCCTTCTTTCCTTCCTTCCTTCCCTCCTTCTTTCCTTCCCTTCCCTTCCCTCCTAGTAGGCAAATGGTTGCTGCTGGGAGCAGGGGATTGTGAGATTGGCTGGGAAACTGTTTTGCCCAGGTAAAAACCATGATGACGAGAGTTTTAGTAGTATACAAATATAAGGAAGAATCAATGAATTCTGCCTTCTTGAGTGTAGAGAAAGTGCATTTTCATGCACCAGAATTAACTGGCTCTCTAGACACACAGAACTGCCATAGAGATCGTCACAGATACTGAGAAAGATCTCTCAGTTCTTCATGTCAAGATGCCTTTGTAGCTGACATGATTAAACGTATGCACCTATGAGGGTTATAAACAGGCATAGCAAAATGCCCAGCTTGCAAAATAACATTTAACAATGAAACACAATGTCCTGGAATAGAATGCAAAGCATCCTGAAGAGAAGCAGAGAAGAGAAGAGAAGCAGAGGAAGCCTTGCTGCATAAGGACATTCTTATCAGGAGCCGGCCTTTTTAATAGTGCTACCGGAAGCCCCTGAAAAATTAGCTAACAGCTAATATTAACAGCTAATAATTAGTGAAAAATCAGCTAATAAAAGTCAGCTTCTCCAAAGCACCTGAGGGTAAGGCAAGAAATAATAGGAGGAAAGGTATTATCAAACAGAGATTCAACCTAGAACTAAGGAGAAATTTCATGACAGTGAGAACAAATCATCAGAGGACCGACTTCCCTCCCAGAGTTGTGGGTGCTCCATCACGGGAGGTTCTCAAGAAAAGATTGGATAGCTCTTTGTCTGGGATGTCATAGGGTCTCCTGCCTGAGCAGGGGATTGCACAAGAACAGGAGTCTCCAACCTTGGCAACTTTAAGACTTTTGGACTTCAACTCCCAGAATTCCTCAGCCAGCTTGGCTGACTGAGGAATTCTGGGTGTTGAAGCCCACAAGTCTTAAAGTTGCCAAGGTTGGGGACCTGTGCACTAGAAGACTTCCAAGGTCTCTTCAAGCATCCCTTCCTGAACAAAAAAAGAAAGAAAGAAGGAAAAATAAATAAAACAGGACTAGAAATTTTGTACTATGCCCAGCTATAGCTCCTCATTCTTAATCCCGTTCTCTTCTGTGACCAACCACTGAAAGGTAGCAGGCTTCAGGGATGGCACCCCATACATCTGGTTTTTGGATAAACCCGAATTAGATCTGGACTAATTTGCTGAATTGAAGCGTGGCTACGGAATTGAAGGACACTTCATTTTTTTCTTCTTGACCAAAGCCCTTTCTCCCCCATTTTCTTTTGTTTGGTTATAGCAATGGTAGGAATGATTCAAAAAGAGTATTCCTCCCCCAGTTCCACAAACCCACTGCTTTTAATCCAACTAAAGGAGATTCAAACACAATTCTACATCTTGTATATCAGCACTTTTGCTCACACAACACCATGGCCATCAGGCCACTCTAGTGCTATAAATAACCAGCCTGCATGCAGACATGGTCTACAGACACAGATTGTTTTAATTGGGCTACTTCATAAATAATGGACAATAAGTCAATAAATGTATATTTATTAGGGCTGCCAGATCTGGCATGTAGGAATTTGGGGGACCACTAGATGGCAGCAAAGAGTCTAATGGGGTAGGTTTCTTTATTTCATCCATCCTCCCTCCCTCCCTCCCTCCCTCCCTCTCTCTCTCTCTCTCTCTCTCTCTCCACATCTTGCCACAAGATGACTCTGTGCAGCTTACAATGTTAAAAAGAATAAAACAATACAAAATGTATACAATAAAACATTATTAAAAAGCAAAATGCAATACCCTTTGCTGCCACCTGCTGCTTCTTTGCACATTTTGCAGCTGAGATCTGGTAACTCTTAAGCTTTAGAACAGAACTTAGTTCTCTTCATGGTTAATGCTGAGCAAGATTCAAGTTTTTAATAACCAGGTCTTGTAAGTCAACCCTTATTTTGGGGTTAGTTGAAGAAAATGCCAATGTGATATAGAGAATTTAAGATACAGGAGCGAGCCATGTTTTAGTCCAGCCATGGAGGATCACTGGATGACTCTGGCCCTCACAGCGCTACCTTGCCATGAAGTTGTTGTGGGGATAAAACAAAATATCACTGAAAGTGCCCTACTCCTCCTAGAGAAAAGCGGGTTATAAATCTAAAAATTGTTTTTACATGCCCACAGAGAAGCCTGGGATGAGTTTTCCATTCCACAAATTCTACAGAGCTGCAAAATATTTGCTTTGAGATTCAGCAGTAACTTTTAGTTCTCAGGGATAGGGTACTCAGGAGGGGATGTGGGAAACAATGTGATGTCTGGGAGTGGAAAACGGAACAAACTGAACTTCTGGCAGAGAAGTATTTGGGTTTGCTTTGAAATGCCACCTTCCAAAGACCAGTGTCTCATAACACAGATCTTTCAAATTTTGAGCAGAACGGAGAGGTCTGGTTACACAAATGGTATTGTACTGCCCTCTTATGGACATAGTCCGCTACTCCACATTAACCAAGACTAAAAATCAATTTTGATTACTATTCGAGGAATAAAAATTAGTTGTTGCAAGTCTGTTTTCCTCCCAGAAAATGTGTTTAAGAACAAGTTTTCTAGGAAGAAAACAGGTTTGCAATGATGATTTCCCACCCCCACCCCCCAGCAATAAACAGCTCACTGCATGCAGGAGCCAAGCACCTGGGAATCCATATGGAGCTTGCAACAGTCCTAAGGCTTTTGTTATTAACAGGCAAGTCTCTACAGGAAAAGATTCCATTAGGCCAGTAAATGTAGAAACAAATTTCATTTCCACATTTGAACAAAAATCAATTTCAGCGCTAAATATTTTTTCATCTTTGCAGATTTTCATACTTATAACTGCTATACTAGAAATGAGGCTTACCTCTGAGTAAAAATGCACAAAATTAGCTACAGTCTAATTATGGGCTCTGACGGGTAATGCCAAAGGCCTCCAAATAAAACATAAAAAACATAATTAACAATTATATTCTGAGACAGAAAGTACCAACTGGAGTTTCTCAGCTCCCCAAATTCAGTGACTAAGCTGGCTCTTATTTGTTTTGCCAGTCTTGCCCACCATAATTACTACTCTTTGGGAAGCAGAGAGAAGGATCTCCAAAGCGATCTAATGAAGAACGTCTTCCATCACTGATTCAAGGACCACCCACTCTACTAATTGCCCAAGAGAAAGTCACATCTCAAATGCAGACAACAGGACTGAAATAAGGACTGTCAAAAAGCCTGCAGAGCTCCAAATGCAGCTTAAGCAACCAGCAAAATACAGGGGAAGTTGGCTTCCTGCGGCCCCGCCGCCCTGTCTGATTCACACAAGGTCCCAAGATACCTCTCGTTCTAGAACGGAAGAGTTGATAAAGGGGCAGACAAGTTAGGCTTATGCGTTGCTGCTTCCTCTTCTGATGCAAAAGGCTGAGTGTGCAATGAAGATATGTTTCTTAAACTACATTCCCTTCCGCACTCAAGTGTCACCCAGTTGCATGACACCTCCCATCATATCCACGTTGCACAACAATGGGTCCTGTTGGAGGAGGACTTTGAGAAAAAAAGATAAGCCCTTTTCCTCTTCTAATCTATCGCTGACAGAGCTGCCAATGTAGGTAACAGTGTGTTTTTTGTGTGTGTGTGTGTGAGACAGAGAGAGAGAGAGCACACTATGCAAGCAAGTAAAGAAGTCATGTGCTGACTAGGATCCTAAAATGCTGGATTTGGACTAGGCAGACCTGGGTTCAAGTTCCCATTCAGCCAGAGTTCAAACCAATCAACTTCATTTCAGGATCAAGGCTGTTTCTGAAATGGATTTTCAGCTTCACAGTCCATTTCTGGGCTCAATTAAAATTGTCCGCCATTGCTCAGACACTCCTTCCAGACTGCAGCAATACACCTAGAGTTTGTATCTGTTTTGTTTAATTTCAAGAGGTGTCAGACATACAGGGGAGAGAGAAGTAAAGAAACTCTGGCAGAGGAAAGAATTCGTGTACCCTCTCTCCCCCTTGAATCCTCCCCAAGGCCAGCTTTGTTAAGAAATGAGGACGATGCTATCCATTCAATCAAGTCCAGCTCTCTGGATTCTATGGCCCAATTCTCTCCACATTTTCTGATCTCCTATGTGTCCCCCACCCCCCAGTTGTTTCAGGCTCTGGCTGGTGTCAGCTTTTTGGCAGCCTCATTTCCTTTTACTGCTGACCATTCCAAGTAAGACTCTCTTTCCAAGTGAGTCCATGACACGGCCAAAATAACTAAGGCAGAACGTTGAGATTTTGCCTTCCAGCGATATGTCTGGTTTTATACGCTCCAGTGTTTGCTTGTTTGCCACTTTTTGCTGTCCGAGGAATGTGCAGCAGCTTTCTCCAACACCACAGGTTGAATGAGTCTATTTTCCTCCGGCCTACTTTTTTTCCATGGTCCAACTTTCGCAACTGAAGGTAGCTAGGGGAAACACACCACTGCATTTGGTTGCCAGGCTTTTCCATATTGGATTCATGCTCATCATTCCTCTGCGACCCAATGCAACCTGATGCATTTTTCCCCGGATTGCATTCACTGCTTTGATCATTTGATTCTTGCTTGCATTCAGTCTCCTTACTGTTAATTGTTATTTTGATATTATTATTATTATTATTATTATTATTATTATTATTATTATTATTATTATTATTATTATTATTATTAATTTAATTTGTATACCGGCCTTCTCCCGAAGGACTCAGGGCGGTGAACAGGGCAATACATAAAAACAAGATACAAAAATTAAAAATTATTAAAAAGTAATTAAACAACAATGCCCGTAATTAATACAGATTAAAAGTTAAGATCCATTTATAAAATCCAACCCCGTCCCATCAGGCCAGGTCAGCTTGTTCAAAAAGATGGGTTTTAAGATCGTGCTGGAAGGAGCGGAGATCGGGCGCCATCCGGAGCTTGACCGGAAGATGGTTCCATAGATCCGGCACGCCCACAGAGAACGCCCTCCCCCTGGGGGCCACCAGTCGGCATTCTTTTACCGGTGGCACCCTGAGGAGGCCCTCTCTGTGGGAGCGTACTGGGCGGAGGGAAGTTGACGCCGGCCGCAGGTGCTCCCCAAGGTATTCCGGACCCATGCCATGTAGGGCTTTGTAGATCATTACTAACACCTTGAACCTCACCCGGAAGACAACTGGAAGCCAATGCAGCTCGCGGAGCAAAGGTGTGACATGGGAGTGTCGGGAAACTCCCAACACAACTCTCGCGGCTGCATTCTGTACCAGTTGGAGCCTCCGAGTGGTCTTCAAGGGTAGCCCCATGTAGAGATATCATTTCCCTTCCTTGCAGTGGTCATGAGCTTGGTCTTTTTGATGTTCAGGAACTGGCCAATTTTCTCATTTTCTTCTTTAAATCTTTTGAATCCATTTATATTTCATTTCTAAACTCTCTTTCTGTGCAAACCCAAATCTCACCCCCCCCTTGGATTCTACCATTCCCAAGGAGGAAAGGGAATAAACATGGGAGTTTATTGCCTCCATTTCCTCTCCTTAGATGTAACTTTTTGTTTATCTAGCCTGCCTGTTGCCTATCACAATAAGATCAATGAGAGGAATTCTTTCTCTCTGATCTTATGAGCAACTAAGAAAGGGATGGGGGGAATTCTGGTTTGTTTCTCTGGATAGAATGTGAAGGGGAGGGAGTGATTGTGCTACAAATGGACTGATGGTTCTGCCTTTCCCAGGAGGGGCTTGTCACCTGAAACTTGATTGATCCGGAACTGACCAAATGGACCGAGGGGTGGGGTTTTTACGCGGGGACACTATAAAAATATCAATCTGTAAGGAGATTTTTCAGATCCTGTCTATTATACCCTCTGTCATCTATGTCTTAGTAAAAGTCCCTGCTTGGACAATCTTGTCTCCAAGAGTCTTTCTTTCTTAAGATGTGGATTGGAGTGGGTTCTCACATTCCAGGTCTTTGTTAGTTTCTGAGAGTTGTGTTGTCAATATATCAGAAATGTGTATGTACCTTCCTCCAGTCTTTACTCTGATTTTTTTATTCTCCAAGTTCCAGCTTCCTCAGGACCACTTTGGCATATAGATTGAATAAGAAAGATGAAACAGTGCAAACGTGCTGCACTCCCTTTTCCATCTTGAACCAATCATTGCTACCATAGGGTGTGAGCCCTGGGGCTTCTTCCTGATTTGTGTACAGTGACTGCACAAATTTGACCAGATGTGTTGGCAACCCCCCCCCCCACGTCTTCTAGGGATATCCACAGCTTGTCATGACTGACACAACCAAAGGCTTTCTTGTAGGCAGTAAAGCAGATGTAGATGTTCTTTTGATATTCTTGAGATTTTTCCATAATCCATCATAGATTTGCAATGTGGTCATGAGTGCCACGACCCTTCCTGAAGCCAGCTTGAACATCTGTGAATTCCTTTTTGATGGTTGGGCGGGCCAGATGTTCTTGTTAATGAGAATCTTGCTAGTGTGAGGGACAATTGGAACAATCCTTGATGTTACCCTTTTTTGGCAATGGAATGGACACTGATTGTTTCTAATCCAGTGTTCATGTGTTTGCTTCTCAAATTTTCTGGCACAAGGGTAGTGCAATTCTGCAGGGATGCTATCAACAGCTGGGGCCTTGCTTGGCAGTTGATGTCTTCCTGAGAAAAATGGCTGCTTCTATTATTGCCTCCGTTTCTCATCATCCTGAGGAGGCTGGGCCTCGTTGTTGCTGGCATGCAGCTTTTCTGTATATTATTTCCATGTTATTGGTCAAACAGTTCTTTCTTTTGCTTGTTTGTGATGCTTTTAGGAGCAGTAAGTGGTTAAGAAAATTTAAGAAAAGCAGCAGTCAAATATCCTGGGGAAAAGGGTACCACTGCCACCTAGTGGCAATGAGGAGTAAGTGATTGCCAAGAAATTGATTGGAGTGATTTATACAGCAAAGGTCCTGCAGGTTAGGCACTAGGAAACATCCCCAGTCTTTGTATTTCATTATCTTAGAGTAGAATTTACTATTGCATCTGCTGAACATTTTAGGGCCATTCAGGAGAACTAATAAACAGTTGACAAGAATGTACTTTTGATCCAAGTAAACAATGCATGAATACTGCTGGAATGCCACAGGAGATTCCAGGTGAATATCTCTTTGTCTTTAAACCCCTGTTCCCAGAATAGCTACTGTTTGATTTGATAGGAAAATTTCTACTGGTACTTTTTAATAGTTAAATTGCTTCCTTTCAGCCTATTATGAGATGGAAGTTTTTTTCCCCAGTCAAGTGCTGTGTTTATCACACTTCATCCTGGGCCATAGCTTATTTAACTGTGATTTATTAAAGAAACGTCATGGACTGGGTTCACACAACATAGTGAACCATAACCATTGTTTCCTACCAGCCCTTCAAGATAGGCAAGGTCTGGAAAAAGAGATTTCAAGAATGGCTGGAATTTTACAGTACTTAATTGAGACACTCCCATGGTGGAAGATTGGATTTTGGCTGAAACTGCAGAAATTGCAAAGGTGAGAATTTTAGTCCGAGGAAAAAATGTCAAAAACTTTCTTTTTTTTTGAAAGGCTGGGAACTTTATGTGGACTTTTTGTGGAAAGGAGAAAAGACTGAATTGATGATTTCTGGGTTTGGGGATTAAAAAGAGCCATAGAGAAAGAGGATAGAATAAGATAGAAATTATTCAGTAAGAAGGAAGGGTGGGAGGAATAATCTTATATTTTCTTCTCTTTTAGTCATCCTTTTTTCTGTATTCTTTTCTTAATTTTTTTGTTTTGGATGCTTTTATTATTTTAAGAATTCTAACAAAAATTATATCTATCTATCTATATCTATATCTATATCTGTATGTATGTATGTGTATATATATGTATGTGTATATATATATATGTATGTGTGTGTATATATACACACACACACACATACACACACACACACACATATATTCAAGAGATGTGGTGGCTCAGTGGGTTAGGACGCTCAGCTTGTCAATCAGAAGGTCGGCAGTTTGGCGGGTCGAATCCCGAGTGCCGCATAGCAGAGTGAGCGCCTGTTACTCGTCCCAGCTTCTGCCAACCTAGCAGTTCGAAAGCACGTAAAAATGCAAGTAGAAAAATAGGGACCACTACGGTGGGAAGGTAACAGTGTTCCGTGCGCCTTTGGCGTCTAGTCATGCCGGCCACATGACCACGGAGACGTCCTCGGACAAGCGCTGGCTCTTCAGGCATATTAAAATTAACAAACTAAGTGAACACTGAGATGAAATAAGAAAAACTAAAACAGTTTTTATTGCTAAAAGATCAAACTTTCATTGGCTAACTGCCAACGTCGTCAGGATGGAAACGCTGGGGTGGGGAGATCGCGTTTACACTGTTGGTGTCTGCACTCTGCTCATGGAGTGCGTCACTGGTCTGTTTGTTGAGGTCGGCAGCCCAGAGGCATTGGACAGTGAGATGCTCAACACAGAAATTAAACAAACAAACAAACTTTAGACCAGAGGTGTACAAACCTGGCAACTTTAAGACTTGTGGACTTTAACTCCCAGAACTCCCATGTCTGGGTGGGGAATTTTGGGAGTTGAAGTCCACAGGCCTTAAAGTTGCCAAGTTGGACACCCCTGCTTATAGGACTGAAAGTAAAATTCTGAAACTAGAGAAAACCAAGCAAGTGCATAGGCGATAAAATCCAGCAGTCAAAAGTGCTGGACTATATCAGAAAGACCCAGATTTGAGTCTCCTCTTGAATCAGGCCAAACAAGGCGCAGTCAGACCTCTCCTTGATCAGAGTTGACAGGAAGATAACTTCCTAGGAGAAACAATGGTTCCTCATGTACCATTTTTTTTCTATCCTAAACAAAAAAGAAGTTGAGATTTTTAGTTTTCCTCAACCCAGAAGTAGAGAATACTACAGAAAAGGTCTCACAGAACAGATAACACAAGCATCGTTAAATGTCAATAAAGCTAGTTCTATACAGGTTTTCCATTTGTGAAGCCATTAAATTGCATCTCTGGGTAAAGGGCAACACACACACAGACAATGACAATCTACTGCGAGAAGTGTTGAGGAACATGTTATAACCTACAAACCAGGAATCCTTATATGAGGCTGCAGCTGTACTGCTGTTTGTGATATAACTGTGAATCAAGCACTTTTGTGGCTATTTCACATACTGGGAACGAGAAAAATACATGATTGTGGGTGCTCTATATGAGAGTCTCTTTGATCACAATACTCCATGCTGAAACCTCTGAACATTCTTTTCTTTTTTTAAAGAATTTTATTGGATTTTATAGGGCTAGTAATAAAATAGGGCCAGGATTGGAGTTAGAGTTTAGGCTGGGGTCGGGGTCGGGATTGGGACAGGGTTGGGGTCAACATTGGGGTTATCCCCCAGTAGCATTTTCAATATTTTCAATGCCGCTTGGGGGTGTGTGAAAGCCCTAATAAGCAGGCATATACATAGAATGAAGGCTACTGCTAAGCTTGTAAGCCGCCCTGAGTCTTCGGAGAAGGGCGAGATATAAATGGAATTAAAATAAATAAATAAATAAAATAAATATTTAGCAAACAGAATATTGCCTGGGTACATATGTTTAGCTAACAATAATTAATATTGTAATAGATAACAGTAGTAAGTACGATTGGTTATCATAAACAGTATTAACTAATCAATCCGTAACATTCTTCTTACTAATATGTATTCAAAGTAACATATCACATTCCTTTCTCCCTAGTTCATTTTCCTAACCATTGATAGAAATTATCACATGTTCTAAAGTAAACTGAATCTTCTTTCTCTTTAATCTCTAAAGTCAATCTATCCATTTCTGCACATTCTAAAATTTTCTTGATTAATACTTCTTCAGCTGGTAAATTTTCATTGTTCCAATATTGGGAAAATACAATTCTTGCTGCTGTTAATACATGTAATATTAAATATTAGGTCTCATTCTCATATTTAGCTCCTAATATTCCTAACAAAAACAGTTCTGGTTTAAAATCTATCTCTTTTTTAGTCATTTTTTCTAACCATACATATATCTTAACCCAAAACTTTTTTTCTTTGGGGCATGTCCATCAGATATGATAATAAGTACCTGGCCTTTGTTTACATTTCCAGCAGTTACTTGAAGTATTTTTAAACAGTTTTGCTAATCTTACTGATGTCGTATGCCATCTATAAAACATTTTATACAAGTTTTCTTTATATGGCACTGCTTTAGTTAATTTAATATTTCTATCCCATAGTTTTTGCCAGTCTTCCAAATCTATAGAATATCCAAAGTTCTTTGCCCATGTTATCATTGTTTCTTTTACTTGTTCTTCTTCCATATTTAAATTTAGCAGAAATTTATAAAGTTTCTTAATCAACTTTTCATCTGTTTTTAGCAATATTTGATCAAATTCTGTCTGTTCTTTATAGAATTCCATTGTTTTCTCATTTTTTTCATATCTCGTTTGAATTTGCAAATATGGCCACCATGCTAAATCAATACCTTATCATTGTAAATCTTGTCTATCTTTCAGTTTTCCTTCATTATCCAAAATATCTTTATAAGTCGTGACTTTGTCATAGTTAATTAAATTTGGGTAAGCAAAAGCTTCCATTGTTGAAAGCCATTCAGGTATCTTAATATAAATTTTCTCTTTTATTCTTTCCCATTCTAAAAGAAGTGCATTCCTTATAAAATGGTTTTGAAAATATCTGTGTGCTTTATTCTTCCCGTACCACAGAAAGGCATGCCAACCAATTTGTAGGTCATGCCCCTCTAGGTAAATGCAGTCTTTTATTTCTAAGCATTATTCATTCTTTAAGCCATGTTAAAATAGCTGTTTAGTAGTATAATCTCCAGTCCGGGAGTCCAAATCCTCCACTATCTTTAGCTTCTTGTAACATTTTCACTTTAATTCGTGCTTTTTCCCTTGCCAGATAAATCTCAATATTGTTGCACTGAACCTCTGAACATTCTGATACAGTATATACAGGAGGATTTAAAAACAGCTGATGGAAAATGACCTACTCACTGCTGTTCAGCTTTATTCTGTTGTTGAGTTTTAAGATCGCTGCTCTCAGAAATGCTGGGCATATGAACAACTTTGGAAAGCAGCACAAGTCATTCAAGGCTGCAAAAAGCTTGGCCAGATGAAGCAGAGAAGCACCATTAATTCTAGAGTTCAGAACTTCCAGATTTGTCCAAGATGGTTGGAAACTCTAGGAATTGCCACCTCAGCATTTCTGAAGGATATCAGGTTGGGAAAGGCTGACCCTGAACTTTCAAAAGAGATGCTGCTTCAAAAACTTAGTATAACCATTCTGTTTGTTGACTGCAAGGTGGGGGACTGCAATATAGAAAATAGCATAAATAAATTGGTGAGGAACTTAGCTGTTACATTCCAAAGAGGAGCAGTTCAGCAATATAGACAGCTAGTGAAGGGGAGGTTACAGTAGCCCAGGAAAAGGGCAAGGAGGAAGGAACAAGCTAGGAAAGCTTGGGAAAAAATCTGAAGAGCAATGGCACAATGGAATGACAGCTAAGTGAAGAATAACCACAAGTTAAATATTATATTGTGTACTTGAACTTATGGAACAGGCATTGACAACTGTGGTTATTCAAGTATCTTGTCTCAACACAGTCCCTGTGGCCTGACGTGCTAGTTTATACCTTTTTTTAAGAGGCACAACTGACACAGGAATCCATTCCTCTTTGGTAAGTTCACTACTGGTCAGACTCTTCCCATGAAATCAGCGCTATTGTCCATCAAAGGATGTGATGCTAGAACAGGAAGCAGGCCTCTAATCTCAGGAACCTGTTAGTAACAGGACAGCAGAACTCAGATGCGGGCAATTTTTACCCATCCCTGGAAAGAGAGCTACATCACTTCTGACCAAAAGCATATTCATGCCAAAAAGAGAAGGAAAAGGTGACTTCCTAAAGATAATTATTCTGATTCCCCCAGCTTCTTCAAGCTTTAAGAATATTCTATTTAGAGCAGTGTCTCATGCTGACACACACACACCCCCGCGCCAGCTCTTCAACTATGCTTCAGTTGGGTAGTAATGAGGCACCATTCAGATAATATACTGTGTTTTGTCAGGAAAGCATAAGCGTAGGGCCTGAAAACATTACAGAGGAAATATACTGAAAAAATAGGCACTGTGACTAACCAAGCAGAGTTTCAGACTACTGGGAACTGAAAGTAAAAGAACACTTTCACTCTAATGTTTTCGGTGTATCCAACCAAGCATTTTTTTTTTGGACACCCAGAAATTCAGTTGTGCTTTGATACAAGTCTATTTTAAAAGCATTTTCAGAAAGATTTGCATTATAGCAAAAAAGGAAAAAAGTCTCAATTTTTTTGCCCTCATTCCCATCCCCACTCCAAAGAAACACTGTGTTGTCACAAGATTGTACAAGGATGTTGTGCAGGTCACTCTAGCCCCATATAGACTATCTTTGGGCTGATCTGTGGCTTTCCTGTGGAAAAAGTTCTCATGAATCTCAGCATCAAAGTTTCCATCTGTTCAAGAGGGCTCTTATGATCAAGAATTTTCTCAATCCTTCTGGAGGGTGTTGATGTGTAATTGGAGGAATATCTTACTGAAAGACTGGGCAGGCAAGCAGGCAAGAAGAAGCAGGCAAGATAGGATGCATTCCTGGCCACACAGGACTAGATTAGCAGTACAGCACCTCTTTACAATATCCCCCTCCTCCCTCAGTCTAAATTTCTCCCCTATTTAGTATCTTTGGTGTCAATGTGCATACCTGGCGTCCAACATTTCTCTACAGAGATTATTTCTATAATCTTGTAACCAAAGTGGCTTTATGGCTTTATTTCCAGGCATTTATTTCCCTGGAAATATCTCCAGCAACATATTAGGCTGTGCCCATCAGGAACTCTATAAAATGCCTTTGGGGAAGGACGTGACTGAAATCTACAAGTCTCTCTGTCCTTTCATGGCTATCAGTATCTGTCCATCCTCATCTCTCCAACATTTGTTAGCATCTATCCGATATAAACAGGCAGCGTCCTTCCAATAACACTATAATTGTTTTTCTTCTGTTTCCAAGTGCCTTTCCTGAATTGCACGATTTAAGGCAGGGCTGGCTTAAGAGAAAGTAGTGGTCCATAGATGTAGCATTAAAGGAATGTAATGTGCATTCCAAGTTTTAGGGATACAGGCTATTATGACTTGCAGTGTCACAAGAAAATGCTGGAAACCACTTCTCTGCTCATGTTGAACTACAGGCTACCTAAAAGATGCTTCCAGCATCCTCTAAGCGGCACAGAGAAGGATGCCAAAGTCTCTTCCCTGATTAGAGATGCAGAAGGCTGAGGCTAACCAAGCCCACCAGACAGAAACCTGCTTCAGTGAACGGGTGCTTTGAAATGCACCCTTTCTTATCCTCCTTTTCCTATCCATTTCTTTCTGCGTGCACCTTTGAGCAGATTGTATTGTCTGGATAGTGGTAAACCCTAAAGCCGAAATAATGGAAGTCATGCAACTTCCCTCTCTGAATTCTCTTCTCCAGTTCCCTGTCGTTTCCTCAGCTCTTAAATAGTCAAATAATTCAACTGGAGGAAATAACCCATGCCAATAAAAATCACATCCACTTCAAAAAACAAGATGGACTAATTGAACAAAGGGTAACCCTTAACCCTATCTTGATACCAGTTTCTGGATTTCACTTTGAGGCCAAAATCACAAGGTGGAGGCTTTTGGGGAGAGGAGGAGGGGTGGAGCCTTTGGATTTCTTGAAGGCAGATCTTGGGTGTGTTGTACAGTAAACATAACGAGAGACCTTTGGACTCAGACAAATCGAAGCACCTTTGAACTGAGCCTGGGAATTATCCATCCGCTTTTCTTGGCAACAATAAAAAAAAGAGATTTACAGTATTCCCAGAATAATTTTTTTCTAACTCCCAATCTAATCAATGGCCCTGGAATCCCCAGTTAGTTCCTCCCTCCAAATGTTAGCGAGGGCAGCCTCTGCTTAACTTTCTGGGAAGCCTCTGCTTCCTGCCTCACATGAAACCATTACTCACTAGCAGGAAGGAACTCCTTACCCTGATACACCTTTCAGCCTCCGATGAAACTCCCGGATGCCTCTGCTCAGTTTTAGTTTCACGAGGTTGGAAGGAGAATGGACTTTAGGGAGCTGAGATGAATTGGGTGACCTGTGGGAGAGATCCGGTTTGCCGGGGGCCAGATGGCCTCCATTGAAGTCACTGGAATTGCTGGGCAGAAAAGCCTCATCATCCTCTGCGATGCCTTTCTCAGGAATACCAGGTAAATCCTGCCTTTTCTCCGCATCCATAGCCCAGCTCAGTCTTTGGAACAAAGTTCCTGCAGAGTCCCAGAGTTCTCAGACTCTCCAGTTACAGGAGGTTTCCCAACTTTGGCTTATTGTGTAGCCAGATCAGAAAGAGATCAGCTGGAATATCTGTGTTAGATCAGCCCCACTGTGGAATTCCCTTGCCTTTCCTATTTGTCTTAATGGATTACCCTGTTCTTTTGAGAGCCACAGCCAGGCTGGAGCAGCTAATAAGAGGAGGGAGCATGGCAGACATATCTTTTGTTTGTTTGTTTCAATTCATAGCTGGAGGAAAGGAACAAGAAGGCACAATCACAGCTGTAGGCTTTTGAGCCTCAGATTGCATGGTTTTCTTCTTTGCTGTCTTTTGAATCCAGCTTGTCTCACATGCTCCTTCCTCTTGCAGCCTCTCAAAGGAAAGATTTACTTTGTTCGATAACACAGGGCTGCCTGATCTTTTGACCCCGCTCCCCCAAAGCGAATGAAAGGAAGGCTTCCCAAAAATAGACAGATCCAGAGAACCTGCACAAGAGAGTCTCAGCTGGTTACAAATGTCCCAACAGCAGCAGCAGCCTAAAACAGTCAAAGGCAGAAAGAGCTGCCCATGGGGACTGGTGCCAAATTCCCCTTCCTTGATATATCACTTGAACTAATCACTAAGGCTTATCTAGATCTCCTGGCCCTCCCAGAACAATAGGCTGGCCAGCCAGTCACACAAGAGCTGGTAGCAACTGAGAGGGCAAGTGGGTGTTTTCCTCCTGCAGATCTTTAGCCCAGAGATAAAGGGCAGCTGGGATCCCCTAGCTGTGAGCACTGAATGCATTCAGAGCATTATCCAGAGGTGATAGGAGTTTGATTTGTCTGTTCCAAGTGGCAACAGTGTGAGAAAAGATCAGACCTCAGTTTGACTGCAAGGACTATGGGAAGTGGAGGAGGGGGGGGAGGGGGAGGAGGCTAAGGTGCTATAGTAGTCCATGGGGTCACAAAGAATCAGACACAACTTCATGACTGAACAACAACTTATATGAATTCACAACATATAATTTATAAACTACAATGGCTAGATTCACACTACACATAGTACTCAGCCTTAAGCAAAAAACCATTGTGGCTTAGTGATTCTACCAACCAAGCCTATGAATGCACTCCTGGAAAAGACAAACTGCGGTGAACTGGGTGCTTTCAGATTTTTTAGCTCTTGCAAACTTAAATAAGGCAGCAAAGGGCTTCCCTTTCCACTCACTTGAGCTCTGTCCTGTTAGGCAGATTTTAATTCATTACATTGCCCCCTGTTTAGTTTTTACCTGATTGCTTGAGTCCAGAATCCCTTCCAGCATGGAACGTATATTATTTATGCTAGGATATTTCTACTTTATGACATCACGTGTTGCTATTGTGAGTCCATGGTGCTGTCACTAACCTCCAGACAGCTGTTGAAACAACAGGTGTGATACCAGAAATGTTCAGGGAAAGTCACTGAAGGAAATTCTTAAGAGTGGGCTTGATTGGAGATATAGTGTACTTGTATGAGAGTAAAATTGTCTCATGCTCTCAAGATCTTTTTGTGCACAAAAATTGTGTACAATTATGAAAAAAAACCCCACACGATTATTTAGACCAGTGATAGTGCCAGGTAAGATAACTAGTCTGGCTCAGTTTCTATCAGTTCCAACTTCCCTGTGAGAGAACAGAACATCATCTTTTAAGATACCCCAAAACCTTAATTAGATCTTGCAGAAAGCTTTTGTGTAACTTTAAAGGCTATATAATATTCTTTCATGTGAGTCATCTTGTTATCCAAAAACCTATTTGATAATTCTTGATCTCTGAGAAAAGCACAGCAGTGGCTACAGATTGTAGGGTAGGCAATCCTTCCTGTTCACAAAACAACCCACCTTGGAAACTGGACAATTCACAAAACGGCTGCCATGGTGGGCATCGTCCTTCACAAAAGAGATCTTTATCAGAAATCAAGGGTTTCCGGTGACGTCAGCTGAAAACAGACTTGGGGAAAGGTCTCTCTCCTCCCTGGATCTGAATTCTACCAGCTGTGGGTCCAAATGGACTGAATGCTGCACCGTAGAGGCAGCCCCCAAAGGGTGAATGTCTGAGGACTGTGGCTAGGCAGTAGCCGGACCGCTGGTCCCAACAGAGCCCCTGGAACTGGCAGGAAGAAAGGTGGATCGTATTTCTCTTTTCAAGCCAAGACCCTTAGCGATTAGCACTTTTTCAGCCTTTGGGAGTGAAGCCCTTACTCGAGGAAGGGGGGTGGAATTTTCTTCTATCCCCCCCTTCCAATTTACAAGCGGCAGTTTAAGCTTCCGGCAAAGTGAAAATGCTACTTTATGATAGGGCTGCTTTTGGCTAGAAGCTTGGGAAAGCTTTTGTTTCTATAAAATTGGGCATTTGTGTGAAAGCTACCAGAATTTTTACTTCTTATTTTTAGTTTTTTAAAATTCTTTTTAAACTTGAAAGTTTTTTCCCCCTCTCTCCTTCCCCCCCTATTTTTCCTGCAAAGGGTGGGACTGGATAGATAATCCCATCTAGTGGTGAAACTTGAAAATTTCATCCACCCTCCCTGAACGGTCTTATCTCACACTGGAATTTGGCTGTTTTCCCAGACATTGCCCTGAAGGTCATTGGCAACTTTGTTTTCGAAAGAAAAAAGGACTCCCTTTGGTCTTTGGCCTGCTGGTTTTGAAGATTACTGTCTAAAACAAGTCTGTCCTTGAAGCTATTTGATTCCCTTGGATTATAAGTACACAGAGATTTGGAATTGCTATTACCTGCTTCTGAATACAACTTTTTGGATTATAACTTGGACACTTCTACCTATTTTTATTCCATTTGACCAGTTCATATCACTTATTTTTACTATATTTTTCTTTGAAAATTTTTGTTTTTCTATTTTTACCTCTTTGTATTATTAGCCTTTTGTGGGCTTTTTCCCCCTCCTTATTGTCTATTTTTGGGGCATCTCCTCTTTTTGCTCCACTATTTTTCAACATACTTCTTATTTGGCTCCCTCTATTCTCATTTTTTATTATTATCACTATTTTTATTTTTGGTCTTTTTTTTGCTTTTATTTTCTTTTTTCCTTTTTGCTCATCTGCTACCTTTTTGGGACTTCTTTTTTTTTTGGTTCCCTTTACTTTTTACTACCTTTACTATTTTTGATGGTTCGTCTCTCCTAACTATTAGGAGCTCCCTGGATTACAAAACTTAACCATTGGGTGAAGATACTACATGATTTGAAGGAAAAGATGAGTATTTCTAATTTATCTAAACTTGGAAAAAAAGGCTCTTCTGCTCCTGCCTCAACTTTTGCAAGCCCAGTCTACCAGAAATCAATAACCACAATGTTACAACAGGAGAAGATCAATACCCAACAGAAGGACACCCAAGCTATCCTTCAAGCAATTTTTGATGCCAACGCAGCCCAGTCCGCTACAGCTACTAAAAACCATGAAGCGTTGAAAAGTGACCTAGACAAAATGAACCAAAAAATCAACAACATAGATTCTCAATTGGCAGACTTCAAAAAGATGATTGCAGAAAATCAGCAAAGAATTCAAAAAATGGAACATAAGTCAACGCAGGTTGACCATCAAATAGCAGACCTGAAAGATGAAAACCAAAAACTCATCCAAATAAATGAAGAACTGATGACCATAGAAATGGAGCAGGGGTCGTATTTTATAAGATTCCAAAACATACAAGAAGACAAGGAAGAGCATCTTTTAGAATTGATGACAGAGTTGCTGGCAGACATTCTAGGCTCAGGGAAGTCACAAATAGAAGGAGAGGTTGATCAGGTCTATCGTGTCAGCTCAAACTATGCCAGAAGAAATAAGGTGCCCAGGGAAGTCCACATCAGATTTTTAAAAAGAGCCACAAGAGATGAAATCCTGAGAAAAGTAAAAGATGAGCTGCTGAAATACAAAGAAAAAGAAATTGTGGTTCTTAAGCAAAAAGAGCCTTGGTGGAGCAGTGGGCTAATGCCTCCTTAAGTAACACCAGCTGCCTGCAATTAGTGCAGGTTCGCGTCCCACCAGGCTCAAGGTTGACTCAGCCTTCCATCCTTCCGAGGTAGGTAAAATGAGGACCCAGATTGTTGGGGGCAATTAAGCTGACCTTGTAATAATGCCGCTGGGGGGGGCAAAAGTCCTAATAAGCAGGCATATACATAGAATGAAGGCTACTGCTAAGTTTGTAAGCCGCCCTGAGACTTCGGAGAAGGGCGGGATATAAATGGAATTAAAAAAAAAAATCCTAGAAGGATAAGAGAGGCTCGAAGAGACTACCAATTTCTAACTAAGAAGCTTGTTGAAAAAGGAGTGAATTTTAGATGCTGATTCCAGAAGGGATTTTACTCTACTGGGATACAAAAAGATACAGACTGGATACACCACTTAAAGCATTGGAGTTCTTTGACAGTCACAGAGCCTTTTTGGAGAAAGATAATCCGGAACCCAAAAAACAAGAGGAAATGCTAGTTCAAGGGAAGAGACCAAAGAAACCAAAACCACATATGCCTATTCAGAAGAGGGTGCAAGACCAAGGGACCACAGACAGATCAGATCGACTAGAAGATTAAGACCCAGATATAATTGAAAAGGATGGAAGAGATGGGGATACTATCAGTAAATATTAACGGCCTAAATTCCCTCTCAAAAAGAAGAAAATTTTTCACACGCTTACCAAAATTAAATATGGATATAATTTGTCTCCAAGAAATGCACATAAAGAGGCAACACACCAAAATTCTAGAGCAACCAAAAATAGGCAAACTTTTCTTTGTATCGGCATCCCAAAAGAAAAGAGGAGTAGCCCTTTATATCAAAGAAAAGATGAGCCCCAAACAAATTTATGCGGACAAAGAGGGGAGAATTTTAATGGTGGAAATTATGATGGATCAAAAGCAAATACTAATCATTGGAATATATGCACCTAATGCTAAACAAGAACAATTTTATCTTAAACCTTATAAGAAAATACTAGATCTAAACTACCAAAATTTTTGTATAATGGGAGACTTTAATGCAGTTGTGGATAAATCTTCGGACTACAAAAGTGCTAAGCAAGGAAGAAAAGGAGGAAATCTATTACCTAGAGCAGGGGTCAGCAACCTGAAACAGTGAAAGAGCCACTCGGAACCGGTTCCCTCACAAAAGGAAAAACTGGGAGCCGCAAAAAATGCGTGTGCACGCGCAGAACAGGGTTTGACTGAAGAGTGGAGCCAAGGCAAGATATGCACCCACCCTGCATATTTGAATTGATTGGTTGAACTTTTTTAGTCCCACTTTTTTTGTTTTTTGGACTGCACATGGCAGAGGACTGGGAGCCGCAGGAGATGACTGAAAGAGCCGCATGCGGCTCCGGAGCCGCGGGTTGCAGACCTGTGACCTAGAGCATTTTTAAAAATGATAGAAGAATTTAGCATGTTAGACATATGGTGTCAAACATGTCCTTCGTAGGATGAAAGCAGGAATTTCCAAGCAGGAACATGCAACAAACAAAAGGCTTTATTCAGCTCAAAAGCAAAGTCAGTGCTGGGAGTGAATTGCTCCCAGTGCTTACATAGCCATCCAGAGACAGGACCCCGCCCCTAGGCCACAAACCAGCATCCACCCACAACCCTTTATAATCCCTCCTCCCCTTGCAACTTCCTTTGCAAAACAGCTCACGCTGCTCTATGCTGCCACCACCCTCCGCGCGTCCTACAGGCCTCCCCCCATGTCCAACAGTCTGCTGCGAAACAGGTATGTAGTTCAGGCAAGCCCCACCCTCAAGTCCAGATGGCCGGCCTTGCTGCTGGTGGCTCCACAAGGGGAGGTGCAATTCAAGCTCCGGAAGGCTCACTTCCGAATGTTGGGCTGCCAGCTGGGAGGTGGTGGGGCCAGCAGAGAACCCGCGGTGACCGGCAGCATCAGCCTCGCTGGGTAGGGAGGCGGCAATGCAAGTAGAAGCCCAGTAATGCCCTCTGACATTCCGGGGCCCTGGTAAGGCCTGCAGCGACCAGCTGAGAAGCAGTGGGGCCGGCGGAGAGCTTGCGTCGGCCTGCAGCAGTGGTCTATTCAGGAGGCAGGGAGGGGAGCCGACGCGGGACTCTTCCTTCCCCCTCACTGTATGCCGGGCCCATGGGCCTCGACATATGGTGAGAGAGAAACCCAGAGAAACTACAATATACATTTTACTCAAATAGACACAAATCATGGTCAAGAATTGATATGATATGGATCTCATTGGACTTGAAATCGATGATTCAAGAGGTGGAAATTGAAGCCAACGACTGGGCAGACCATAATCCAATAAAAATGACCTGGAAAGGAACCTAGATGGTCTCTAAATAAATTGATACTGAAGGAAAATAATTTCTACAACTAGCGACAAAAGAAATGGAATTTTTCTTCAAAATAAATAAGAAGGAAGAAAAATCACTCCAAAATGTTTGGGAGACTGCTAAAGCATATTTTAGAGGCTTGGCCATAACTTATATGGCTAAGAAGAATAAAGAAAAGAAACAACTACAACTAAACTTGAGGGAGGAACTCAGAAGTCTAGAAGCAGAATTACAAACAGAGCCAGATGAAGTATCACTCAAGAAACAAATGGAAATAATAAAGCATAGGTTAAATTTAGCTGAGATGGAACTAATGGCTCAACAGATCAAACGGGCCAAACAGAATTTCTTTGAAAATGCAAACAAGCCGGGAAGATGGCTAGTATATAGATTGAAAAAAAGAAAAAGAAAAGAAAATGATAAAGAAATTACAAAATACAAATGGAGAAATACAGTTTCAAAATGATGCAATGAAAATAATTGTTAAAGAATATTATGAGACACTTTACAAGGCAAAGGAAATCCCCAAGGAAAAAATACAGCAATACTTAAAAAAAGCAAACTTACCAAAAATTTCTCAGAACATCTGAAATATATTGAATGAACCAATATCAATGATGGAAATTACAGAAGCTATAAAAAGGCAAAAAAAAAGATAAGACCCCAGGGCCAGACGGGCTACCTACAGAATTCTATGCTGCCTTACAAGATATCTTAACTCCAACTCTGAAAGAACTTTGCAATGAAATTCTCCTGGAAACTAAAATACCAAAGACATGGACTGAAGCTAATATTACTTTAATACCTAAAGAAGATACAGACTTGACACATAGAAAAAATTATAGACCAATCTCATTACTCAACGTGGACTATAAAATCTTTGCTTCAATAATGGAAGAAAGAACTAAGAAATTCTTGAGTGAATTTGTACGTATTGATCAAAATGGCTTTTTACCTAAAAGACATATAAAAAATAATTTAAGAACAATCCTGGATGTCCTAGAGTACTATGAAGCCCATCCAGGGAAACATATTTCTTGACACACAAAAAGCATTTGATAATCTAAATTGGCAATTTATGTTCCAGCAACTTCCCAAAATGGACTTTGGGGAAAACTTTATGAATGCAATTCATGCAATTTATGATAAACAGACTGCTAGAATAATTGTAAATGGAGACTATACGGAAAAATTTAATATTAAAAAGGGCACAAGACAGGGATGTCCTTTATCCCCACTACTATTTATACTAACTTTGGAAGTATTGAACAGAAATATTAGACAAGACTCTGAGATTAAAGGACAAGAGATAAAGGGTAAAAAAATATAAACTACAAGCATTTGCAGATGACTTGGTTTTTATATTGGAAGAACCTTTGGAAACGAGCACAAAATTGCTGAATAGAACAATATGGTGATGTAGCATATGGTGATAGCCTACATAGTTGGGTTGAAAATATAAACCATAATGTTGTGACTTTAAGATGTTAACTGGCCAATGGGTGTGTAAGTGTTCTCATGGCCATAAGAGGGAACTAGGAACGTAGCTTCTCTCTCTCTGAATTCACTGCTCTCTCTACTATTACTGTTTTGCTGTACTGTTGGGTTACTACTGTGATAAACCTGAACTGTTTATTGATCTCTGGACCGGTAAGAAGATTTTGTATTTGGAATACTCCTTGGACTGTTGCTATTGTGTATGACCTGGACTGTTTATTTTTTGACCGTGCATTTTTATTTTACATCACCTCAAAAGTAAAATACTTTTTGTTTTCACAACTCAGTGTACTCTTGTGGTTACTGTGTGACTCTGACTGCTCTCAGTACTCTTCCTTGTCTGTGCAACTCCTTGGTAGCACAAGGAGACCTTTGCACAACAAATTTCCTAACAAGCAGGTTTGATAATAAATAGAGAAAAAACTAAAGTTTTGACAAAGAACTTAAGAGAAAAACAGAAAATGCAACTTGAAAACAAACAAACCTTCAAACAGTCAAAAAAGTTAAGTATTTGGGAATTTACTTAACAAACCATGGCTTAGTTCAATGTCTAAATCCAATTCAAAGAGGAACAACTGTTGCTGCAGTGATGTTTTTGTAATTCCCTTCCACTTAGAGAATTCTAGAGAAAATAGCTAGTATACATATTTGTTATTGTCCATTACTCTCTATGTTTATACTACATATATAATCCTGCCTTCTTGTGGAATAAATTTGGTTGAGAGATGGTAATTGAACCCAAGCCAACCTATATGTGTAACAGTGAATCATGGATTTCATGCTGAAATTAGCTACAATTCAGAACTTCAAGCGTGGCATCACATTTCTATCACAATAAGTAATGTTGTGCTACTGGCTCAGAGAAGAATGAGAGATTGGGTTTATGCAAGATAAATCATAGTTTACTTAATTATGGATTATGAAATAAACTGCAATTAGTACACATCTTATGCTAAGTCTGAACTGAACAGATCAAATTTACATATTTACGTATTACAAAAATGTCTCTACCACCCTAATGCAAGTTATATGAATTCAGTCAGTGAGCCAGGGGAATTAATTTATCAAGTTCTCATCATTCTGTAATATAGATGGAAAAGAGACTTACTATATACCCACTGCTTTCCAAGGGCAGCTTCTACATTATTGAACAGCTTCTCCTTGAAAATCAGACTGACCCCAACAATGTTATTCTTCTAAAAATTACTGGTTTTTTGGAAGGCTTTTGATAACTGATGAGAGACTTAACAATTTATCAATGTTGAGTCACTGTGTTTTTAATGGCTCATCATGCACATTTTATTAGCAATTGTTTTTGTTTTATGTTCTTAATTACTGTAAACTAAAGATAGCCTGGCTTATTGTGATGGTTATAAATATGATAAACAAATAAAGAAATCTTAAATTTACAAGCACTTTATAGCTACAGAGATGGGCCTGTCAGATGAATCGATATGAGAGCCTCTAATTTGAAATATATCAATGGGAATATCAGGAGAGGAGGAGGTGATTTACAGTTTGGGCAGGAGCGGCTAAACAATCTTTGATTGTTTGCAGGAATAACTAATCTTACAGTATATAACTAACGAACTTTTATTTTTTTTATTAAGGTTAGGCAAAAAAAAAAAAAGAAAGGGATCTGCTTGTGGATTTCTGAGAGATCAGCAGCAGATCAACAAGAGCACAGTGACAGTGATTTGCTGATGCAAATGTAAACCTTTGTGTTTACAACTTTCTTCCCCTATAGATCCTACTGTGCTGCCTCACCGTGGCAGCAAAGCGGCTTGTTCTTGAGAGGATGGACAAAGAACATTGGGAGTATACACCAAGGGTATAAACAGCAGGGCCACCCAAGGCACAAAGGTCATCCCGACTATCTAGATAAAGCAAGCAGGCATCTATGTTGGGCAGCAGTGACCATGGAGAAGGCATCAATTCATCCTGCACAGGGAAAGCAATGATAAACCATTCCTGTGCTTCATTAAAAAGAAACAAACAAAAGAACTCCCATACAGATAGACCATATAAAATGATTGACAATATGTTGGTAGATGATGGGGTCTGAGGTCTGATGGCACTCAACATGTTACTCTAGAGAGTGAAGGAGATGGCTTGGTATAAATATGCAAGAAAAACTACTTAAGCAAAAGAGGTTGAAAGATTCTTTTAAGTCCTGAGAAACAAGATAACATTTGGAAGTGGTTCGGGCAGATGCCTCCCTGATTCGCTGGAGCATAAGGAGGACGGGAGGTACAACATAGTCACACTTGCAAGATTTTCTTATTATAGCCAATCTCTTATGAAGTTATATTATAGCCTTCCTGTGGAGTTGATTTCTTGGTCTGTTCTTTCTAGAGGTGCTGACAGCTACTGAGAAAAAGCTGAGGATCTCTCAGTGTACTAACAGTGCTTATGACGTGGCTAAATTAAAGCCTTTGAAATGTCTAGTTGCTGATATTGCCATGCAAGAAAAGAAAATCTGAAGTTGCAAAGAGAGAATTACAGTGGGAACGTGACACATAAGAAACATGAACATAGGAGAACTCAACACAGTGAAAGATGAAATGAAAAGATTGGACAGTCATTTGTCCAGAATGGTATAGTGTCTCCTGCGTGACCTAGAAGACCTCTGAGATCCCATCAAACTCTGTTATTCTATATTCTCTTCTGAAATGATTACATATTGACATCTTAGGTGTCAATAAAGTAAAATGGACTGGATGCTTTCAATCAGAATGTCATACTCTTTATTATTTATGGCATGAAATAGGGAATGGCATTCTGTGACGGTGCAGTGGTTCAATGCAGTATTGCAGGCTGACTCTGCTGACTGCCAGGAGTTTGATCCTAACCGGTTCAAAGTTGACTCAGTCTTCCATCCTTTCCAGGCTGGTAAAATGGGGACCCAGATTTGGGGGCAATATGCTGGTTCTGTAAACAGCTTAGAGAGGGCTGTAAAAGCATTGTGAAGTAAGTAAGTCTAAGTGCTATTTCATAGTCAAGAAGGATATAGGGAGGACTGCATTTGGGTACAATGTGATCAATGACTGGATAAGATCATGGAAACATAATGGACAACTCTTATTATTATATTTTTTTCAAGTTCATACTCCAACTATTAAAGCAAAAGAGAAAATAGATGAGCTTTATGACCAAGTTCAATCTGAAATCCACACAATATTCAAGCAAGATGTGGTTGGAAACTGGAATGCTAATGCTGGAAATATGAAGGTAATTGGATTATATGATTTAGGAAAATGAAATGAAGCAAGAGAATGATTTATCAATTGCTTCCAACCCAATGATTTTTTCCTTTATTTAAAAAGTCTAACATTCTTAAAAAAAATAGACAAGAAGGCAGATAAGCTTCTTATAATCTTGAACTACTCTTTGAAACACTTGTTCAAAAACATCTGTGGTAGATGAACTTTTAATAATCTCCAGATGATATGTAATTTTCTCTATCTTCCAAAGAATGTATCAAAAAGCATAGCAAGGAGTCTTAGACAAATGTAAAAGGTCTTTCCAATATCTAACCACAACCTGCTGCAGAAATTGTGGTTAGGAGAGCAGGTTTTTTGGGTGGGGAGGTGTTAATATTTCTATTAGACCACTTCACGTATCAATATCCAATGAACAACTATGATAATAGGAATATTGTTTGGGATTTGCTGCCAAATCCTATCACTTCCACCATATACAGGATGAATATGCATAACAGAAGAAAAGAAACTGGTCAGAATAAATAGTGAAAACTGTCAGAAGAAGGAGAACAAGGAGAAGGAGAAGGAGAAGGAGAAGGAGAAGAAGAAGAAGAAGAAGAAGAAGAAGAAGAAGAAGAAGAAGAAGAAGAAGAAGAAGAAGAAGAAGAAGAAGAAGAAGAAGAAGAAGAAGAAGAAGAAAGATAAAGATCTGAGGAAAAAACTTAACCAAGAATTTTAGAGTGCTTTTTAGACAATAAGCAGTGTTAAAATGGCATCTGTAAAGACATCAAAGATGAAAACAGACACAAAAAAATAAGCAAAGTGTTCCAAAATATCCCCAAATTCAGAAGGAAGTTCCAACTTGAATTTTACAGAAAGATACACTAGTGGACAGATAAGGTAAAGGTAAAGGTTCCCCCCGCACATGCGTGCTAGTAGTTTCCAACTCTAGGGGCCGGTGCTCATCTCCGTTTCAAAGACGAAGAGCCAGCGTTTGTCCGAGGACGTCTCCGTGGTCATGTGGCCGGCATGACTAGACACCAAAGGCGCAAGGAGCGCTGTTACCTTCCCACCATAGTGGTCCCTATTTTTCTACTTGCATTTTTACGTGCTTTCGAACTGCTAGGTTGGCAGAAGCTGGGATGAGTAACAGGCGCTCACTCTGTTACGCAGCACTCAGGATTTGACCCGCCAAACTGCTGACCTTCTGATCGACAAGCTCAGTGTCCTAACCCACTGAGCCACCACATCCCCAGTGGACAGATAGTAACTGATTAAAAAAAATCAAACAAAGAGGGAAAGACTATACTGAAATTCTTTAAAGCTGAAGAAAGATAGATCAAAGATAGATCATCACTCTGGTCGTTATCAAGCTGAAAGGCTACAGTACTGATAGATTGTATACAGAAATATGGGAAGAACAGAAAG
Source organism: Vipera ursinii (assembly GCF_947247035.1). Lineage (NCBI taxonomy): Eukaryota > Metazoa > Chordata > Lepidosauria > Squamata > Viperidae > Vipera > Vipera ursinii. Next base: position 174,629,666 of record NC_139513.1, on the reverse strand, counting down.
AGAATGAATACAATTCTAACTGTACTATGTCAGAACGTTTGGAAAAATGAAGAGATTAGTTTGTATGTAAATTATTGTAGAAGAGCCTTAACTTCACATGCTATCAAATAATGTTAACAATCTTCTAATGCAGAGGAGATCCCTACATGGAAAGGAGATGTCAGACATTCAAACCAACTTTAGAAAAAGCCAAGGAACAAGAGACATTATCACTGGTGCATGCTGGATAATAGAAGCCAGTTTAAAGGCCTTTGACTGTACTGGCCAGCCAAGCTGTGGAATGTACTTAGGAAAATGGAAATTCTAGGACATTTCACTGTCCTCATGTAAAATCTACTCACAGGTCACGAAGTTATAGTCCAAGTGGAACACAATGAAACAGACTGGCTTCAGATTGGTAAAGAAGTGAGATAAGGCTTACATGTTAAATCTATAGTTTTTTCATAGCTATCAATGGTATCCTAATCCAGGGAGGATGGGTTAGAGAAGTATGGTTTTAAATTCAGAGGAAGAAACATTAGTAACTTGTGCTATGCTGCTACTCTGACAGCTGAACATGCAAATAATCTGGAAGTTTAGTAATGAAAATTAAAAAGCACAGGAAAAAGTGGAAGTAAAATTAAGCCTAAAGAAGATCAAACTAATAACAACAGCAAGCAGAATTAGAATTGATAATAACAACATGGTGGATAAAAAAGGTAAAAGTTTCCCGTGCATGACTATACACCAAAGGTGCATAGAAGACTGTTATTTTGGATGGGTAGACTGGTACCCATTTAGCTACTTGCATTTGCATGCTTTTGAACTGCTGGATTGGCAGGAGCTGAGGCAAGTAATGGAAACTCACTCTGTCACATGGTACTCGGGTCTCATACTGCCAACCTTCTGGTCAACAAGCCTATGTCTTAATCACTCAGCCACCATGTCCCTTGTATATTGTAGATAGCTTTGGCCTTTTAGGATTGACTATCAATCCTAAAAGATGGTAGAGGACAGGGAAAGTGCAGGGAAAGGTGAATGGAGAAAGAAAAAGAGGATGATCAGCCACAAGGTGGATGGACTCACAACAGTAATGGGTGTTACCACCTGAAGACCTGAAGAACTAGGTTGAGGGCAGATCATACGGGCTTCGTGGCACTTCATTATCACCATTATCTGTAACTTGAAACAAGAAGTAGCTGTGAATTCATCACTGCCTTATCTGCACTGTCCATAACTAGATTATCAGAACTGACTGATAATTTGTTAGCTAAACTTATATAGCAAGCAGCATCTTTCTTTACTTCATTTATAATTGGGTGTGTGTGTGTCCCTATTTGTATCAGCATCTTTAACAAAAATATAATTTAATTCTGCCTTCCCCAAGCTGTAATGGTATCAATAATTCATTCTATTGTTTCAAAGGGAAAATGACTGATGAAGCTGGTAGTGACTTTATCCTTCTGTTCTGATTACAATGCCAACCAAGTTGGAAATGAACTCAGTGCCAAAGAACACTTTATCCTTGATCTTACTTAATATATGAATTTGGAATCTTATCTGGTTTACCTTATGAATATGAAAACTTGAGTTGATGGCATGTGACCAAGACATAACTACCGTACTGGGATTTTAGTTTATGTTCTCACTTCTTGGTCTATCTTGGCAAAGATATCTTCAGAAGCCCTTCTAAGCACAACCCTAATAATAATAATAATAATAATAATGATAATGATAATGATAATGATAATAATGATGATGATGATGATGATGATGGAAAGGACCTTGGAGGTCATCAAGTCCAACTCCTGCTCAGGCAGGAAACCCTATACCATTTCAGACAAATGGCTGTCCAATCTCTTCTTAAAAACTTCCAGTGTTGGAGCATTCACCGTTTCTGGAGGCAGGTTGTTCCACTGATTAATTGTTCTAACTGTCAGGAAGTTTCTCCTTAGTTCCAGGTTGGTTCTCTCCTTGATTAGTTTCCATCCATTGCTTCTTGTCCTGCCTTCAGGTGCTCTGGAGAATAGCCTGACTCCCTCTTCTTTGTGGAAGCCCCTGAGATATTGGAACACTGCTATCATGTCTCCACTCATCCTTCTCTTCCTTAAACTAGACATACCCAATTCCAGCAACCGTTCCTTATATGTTTTAGCCTCCAGCCACTAATCATCTTTGTTGCTCTTCTCTGTACTCTTTCTAGAGTCTCAACATCTTTTTTACATTGTGGTGACCAAAACTGGATGCAGTATTCCAAGTGTGGCCTTACCAAGGCATTGTAAAGTGGTATTAACACTTCACGTGATCTTGATTCTATCCTTCTGTTAGTGCAGCCTAGCAGTGTGTTGGCTTTTTTGGCAGCTGTAGCACACTGCTGGCTCATATTTAAGTGATTGCCCACTAGGACTCCAAGATCCCTCTCACAGTTACTATTATTGAGCAAGGTACCACCTATACTATACCTGTGCATTTGGTTTTTCTTGCCTAAATGTAGAACCTTACTTTTTTCACCATTGAATTTTGTATTGTTAGATAGCACCCAGTGTTGAGGTCTGTCAAGATGCACACAAAAGGAGATCTAAATAAATGATTTAGTATTCCTATGTGTAAGTAGGTAAAATAGACCCTATTTAATATAATTAGAAAGCTTATTTTCAAAGGTCTTCCCATATTTATCCCATCATATATTTTTCAACACATTTACATTGGCAAGATTAATGGGTCCCAGCCCTGTTGGCCTTTTGTAAAGCACTGAAGACCTGGAGGTTGGTAGTTGGGAGTTTATTGTTGTTGTTTATTGGATTTAATCTTGGTGACCATTGTAGGTTTTTTGTATTGTATTGTTAGCAGCCCAGAGTGACATCTTGAGATGGATGATTGTATCAATCTCTTTAACAAAGAAATAAATCAACATCTCTATGATTTTAGTTATGCTAATTACGACTTTAATTTTCCACACTTCCAATTTAAGCATTGGCATTATATGGGGCTCTTATAATATTATAATTTTAACTCAATACAGCTATGAATTTTTTAAAAAACATAAGCAAAGTGTTTAAAATTAGTTGGATTTATTCCAGAATGCTTGACATTTGTTAGTTGGTTTCTCTGCTAATTTGCTTATAATAAAATTTGTTCTTAAAACAATTTGTTGTTAAAACATTTGTTAGCTGATTTTTCTGATCATGTGTGATTCCTGCTCCTGAAATTTAAGAACACTTTGAAGTTTAGAAATAATTATTTGTCTTCTAAGTCAGCAGCCCTTTTTTTAAAGGGATATTGAAGAAAGTTCGTGAAATTGATATTTTATTATTGAAATAATGAGCTTCAATATTGCACTTAAAATGTAATAAAATTATTAATACACACATACAAAAATAATAATAATACATCCCTCCATGTTCAATCTACACCCCCCCACCCAAGCTGAGTTGGAGCCCTGATGGTGCAGTGGTTAGAATGCAGTATTGCAGGCTAACTGTGCCCAGTCATCTGGAGTGGAGTGGTATACAAATGGCAAACTACAGGATTCAGGTGACCCTGAGGGCACAGATAAACCTCCAAATGGTCTCAACCACTCTCAGAAAGACTAATTAAGGAGCCTTGGTGGAGCAGTGGGCTAATGCCTCCTTAAGTAACACCAGCTGCCTGCAATTAGTGCAGGTTTGCATCCCACCAGGCTCAAGGTTGACTCAGCCTTCCATCCTTCCGAGGTAGGTAAAATGAGGACCCAGACTGTTGGGGACAATAAACTGACTTTGTAATAATGCCGCTTGGGGTGTGTGTGAAAGCCCTAATAAGCAGGCATATACATAGAATGAAGGCTACTGCTAAGCTTGTAAGCCGCCCTGAGTCTTCGGAGAAGGGCGGGATATAAATGGAATTAAAATAATAAATAAATAAACAAACAAACAAACAAACAAACAAATAAAATAATGACCACATGACTGCAAGAAATATAGATTCTTCCGTTCTCCACCATTCAGTCAGAACTGAAGAAACTTCTTGGATGAGAAGTGAATTGTCTTCTAGCAAAACAAGAAAGTCCAGTTGCCTCCTGAGTCCTTCGGGAAAGGGCGGTATATAAATGTAATAAAAGAAAGAAAGAAAGAAAGAAAGAAAGAAAGAAAGAAAGAAAGAAAGAAAGAAAGAAAGAAAGAAAGAAAGAAAGAAAGAAAGCACCTTTCGGACAATCACGGCTTGGATGACTGAGAATCTCCACAGACATATATAAGTTTAACCGCTATTGCTATGTGAAAAACAAACCAACCATTTTAGGGATTAGAGCCAGATATCAACCCAATGTTTCTCTTATTTGAGGGCTTCTCTACTTTGCAGACGCTGACTTTCTCTGCTTCACCTAATTGCCTAAGAATATACTGTTAAGAAGATTTGTGCTGGATCAGACACAAAACTCATCTAGTCTGCCATTCTTGAGCAAAAGTTGCCAATTAAATGTGTGAAGAAAGGAAGCAAGCAGGTTAAGGGGATAATGGCTTCATTTTGTAAAGAGATCAGCAAGAAGGTTCTTATCTATGTAAACAAATCCTTTGGATAAACAACCCATAAAAAAGAGACTGCATTTCTTCTATCCCTCTCTCTTTTCATGCCTAACCTCCCTCAGCATGGTTAAAAAGAGGAAGGGGTATATCTCACATTGTAATGAAAAATGTATTAGCATTAAGGAGGCAGGAGCTGAAGAATGATAAGAAAGGAAAATTTCTCCCTTCAGAGGAAGAAGGGTCAGTGTTTCATTTGCCTACTGCCTTTATCAATTTGCCAGCCATTAGTTTATAGGCTAAAGCAGTGTTTCATAATCTGAACAACTTTAAGGTGTGGACTTCAATTCCCAGAATTCCCCACATCTTAAAGAAGTAGAGATTAAGAAACACTCAAGAGCAGGGGTCTTCAAGCTTGGCCCTTTTATGACTTGTGGACTTCAACTCATAGAATTCCTCAGCCAGGCATGCTGGCTGAGGAATTCTGGGAGTTGAAGTCCACAAGTCATAAAAGGGCCACTTTGAAGACCCCTGCTCAAGAGTGTTAAAGAATTCTTATTTTGGATCCTAATGTCAAGATACACAGTAGTAAGAGAGGATGAGGAATTAGATGCATATTGTTCCTCAGAGCTGCCAAACCGTGCCCTAAGAAATATGGTGAGTAGGATAATCAAGTACTACTGTATTAGGTTATTTTCTTTCTGTTGAAGGACACATAAAAACAACAATAATTTCATTTTACATCACACAGAAGGAAAATGGTGTTAGGCTGTTGCAACAAAAATACTAGAGTCTTGTAGCATCTTTATTATGAAACATAATAAAGCTTTCACATAGGTATCTGCCATGCATTCTGAACTAATTCAGACTGTGAATTGATTTTCATTAAGAAAATACAATTTTTGTAAGAGACTGAGCCATTTAGATGGATGATAATTGTAATAACAGCACCCCTATTTTCTTTTGTGAAATATTGAAGCTGATGCATTAAGGCAGGGGTATCAAACTCGCCCCTTCATGGATTACTGCCTTGTCGTGGCGAAGGGGCTTGCGTAATTCAATGAAGCTATGAGCTATGCCGTGCAGGGCCACCCAAGACGGACAGGTCATAGCAGAGAGTTCTGACAAAACGTGATCCACTGGAGAAGGAAATGGCAACCCACTCCAGTATCTTTGCCATGAAAACCCTATGGACAGTACCAAAAGGCAAAATGATATGATGCTGGAAGATGAGCCCCTCAGGTCGGAAGGCGTCCAATATGCTACTGGGGAAGAGCAGAGGGCTAGTACTAGTAGCGCCAGAAAGAATGAAGCGACTGGGCCAAAGCCGAAAGGACGCTCAGCTGTGGATGTGTCTGGTGGTGAAAGGAAAGTCCGATGCTGTAAAGATTTTTTCTCCATAGGAACCTGGAATGTAAGATCCATGAATCAAGGAAAACTGGACGTGGTCAAACAAGAGATGACAAGACTGAACATTGACATCTTAGGTATCAGCGAACTAAAATGGACAGGAATGGGTGAATTTAATTCAGATGACCATCAGGTATACTACTGTGGGCAAGAATCCTTCAGAAGAAATGGAGTAGCCTTCATAGTCAATAAAAGAGTAGGAAAAGCAATACTGGGATACAATCCTCAAAATGACAGAATGATCTCAGTTCGAATCCAAGGGAAACCATTCAATATCACAGTAGTCCAAGTCTATGCCCCAACCACCAGTGCTGAAGAGGATGAAATTGACCAGTTCTATGAAGCACTACAGCACCTTATAGAACTAACACCAAAAAATGATGTTCTTATCATCATGGGGGATTGGAATGCTAAAGTAGGAAGCCAAAAGATAACTGGAATAACAGGCAAGTTTGGCCTTGGAGTGCAAAATGAAGCAGGGCACAGGCTGATAGAATTCTGTCAAGAGAATACGATGGTCATAGCAAACACTCTTTTCCAACAACCCAAGAGACGGCTCTACACATGGACATCACCAGATGGTCAACACAGAAATCAGATTGACTATATGCTCTGCAGCCAAAGATGGAGAAGCTCTATACAGTCAGTAAAAACAAGACCAGGAGCTGACTGTGGCTCAGACCATGAGCTTCTCCTTGCAAAGTTTAGGCTTAAACTGAAGAAAGTAGGGAAAAGCACTAGGCCACTCAGGTATGAATTAAATCATATCCCTGTTGAATATACAGTAGAGGTGACAAATAGATTTAAGGAATTAGATCTGATAGACAGAGTGCCTGAAGAACTATGGACAGAGGTTCGTGACATTGTACAACAGGTAGCAACCAAAACCATCCCAAAGAAAAAGAAATGCAAGAAAGCAAAATGGCTGTCTGAGGAAGCTTTGCAAATAGCTGAGGAAAGGAGGGAAGCGAAAGGCAAGGGAGAAAAAGAAAGATACACCCAATTGAATGCAGAATTCCAGAGAATAGCTAGAAGAGATAAGAATGCCTTCTTAAATGAACAGTGCAAAGAAATAGAAGAAAACAATAGAATAGGGAGGACCAGAGATCTTTTCAAGAAAATTGGAGAAATGAAGGGAACGTTTAATGCAAAAATGGGCATGATAAAGGACCAAAATGGCAGGGACCTAACAGAGGCAGAAGAGATTAAGAAGAGGTGGCAAAATTACACAGAAGAACTATACAAGAATGAGCTTAACGTCCCTGATAATCACAATGAGGTGGTCACTGACCTCGAGCCAGACATCCTAGAATGTGAAGTGAAGTGGGCCTTAGAAAAGCTGAGCAACAACAAAGCTAGTGGAGGTGACAGTATTCCAGCTGAGCTATTCAAAATCTTAAAAGACAATGCAGTAAAAGTGCTACACTCAATTTGCCAGCAAATTTGGAAAACTCAACAGTGGCCACAGGATTGGAAAAGATCAGTTTACATTCCAATTCCTAAGAAAGGCAGTGCCAAAGAATGTTCAAACTATCGCACCATTGCACTCATTTCTCATGCTAGTAAAGTCATGCTTAAAATCCTACAAGCTAGACTTCAGCAGTATGTGGATCGAGAACTACCAGAAGTGCAGGCAGGATTTCGAAGAGGCAGAGGAACTAGAGATCAAATTGCCAACATACGCTGGATCATGGAGAAAGCTAGGGAGTTCCAGAAAAACATCTACTTCTGCTTCATTGACTATGCTAAAGCCTTTGATTGTGTGGATCATAACAAACTGTGGCAAGTTCTTAAAGAGATGGGAGTACCAGACCATCTTATTGGTCTCTTGAGAAACCTATATGCGGGTCAAGAAGCAACAGTGAGAACTGGACACGGAACCACTGATTGGTTCAAAATTGGGAAAGGAGTCCGGCAAGGCTGTATACTGTCGCCCTGCCTATTTAACTTATATGCAGAGCACATCATGAGAAAGGCAGGGCTAGATGAATCAAAAGTTGGAATTAAGATTGCCGGAAGAAATATCAACAACCTAAGATATGCAGATGATACCACTCTAATGGCAGAAAGTGAAGAGGAACTAAAGAGCCTCTTGTTGCGAGTGAAGAAGGAGAGTGCAAAACTTGGGTTGAAACTAAACATTAAGAAAACCAAGATCATGGCATCTGGCCCTCTCAATTCCTGGCAAATAGATGGGGAAGAAATGGAGGTAGTGACAGATTTTATTTTCCTGGGCTCCAAGATCACTGCAGATGGGGACTGTAGCCAAGAAATTAAAAGACGCTTGCTCCTGGGGAGGAAAGCCATGGCAAATCTAGACAGCACACTAAAAAGCAGAGACATCACCCTGTCAACAAAAGTGCGTATAGTCAAGGCTATGGTCTTTCCAGTTGCAATGTATGGTAGTGAAAGTTGGACCATAAGAAAGGCTGAGCGCCAAAGAATTGAGGCCTTTGAACTGTGGTGCTGGAGAAGACTCCTGCGAGTCCCTTGGACTGCAAGGCGATCAAACCGGTCAGTCCTAGAGGAGATCAATCCTGACTGCTCTTTAGAAGGCCAGATCCTGAAGCTAAAACTCAAGTACTTTGGCCACCTAATGAGAAGGAAGGACTCCCTGGAGAAGAGCCTAATGCTGGGGAAGATCGAGGGCAATAGAAGAAGGGGACGACAGAGAATGAGGTGGCTGGATGGAGTCACTGAAGCAGTAGGCGTGAGCTTAAATGGACTCCAGAAGATGGTAGAGGACAGGAAGGCCTGGAGGAATGTTGTCCATAGGGTCGCGATGGGTCGGACACGACTTCGCAGCTAACAACAACAACATCAAACTCGCAATGTCATGTGACATGTCATGACATATTGCAACTTTTTTTCCATTGCCGGCAATGGGGTCAGCACAGTTTCACCATGACACATCCAGCCCATGGACCGGCAGTTTCACACCCCTGCATTAAGGGATGAGCATATTTATTTTCATTCTCTTTAAAAAATGAAGTCAGCTGGTGAGTTTTGCATGTCATTCTTGACTTATGGTTAGGGAAGTACACCATTCTGTTTTTTATCTGACCAATTGACACATATCCCCACACTCCAACCCTACAGTTCACATTTATATGGACCCCTGGAGTACCCTTCCAACAGTTAGCAAAGATACCCTGGGAAAAGCTGAAGTCTATGCTACATTTCTTAATGAGCACTTAACAGAACTGGATTTCTCAAGTGATAACAAATTATAGGAAGCCCAATAAAGACACTAATGCATTACACATTAGAACAGATTCCCAGGAGAGCCAGAAGCAATTCATTTGTCAAGGAAGCATCTTTTAAAGGAGCAAAGAAACCAATGACCCAAGAGCCTTGGGTGTAGTTAAATCACCCTTGACTAATTTTTCTCATTATGATTGTCTCTCTGTATTACCCTCATGGCAGTAGTCAGGCTAAGTTGATGACAGGGGAAATGTGTAAGGCTAGTTATCAGCCAAGCATTCTAATGTTTAAGAGAATCTTAGGAAAGCTGATTGTCAACTAGGACTCCGAGATCCCTCTCACAGTTACTACCTGGCTCAGTAGTAGTAAGTGTGAGAGGGATGTCAGAGTCCTAGTGGACAATCACTTAAATATGAGCCAGCAGTGTGCTGCAGCTGCCAAAAAAGCCAACACAGTACTAGGCTGCACTAACAGAAGGATAGAATCAAGATCACGTGAAGTGTTAATACCACTTTACAATGCCTTGGTAAGGCCACACTTGAATACTGCATCCAGGTTTGGTCACCATGATGTAAAAGATGTTGAGACTCTAGATCAGGGGTGTCAAACTGCCAGCCTGCAGGCCAGATGCATCATAGCAAAACCACGCCCACCCCATTGCCAACAATGGCAAAAAGGTCACGATACATCGCGACACACAACATGATGTTGCAAGTTTGACACCCCTGCTCTAGATAGTGTACAGATGATTCGGGGACTGGAGGCTAAAACATATAAAGAACAGTTGCTGGAATTGGGTATGTCTAGTTTAATGAAGAGAAGGATGAGGGGTGACATGATAGCAGTATTCCAATATCTCAAGGACTGCCACTTAGAAGAGGGAGTCAAGCTATTCTCCAAAGCACCTGAAGGCAGGACAAGAAGCAATGGATGGAAACTAACCAAAGAGAGAAGCAATCTAGAACTAAGGAGAAATTTCCTGACAGTTAGAACAATTAATCAGTGGAACAACCTGCCTCCAGAAATTGTGAATGCTCAAACACTGGAAGTTGTTAAGAAGAGACTGGACAACCATTTGTCTGAAATGGTATAGGGCAGTGATGGCGAACCTTTTAGAGACTGAGTGCCCAAACTGCAACCCAAAAGCCACGTATGTATCGTTGGTTGCTGGGTAGGCATGGCCCATTGGGTGGGTGTGGCCCATTGGGTGGGCGTGGTTGCAGTTCTAACAGCAGACTGGGTGGGACTAAAAAGTTCACTCAATCGATTCCAACTTTGTGACATCTTTTTTTTTCCTGCGAGAAGATGAAATTGATTGAACCTTTTTTTTTTTTGCACACGGTGGCGGAGGCCTAAAGCAAAAAGGTTTTATAAAACCCAGCTGAAGGCCTAGGACTGGGGCGATGGCGCACGTGCCCACAGAGAGTGGCATGTGTGGCATAGGTTTGCCACTACGGGTATAAGGTTTCCTTATGCTTCTGATAGAAGTTGGGACATCATTTAACATGTAGGAGCAGGGCAAGCAGTACCACCACATTGAGCAAGAGAAAGGAGAAAACCAGCCAGATGCTACAACAGCCAAGTTGGTCCAAGGAGGACAAGGAAAACTGAAGGTGTTGTATTATGCACATCACATCAGAAATCCAGTCCTGGTCTGAAATTTCCGCCTTTTTTATTCTAATCCCTGATCTAGAGGTAGTTCATCAGAATCACGCCGTGCCACATGTGGGGTGGGATTCAAGTCCTTACTCAGTCACCATGAAATTCACTGGATAATTTTAGTCACCCTCACTCAACTTAGCCAAACTTGTAGGATTGTAGTTAAAGGGACAAAATAGGAGGTGGTCCCCATTTATGCCTTCTTAACATTTGATGCCAAATTTTACACAGCTTTGAAGCATGTTGAACACAGCTGGCAGGGGAAACTGTGGCCAGTGGCTGCTTGCTCTTCTGAGGTATTTCTCCTTATATTAAGCTATTTGTACTTGAAACTGTAAAAAAAACAACTACCCACTATAACTACTTCTCTACTGCTTTAGTCTTATACAAGCTCTTCTCTGGGTGCTTATGTCCATCCTGACCATCCATTCAATTCAATCTTTTTTTTACTAAGACACCTGAACCAGTTCCTGGATTGCACAGGTAAAAGACTCTTCAAAGACACAGATTTCACTCCTTTCACACAAGTATTCACTGGAAATGGTGACCGCTCAAGTTCTTGGTCACCAGGATAGCAGTGACCGAAGATGTTTTGTTCCATCAGGAACAAAGGCAGCTCCGCCAAAATCCAGCAAAGAAATTTGATTTTGAGTGTTGCAACAAAGCAAGCATTTGTGCCAAGCTGACAATGCTTTGTACTCTACAATTAACACTCTTGGTTCCCTCCAATTACCATCTCCACAGATGCTTAGGAGAAACAGGTGTCTCCTTTGTTTCTCTTTATTCAGTCTTTCTGGTGACTTAATTAGGAACACTGCTCAAGACTAGGAAGGCAGAGACCCTGGAAATCTTTAACCACAGGAAAGGTAGCATCCAGCCTAGGAATGAGAGGGCTGAGCCACTGTTGTCACAGGGTGCCAACTGTTTTACAGACTTTGAGCACCAGAATAAAGGTGTCTCTGTGTAAAAAGAAGCAGGGAGCTGGGGAGAGAAAGGAAGAAATGTGTTTAATGGTACCCTTTGGATATGTCCCCAGGGATGGCTGTTGAACCTCCTGTCTCCCTGTTGGACTTTGTTCTTACCATGATTTGATCTTTTCTGCAGCCAGTCTGGCTGTTCCTCTTTCCATCAGCCTGGGGCTTAAATCATTGCTTTCCTTCAGCTCCAGTACTAAAGACACAAGAGGATGCTCTTTGACTAATGCAGGCGTTTCTCAACTTTGTAGTGCCAGGTCCCCTAAAATGATAAATCCCTGACCCTTCTCCCATAAACAAAATAATGAAGCTCCAGTACTAATAATAAGCCAATTTTTTAGTTAAGGTCTGAATGGGTTTTTAAATCTCCTTTGCAATGCAAAACTGCAGCCCTGTCAAAGCTTGGCTCTGCTTCTGGTTCCAGGAGCCATATGGCCTTTGAGCTCTTGAGACTCAGGTCCAGTACGCAACACCTGGTTGATAAGATAGAATGCTCTGGATCCGTGGATGGGGAGGAGGAGACTGAATTTGGAAAAGAACAGATTGGAGGGAGAAACCAGTTCCTGGCAACCCATATGGAGCCCAGAAGAAGTTGGTGCAGAAAGCTGGAAGTCAGCAAGCTGCTGTGCCAATAAAGCAAGATTCTGTTGTCAAGGAAACATTTCCTTCCTCTCCTCCACAGCTAAGAGGAATCCAACTGAGGCAAGGAAGCTGTACGGAGAGATTTCTGCTCCCCCATACAGCCAGCTCTTTTGTCTACTCTGAGCTTTTCTCTTGCCCTCCAGTTCTCTCTGGCCTCTTCACAGCTGTTGCCTCTGCTCATATGCAACACCTGCAGCTAAAGGATCTAAGGCCACAGAGTTGGGAATCCCCCGTTCCCATCCCAGAGCTGCTAGCAAACTTAGTGGCTGCAATTTATGGGTTCCATGAAGTGAGAACTCATCTCTGGCAAAGTATATTGGCATGGCCATGATTATTGTGCTTACATAACACCTGCAATCCAATTACTGAACACTCATTTCCTAAATTTCCATAATATGCAGGTAGGCAAGCACACCACAATAGCAGATCCAAGGCGGGGTGGTGGTGTATGGGGAGGGGAAGTGTCTCTGGTGATGGTGCAGAGCAGAAAAACTTCCAGCACTTAGGGTTCAGGAAGACGGTGCTGATGCCTCCGAGTGTTGCTGCCTTCTGACCTTTGTAAACACTAAGATAAACTGGCCATCAGAAGAAGTGGAAGCACAGCGGTGTAGTTGCTGGTTTGTCAGGCAGAACTGGACAGAGATCAGATAGCTTTGTGTGAAGGGTTGCACATCTGAAAGGGATCACAAGTCCTGCACTGCCTGGAGAGGCCAGCAGCTCTACCTTTGGGCTTCTCCTTTAAAGAGCAGCCTATCCAACCCAGTTATTCTTGGTTGTATATCCTTGGTTGTATAAACAGAGGCATAAAATCAAAATCACATGAAGTATTAGTATCACTTTATAAAGCTTAGTAAGACCACACTTGGAATACTGCATCCCGGTTTGGTCACATTACAAAAAAGATGTTGAAACTTTGGAAGAAGTACAAAGAAGAGCAACCAAGATGATTAAAGGCCTGGAGACTAAAACATATGAAGAACGGTTGCAAGATTCGGGTTTGGCTAGTCTAGAGAAAAGAAGGATTAGGAGGGACATGATAGCAGTATTCCAGTATTTGAAAGGCTGTCACAAAGAGAATTTATTCTCCAAAGCACCAGAGGGCAGGACAATAAACAATGGTTGGAAACTGACCAAGCAGAGAAGCAACCTGGAATTAAGGAGAAACTTCCTAACAGTGAGGGCAATTAAGCAGTGGAACAGCTTGCCTTCAGATGTTGTGGGTGCTTCATCACTGGAGGTTTTTAAGAAGAGACTGGACAGTCACTTGTCTGAAATGGTATAGGACAGGTTCTCCTGCTTGAGCAGGCGGCTGGACTAGAAGACCCCCAAGGTCCCTTCCAACAATATTATGATTCTGATTTTTCCTACCTTCTCTTCATGGTCTAGCAGCCCGTCTTATTTGTGATACCCTTAAAAGTGCTTGCGATCCCCCAGGGGTTGGGGTTCTATCATTTCAGAAGCCCTAAACTGATGGTATCATGTTCATTTGTATGTGCTTTGCACAGTAGAATTACTTAATCTACCTGAAAGGAAGGAAAAAGAATCAGAACAGAGAGAAATATATTTTTTACACATAATTCAACATTGGGGTTTGCTATCATAACAGGTGGTGCTGGCTATCAGCTTGACTGGCCTCAAAAAAAAAATGTGACCAATCTGGGGAAGTCATGGGGATCAATGATCATTAGCCTTGCTGGCAGCGTGATTACTTCTCAAGACCATCTGTTGGAAGGGTTTTCTTGTGCAATTGGTAGGCCACTGCGAGAACAGACTGCTGGACTACAGGGATCAGATGTCTGATCCAGCCGGATACTGGTCATGTTCTTCTGAAAAGGCCAAACTTCTTCATTCCCTACAATTTTTTTACTTGAAAAATTGGACCCTCACTTCAGCTATCTGGGAAGCACAGCAGATGAGATTTTTTTTTGTCTAATCATTCTAATCAACCCTAGTGGGGCTGACATAAATTCAGAATAATTTTCCTTTTAGGTAAATAAGGGTACATTCATGGGCACTGCAAAAGCCAGATTCAGATGAGCTGAATCATGTCCTGATGGTAGCCATGCAAACAGAAGTTGTATGGCTGGTCCTGAATGAGGCTACCATAGGCAGAAAGCTGGGGTGGGGGGTGGGTTCCCCTGGTCAGTTGTGAGCCAATACAGGATGTATTGTCTTTCAGCCTCAGTGCAATTTTGCTGTCATAGAATCAATGCAACAGATGTCTCTACCCAAAACAGATAATTAGTTCCCCATCAAATGTTATAAATTGTGAAATTATGCAAATCCAGCTTGATGAAGTACAAAAGCCTACCTTCTTTCTAGCCAGTAGAGAAATGAAGTTGTTTAGAGGAAAGCTTCAGTTGCAAGTACTGTATGTAAAAGAAGGATGATGTACTTGATGTGAGGACTAAAAATTGCATGGTGTAAAGGGAGGACTAAAGATTGCATGGTAACTGGAAGCTATCAGAATGGTACGTGCATCCCCTTCAGCTCTCAAAGCAGCAATCAAGTGTTTCATCATGTCGTGCTCCCTTGTCTCTTCCACCCACTTTCATGTGTTGGGACTGCAGCTCCTAGAATTTGCAACACATCTACTAGAGTGCCAAGTTGAATTACTATTCCACACTTTACAAATTATTGCAGAAAAATTGACACATCTAATGGAGTGTGGTTGCACATGCACACCCATGAGCTGCGATAGATTGGGCCCCTTAGCTTTTACTAGGGGTCCCTAGATCCTCCACAACCTCCTACCACTCCTGGGGGAGATTTATTTGAAAACGCTACAATGCCTCCATCCACTTTTATTCTAGAGCAGGGGTGTCAAACTCAATTTCATTGAGGGCCGCATCAGCATTGCAGTTGCCCTAAGGGGGCCAGGTGGGTATGAACTGGGTGGGCGTGGCCTACTGGGTGGGCGTGGCTAGAGTGTGTATGGCCTACTGGGTGGGCATGGCCAGCTCTACATCGTTCGCATCAAGGGTGCCTATGGGGGTCTGGGCAGGAGTGGGACAGATCTGAGGGTCTCTGGCAGAAGGAGGGTCTCTGGGCCAGGGCCAAGGCAGTGGGGGCCGTTCCCTCACTGTTTCCAGGATGGCTTCGTGGGCCGCATGAAACCACTTCGCAGGCTGGATCTGGCCCCCGGGCCTTGTGTTTGACATGTCTGTTCTAGAGAAAGTTTTCTCTGCACTGGCTTACTCAGAAGAAAGTTTGCAAGTCTCCTGCCTCTGACTTTTTCTTTTCTGCAGCTTAATCAAAGGGGGGCGGATATGTACTAAAGTTGAAATCCTTTCAGAATGAGAGAGAGAGTTGTTATTCAGCTAAAAAAAACAAGTTTTATTATGTATATCAAGGTTAGGGAATTAAAAGGAGTTGAAAACTGAATGGGAATTACCGGTAAAAGAAAAGAAGAGCTGATGTTTGCAGAGTTTATTTCAACACAGTGCCTCCAGCCAGGAATATGCATGCATGCATATACACATGCAGGCACGCACACACAAACCGCAAAGGCAGAATGAAACAGGACAGTGGAATTGAAAAGTACCGCGATTCATATAATTTTCAATTTAAAACATTTCAGTTTGCATCTAGCTTCCACTATTTTTTAGTCTGTTTTCTGGATCTCCAGTGCTAGAGTCCTGAGTGTTGGTTACCTTGTTCTAAGCCAGCCAACAAGCCAGCCAGCCAGGAAACAACTTTCTACCTATTTGAAAAAAAGACAGAGCTGTCCCTTTCCCTTTTTAATAGTTCAGCTAAGAAGGAAAATATCCTGGCCCAGATGGACTCTTTGAACCGTGACACGGATTGTCTCTGCTCCCTATCCAGATTTACAACCCAGCCTGACTGAAGATCAAACTTAAGCTTGTATTTTACGTTTGAATGACTTTCACTAGCAATTTCTTGGTGTGGAATTTCTCACCATTCACTACAACTCTAGTCATGATCAGAGGTACAGTCTGTCTCCAGCAGTTTCTGCCTGTCCTACTTCCTCCAACAAGATCAGGCTGCTCCAGGTCCTGTCCATTAAACAGTGCTATTTAGTGGGAACTAGAAAGCAGGCATTCTCTGTGGCTGCATTTCTTCTGTGGGGCAGCATCCCCTTGGACACAATCCGACTTGGCTTCCCTTTAGGCAATCTTTAAAGATCCGGCTGCCTCTCCAGGCCTTTGGACTAGGTTGTTTGGATGGTCTCTTTTAATGGTGGGTGAACTGGAAACAGGCAGTGTTTATTGTGGTTTCCCTCCACATGCCAGGTGTATTTTACTGCCTGCTGTATATTTTGCTTTTGTATGTGTGTGTTTATTGTTTGTAAAGTCAGGTGGGAGTTGGAAAGCGTAGAAATATGACACATTAAATGAACAAATGATTTAAAAAAAAACAGTTTCTAATTTTTATTCCCTTGTGGTGCTCCATAGAGTGAAGCCACAAGAATTACCTCCTAAAAGTATTCCTATTCAAATAATTACACAGAATTCAACTTCTCAGTTGTTCACTATCCAGGCTAGGTGTATTCACAGTTTTACAGCCTTCAACTCCCACCATTTTCTTTTAAAAAAATGGCATATGGAGACCATTGCTTCCTTATGAAGCTTGCCTCTTCTCCTTTTCTTAACAGGAACAAGGAAGCCATTGGATTCTGATTTGCAGGACCCAGACTGTGATCCAACTACGATTCTAGTGTGAGGATGACTAATTTTGGAAAACTTTTAAACTAGTTCTCCCCAACTAGGTGGCTTCCAGATGCTTTTACATTATAATCCCCATTATCCTCAACCAACATGCCTATTGCCATATTGGCTAGGGAAGCACACAACTTGCATCAGTCCAAAGCATTTAGAAAGTACCAAACTACAGAAGGTTTTGGGGGTAAAGAACAGAAAGTTTCCCTTGAGTACTTTGTTTAGACTCATATAAGTGTTAGGTGACCTTATCTGAATAAAGTCACATAATTAGTATCAGGTTGAGTTATAACGCTGGCATAACACTAGGAAGAGGAAGAAAAAGTATCAGGTCAAGATCTTTTTTCAAAAAAAGGGGAAGGATGGAGGAATTGCAGATTTTTAGATTCTGCTAAAATATACAGCTTTAATTATTTTATGATTGATGAAGTATATTTTAACATTGCATTGATGTTCTGACATTATTACTGACAGACATTTAAAATAGGTAGGTAGGCAGGCAGGCAAATAAATAAATAACAGGTCATTATTGAAGTGTATGGATCCCATTGAGGCTTACAGACAGTATATACCTGCCTTATGGAATGTACTTCCTCCCAAAATTAGACTGGCTCCATCCCTTTTGCCATTCTGAAAGGCCCTCAGACCAGGCTATATGCTATATAACCTGACTAGGCCCAGGGCTCCCAAGGAACCAGAGACTTATCTAGGTAGCTCCAACTGCCGAAGTGGCTATTTCTTATCCTCCCTCTACTTTGATCGTATTTGGGTTTTTAAGGATATTTATTACTTCATTTTTATATTATTATTTTTTATTTATTAAATTCGTATGGTGTGCACTTCACTGCTGAGTGAATCTGGGTAGCTCATAGTTGTATTCTCTGTTTTATATCTTTTTATCTACTATTATGTGCAGCTCAGAATCACTTCAGTAAAATGGGTGACTATATACATCTGATTAATAAACACACACACACACACACACAGTTATACCACACCACACCATAGATTAAAAAAAATAGATAATCAAAGCAATAATACCATCCATTGCAGCAAAAAAGTAAACTAGCATATTGTCCAAACATTCAGTAAAAATAAACAAGGATAAAACAGGAGGGCTACCTGGATGAAAGGCCGTGCAGAAACTTTGAGAAGTAATTTTGTATCAGAGTATGGAAGCAGGAATTTGGACTGCTAGAAGTAAAATTACCAACCAGCAGAGGGTGTTTCGGACTTGACTTTAATATACAAACCACACATAGACGTTTCATTTCTTCTTCTGAACAAAACACTTTTTTTCCCTCTCTGTGGATTGGGCTGCAAATCCAAAAATCCTTTCCTGAATTACAGATTATTTCCATGGCCCCCTTTCCTACCCGGAGGATGGGGAAAAAAGGGAGCTGGGGTAAATAAAAGAGGATGAGGTGATAACCAAACCTCTGGAGAAGAGGGAAGGTCTGAGAAGAAGCTGGAGGTGGTAGAGGGAAGACTGCGTCTAGCTAGCTGATATGCAACGAACATTTGGAATCCCATCCAATCCTAGCCCCCTTCTTTCTCACTCTCTCTTATCTTCCCCCAAAGTAACCTCAGCTGGATCTGCTCAGTCACTGCACATTGTTTTCCCTTCATGAATCTCATGGCGGTAATGGGGAGCAGTTGAAAGGATTAAGAAAATGTCAGTTAAAGAACGTTCCCCCATGGAAGCAGGTCAAGTCTCCATGAGATCCTGAGACACGTCTTCCATTGGGGGTTCTTTCAGCCCAGGCTCCTTGATGAGAACACAGACAATGCAGCTTTGTTCCACAGCTGGGTTCTGCCAGCACAAAGCAATTGCCGGGAAGCCTAAGTTTACTTTTACGCATGACATGATGATCACGACAAAAGGGACTGAATTTGTCCGTCCCGGTGCTGCTTTTCCAATGGCGTACAAAGAGAGCAATTTCTTGTCCTTTTGTGTTTCCGTTCTCCTCAGCCCCAAAGTATAAATTATACGTGTATAGAAAACCTGTTGAACTTCAAAAGTAATTTTCTGCTTTAGTTTATCAGGCTTACCATGAATGGCCACCCCATCTTCTCCATTCTTTGCAGGTCCTCCCAGCCTGTCCTAATAGGATGCATGTATTTTCCACTCTGAATCCAAGCAGGTTCAAAGAAAGCTATTCTGGAGTCCACTGGTCTCCAGTTTAAGATATGTCACTCTCTGATAATTTTAATTGCCTTGCAGGAATATCCTTCCATTTGCATATCAGAAAGCAGACCATCCTTGCAACAAAAGCAAAATCCACCATCCGTGATGAACTAATATTAAAGGAATACTGTATCCTGAACTTCAAAGCTCACTGTAGTCTGCCAAAAAGGTCCATGAGGAAGATTCCCTGTGTTACCAAGATTCACCTACCTCATTCTAAAAATCCTAGAGCAGCAGGGGGGGGGAAATGTTATACTGCTCTGTGCATTAACTTCCCATAATTCTAGCACTGTATGTTAGTTTCATATCAACTGATTTTCTGTTTGATGATCTCATTGCTAACCAAGTAAAAAAACATAGCAAGAGGGGAATGTGAAAAGTTTCCTTATACTTGACACACTGTAAAGCTTACAGCATGTTTCCCTATCCTGGCAGATGGGATCTCCTACAACTTCCACTACTTTTAGTCACCCTTGGTGATGGGAGTTGCAGTCCAACACTACTGGAAGAAAGAACTTTTCAGGTTTTCAAGTGTTATGCCCAAAATTTAGTTCACCTTAAGCAACCAAATCACTCTGAAGATACAATATGATTTGATTAGCATGCAAACAATGCGCTGCCAACAAAGCACTGGCATCTTGTTGGGCAAAGGCAGAAGCAGAGTTTATATATCCTTGGCCTACTACATTGCAAACCAATGCAAAGAAAAAGCCAGACACAGTGAAAACTATAGCATGGCATTGGAATATTTTTGATAAACCCACCTGGGTGAATTTATTATTTATCCCTTCCTACTAAATAAGCATGCTAGCCGTATTATCTCTGAGATAGGGTCAGTGAATACAAATAATTTGGTTTACTAGGACACAGGTTCCTGACCAATTCTTCTCCCTAGCAAAAACTTTGGGCCAATTCAGCTTGCTGTGATTGTTTCCTTACTAGGCACTTTAAGAACTGTGTGTGTGTGTGTGTGTGTGTGTGTGTGTGTGTGTGTGTGTGTGTGAGAGAGAGAGAGAGAGAGAGAGAGAGAGAGAGAGAGAGAGAGAGAGAGAAAGACAGAAAGCAGAGAGATAGAAAGAAAGGAAAGAGACACAGAGAGAGATCCCATAGGTTTGCTAGTAAATGCAACTCACACATGTTCGAGGTGTACATACACATACAATATTTTTTACCCAAATCTGATCACAGATGCAGAGAGTGGACTTAACATCTTCTGCCCAAAAAACAATGACAGTTATCAATAAGTAGCTAAACATGCTGTGGTTTTAATAGAAATCCTCTATTCTAAAAATAAATGACTTGTTATCGATATGAAAATCAATGTTTTAAAAATTATTTTCTGTATGTCTGTTTACAGCATCAAGTATGAAATTCTGGGGAACTGAAAAGACATAATTAGAAAAGAAAGAGAAATAAAACTGTCAAAAATGGTCTACATCCTGACCACAAATACAACAATATTTATAGGTACTGTATGTAAAAAGATTTTCAAAAATTATATACTGGAGAGAAATACAAAGGAGAGATTAAAAAAATAAACAAAATTTAATCAATTTCTCCAAGAAGAAAAGAGAAAATATTTCAGGCCTCTGAATTTTTAAAACATTCCAGTTGTCATGATTATCACTGAGCTTTCAAAATCTTTCAACATAAACTCTGTTTGGGCATTAGACCTAAGTAGAATAAGATGAGGTACGGTATAAAAGAAACTGCCATGCATGCTAGCTGCTTGTATTACTTCTGTTCTATTAGTTCTGAATTGCCTATGCTATTTATTAATTTTATTGAAGAAACTTTATATGGCCACCCAACTCACTCTCAGTAACAGTTGAAATGTTGAATTGATATAGCTTCTTGGCCTTTTAGCTAAGATCAAGTGTGAAGAACTAATTTTGCTTTCACATGGATTTCAGTAAGGCATTTGACAAAATAGACCACAACCTACTTTTAGGTAAGCTAGAAAAATGTGAGATAGACAGCATCACCACCAGATGGATTCATAACTGGCTGACAAACCACATTCAATATATGTCAATGGGACTACAACTACATGGAGGGAAGCAAGCAGTGAGATACCCCAAGTTTCTGTCTTAGGCCCAGTACTCTTCAAATTGTTCATAAACAATCTAGATTGGGGTGGGGAACGATGGCTCTTTTATGACTTGTGAACTTCAACTCCCAGAATTCAAGTCATAAAGTGGTCATTGTTCCTCACCTCTGATCTAGATGAAGGGATAGAATAGGAACTCACCAGATTTTCAGACAACACCAAGCTTGGGGGTGGGGGGAAGATAAGCTCAAGGGTTAGGATCTTGTTGGGCCTTATCCAACAAAATGCAATCCAGTGGTGAGAAAAGTAAGATTTTACATTTATGCAGAAACCAAATGTTTAGGTATAGAATGCAGTAGGTGGTATGTTGTTCAACAGCAATAACTGTGTGAGAGATCTAGGAATCTTAGTGGACCACCATTTAAGTATGAGCCAGCAATTTGCTGCTGTTGCCAAAACACCGATGCAGCCCTATGTTGTGTCAACAGAGGAATAGTATCAAGCTCATATGAAGTGTTAGTACCATTTTATACCATACTGGTAAGACCACACTTGGAATATTGCATCCAGTTTGGGTCACCAAGATACAAAAAAGATGTTGAGACTCTAAAAAGAGTGCAGAGAAGAGCAACAAACAAGATTAGGAGGTTGGAGAGTAAAACATATGAAGAATTGTTGCAAGAATTGGGTACATCTAGGGTAACGAAGAGAAAGACTAGAAGTGATACGAGAGCAGACTTCCAAAATCTAAAGGGCTGTCACAGAGAAGAGGGGTTCACCTATTCTCCAAAGCACTTGAAGGCAAGACAAGAAGTAACAGATGAAAACTTATCAAGGAGAGAAGCAACCTAGAACTAAGGAGAAATTTCCTGACAGTGAGAACAATTAATCAGTAAAAAGGCTTGCCTGCAGAAATTGTGGATGTTCCATTACTAGAGGTTTTTCAGAAGAAATTGGACAGTAATTTGTCTGAAATGGCATTGCTACTTAAGCAGGGGATTGGATTAAAAAACCTCCAAGATCCCTTCCAACTCTTTATTCTGATTGTAAATTAAAGTCTTTCTATGATTGGGAAACTTGGAAATTAGTAGGCTTCTAATTTCGTTTGAACAAACTGCAGCACGAACCCTCCTTGTAGACATAATCACTCTGTCCATCTTGTCTGTAATACGTTCAAGTGTAAGTTCATAAAAAGAACTTCACTGAAGACTCCTAAGCAAATTTAGCATCATAGCTTGTGGATACTGTAGATCCTCTTGTGGATGGGTGTTTAAAGAACAGGAAAACCGAAAAAGAACAGAACAGAAAAAACAAGATTATTAGAGAACCTTTATATTAGAATGATATAAGAAGTGGGGTCTTCTAAGGCTGGTATTTGGATTCAATACTTGCTAATAAATTATCTGGAGTTAGGGTGAATAGTGCACTGGCAAATTTACTACTGAACATAAAAAACTCCAGAAGGACCTCTCAAAGCTGAGGGGGGGGGGGGAAACAGCAAAATGTCAAGTATGACTCAGTCTCAGTAACTGTAAACTAGAAGTGTATATATAGTGAACAAAAAGCCCTAACCAGACAGTGATGGGACTTGATAGTTTGCACAAACCGCATTAGGTTGATTAGAAGTGAGGCAAAAATACTCTAATACCTCCAAGGCTTAACTTCCTGTCAGATGTTGCCTCTTAGAATGGCCTGACATACATCCTTAGAATGGCCCGACATACATACATACATACTGTCCATAAGTGATGATGCTGGTTACATAGGTGGGATGATTTCCTGGATAACGTTGTTTTCTGTATTCTTCAGTAATATGGCAAATGTGTTTTGCAACCAAAGAGTTCTTAAAATTTAACTAAATAACAAAAATGCAAATAAACAGTTCTTTAAGTATGCTTCAATCTCTATATCAAACCCCCTTCATGGATTACTGCCTTGTCGTGGCAAGGGGGCTTGCATAATTCAATGAAGCTATGAGCTATGCCGTGCAGGGCCACCCAAGATGGACAGGTCATAGCAGAGAGTTCTGACAAAATGTGATCCACTGGAGAAAGAAATGGCAACCCACTCCAGTATCTTTGCCATGAAAACCCTATGGACAGTACCAAAAGGCAAAACGATATGACGCTGGAAGATGAGCCCCTCAGGTCGGAAGGTGTCCAATATGCTACTGGGGAACAGCAGAGGGCTAGTACTAGTAGCGCCAGAAAGAATGAAACAACTGGGCCAAAGCCGAAAGGAGGCTCAGCTGTGGATGTATCTGGTGGTGAAAGGAAAGTCCGATGCTGTAAAGATTCTTTCTCCATAGGAACCTGGAATGTAAATCAAGGAAAGCTGGACGTGGTCAAACAAGACATGACAAGACTGAACATCGACATCTTAGGAATCAGCAAGCTAAAATGGACAGGAATGGGTGAATTTAATTCAGATAACCATCAGGTGTACTACTGCGGGCAAGAATCCCTCAGAAGAAATGGAGTAGCCTTCATAGTCAATAAAAGAGTAGGAAAAGCAATACTCAGATACAATCCCCAAAATGACAGAATGATCTCATAGTCAAATCAGACTGACTATGTGCTCTGCAGCCAAAGATGGAGAAGTTCTATACAGTCAGTAAAAAAAAAGACCAGGAGCTGACTGTGGCTCAGACCATGAGCTTCTTGTTGCAAAATTTAGGCTTAAACTGAAGAAAGTAGGGAAAAGCACTAGGCTAAACTAAATCATATCCCTGATGAATATACAGTAGAGGTGACAAATAGATTTAAGGAATTAGATCTGATAGACAGAGTGCCTGAAGAACTATGAACGGAGGTTTGCAACACTGTGCAAGAGGTAGCAACTAAAACCATCCCAAAGAAAAAGAAATGCAAGAAAACAAAATGGTTTTCTGAGGAAGATTTGCAAATAGCTGAGGAAAGGAGAGAAGCGAAAGGCAAGGGAGAAAAAGAAAGATACACCCAATTGAATGCAGAATTCCAGAGAATAGCTAGAAGAGATAAGAATGCATTCTTAAATGAACAGTGCAAAGAAATAGAAGAAAACAATAGAATAGGGAAGACCAGAGATCTCTTCAAGAAAATTGGAGAGATGAAGGGAATGTTTCATGCAAAGATGGGCATGATAAAGGACCAAAATGGCAGGGACCTAACAGAGGCAGAAGAGATTAAGAAGAGGTGGCAAAATTACACAGAAGAACTATACAAGAATGAGCTAAACATCCCTGATAATCACAAGGTGGTCACTGACCTCGAGCCAGACATCCTAGAATGTGAAGTGAAGTGGGCTTTAGGAAAACTGAACAACAACAAAACTAGTGGAGGTGACAGTATTCCAGTTGAGCTATTCAAAATCTAAAAAGACGATGCAGTAAAAGTGCTACACTCAATTTGCCAGCAAATTTGGAAAACTCAACAGTGGCCACAGGATTGGAAAAGATCAGTTTACATTCCAATTCCAAAGAAAGGCAGTGCCAAAGAATGTTCAAACTATCACACCATTGCACTCATTTCACATGCTAGTAAAGTTATGCTTAAAATCCTATAAGCTAGACTCCAGCAGTATGCGGATCGAGAACTACCAGAAGTACAGGCAGGATTTCGAAGAGGCAGAGGAACTAGAGATCAAATTTCCAACATACGCTGGATCATGGAGAAAGCTAGGGCGTTCCAGAAAAACATCTACTTCTGCTTCTAAAGCCTTTGATTGTGTGGATCACAACAAACTGTGGCAAGTTCTTAAAGAGATGGAAGTACCAGACCATCTTATTTGTCTCTTGAGAAACCTATATGTGGGCCAAGAAGCAACAGTGAGAACTGGACACAGAACCACTGATTGGTTCAAAATTGGGAAAGGAGTCCGGCAACGCTGTATACTGTCACCCTGCCCATTTAACTTATATGCAGAGCACATCATGAGAAAGGCAGGGCTAGATGAATCTAAGGTTGGAATTAAGATTGCTGGGAGAAATATCAACAACCTAAGATATGCAGATGATACCACTCTAATGGCAGAAAGTGAAGAGGAACTAAAGGAGCCTCTTGTTGCGAGTGAAGAAGAAGAGTGCAAAAGTTGGCTTGAAACTAAACATTAAGAAAACCAAGATCATGGCATCTGGCCCTCTCAATTCCTGGCAAATAGATGGGGAAGAAATGGAGGTAGTGACAGATTTTATTTTCCTGGGCTCCAAGATAACTGCAGATGGGGACTGTAGCCAAGAAATTAAAAGACGCTTGCTCCTAGGGAGGAAAGCCATGGCAAATCTAGACAGCACACTAAAAAGCAGAGATATCACCCTGCCAACAAAAGTGCGTATAGTCAAGGCTATGGTCTTCCCGGTTGCAATGTATGGCTGTGAAAGTTGGACCATAAGAAAGGCTGAGCGCCAAAGAATTGAGGCCTTTGAACTATGGTGCTGGAGAAGACTCTTACAAGTCCCTTGGACTGCAAGGTGATCAAATCGGTCAGTCCTAGAGGAGATCAACCCTGACTGCTCTTTAGAAGGCCAGATCCTGAAGTTGAAACTCAAATACTTTGGCCACCTAATGAGAAGGAAGGACTCACTGGAGAAGAGCCTAATGCTGGGAAAGATTGAGGGCAAGAGAAGAAGGGGATGACAGAGAATGAGGTGGCTGGATGGAGTCACTGAAGCAGTAGGCGTGAGCTTAAATGGACTCCAGAAGAAGGCAGAGGACAGAAAGGCCTGGAGGAACATTGTCCATGGGGTCGTGATGGGTCGGACACGACTTCACAGCTAACAACAACAACTATATCAAACGTGATGAAGACCCTGATATGTGTAAGCTCTGCTTGTTTGAAAAATAGAGGGGCTTCATTATATCTGTGGCTTGAGCCACACCTTGGCTTGGCGTGGAAAGTAGATAAATGGTTTCTTAAGTACAGGAATATCCAGTCCATGAACAATAATATTTTTTCTTCTGAGGTAGCATGGAAAGACAAATTGTTTTCTTTAGCCTGCAGTGACTTCCTCTTCTCTCTTCCTCTGAAAGGATGCATCCTGTTGGCAGGTTAGTCAGGCGACTATTTTTCACTCCTGCTTAAGCAATGTTCACCTAATCAGATATAAAAAGGGAAGGGGCGGTTCCCAGTACCTAATCTCTCCTTGAAAGCCAGCTGTGATTCCTCTATTTGGAGGGTGGTGGGCAAGGGCTGCTGTTTAAATACAGTGCTTTTCTAAAGAGCAACTAGAGGCTGAGAGCAGTTGTTTTTATAGCAGGGCTCCAGAGGAAAGAAATGCATATGCAGTACCAACTCTAATTCCAGGGGGGCAGAATGACTGCAAGGCTGTGCTCGGGTTTAGGCAACTGCCACTGGCTGCCTACCTCTGTATTGCAAGTATTTTCACTTGAGAGACTTCTCAGCAGGGTCCAATATTTTCAGGGGCTGACAGGAATGGCATCCAAGAATTGAAAGACTCTTAATATAGGTATTGAAATGGCAGCCGCTTCCAAATCTAAAAGTTTCCTGACTCATCGCTAGCACAAATAGCAGCTTTCCATTCTGAGCTCACAGCTCGTCTGGGGTTTAAGGACAGCCAGAAGAAGGAACTGAGGGATGTCTGGGCACTGCAGGGGAATTCCAGGTGAGCAGACAGTTACAAGGGAGAGAGAATTGTTTGAAGCAGATGACTAAAAGGCTGCCCAACCTAGTCAGTAATGGACATTTGCCTTTCTATTCCTCCAGCATAGGTGGTCTTATCATTAGGCTTAGAAGGTAAGTTGTGATGCTCAGCATTGACCCAATGAGACAAATAACTTTATTCTTATAGTTATCTGCATTTAACGGTTCCAGAGAAAAGGGAAAAAAACCGCTAGCTTCCCATGACACAGATCCATGTCATGTGGGAAAAAGAAGATTTTCTGTCCTGGCTTATTCAAGAAGAGCCCTGACAGATCAGGCCAGTGACATATTTTAACTGCCTGTGGGGAGCCCAGAAGCAGGAGATGGCACCATCTAGTTTGTGTGCTCCAGCAACTGCTTCCTGGAGGTAAACCAGGGCATTTGCAAGTAGGACTCATGATAGCTTTATCCACCAGGAAATGTTCTCATCCTGCTGAATTGGCAATCATTCTTAAGGGCTGATTCTATGCTAGGCAAAAGAGCATTTTTATGTCATTAACCTGTCAGCTCACCATTAGATGACCCCACATTTATCCTACAAGACGAGAGGCATCACATCTAGACTTGAGAATTCTGCATTCAGCAAGTCCCCATCTGAAACTTTATATTCTCTAACTTCTATCGTTAGTAGGAAGAAGCTGCATGCCAAATCTGACCATTCGTATGTCTAATTTAGATTGATTGGGAGTAGCAGGGAGAGCCCTTCTTGAAAACTCTTGAAGCTGAAAATGCCAGGAAAATGTTTTTTTCAAATAAAGCACGTGGTTAAATACTGCTTTACAGTCTTTCTTCAAATATTTTCCTCACGGTTCTGGCAAGATTCAACCCATTTGTCTTCTCCAACTATTAAACAAAGACCAATGAAAGGAGATTAAAAAAATATTCCTCAAATAATGCTCTCCTAAAAGGCACATATTGTTTAGCTAAGGATATTCTGCACTGATGAGAAGGAAATCTCTGCATTTGCCAAAGTTACTACTGGGGACCTTTTATTGGCGCTGGGAACAAAGAAAAGATCTAAGTGCAAAGGTCCCAGAAGACAAAATCCCCAGAAGCAGACTGTCTTCCAAATCACCACAATAGCTTTGTGGGTTTCCCCCCCTCTTCTGCCAAGTAATCAATAAATGCAGTTTGGTCAGGAGAAGCTAGGTCCTCAGGCTCTCTCTCTCCCCCCCCTCCCCTTCTTTCTACTGTAGACAACAAACACATCATGCACAGCAAATCCACTGCAGTCAAAAGCCAAGGCTGCTGCCTCCCTTGAGATGGATGCAGTTTGACAGATAAAACTGGGGCTCCTGTTTGTCTTGTCACTACAAAGGTCATGTCATTGCCTTCCAAGGGTACAACTTGCTGTGATGATTTATTGAATAGACCCTGCAGCTGTTTCTTAGGCTCCAACCTGCAGTGGTTGAGTCACAGAAGACACACAAACACGCAGAGGTTTTTTTTTTCCCAAGGCAGCTACAACCTCATCAAGTAATAGTGAGGCCTGAGACAGAGCTCTGATGGATCAGACTGAAGGGCCTCCTGCCTTCAGTTTCATCCAGTGGCTGACCAGGTTCCTTCAGAAAGCTTCCAAGCAGTTAACCTTCTTATATAGGGATATTATTCTACTTTCAAACTGTTGAGTTGCAAACTTTCACTGGTATGAACAAATCTGTCCACAAGTCCATCCTAGAAGGTTGGAAATTCTTTCCCACCTTCTCTCATCTTCCATTTGCAAACAAAATACTAATGTTCACCCTTTAACTGTGTGTAGTATTTGGCAACTATAAATGTCTGCAATGAAGTGCCAGAGTGATAATGGGGAGAGTGGCAGCTCAAAGACTAGAGTAGAGTAGAGTAGAGTAGAGTAGAGTAGAGTAGAGTAGAGTAGAACAGAACAGAACAGAACAGAACCTTGGAGGTCTTCTAGTCCAGCCCCCTGTTCAAGCAGGACAGCCTATACCATCTCAGACAAGTGACTGTCTAGCCTCTTCTTAAAAATCTCCAGTGATGGAGCACCCATGATTTCTGGAGGCAAGCTGTTCCACTGGTTAATTGTCCTCACTGTTAGGAAGTTTCTCCTTAATTCCGGGTTCCTTCTCTCTTTGATCAGTTTCCAACCATTGTTTCTCATCCTGCCCTCTGGTGCTTTGGAGAATAATTTGACCCTCTCTTCTTTGTGGCAGCCCCTCAAATACTGGAACACTGCTTTCATGTCTCCCCTATTTCTTCTTTTCTTTAGACTAGTCAAACCCAAGAAAGTGCCAATCCATCACAATGCACATGAAGGTGGACATATTGAAGAGAATAGAGGTGGGAGAAGATGACAAACATGACATGCTCTTTTGGCATGAATCAGTCCTGGATTGGAACAATCATTAAGAGCAAAAACAAGATGGTGGAACATGGGAAAAGTTCAGTGTCTGTCCATGATAATAGGCAAGAGGACAGGAAAAGGCATGGAAGAAATGAAATGCTGTCCGCCATGTGGATTGAATATTAGCATCAGTTGTGTGGGCCACTGAGCCTAATGCTGATCCAAATGAAGGCTAAGAGCTTGTTTTATGATTTGCAGTAGAAGACTGGTGAAAGCACTGCTGAAGATATTTTTGTTGCAAGAAATGGGTGGTTCCTGCGTTTTAAAGCTCATATGAACTTGCACAATATGAAAGTGAGGGGAAATTATCAATGAAAGTGATTATTTGCCCCAACAAATATTCAGTGTGGATGAAACTGGGCTTTTTTGGGAGAAAATGCCAGATGGAACCTACATTAGCAAGGAGGAGAAGATGATGCCAGATTCCAAATCTGTGATGCTCAGCAACAATATTTCTACTGTTCTGAGACTAAAACTCTGCTAGTGCACCGCTCTTGAGAATCCATGAGCTTTTAAAAACACTTGAAAGAGCTCACTTCCTGTTGTGTGGAAGGCTAACAAGAAAGCTGGATCACCCTTCTCATCTTTGAAGTCTGGTTCTTCCACCATTTCATTCCAGAAATAGAGAGTTATTACTGTGAGAAAAACATCAAGTTCAAGATTCTGCTAATTGTGGATAATGCCCTGGGTCATGTAAAGTGTGTGTATGTGCTTTCGAATACCATCTCCATCCTGCAGCCTATGGAACAAGGGGTGATAACAACCTTCCAAAAACCATTATTTCCACCCACATTTAGGCAGGTAGATCATACAATAGAAGCAGATTCCCAGATGACCTTGCACCAGTTTTGGAAGTCCTATGACACCTACAAGTTCATCAAGAACACTGATGCAGTCTGGCATGAGGTTGCCCCTGTGAACCTGAATGGGGTGTGGAAACATTTGTACCCTCAGTTTGTATGTAACCTATAAGCGTTTGAAGTGGTGGAAAGACAGTCACAGGGTGTGGTCACAACTTGGTTGCTCTCATCAAGAAGCTTCGGTTCAACCTGGAGAAGGACTTTGATGAGCAGTTAGCTGCACATACAGAGGACCTCTCTAACAAAGATCTCATGGAGTTGGAAAGCCAGTGAAAACAAGAGGAACAGATCAAATTACCAAAGCAGTTCCTCCACTGATTGGAGCTTGACTGAGAAGGCAATGTCATTGTTTGACATGTAGGACCCTAACATTGAGCTTTTCACCAAAGTGTTGCAGTTATCCATAATGAATCCATTGCTGATTTGTCATCTAAGAGAAAAGCCACCACCCAAAGTTCAATGGAATGTTTTTTCAGGAAGACGGAGAAACATGTCATATCAATTCTGGAGAATGGGCCAAAACCGTTGCCTTAGGTTTTACTGCAATATTGCCACTTATGTAAAGTAAGAACTCTACTATACATGTTTTATAGTAGTTTGGACTTGAAAACAAAACAGACTTGTGAACAGTCTCAATCTGTTTATAAATAGGGTAATATCTCTAGTGGGTTTCAACCAGCTAGTACTGAAGGAACAACATATGATTCAGAAGGCATTGATAAATAATTTTCTTCTATGAATTTGTCCAGTTTTCTAGTGGTTGCAAGCTACATAACTGAACTGTGTGTTGTTTCCTTTTACCAATCCTGAGTTTCCTACCCATTAGTTATACTGAGCAACTCCTAGTAATAAAACTGTGGGAAAGAGACAGAAAAATTATCTACATTTTCAATGACATGCACGATTCTCTTCCTCCTTTAAAACTAATAAACCCAAACGCTACTTCTTAAAAGATTTTGCTTGCCCCCCACTTTTTTACATCTTTTCGATCTTCACAATAGTAGTTTTGAGTGATGTAGACCATAATTATGCACCCTCTCTTGGCAAGGCACTGACTGAGCTTCCAAAGCTGACTGAGTTTCTTCTCCTCCTAGTGTGACTTCCCTAAGAAATTCTGAGTCTGAATACTTGGATTAATGCCAAACAAACTTTGTTCCTAGTCTTTAAAAGGAGTTCTATGGAATGGCTTTTAATGCCACACACCCAGGAACAATTTAAGGTTCAGACCCAATTCAGAAGCTAAGAAGAAAGGATTTTTTTCCTTGCACCATCCTGAAACTTACGAGATAAACTTGGTAAGGAGCCCAGGAGGCCTTAACTTCTAGACCAGTGATGGTGAACCTTTTAGAGACAAAGTGCCCAAACTGCAACCCAAAACCCACTTATGTATCATCGGTTGCCGGGTGAGTGTGGCCCATTGGGTGGGCGTGGCCCATTGGGTGGGCGTGGCCCATTGGGTGGGCGTGGCCCATTGGGTGGGCATGGCTGCGGTGGTAACAGCAGACTGGGTGGGACTAAAAAGTTCAATCAATCAATTCCAACTTTGTGAGTTCTTTTTTTCCCCCGCAAGAAGTTGAAATTGATTGATTGATTGAACCTTTTTTTTGCACATGGCGGTGGAAAAGGTTTTATAAAACCCAGCTGAAGTCCTAGGGCTGGAGCGACAGCCTGTGTACCCACAGAGAGGGCTCCTGCGTGCCACCTGTGGCACACGTGCCTTAGGTTCGCCACCACGGTTCTAGACTGTGTAAAGCAATAGAGTGGTTTCGCTCAGACACATGGTGCTTGGGGGAGTGGGGAGGCTAGGATATTCCCAGTTGTTTCAGCAACAGGAATGTTAATTTTCCTCTGAAAACATCTCTCTGGGCTTATGATTTCAGCTAAACCCTTCTTTGGAGCCAACATGCAGAGTATATCATATTAATTCCTGAGTTCCTTGATGTCTGCCAAGCTGCCTGCCATGCTTAATTTTACCTTTTACAGATTCATTTGGAAACAAACATTTATGGGGGTACAGAATTTTATTTTATTTATTTTAATTCCATTTATATCCCGCCCTTCTCCGAAGACTCAGGGCGGCTTACAAGCTTAGCAGTAGCCTTCATTCTATGTATATGCCTGCTTATTAGGGCTTTCACACACACCCCAAGCGGCATTATTACAAAGTCAGCTTATTGCCCCCAACAATCTGGGTCCTCATTTTACCTACCTCGGAAGGATGGAAGGCTGAGTCAACCTTGAGCCTGGTGGGACGGGAACCTGCACTAATTGCAGGCAGCTGGTGTTACTTAAGGAGGCATTAGCCCACTGCTCCACCAAGGCTCACAGCAGAATGCTGCACAGCAGAAGAGCAGCCTTAAGCATGACCTGTATTTCCTTCAATACCTCTGGATCCTTTAGAGACAACCATGATGATAACCATTTCACAGGATTTCCTATAATCTCCTCTCAAAATCCCAAATGTATACAGGGCCCTCCAAAACTTAGTGACTCCTACTTTACAGAAAGAGTCCAATTAAACTGGTCTAAGTTAAGAAAGCCTTAACATCTAGATGAAATATGTAACAAGGTGTCAGGAAGAAGAAATGAGGTGTGTAGGCTGACAGGTTATTAATACAGCTCATCTTCTGTCATCAACCACTGACTACTCACCTGACTGACAGGACAAGAGAGACTAATCAAAGCAAGGGACCAACAATAGGCACTATTTCAATCATTAATTTTTATTTGTGTAACTGGTTTGGAAATGCATTTTCAATGGCTCTGCTGCTTATGGAGTAGTTGAGCTAATAATAATAAGACATAACAAACCTCCTCAAATAAAAGCAGGGAACGTGGCTCAAACAAGTAAGATTATTTTTTTCTTCCAGGCAGTAGGAATGAATGAAATTGTCCCTTTTACCTTTTCTATACTTTTCAACTTTTCCAAATTAAATTAGGTTTGTCCTCTTTTAATAATACAGCAACCTTTCCCAGCCTAGAGCTGGCTGAAGCTGCTGTGGGAGTCACAACATACTTGATTAAGAAATCCTGTCCTATTTCAGGTGTTGGGTCTCCAGGACAGAAACCCCTTGCCTGAAGCAAAACATTCTGATTTGCACTGAGCTGCCAGTTTATGGCAGGTCCTACAATGAAATTAGTAAATCTGTACTAATTTCATGTAGACAATGAGTAAACAACAGTACTTAGAACAAAAACTTGCAAGTTCCTATAAATAGTTTTTACTTGAATTGAGAAAACAGTAAACAGAAACAGAGAAGAAATCACAGCCTTGCTTTCTTTCACAAAACGTTGATTATAATGACACGCCTGTGCTCAGATAAATGTCTTTATTATTAAGCTTGATTACATTTACCAAATCACTACATATTGCAGTCAAAAGTACCAGAAAAGGATGGATCTCTGTGATGTGGGACTTCTGCAAACTTCATCTGGATTTCTTTAAGTGTTGTTCTTAAATGTATTGTGAACTACCAAAATATTTTAATCCCAAATTTTCCTAGCCAGGGGTCTCCAGATAGATTGCAACTCATTTCCTCCTTTGCCAAGAGCATAAACTGGATATCTAATCTGCAGCTTGTAGCACAGTGGTTAGGATGCTGGGTTGGAGGTTAGGAAGCCTGCATTTGAGACCCGAGTGCTGCTATGTGGTGGTGTGAGCTTTCATCATTAGCTCCAGCTCCTGGATGGGGGCGTGAAAGAAGCCCTCACTGGTGTCCCCCAGAAATGGTTATGTCACTGGCTAATTCTTTCCACCCGGAAGCACCTCAAACAGTGCCTCCAACACAAATGGGATGGGGCACCTGCAGTACAAATCAAATTCAAGTAAGCCACAGAAAACCATTAGAAATTAATAAAACAATTCTTATCTGTGCTCAAGTGATGCTCTCCTTGGAGGACAAGCCCACCTCCCTCAAAGCCTCCTGACATATTTGCAGATAGCTCTATGACTATAATAGATTTAAACATTGGATGCTCTGGAGTATTTTGGATTTAACACCCCCCCCCCAAATCCCTGAAACAGCAATGATTATTATCCTATTTATTATTTAGGACCTGCCTCAATCTAGTCATTCTATGCACCTGATGAAATGAGGTGTAGTCCCCAAAAGCTTATGTCTTTTAATCACAATTATTAATCAGAAAAGGTGCTATCAGATTCCTTATTTTTTTGCCACCATTAGGCTAACACGGCTCTCTTCCTACACATCTGTGCAGAAGGAGTTATTTAGCTAGTTGAGGAACTATGTCTGTAGCTTGGCAAGCTGTGCTTTGCTTGAGCTTGGTGTGTTGCACCACTGCAATATTACTCACTCTTGCTTGCTTCTTAAGTGTATTCCTGTTTGTAACCATTAAGATAAAAAGATCAATACCAGTTTCCTAATCTAACTCCTCCCAAGAGAGGGGAACTATAGCTGCCCAAAAGCAATATTCCCATAAACACAGGGACACTAGGTTTTGACCAAATAGGTCATCACATCATCCCCTGATGCTGTCTGCTAATGATTCTGTCTTCCTTAAAGCATCCTTGGCAGAGGTCCACTGTCTAGAGTTATGATCAATTTGTCGGGGGCGGATTATTACTCCCCTATCAGAGGAGGATGGACCGTGGCTCATTCGCATGGTGAACATCAAAGAAAGAAATCCGAGGCATATTCTACTGTAAACTTTTAATGAGAAAACAAAAGACCTAAACTGACTACATTCTCTCATCAGGCAGAATAGAAAGTAAGAAGTAAAGGAGTAACTGTGAGAAACTTTTTCTAGACATGCGCACAAAACAGTTTGAAACCATAACATGGCTGGACATGTGAGATTCTCTATGGTTACATGATAAGATAGTCACACAGGTGCAGAGAGCAGGGGAAAATGTACAGATAGAAATGAGCTGCTGGCAAAACTAAAAAAAACGGCAGCGACACAATTTCCTGATAACATGTGCTACAAAGCCATCTCCAAGTTTTGTTGTTTATACCCGTTTCTTAAGAAAAGTATTAGAAGGTGCCAAAAGCTCCAGAAAGTTTGAACCTTGGTGTAAGTTCCAAGTCCAAGAAGGATACTTTACAACTGCCAGCTCTCGGGCATCTCTCTGCTCCCTTTCTGAGGGGTTTCTGGCATGCTGTAAGGAAATGGGTTGGTGTAACTTTCCATTACTTCCCTTAATAGTCATTCAATAACATCTTATTTGGCATTCCACCCTGGCTGGAGCAGGCTTCTTCCTAATCCTAAAAACCCTATGTGCTTCTGTTTGTCAGAACACCTGTATTGCTATTGATGCTGCAACCATGAGTAAAATTCAGCTTGGAATCAACAATAATTCCAAAATACTTATCAGATGTAGTATTTCTAAGCCTGATATCCCTTTTTTACAGATATTTTTTTTCTTGAGAAGAAGTTCATGCTTGTTTCTACAAAACCTTAGTCTGTTACGTGACTATAAAGATTCTCAGTCATCCAGGTCATGGTTTTCCCAAAGGTGCTTTTTCAAAAGGCAACTGGGCTTTCTTAGTTTTCGCTTCTCAACCAAGAAGCTTCTTCACTTCCAAATGAATGAATTCAGAAGTGAATTCATTCAGAACTGAAGAAGCTTCTTGAATGAGAAGTGAAACGTCATCAAGCAAAACAAAGAAAGTACAGTTGCCTTTTGAAAAAGCACCTTTGGGACTCAAGTCTGTTGTCTTCATCCACTTCTCTAACTTATCAAGATCATTTTGTATTTAGCTTTTGTCTTCTAGGGACTTAATTATCCCACCCACTTCTGTATGATTTATCCATTTAATAAGCATTCCCTCTACCGCTTTGTTCAAATCATTAATAAAAATGAAGAATGCCAATATACCAACCCTCCCTAAAAAACAACAACACCATCCCCTTAACCTTAGCTCAGTAGCTAATTGGCAGGCATTCATTTGTGAGTTAACAACTTTGGTTAGAAAGTCAGTAAACATTGATGTAGACCTGATCAGCACCTTGGACAGAAGGACTATTTTGTCTGGCCATGATAGAGCCTTGGTGGAGCTTAGGGCTAATGCCTCCTTAAGTAACACCAGCTGCCTGCAATTAGTGCAGGTTCGAGTCCCACCAGGCTCAAGGTTGACTCAGCCTTCCATCCTTCCGAGGTAGGTAAAATGAGGACCCAGATTGTTGGGGGCAATTAAGCTGACTTTGTAATAATGCCGCTTGGGGTGTGTGTGAAAGCCCTAATAAGCAGGCATATACATAGAATGAAGGCTACTGCTAAGCTTGTAAGCCGCCCTGAGTCTTCGGAGAAGGGCGGTATATAAAGGTAAAGGTTCCCCCGCACATGCGTGCTAGTCGTTTCCGACTCTAGGGGCCGGTGCTCATCTCCGTTTCAAAGCCGAAGAGCCAGCGCTTGTCCGAGGACGTCTCCGTGGTCATGTGGCCGGCATGACTAGACGCCAAAGGCGCACGGAACGCTGTTACCTTCCCACCGTAGTGGTCCCTATTTTTCTACTAGCATTTTTACGTGCTTTCGAACTGCTAGGTTGGCAGAAGCTGGGACGAGTAACAGGCGCTCACTCTGCTACGCAGCACTCGGGATTCGACCCGCCAAACTGCCGACCTTCTGATCGACAGGCTCAGCGTCCTAACCCACTGAGCCACCGCGTCCCTAGGGCGGTATATAAATGGAATTTAAAAAAAATAAATAAAAATAAAATAGGAATAGCTCTATATACTTGGAAGGCCCTGTGATAGGAAAGTTCCATCTTTTATTATGGCTCCCATGCATTTTCCTGTTTTGATAAGCAATATCGGTTTGGCTGCTAGCACTGAGATAGTTAGAGGCTTGCTTTAAGAAACAGTTGCTGCCTATCAGCCAAAGTCACACCTGTTCCCAGTTGCCTAATTATCAGTGGGTTTGTTGGATAGTGTCAGCCCTGCCAGGGAAACCAGATAGGAATTGCAATTGGATGAGCTAATTCTACTTCATTGTAAAGCTACAATCTTGCAAGTCTGAGGTACATTCTTCCCGCTGCCCCTATTAACTTCTTGATCCATTAGGACAAGTCCTTTTAAGTTTCTTTCTCTGACTTTTAAGCTAGTGGAACTCCTTGCTCTTTTTTGTCTGATTATTTCCTAGGCAGCATCTCTTTCCCTTGTCCCCCCAAGGTCATCCACACATTGCATTACAGGAAGATTGCTAGAAAATAGTAATTTAGATTTGATTGTCCTGTATAAAATGTTTGGTTTCCAAGTTCCAAAGTAACTTTCTTCAACCTGATGACAACAGTCCAACAATCCAATAATGGATAGGAGTTCTGATCCAATAAATCTTGAAGATAGCAAGATGGGAAAAATTGTGTTCTATTGGTCTATCAGCACAGAAGCTAGTGTGCTTGTTTCAACTAGGGTATTACCTGCTCATTTTCAATTTCTATCTTCTAGCAGGCATGTCAAACTCGCAACGTCATGTGACGTCGCACGACATATCACGACTTTTTCCCCCTTGCCGGCAAAAGGGTGGGAACGGTTTTGGCATGACGCATCCAGCCTGTGGGCTGGGAGTTTAACATGCCTGTTCTAGTGCCTTCTCCTCTTAAGATGAAGCTGCTTTGAAATGCCATCACTTGCCTTAAAATTACTTGTCTTGAAATGCCATCACTTGCTTTGAAATTACTTGCCTTGAAAGGCCATCATTTGCCATGAAATGCCACCACTTGCCTTGAAATTAATTGCCATGAAATAGCACCTGGGCAACAGAAGGTGTCAAACAAATGTTTACTTCAGTCCATGTATAATGGTCAAGTAGATCCTGGAGACACATGTTTCAGAGGCAAGTCAAATGTTTTAAGAAATCTATAAATGCAGAAAATGATGAATGTGTGGCAAAGTGTGAAGAGGGAGTCACACATTACAGCCTTTTACTTTCAACAAGAGAAATAACACATGATGGGATGGACGCCTCAAGTGACTTAATAGCTGTGAAATCTGGGAACTAAAGGGGTCATCTGGAGCTCACAGCTGTTATATCTGCTTGAGGGTCATACAAATTGCATTATGTGTACTTCAGAGCAGGCAGGCAAAGTCAAGCCAATTTTATAATATGTGAAAATTCAGTGTTCACAAAATGCTCCAGTAAGCAACTAACAGCCACCATCCATCTTCACAAACCTTCCTCAGGACTGTTCCTTTAAGGGATGTGCCTCCAGTCTCCTTGGCCTCTCCTCCCCTAGTATAGCCTGATCCCCAAGATGAGCCCAAGTGCCTCTCATAGCCTCTGGACCCAAAAGAAATGGGCCTTGAAATTCGAGAGACCAAGTGCCAGGGGTGGATGAGTTAAAGCACAAAGTGGTCAAGGCAATTCCTTCCTCTCTTTCACAATATGTACCCATCCATTTATATGGACAGACAACCATTAAGCAAAGCCATTCCACAAGATAATGGAAGCCTTTTTGCAAGCCTAATTACTGTGCATAAGGAGATGGGAGTTTTTAAAAAGATATGAGCAATAGAAAGGAGTTGTTAATCATTGTTGTTCATCAGTCATAGACAGCTATCATCCTGCTTTTCCCAAAGAGCAACCAAGCTGAAACATTTGACTTTGAGGTGCAGCTTTTTGCACAGGACCAGGGCTGGGTAGTGAGGCTTCCTCTGGCCCAGCCATTCTCTACTTCTGGGTGGTCAGGAAAAACAAATGAATTGTAGGCAGGCTATGATACCCAGTGTTTTCTCTATACAATGTTTTCCTGCCATGAAACACCCATGAAAGATAGCTGGAATACTTACTGCCTTACCTAAAATCAGGTTGGACAAATACTGTTGCTTGCTAACATTTAAAGACACTCTTCCCACACAGCTCTCAAAGATCTACTTTCAACTTGAGTTTTTCTGGAAGTATTTCTCATACTTTCTGCAACTGGGGACCACAAAATAAACACTCAGAAAGTGCTGGAGCCAACCAGTAGACAAAGACCTCCATCTTTAAACACATAGGAGTTCACAGTTTACTGAGAATCAGATAGTTATAGTTGTATTTGCATATGCCTTCCCTTCCCTTCCTCTCCATTTTTAAAGATCCTTTTAAATAAAATTTAAACTAACCACTCCTAAAAAATCAGAAATCCAACATTTATTTACCATTTGAATTATGTTATGCATCTCATGCCTTAATAACAACAACCATGAGCATAAACTTAAGATGTTTATAAAATGTTCTTCAACAAAAAACACTCTGGGGCTAGAGTTGAGAGGATCATCAGTCTGAAATCCTGTTTTCAGAAAGTCAGCGTTGTCTTTCCTATTCACACTTTTCTTTTTGGATTACTTCTGAAAGATCACAGTTCAACTTAGCACAGTACTTCTCTGTTCACAGTCAGTATTTACTCTCAAGACCCGTTCACTGTTGTCAATAGTTGTCAATATTCCGAATTTTAGTTCTGCCATTGCTCCTTGCATGCTACAGAGAACTCATTTTCAGTCACCGATTCATTTTTGTGAACCAACTGACTGATGGTGAACATAGGAAGAAGGAAGCTGAGGAGAAAGCAGGCTGGTGATAAACATGGGAAATTTGCAACAGACAACGGGTTGACCTCTGTGGTCTTTAGAGCACAGTTAAAAATCACTGTCCTTGGGGACAGAATCTGACATTTCACTCAGTTATGGCTTCTGTGATGTTCAGGCACCTGAAAGAAATGCTTGAGCCCTAAATAATGGAACAGATGTGGTAGTTTCCCTCAGGACACTTTCTCTTTGTCAACTTTCAACTCCTAACTCAGAATGCAAAGCCTCTTCTCTATCATTGGCAGGGGAAGAGAGAAGGTGAGGGGAGAAGCAGGGATTTCAAATAAAATATTAAAAAAGAATGTACTAATGATTGAGTACTCTTGAACTAATTGCAGGTAGTTCAAGTAAGACTATAATCTAATGGCAGCATTAGGGAAAGGTCACCAAGAGCACACTAGCCCAATGTCTTCAAGATGACTTGGAGAACAGAACTCCCAGAATTCTCATCCATCATGGCTGAGGTGGGCAGGAGGTGGGAGGACTGGACTAAAAGACTACAAGTAGTCTTCGACTTAAACCGTTCTTTCAAAGCTACACTTGCACTGAAAAAAAAATAGTCTTTCACAATTACGACCACTGCAGCACCGCCAACGTCACATGCTGAAAAATTTGGTTGCTTGGCAACTAGCTCATATTTATGACAGTTGCAGGATGTTGGGGTCATGTGACCACCTTTTGTGACTTTCTGTCAAGTAAAGTCAGTGGGGAAGCCAGAGTCACTTAAGAACTGTGTTACTAACTTAACAACTGTGGCAAGAAAGGTCTTAAAATGGGGCAAAAATCAACTTAACAACTGACTTGTTTAGCAACCTAAACTTTGAGCTAACTTGCAGTAGTAAGTTGAAGACTACCTGTACTTGTGATGGTGACTCGGCCTCTTAGCTTAATCTCCTTTGTAAGGTTGCTGTAAGGATCAAGTAGGACTCCCCACCCTTTCTGCCTTGACAAAGGATGGGATTAAAAAAAAAGACAAATAAACACAAGGCAGTCTACCAAGGGTGACCATGTTGTTAGACTTCTGGCATCTCCATAGTCAAGATGAGAACCTGTCATTTTGAGGGAATGACTTGTGATGGTGGAACAAGCTCCTCCCATGCCTTTTAGACCAGCTGCTTTACAGAACATAAGGCCAGCAGCTCAGGCAAGATAGGCAGATATTCAAGAGGGGAGCCTGGAAGCTCATACAAACACCTTATGGTCACAAATATCCTCAGGATGTGGTCCAAACAGTCAAGAAGGAAGTCTTGATGGTGTAATCAAAGCGCCACCTAGTTTTTATGTGCATCACACATCAAAAACAGGCAAGGCTTTGATCCCATAGCCACCATTTTTTTTGACCACACCGTGTGGACATCCCCAATTATAGTGTTCCCCCCAAAATAAGACCAGGTCTTATATTAATTTTTGCTCCCCAAAATGTATTAGCGCTTATTTTCTGGCTAGGGCTTATATTCAGGGAAATATGGTACTAAATGTATCCATCTGGCTGATGATCTTATCTGGGGCTTATTTTGGGGGCGGGGCTTATATTAGAAGCGTCATGCTAGGGCTTATTTTCCGGTTGGGTCTTATTTTCGGAGAAACATGGTACGGGTCAAGCTATGCAAGAAGGGTCAAAGAAGAGACTAGACATTCACCTGTATGAGATGGTATAGGTTCTCCTACTTGAGCAGGGGGCTGGACTAGAAGCCCTCCAAGGTCCCTTCCAATTCTATTCTATTCTATTCTATTCTATTCTATTCTATTCTATTCTATTCTATTCTATTCTATTCTATTCTATTCTATTCTATTCTATTCTATTCTATTCTATTCTATTCTATTCATATGGGAAACATTAACAGGTATTCTTCTCCTAGCTCCTAAAGCAGGATTTCCCAGTTGTCCTGCTCATATTTCTTGCCTGCCTTCTCACTTTTTCAAAGCGATGGTAGTCCCAGGCATTTCATTACAGCAAATGACTCCAAGGCAGGAGGAGGGGAACAGAAGCAGAGGAGGACATGCAGTGATTAACACAGCCATCCTCTCAAAGCATCTTCAGTACAAAAAAAAAATGACTTTATGCTTGCATTGAAGGGAAGGCAATCAATTGTTTTACTGATGTCAAAGTGGCTGAATGAGATCCTAAGGATGGAGCTGAGACCATAAATCATAAGCCCTGTAGGAACAGAAGAGGCTGCAGAACCTGAAGCAGCAGCTCTAAAGCTTCTTTAATGCTTTGCGTAGGAAGCAGTGAATTTATTGTATTTGAAAATAGTTGACTGAAATGTACTAGTAAGTTGTACTCTGGTTCCTTATGAACAATGATAACTTTAAAACTCTATGCGTAGGAGTATGCATATTTAAGAGTCAGAGGCATCAAGCATAACTCTACGCAAAGAATACTGGGTCTTTAAAATCTGTGGTCCCCCCAGTGCTCCTGCAGCATTGCAAATAATTCCCTTGGAAAAATCCACATTTTTTTCAACCCTCTACCACATAGCTAGAAGCAGCACACTTGTCTTTGTACCCAGTGATTACAATTGTTGCCAGTAAACTGGAGAGTTAGCTTTGGTCCATCATATTATGACATGATACATAACACATAACATTATATTGTAATATTATGGCCAGTCAATCTCTCTCAGCCCAACTCACCTCATTGGGTGGTTGTTGGGAGGAAAATAGGAGGAGGAAGGTGTGTTGGATATGTTTTCCGCCTTGAGTTATTTGTAAAAATAATAAAGGTGCAGCACAAATAAAAAAGAAAATATACCGATCTGCTGAAAGCAGCTTTCAAACCTCTCTTGGTTTGAATATTTAGGAGGGTAAGTAGAGCAGGAGTTTGCCTGCTTCCCCAACAGGTTGCTGTGCTGCAGAGTTCGTCAAGTGGAGGGTTCTTTGTCACAAAGCAATATTCAAATCGAAGCATATCAATATTGATAAATGTCTTCTATGGGGTAGTTTAAGGAGAATGTTGATTGGAGAAAAAGCATAAGGGAGGGATGCCAAAGCAGCAGTTTATCTCAGTGTGAAAATCTCAATTCAATTTCCCACCCTTTGGTTGCTATTATATTTTTTAAACCAAAAGACTGCAGGAGAACCAATAATGGGTCTCCTGATGTAGAATCCAGCTACGCACAAGCCCTCTGTTTCATCTTCAAAGTATACAGAGTAAAAGTTGTTTCCTTTTGCTGGTTGTTTTGGAA
Organism: Vipera ursinii; assembly: GCF_947247035.1. Taxonomy (NCBI): domain Eukaryota; kingdom Metazoa; phylum Chordata; class Lepidosauria; order Squamata; family Viperidae; genus Vipera; species Vipera ursinii. The sequence continues at coordinate 174,586,810 of NC_139513.1, read as the reverse complement.
TCAGGTTGTTGGGAGATTTTTTTTTCCTTCTGGAAAGCTCGGATAATGACATGCCAGACAAATGATGTACATCTGAAATACTATATAGTTTTACTGAAGTGTAGAGGGCAGCGCAGGGTATCTGGAATTGCAGTGATATCAAGGAGTTATGGATACAGTATTTTATTTTCCATTCTTTCCAGCTTCTGTTGCCAGATTGTCCTGTGACCTTTTCTTCATCCAGATGGAAAACCTTTGTTCAAAGCATTTACTTGCAGACCCTGAGCTTCTGATTTCATTAACTACAGACTCAGTAAATGTAGATCAAATTACTGAAATCAGTGCAAGTAACTGATGAAGCTAGATAAAGGCCTGGGAACCCTAGTAAATAGAAGGTCCTCCTAAAGCTGAAGGACCATCAAGGCCGGCGTTATATGACTCTCCTTAGAGTCTCCTGCCAATTTCTCTTTTCTACCACTACTACCACCTAGGACCTTTGTTTTCCCCAAAGTATGTGGCACTCAAGCGACTGATGCCATTTGAAGGCAGGAGTTTGTAAAAACTCTATTTGGAAGGGGGATAAAGCAAGCTATCCTTCCCACAACTTCTCCAAACCCACAGAGTTAAACAGAAAATCCCAGCTCAACTCACATGAATAACATGGTTGTCCTTGCATGGTCCTATCCACTGTGGTTCTTTGTCCCTCCCCAATTGTTAAATGTGATGACCGTCACCAAGATTGCCCATTTTTAATGATGCTATTATATCAATGTCATTGCATTCCTATTATGCTAGACATCTTATTTGAAGGAATTGATGATGTTACTACTTATATGGACTAAGGTTTGAGCTGCTAGAGAAAAGGCAAGCAGGTTTTTCTTTCCGGCTCCATAGAAATATGCCTCAAGGATCTAAGGCCCCTTTTGTAGTGCACTTACTCACAGATGCTACAAAATGGCTTCCTTTTAGGAAATGTTTCCTAAAAAATATTAACAAATTGTTTTGTAAATCCCAAAGTAGACATAACATAGTTTTTTAAAAAATAATTTTTAAAGTAAGTATACCCCCTGAATCTTTTCAAAAGGGAAGAAATCCTCTTAAAAATTCTGCTCCCACTCCTACAGTCTTTGGAAATACAAAAGTTTTAAATATGTCCCCAAGCATCAAAAATGTCCTCACCTCCAGTTCCTAGGGATTCTCTAGCACTGAAAAGGTAGCTTTGGGATGCATACATAAATAAACTAGATTAAAACTTTACAGTCTGTTTAAAATAAGACAAGAAAAACAAGAAACTCCACATTCCACCCAGACACAATTAAAATTTAGTGCCATTTAGGTTCTAGGTTTTATCATGACGTTATCCAAGCAGGTACTAAAACTGAATAACAGAATAATTTATAATCCTTTTCTCCTAGTTATAGAGTGTTGCTGTTTTTCTCCAGCTAACATAACACTCCCCTTCCAATGGAGGAGTCAATCACTTGAAATTTACCTCATTATAAATTTGAAAAATTTCATTTCGTTCATCTATGTTTTCCTCTTTCCCTCTCCCCATGCTCTTGCTGGAGGCAAAATGTAATTGGCTGAAATGAAGCGAATGGGAATCAATAACTTAACTAAAGAATCAGAAACTGCCTCTTACTTGCCTATGCTTTGAAATATGGCCTCATTTAACTTCCACCCCTCAACGAGTAATAGATCTATGAGAATGATCCCAAACTGATGCTAATAATAGGCAAGCAGAAACACTTCCAACCACACTGGCTGATTTGACACCCAGGAGGTAGAGTGAGAAAAGAAGAAAAGCATCAAATCAGTGTGTGCCACAATCTTTCCCCCACCTGCTCTGCTTTCTGTCACATCTTTCTCTTTACAATCAATAAAAGAGTCAGGAATTACATGTTGATAAGGGGGGAAAAATCCCTGAAGCCAGAAAGTGATATTGCTAAATAGCAGAGGGTTGAAATTTTAATGTCTTAAAAGTCCTTAAGGAGAAATCATAAAACCAACTTGCAATGCACCTAAAAAGGGACAAAAATTAATTAAAATTCTAATATTTGGTCCACAAATGGGGAAACCGCAAAGATTCACAGACCAGCAGAAGGATAAACAGCCATTTGTACCATAATGTCATTTATTATTTTGATATACAAGTTCTCAATGCCAAATAAACAAAATCCTATTTAGGCTCTACAGAGATTTGTCTTTTGGCATTGGAAATGCTGGTGAAAATAATGACAAAGATGAACATAGTACAGCTTTGAAATTTTTCACCCATACTAAAATCTACAGACTCTGCTGCTATTAAATATGTACATAACAAGATCAATGAGATGGCTACATGCCACACACACAAAAAAAATATCAGTAGGCTGTTCATAATTCACACACACACACACACACACACCCCGTCACACACATTAGATTGATTGAATTTGGATGTGTTTGATTGGAAGGAAATCAACAGTTGTTGATATGTACAGATGAATGGATATTGTATACAACATGTGTTCAGATGCTTTCGTTACAAAATCTAGAGTTAAGGACTGTTCTGGCAAGGAAAATGGTGATGAAGGCCTATTATCATCATTTAGCTGCTGCTCATCTAAATGCTCCTCAGATCCCACATTTGTTCCCGGTGTACCAAATGCAAATATATGTATTTAATCAACAACATCAGAAAGAAAATAGCTTCCCTTGGGTCTGTGAAAGCTAAGCTGAGAGGCAGCAGTTCTCACCACAGAGATGTCAGTTCAGTGACCAGCCAGTGCTCTGCCTTCAAGGGCATGAAAGCCAGGCAGAGTTCATTGAAACCTGGGAGAACCAGGAGGTAGCAATCATAGGGCTTACAATGCTGCATATATAAAAGGATACTGTTCCTGCACCCTCCAACTGACAATCAGCTGTTCTTCCTGACTCCATTCTAGTTAGCAATAAAGCTTCTTCTTTCTTCTAAGCTTGCAGAATTAGATTCTAAACAGTGGCAGATTAGATTCTACACCCGTGGCAAACATTTTCTGAATGGCAGAAGCCAAACAAAAGGGTCCATTTAAAAACAGGGGTAGGACAAATGAAAGAAGATTAAGAAAGAACTTGGATTAATTAAGAGAAACACCTGGGTGGAGGAATGACTAATTGTATTTTATTTCTTAACAAAGGTCACTCCCATCATAATTTTATATATTTGCCCTGTTCACCGCCCTGAGTCCTTCGGGAGAAGGGCGGTATATAAATAAAATAATAATAATAATAATAATAATAATAATAATAATAATAATAATAATAATAATAAATAATTAATAATAATAATTAATAATAATAATAATAATAATAATAATAATAATAATAATAATAATGCAACTTGGAAAATTTTGCCTGGGAGGCAGCAATTTTACTTGGCACTTTTTTTTTAAAACTTCCTTGCTTGCAAGTAATTCTCAAGAAAATGATAAATACAAATGAATGGATAGAAGGGGATGATTTTCCCATCAGTGTTTTTTTCTCTTCTCTCTTCCATCCCCTCCCCCAATATTTCTCTGCATCTAAAAAAGAAAATTGCTACCTTGCAGAACTAATGAGCTATTAAACAGCATGAAACATACAAAAGGTTTTGCCCATCCTGATGCTGGGAGCCCAATTTACCAATGCAATGGATCCCCCTGGACCAATGCAGAGCTACAAATGATAGTTGAAAGAATGCTAATGAAATGAAACATAGGGATGCTGGCATTTTTTTCTGCATAAATTATTAACACTTCAGGTCTGAACTGGTCCCTCAAGGCCAGAATCCCATCTACTCTTTTCACAGGAAGGTATTGTATAGGCATTTGGCTCTGGTCCTTATTTAAGAAAGGACGATGACGGGGATTGAATGCTGCAGAAGCTTACGTAGAGTTCAGTTTGAGCAAGAGCTGAGAACACCAAGCGTTAGTATTAAATTGCATGAAGAAACAAATTTCCCCAGGAGAACTGGTGGAGCCTTTCTCCATTTCGTGCTCTTCAAATAACATGTTGGCGAGGAATTATAGAAGCTGTCATCCAACACATCTAAAGGTTGCTAACTTTTGGAGGGCTGACACAACATCTGGAAGAAGAAGGTGCCACTGGTCAGAAAATGTTGGCTTCCAATCTTATCTTTGCTCTGAATTGGTTAGGTATCTTTAGGCAAGACATTTTTTTTTTACTAACAATAGCTGTTCCTCAAATTTGCAAAATGGGAAGAATAACCTGCTTAGTAGGTGAGGGGAAAGGTAGGGAGAGATCTGGCCCATTTTTTTCATATAGAATTGGATTAAGCCTTCAGCTTGGTGCATCTCAAATAGTTATTATGCAGTGTATAAAAACATTTGGGGCAGTGTTTAATTTGCAAAAAATAATGTTGTGTCTCAAAAATGTTTGGAAACAAACATGCTATGCTGGGAAAGGTTTCTCTCATAAAGCCTAGAATCATAGGGCTGGAAGGGACCTCAGAGGTCTTCTAGTCCCACGCCTGGCTTAAGGCAGGAGACATTATGATTATATCATCCAGGTCAAATGTTTGTCCAGTGTATTTTTGAAAACCTTCAGTAATGGAGCACGTACAGCTCCAGGAGGCAAGCTATTCCACTGATTAATTGTTTTCACTGTCAGAAAATCTCTCCTTACTTCTAGGCTGGATTTCTCTTTAACAAGCTTCCACCCATTACTTCTAGTGCTTTGGAGAATAAGTCAGTCCCCTCTTCCCTGTGATAGCTTCTCAAGTACTGGAAGACAGTTATCATGTGTCCCCTATTGCTTTTAAAACAAATAAGGGATTGGATTTTGACAAAAGCTGAGCCTAAGAGAGAATGGTTATTTTGATTGCACAATAACATGAACCAATGAGAGGTTTAAGAACCATATTCTGCACATTCTAGCTTTGCCTTTTCAGCACTGACTTCCTGTATTTGTGATACAGGCTGACTGCTGGCACTTGAATACTAAAAGAATATGCATCAAAGGGCCCTAACAGATGGCGCAACAGCTTCAGGGCTCAGGGAAAAAAATCACATTGGTTAAAAAAGAAGTCTTAAGATTAATCAAATCAGTGCCCCAAGAACAGTTATCTCCTGGGTACAGTACTTACATTATAAATGGAAGAAGCATTTTTCAGAGGCACATGCTTGGACAGTTCTTATTTTGTTTTGTTTTCCAGATGCCTCTTCCACCTCACAGTGGCCCAGCTGAGAAGAAAGGAATTTTAAAGCCTGAAGAGTTGGCACAGGTAAGTTGTAACATTCATAAATTATAACAGACATTATAATAATTTCCTGTGCTTATTAAGTGGGCACATTCTGTCAGGAATTTGTATATTTTAATGACTAGTTTTGTTTTTCAACTTAAGTCTCTTTGCCATGGCTCTGTGGAATGAGAAGAAATGTGAACCTCACCTAAAAATATAGTGATGGTTTAGCACTCCGATATACTAATAAACAGCATAAATATTTACTGATAATTTTGAATTTCCTGAGGAAGAAATGGCAAACTGAAGATGGACTGGATAAAAGTGGAGCCAACAACCACATCTGAATGAAGACCTGGCAAGCAGATTAATTCTTCATAACTCCTTTCCAGATAAGGAGAGGACTTAGGATTGCCCAAAGTTGCTCCAGACAGCTGCTCCTTGTGAGGAGATTGCAAGACAGCAGTCTTCAGCAGGTTTAGTGCTCTGGGAGATGAGGAAAAACCATCTCCACTCAAATGCAGTCAGCACTTTTAAAAGGACACAAGCTTCACATCCAAAACTGACACAATGAAGCTCATGCTTTCAAATAACTGGTTAAGACTATGTTAAGAAAATATTTATTTAAGGAATTGTTCTGTTCTGTTGGATTCTGTCCCAAAAATACATTGGTGGTATTGGCAGGGCTTTTTTCCTCATAGAACGCTCAGAACGGAGTTCCGGCACCTTTTTTGGATGGAACCGTGTAGGGTAGGCAAGGCAGATTGTATGACATGTATGAGTTCCAGCACCTTTTTCTTTTACAAAGAAAGCACTGGGTATTGGTATAAGTAAGGAACTTGTCAGAGCAATGAATAAATGCTTAATAAAAACACTGTGGTTATTTCTTCTCTGCCCATTTATATATCTGAGCAGCTGAGAACAGGAAGACATGGAAATGTAAACAAATAAACATTTCCAAACCTTTGGCTAAGCTTCATTTTTATTACGAATGAAGGCAAATATACATGTCTCAGGATAATATTGCAGGATCCAATCTGGGTTGGTCACCGGGACCAATTTTTATTAATTTATTATTAATATATACCATACATATTTACAATAAAAGGAATACTATAGGCAACTACAGACAATAAATAAGTCTAGCCAATTAAAAACAACAAAAGTTGAAAACAACATTGAAATAGCTAAAGTAGCAGCAGAGCAAAAGCAAAGATCGGAATCTAGCAAATATTGCTAAATAATTTTCACTTTGGTTATATGATCCTACAGGGCTGAAGTGTTTGAGAGAGAAAACTGATATGCCTTTTCTTAGCTGTCACTTCTAAATGCTATCTAAATAAAGCATGAGAGACCATTCTTAGTGGTTCAACCAGTCTTTGGGAATACCCTTCTCTTTCTCCATTGCCAAATAGAGATCTAAAACCATATGTCACACTTCATGCTACATTGCTCAGCACTGTAAATATCAACTTTCCAGAAACTCAAGCTTGCATTCAATAATTTCCAGGGTTGATACAGCTAGATACATTGCTTAACTGTAGATGAGAAAGAAGTCCTATTAATGGAGAAGATCTGCATGCACTGGAATATAGAATCAAACAGAATATATGTGTCAGTAGCCCAACCATGCATACAGATTTCCTTATGATTGCAGAGGAAACCATGTTTTGTCTGAGCTCAAATCATAAAGAAAATAGAGTAAAAATAAACTGAGAAATAAGAAGAGCAGTCTTTTGCTTCAGTCAACATTTTAACTTTCACACACCTATAATGCATTATTAATTTTCAGGGCTTAGAACATTACATTTTATCTAACTCCCCTCCCCAACAGTGTCAAGGATATTCTACGATTTAATAGGACTGGAAGATTTCAGTCAAGAATGAAAGGTCATGCAGACTGAACCACAAAATAGATTAATATGAAAATAACCATTCAGTTTAACAGAAAAAATATTAAAATGTATTTAAAGACATACGTTGAATGCAGATATCACGACCACCTCATGGTTGAATTCTCAACTGCAAAAAGCATAGTCCAGTTGGAATACCCAGTTTGGATCATAAGTTTATCTATTTACATGTTTTGGGATGTTTATTGTTGTTTGTATCTGTGTAGAAAGGAATCTAATTATTACAATTAAGTCACAGCAACCAAATGACTGTGAGAGTTGCAAATTTCCATGTGATGATACCATAAAGGAGAAACATTTTGGATCATTTATCTACAGCAGACCTATAAAATAGATTAGGGGTAAAATGATGTTACACTGGAGAAAAGTTTCAACATGGAAGTCTATAACTTGTTTTGTATGGTCTCAGGGATCTGAACACAGAAAAATACAATTAATGTCTAAGGTATCAGATTTTAGAAAAACATTCAAAATAGTCAGAATGATTCCACACTAAAAGTAGATGCCTGGGAATTGCTAAGCTCTGTAATCACTGTTCTCAAGGAAGTCTGCAATGTTTCCTGTCAAGAATGCTTGAAATTGGACCCCAAGTAGTTGAAGGTACTGTGAAGGCTATTTAGATAATAGATGAGCTCACTACATATTTGGTCATAATTCTTGATAGGAATAATAACCCCGTTGGTCTCCTTCCATGTTTATGAACTATATGAACTATACAATCCTCCAGTTTGTCTGAACATGCTATGGCAGTCTTCTCTACAACAGTGCCACCTAATTATTTGGAACTTCAGTTCCTATGATTCCAAGCCACCACATCTAGTGGAATGTGTAAGCTTTCTTTTCTTTTCTTTTTTTCGCTGAGGGCTTGTTTCCTTTGGGGACACATGGGAAATAAAGCAGGAGGATGGATAAGATGCCCATCCCCACCTGACACATCCTTTTCTTTTTCAGACCTCTCCCTGTTTTTACATCCAAATGAAATTTAGAGGACTGAAATGAGCCCAAGGGAGCCTGCAGCCTCAATTCTGCACTGCAGAAGGTTCTGCCTTCTTGGGAAATTCTTTTCACTGTTTGCATATGGACAATGTCTTTTCCGCTTCACCTGAGCACAGCTATTAAAATGGCCTCCCTGGGGGACAATGACTGGCTAAATCAAATGTGAGATAAAGTTACAAAAGGTTACAACTTAATCCATGCTGTCCAGTTTCAAAATTCTTCAGCACTGAGGCACCCAGTTGGCTCAACCATTGCATTACTGGATACACATCTTTCCATCAGATCTGGGTGCAGCCCTGAAAGCAGGATTTTAAGCTTTAAATGCAACCATCTGCTCAACAGAAAAGAATAAAGCATGGAGAGAAGGAACTGGAAAGATGAAAAGCCAATCCGGCTTGACTTAATCCATTAAATAGAGTTGTTTTAACAACAGCTTGGGATTTCGGTTATAAAAAGATGCTTGATAGAATGTTATAAAAATTAAGAACAAAAATCAGACAGTTGCTTGGCTATGCATTGCATTCAGAGGAGAGAAGCTCCTAGCTTTGGGCAAACATGCTACAATACATACTGAAAGAGACAATTCAGAGCTTCCATATCTCCTGTTTCATGGAGGATTAAATTTGCAGTTATACCTTAGGAAATGTTTAAGAACAATGTTCCACTGTCTTTGGTGTGATAATAGAGTTGGAAGATACATTCTATTTAAAAAGAACAGACGCAATTGGGAGGAAAGAGGAACTGTTAGAAGCATTTCACTCTTGCTTAGAAACCCAGGTGAATAAATTTGGCAGTACTATAGAGAACATCTGGATTAAAAATAGTTGGAGGAACAAGTAAAAGCAATATTGTTGTTGCTATCTAATACTGACCGACCAATAAAGAAAAAAAATATTGAAATGCTTCCAAAAGCAAATGAACATTTTCCAATGATAAGTAATACTGATGTGGGATTTGACTAACACTAAATTTGTTGGGAGACAAACTCATAATCCTTCCAACTTTCTCCTTCAGTGGGTGGAGAAAGGATCAAGCGAATTGACCATTCTTGGCTGAATATTAACTGACACAGAAAATTGTGGGCTCATTCGCCCCTCTCAAAATAAGCTTTATCTACTGTGCTAAGAAATATCTAGATGCACAATAGCTTTGACAGCTCTTTGGTTTGAATTCTTCTGTAAACGGACGTTTCTGATCACCCAGGCAGACATGTGGAGATGGGGGAATATAGGGCAAAAGTTTGATATCCATTTTCTATTGTGCTGCCATTTCAAGGTCATCTAGGTCAGTGCCCCCTAATCTTTTGAGCACCAGGAATCGGTTCTGTAAAGAGAGGTTTTTCTGTGGACCGGAGGGGTGGTTTCATATGCTGCCTGAATCCTGCGGATGGGGCTTTGCTTGTATGCGTGGCCCGGTTTCTGGCATGCCACGGACCAGTGCCAGTCCACAGACTTGGGTTTGGGGACCCCTGATCTAGGTTACTACAGGCTGGAATTTCTGATGCAATGAGATTACAGAAAAATGCCTGCCTGGACAAGTCCCTGCAGTTTCCTTGGAAAGATTTCAGAAGTGCTTTGCCCTTGCCTTCTTCCTAGGCTGAGAGAGCATGATGGGCTCAGAGTCACCCAGCTGGCCTTGTGCTTAAGGTAGAACTAGAGTTTATGGTCTTCCATTTCTAGCCTGGTGCCTTAACACTACTCCAAGCTATCATATTAAGTTGTGGCAGAACTGGTGATACACAGAAAAGGTAGCCTGTGAGGAGAGTGCAAGTTATGACTCAAAGACAGAAATAAAGCACATTATTATGGTCATGAGGAAAAGCTCTTAGTTAAGGAAGTAGAAGTATCACAAATCTTGTGGAAAGTAATTAAGTCAGTCTGCTTTTGGGTTTTTTAAAAAGAACATTAAAGCTAGTATAGAAATATAATCAGACATGTATCTCGGATGAGCAAAAAGACTATTTTAATAAACTCACAGCAAAGATAACTGGGATTCTTGGCATAAGAAGTTAATAGGAAAAGAGCTTAAGATGGGTGGGAGTTCCTTTAAAAAGTGAGAAAATGGAAGGCAGCAGAAAGAAGTCAACGTGGCAACACAAAAAGGCTACTTTCAAATGGGACATAATCTCTGTGAACTTATGCAGAATTGACTTGGGAGGCCGGTGTGTGGTGTAGTTGGTTCACAAGGTGTGGTAGGATGGAGGGTTTGTTGTCACTGTGTGTGTGGGGGGGAGAGAGCACGGGGGAGGCTCAGCTAATCTCAATGTACACATGTTGTACTTTGACAATAAAGGTTTATTATTATTTTAAAAAAGGATATAGAGGAGGTGAAAAGAAAGACAAAAGGAATTGAGAACTGTAGAAATTGTATCTGGAATGCTAAAGTTAAGAATGAGCTGAGGTTGGCAAAGGAAGCAAGGAACAACAACAAAAAAAAAGGCTTCAAAATTCAGAGAAATAAAAAATAATTACTAGATCGGTTTCTCAGTAAAAGATGGCAAAATGTTAACAGGCCACAAAGAAAAGGCGAAGCAGCTAAATCTTTTTCCAACAAGACTCTGTGTGTTTCGTTAGGCAGCTGGGAAGAGTAAAAGAAAGCAGCAGGATTAAAAGTTGAGGTGATATGAAAGGTTGGTAAAGAGCTCCAAAATGATCAAGGCACTAAAAATAAAATCCTCTGAAGAAAGTTGGGAGAAATTGGGAATATTTTGCTTCTGAAATACCCGAAAGAGGATCACACAGAAAAAAGATAAAGACCTGCTTTCCATTAGTTCCAGGTTGTCGAACACAGAATGATGGTTTTAAGATACAGAAAAGCACATTTTAATGGAATGCTATGAAAAAAGGTGTCCTATCAGCAAAAGCAGTTTGACAATGAAACGAATTACCCATAGATAATGGATTCTCTTTCAAGGTGTTCGGATAGAGGATAGACAATCATTTGTGGAGGACACTTTAATTTGGATTCCTGAACTGAGCAAGGAGCTTGATGACTTAAAATATGTCACTTTCACCCCGTGAATGAGTGTGTGTGTGTGTGTGTGTGTGTGTGTGTGTATGTGTGTATAAATTTATTTTCAATTTACATAATTACTGTCTAATATATAAGACTCTGGGCAGCTTAAAAGCAATGAACAGAAGGGAAAAAACAATACAACAATTTAAAAACAATGCGGCCGCGAGAGTTGTCTTGGGAGTTTCCAGGTACTCCCACATTACACCTTTGCTCCGCAAGCTGCATTGGTTACCAGTTGTCTTCCGGGTGAGATTCAAGGTTCTGGTAATTGTCTTTAAGTCCCTACATGGCATGGGTCCGGAGTACCTCGGGGACCACCTGCTGCCGGCGTCAACTTCCCTCCGCCCTGTGTGTTCCCACAGAGAGGGCCTCCTCAGGGTGCCACCGGTCAGAGAATGTCGGCTGGTGACCCCCAGGGGGAGGGCCTTCTCTGTGGGCACTCCAGCTTTATGGAACCAACTGCCGGTTGAGCTCCGGATGGCACCGGACCTTCGCTCTTTCCGACGCGGTCTGAAGACCCATTTATTTTAACAAGCTGGCCTGGCCTGATGGGGGAAGTTAGGGTTTTTTAATTGGGTTTTATATTGTTACTGTTTTATCTGGGCAATTATTTAATTCTTTTTTTAATTTTTGTATCCTCTATTTATATGTGCCCTGTTCACCGCCCTGAGTCCCTCGGGAGAAGGGCGGTATACAAATTTAATAAATAATAATAATAATAATAATAATAATAATAATAATAATAATAATAATAATAATATAAAAAGTTTATAAAAGCCATAACAAAAGTGTACAAATTCCTAAACTTCAGAGGAAGGTAGTCACATCCATCAGTAACAATCAGTATAGCTACTGCAAGAGTTATGACACCATGTTCCCAGGGCCTTGTGAAAGGCTGGCAGGGTTGGGGCCAATCTGATCTCTGGAGGGATGTTATTCAGAGAAGGCTTGCGTCTAAAGTTCCTGTTCAGCTTCGGTCTTCTAGAAGGGGGCATCCCGACTGTGAAAAGAGGCGACTAAATAAGAACCACCCCCACCCCTTCACAGTGCCTTCATGTTTCTTTTTTCATGCTCATTTTATTTTCCCAAGGTTTAAGTATTTATTTGGCTTCTGCTGTTTTAATATGATTTTAAACTTGAACACTGTATGCTCCTGTTATTAGGAAGGTTAATGTTACATCTTATTCTTCTTTCACTATGATAAGAAATCGAACTCAACAGCCTGAAATAACTTCCTTGTTGTTCTGGAGGTGTTATGATAGCTAACTTCACAGTTTAGGATAATAACTGTGTGAATAAGCAGCTCCTTTTGTTTTTTTCTGAAGCTACCCCACTATTCAACGTTACCAGGAGTGCTGTCTAGTATTAATGATAACTTTCTGTCTGCTTTATTAACAAACTTTTAAACACTTGCTCCCCTCCCCTCCCTAAGCCTATTTGTCCCCCTAAGGGTAATCAGTGTCCAGGCTATGCCACTTCAAAGCAGAGGGAATAGTTCACCCAATAGTTCATTCAATGAAATAGTCCTCAAAAGAAAAAAAATCATCATCTGCCTATGAAGGCAACCATAGAAAAAAAACCCATAGAATATGATAGTTCAGTGTTCATGATAACGCCCTCAATAAAAGCCCTTTATGGAGTACTAAGCCTCAGTGTTGTCAAACTGCTGTGAGGCAGATGATAAGAAGCTGTCCGTGAGAACTTACTTGGCTGTCTTCCTGCAACATCTAGTTCTCTCTGATAGAATCCTCGCTATCTGGATTAATCAAATCCCAGGCAAAGCTGAGAAATTTTGTGGATAGCTTCCCTTCTGTCTCCTGTAATCACTTTAGAAGAAGGTGGACAGCCAGAGATTTACGTCTGTGCTTGTTCCTATCTGTCTAAGAAGAAAAAAAAAGATAACTCCCAGAGGAAACAGCCAGAGGCTCTTTGCTCTTCCAAGCATATGGGAAAATATGGACTTGCAGCCACTTGAACATCTTGCAACTGAATTATTTCCAACATCCTCTATCAATTTACACCTCCGCACACTTCACAGGAACTGACAGAAGGATGTATTTTATCTGCCAGGTTTAGCCAAACAGACTGCTCTGTCAAGGTATTTATTGTTAATTGTTAAACACATTCCACAGCAAATCTTGTATTTCAGGTTCAGATGCAAGTTTATTTGCAGTTAAACGATGGACTTGAAAGCTAAGTTTAACTTTCAGAAATTTCAAAAAAAAGAGTATGATATACCTCCCCAGAAAGAATTTCCTCTGTATTTTACTGTGGCGTATTTTCCCCAAACCCTACATTCTGTTCCAATCTGATCTAGTTTAGGATTTCATTGTTTGGAATGGTGCATCTGTACAAATTGTACAAATCTCACACAATAGATATTCTTTTATTCCCTCATTAACTCCAGGACCTTCCTTCAGTCGATTCCATGTGGAACTGAGGAGAAAGGCTTGTCAAACAAAGGAGGGATATATGATACCATGAAAAGAAGAACAAGCAGGAGAAGGGTTTTACTTAGGGTTTTAATATTTATATATATTTTCTATTGTTTTTACTGTGGGCAATAATTTAATTCTTTTTTAACTTTTGTATTTTTGTAGTTTTATGATATGCCCTGTTCACCGCCCTGAGTCCTTCGGGAGAAGGGCGGTATAAAAATTTAATAAAACCTAAACCTAAACCTAAGAATGAATTGGGTTTTATATGAGATTTTAGCAAAGAATTTAGCCAATCTGTCAGCAGGGCCTTGCAGTGTGATTCCTTGTTCCAGATACTAGGTTTAAAAGCAAGAGAGAAACCTCATTTGAACAACTTTGGGGAGAAGGATTACTATTGACCAGGTTTGTAACTATGTCCACATTGGACAGCTAGCTCTGCTGCTCTTCCAATTTCTTTGTTATCCTGATGGCTCCAATCATCCAACTAGTAGAACATTCGGGTTTTTTTCTTAACCACCTCTTCTGCTGTTGTTTTGAAAATTCCGTGCTGCTTTTTTAAAAAAAGAAAGAAAAAGAAGAATATACCGTATCTGCCCATGCTTGGCTGCTTCATAGCATGCCAGAATACAAGTAAGCAAATTATTTGGTCACTATGTCTTGCCAGGGAAAGAGTGGAAAGACTTTTTTGTTTTTTAAAAAAAAATCTGATCCACTGCAGACAGTAAGTGCTTTAGATGTTTTGACTACATAAGCAATCTCTGTCAAATCAGTGAAAGAACATTTAGAGACATGATAATAACAACAACAATTCTGCTCCTTAAGGCTGCAAAACACATTAGGCAGACTCACCAGATAATACATGATAATAAAAATGCCCTTCTAACACAATATATGAGTTCATTACAGATGATAATTCACATAATGGGGAAAACGTTCTTAAGGAATCAAAACTAAGGCGCTCTAGCTGGCTAAAATGGGATACACATCAGATGACAGCCATGTGGCCATGCAACCTCACATTTTTGGTTCTCTTTTTTTCTGGTCAAATATAGTTTGCAGAATTGGGGAGGCTGGGGTTTGTTGTTGTTTTTTTGAAGCAATAACTCGTTTGCAAAATCAGACATAATGGTAGAATGAGTCTCATTCTTGTAACTCTTATTACTTTATTTTACAATCTTATTATTTTACTATTATCTTTATTGCATTTTATGGCATACTATGTGTTATGGCCTGTGGTTACAACAATAAACTTACTTGTTCAACAAATCATTAAGTCTCTGTTACCAACCTCAGCCTAATATGTTTGCTACTTAAGTGTATGCTGTTTTGGCAGAATGAAATGTTATAATGAGAGGGACAGCCATAGGGGACGTTTGGTGGGCGAGGGGTATATAGTCCACCCTCACCTGCCAATCCTGCTCTCCAAAGTGCATCTTGGGCCCCTGTGCAGTCTCTAAAAGCCCTCAGAAGGTAAACAAAGAAGAAAAAATATACCAAGTAAGAGCATAGAGGTGAAAAGAGAGAAGAGGCAGAAGGAAACAGGTGGAATTCATTCTGGCTTGACAAGAACATAATATTTTATTTTATTTTATTTTATTTTATTTTATTATTTATAATGTTTACTCTATACATTTGAAGATGGGTGGTTTAAAATTATGTTAAATAAATTAAAAATGAATTTTAGAAGACATTTTTTTAAATGAATTTAAAAAGACAATTCACTTTGACTGTCCAGAACCAAAAGGATACACTGTGGAAGCCTGTATTTTTCACCAGACTCCTGTCTGATAGCCAGATAAATTAGATTAGTAGAATTAGAATAATAATATTCTGACAGGGATAAATATTACATTGAGTGATAAATATAGTATTAGCGGATAATGTGACAAAAAATATATGCTCACCCTCGTTATTATTGCATGAAATTGGAAATCTTGATTAAGATCCTAAAGTGCCCACAAATCAGAAACTGAACTGCAATTTATATATTTATGGTCAATTCTCTTCTAACAGCTCAGGAGAGTGAGGAACAATTGACAGAGTTTAATGTGAGCAGCCAAAGTTATTTTGGAAGGCATGTTTGAAGAACTCATGTTTTGATGGGTATGTAGATAACATTTATACTTCCAGTTGTATAAATTTATTCACGAGTAACCCTTGAACTTGAAAAAGAAACTATCCTCTTTCCAATTATTTCAGTCTTTTTTTCCAGATAATCTATGTACTCCCAAGTGGTCCAGACAATTTTGGCTCATAATAAGGAGCTGATAGGCAGAAATGATCCTGGCAAATAGATGGGGAAGACATGGAAGTAGTGACAGATTTTATTTTCCTGGGCTCCAAGAT
This sequence comes from Vipera ursinii, assembly GCF_947247035.1. Lineage (NCBI taxonomy): Eukaryota > Metazoa > Chordata > Lepidosauria > Squamata > Viperidae > Vipera > Vipera ursinii. The sequence continues at coordinate 174,570,923 of NC_139513.1, read as the reverse complement.
CACTGCAGATGGGGACTGTAGCCAAGAAATTAAAAGACGCTTGTTCCTTGGGAGGAAAGCCATGGCAAATCTAGACAGCACACTAAAAAGCAGAGACATCACCCTGTCAACAAAAGTGCGTATAGTCAAGGCTATGGTCTTCCCAGTTGCAATGTATGGCAGTGAAAGCTGGAGCATAAGAAAGGCTGAGCGCCAATGAATTGAGGCCTTTGAGCTATGGTGCTGGAGGAGACTCCTGCGAGTCCCTTGGACTGCAAGGCGATCAAACCGGTCAGTCCGAGAGGAGATCAACCCTGACTGCTCTTTAGAAGGCCAAATCCTGAAGTTGAAACTCAAATACTTTGGCTACCTAATGAGAAGGAAGGACTCACTGGAGAAGAGCCTAATGCTGGGAAAGATTGAGGGCAAGAGAAGAAGGGGATGACAGAGAATGAGGTGGTTGGATGGAGTCACTGAAGCAGTAGGCGTGAGCTTAAATGGACTCCAGAAGAAGGTAGAGGACAGAAAGGCCTGGAGGAACATTGTCCATGGGGTCACGATGGGTAGAACACGACTTCGCAGCTAACAACAACAACAAAGGCAGAAATGAAATATTTTCAATTCAACTCATCCTATATGAGTTGGCATGGATTAATTTCCCAAACTTCTACAATATGTGCAAGTACTGATAAAAAGAAAAAAAAATACCCTGATGATGTTACCTAGTTTGGTAATGAAATATCTCATAAGTGCAAATGAGTAAAGAAAGCACGATTCAAAGGAACAATCTGTAGGTTGAAATAAATCAAAGTGGTTTTTCTTATTCAATTCAGTTTAGGACTGCCTGCAATGGATTTATCTTTGGGCACTTTTGGCATGGAATCAGTACAGGAATGTCCCAGCAAATATACCAATGTAGATGTAGTTCAGCAGTATTTAGAGGACTGCAGATTTTTCCTTCCTATCCTATGAAATTCTAATCATGACAATCTGTTCTTACAATCCTGCTCTAATACTCTCACAGCTCCTAAACCCAGATGCTTTGTTTACTCCAGAACTGGAGGAAGAATCTAAAATTTGGGTGAACCTTTCCAAAGATTCTCTATAGGTGTTAGAACTATAATTCCTACAACTCATTGGCTGTCCTATTAGAAAGAAAATTACTACTTCTTCAATTACTTCTTCAATGTCCAGATAGATTTGAGAAAGATAAACATATTTACTGCTGTGTTATTTGATCTGGTAATATACAAGGTGTGGATCCAGAATGGAGGAATCTCTTTACTTCCCCAAAGTTCCTCATGCCAGGCATTTTTCAAACCATCCATCCTCTTATAGTCAAAAGTAAACTAGCCTGACAGAACAGCTTGAACTTAAACGGCATGGTGAGGATTCAGCTCCTGCAGTTTTTACAATCTATGTTTAGGCTGTCTTTTACATCATTTTCATTGTAAAATTGCAATATGTAGAACGATCAAGAGCAACTGACAGCATTGAACAAGCAGTAACGTCAATAGCTAAATATTAATAACTAAAAACATGTTCAGATGTTTGAAGTCTATCTCTGACTCCCACCTGCTACTTTGTACTTCAGTGTGGCACATTAACAATCATGGCTGTCATCCCAGCATCTTCACTGCCCCCTGACTGTACATTTAAAATCAAGAAGCCAAACATATTCCTTCCAGTTCTGCCTGTGTTTGCTTTTGCCACTGTCACTGCTTCCATCCTAGACAGACTCTTCATGCTGCCAATCCATTATTAATGGAGTGTCTTGGCAGTACTGACGGATGACTTTAATACCTCACTGAAGTGGGAGGATGTAGTAAGCGCCATCAAAAGCCACTATTTAATCATGGTGCTGACCCTTTGCCTTTCCAGGAGCCAGGGGTTTAAAGTTTGGCAGACCTTTGCAAAATCTTTTAATATCAAGCAAAATGAGCATCATCAGTAGAAACAGAAATGTCAAGGCAATGGGCTTTTTTTTTTAGCATACTTTGGAAGACCTCTTTCTATTTTGAGGAAGTAGGTTCAAGGCAGCTGGGAACCTCAGCTTCCCTATCCGTCTTTTGTGACTCTTAAACAAGAGACACAGCCAAGGGGTCCATGGGCAGCCTCAGCTTCCCAAGCATCTCTTTCAGTTAAGGATGTCTTGGATATAGAATAAATCTGTCCTACCACTCACTGAAAGCTCTGAAACCTACATCCAGAGATCAGTCCTTCTTGGCTAGAGTCTTGTGACAGGATGCGAGAGCCAATGGCAGATTCCTTTAAAACTCTAGTTTTGAAATGGATTCTATAGAGCCCAGGCTAGTGAGATATTCTTTGGCCTTATTCAGCAGCATAATGACTGTTGAAGTAAAGCCTACTTATCCATGATGGCCCTGACCCGTCCAACAGAATTGTTATTTAATGCTGTGTTTATACTTCTGGAAAGTATAATCCGTGTTTTGGGCTAATCTTGTTTAAAGGGATGCTTTTTAGGCAGCGTCAGATGTATCTTGCAGATAATGCAATAGGCAATATATCACAGCAATGTTTCCTAGCTGAACCATTCATGCGCAAGGAGGGATATTCCTGGTGAGCTTTCATTTTGTCTTATTACATGGTGTGACTGTGATATATTTCTCATTGCCAGAAAAATACTGCACCAATGTTTCCCTTATAGAATACACAATCCTTCAAATAACTAAATTTATTGATCTTCCTGTTGTATTTTCCCCTAATTCCAACAATCAGACAGAAAGCATAAATTCTATATCCCTTTGTCCTGTTTCTGCCTCTTCAGAACAAGAGACACATAGAGCTAATCAGTAATTAACCAGCAGGATAGAACGGGCTATCTTTTCTAGTGTCAAACTCAACATTCTGTTCTCTGTTCTTACCCCTCCCTTCTCCCCAGCAAGATGAAGAGATTCTTGGTGAATACAGTAATTAGAAGGAATGAAATTAAAAGCCTTTTTCTTTTATCAGTAAATAATGTTAAGAGTTTCTCTTACTGTAATCTTGCCAAGTATGGCACTAGGAAAGCGGGTGATTGTTTTAACAACTGGATGGGGTACACCAAAAAAAAGGGAAGAATCCAGTACTATGAGTTGCTGCAGTTAAAATAGCCACTGCCCCCAACTCAGCCATTCAGTAACTTATATAAAATTACTGTGAGAAACACTGAAGAGGCTGGGAAGGGAAAGCAGGACTAAACAATCAAGAGATAGGAGAAGAATCTGTTGGCACCTTATGACTTAAGCAGCAACTTAATCAAGTGGCCCAAACCCTGGAAAGTATCTATTCAAAATGCTCTGAGAGACTCCACCTTAATGAACTTACCACAAACAAGGGTTGGCATTTCTCTTGCAGTTTCCCTGATTCTATCTTTACCTGGCACGAAAGATACCTTAATAGAGTCTGTACAATTCTCTCTTCCTCAATCTTTCCATATCCATGGAGTTTGACAGCTACCAAGATTACTTCACCTAAGGTAGGTCTGTTTTAAAAGTCTCACCAAAGCTTAGTGTGAGAAAGGATCTCAGTCTAGCTACCTAATTCTATGTGCCCCACATTTGGGGGGGGGGGGTGCCTTGGAGTCATGATTCTTGAGTCTTTGAGTTTTGATTGCTGCTAACTGCCCCCTGCAGTTTTCAGGGCAGTTAGAGGTGGTTTGCCCTTACCTGCTTCAGGGCACCTTAGAGGTGGTTTGTCCTTACCTGCTTCCTGGTGCTGGAAGAGAGTAACTGGCCCCAAACTAGCCACTAGCTTTGAGCCTAAAATGGGGCTAGAACTCATCACCTTCCAGTTTCTAGCCTGGTATCTTAACCGCTATACCAAGTACTAGTAGTTCTCAACTTATGACCGCAATTGAGCCAAAATGTCTGTTGCTAAGTGAGTTATTAAGTGAGTTTTGCCCCATTTTATGACCTTTCTTGCCACAGTTGTTAAGTGAATCGTTGCAGTCGCTAAGTTAGTAATACAGTTGTTGAATGAATCTGGCTGCCCCATTGACTTTGCTTGTCAGAAGGTCACAAAAGGGATAATGCAACAGTCACAAAATATGAACCAGTTGCCAGGCACCCAAATTTTGATTATATGACTATGGAGATATTACACTGATCATAAGTGTGAAAAACAACAATAACTCACTTTTTTCAGTGCCATTGTAACTTTGAACAGTCACCAAATGAACAGTCGTAAGTCAAGGACTGCCTGTATAGGATGCTATAATTCACCATCAGAGAAGCAAAAGGAAGTAGCAACACTAAGGTGCTGCAGTAAAGGGAGCCAAGGATGTTGCTTAAAGGTTAACCATTTTATATGAAACAAACTCATACGACAAGAACTAGAGGAATCTCAATCGAAGCATGAAATGTAAACCTCAGCTGGAAGATACTGTGCATATATGCTGCACATGTGCGCATAGATCCGAGAGTGAGATAAATAGAAGCAGAAATGTAAGCCATGCAGTCAAGAGGCCATGAAATGTAATCAGTACTGGAGGTCCTTGTCTTTTCACTGCAAAATTCAAGTGAGTGCACAATAACATCTAATAAATTTCAGTCTGTGACTGCATGCGCCATTAGGTCAGTCAGATTTCCAGTGCTGCAAGATGCTGTTGTTTGTATAGCAACATATAAATCTGAGTGCTCCCTGACAACAGCAGTGGTGGCCAATAGTGTTATCTTCCTAGCTTTCATCTGTAGTCAGTTCCATGCCCAGGTTCAGGTCTTCTGCTCTTCAAAATCTTTGCCAGCCTGACTAGCAGAAAGGGATTGAATGAGAGGGAGGAGAATCTGGACGCCAGTTTGTTGCCCTCATGTTCAAAAGAGTTTTGGTTTAAAGATCTTTTTCAGTTCTGTATATGGATCAGAAAAAGATGTCCAGGATCTCTGTCTTCAATCTTCCTTTGCCCCAAGCGGGTACCTTGCATGCAAAGTATTTCTTGAGCACCAAGTTATCATTCTTAAAATCTGTGCACTAATGGCTAGGTTTCAACACCCCACCCCCAGTCTATGGCCTTTTCCCCTTTTGCTAAGCCAGAAGGACTTTTTGGCTATAGCTTGTCTTCCTGCTTTGCAACAGGAAATAAACTGCTGAAGAGATTGTAAACAACCAAGGAAGGATTTCTAAGGACATAAAAGGTATGATGGATGGATTATCTATAACCCGGTGAGAAACCAAGGCAGGCATTTCACGGTCATAATATTAAATCAAGGGGCTAAGGTTTCCAATTTCATCTGACCCATCCATCTCTATATCTTTTTCTATGCTTTCAACTGAACACCTAATCTTTTCTGCAGTAGACCTCCATCTCTTTAATTTGACCTCAGCAAGCAGATCTACAATTGCTGAATGAATTCTGTTGCTTCCAACAGTCACCCCAAAGTTGAAAAGAATGTCATGGAGTGGTGAATGTCTTCCAAGGGCGGAGAAAACTTAAGGATATAAGACCAGCCCTGTTAGATCAGGCCTAGACCCCTGTAGCCAGCATCCTTTCTGACATGGTGGCTCTCCAGATGTACGTGGGAAGCCCACAAATAGAAATGAAAGCAGCCTTCCACTCAAATTGTTGCTCCACATGGATCTGCGCTGAGGTAGGCTGCCCCTTTGTCTGAATCCAATCACTGGGGTGAGTAAAAATTAGTACCTCTGCCCTTTGTGAATGTGTCTGGCCCACTTCTGAAGTTATCTGAACCACATCTTGTGGCAGTATATTCCACAATGTATAAATAAATATTTCCTCTCAACAGCGTTCAGACTTCTGCTGATTAGTTTCATTGGGTGACCCCTTTTTCTAGTATTATGAGAGACAAAGAAAAACTTTGCATTTTATTTTTTCTTTACCCATGCATAATTTATAAATTTCTATCGTCTCTCTCATAAGAGTCTGTCCTCTGTGCTAAACTTCTCCAACCATTACATTCTGTGCTTGCTTGGATAACATTCAGTCCTCCAGATCATCTTACTTGCCCTTCTCTGTTCTTTCTCAAGCATCACGGTATTTATTTATTAAGCATGTTTATATGCCTCTCTTGTCAGTCCATAGGCCAGAACAGTGCACAGTACAGGTAGTCCTTGGGTTGAAGTGGCAATTGGGACCAGAATTTCTGTCACTAAGTAATGTAAAGTACGGCATCATGTGACTGCAGTGTTTAGCAGTTTCAAGCCCATTGGTCATAGTTGCCATCATAACCTGCTTGGCTCATTAAGTGAGGACTCATGTGACTGTGATGTGGGAAGAGGCAGGAATCTCATGCGAGCAGGCCAGCAGGTGAGAGACGGGGGGGGGGGGAGAGGGGAAAACTAAAGCTGGGACAATTGCCACAGGCAAGCTGCTTAGGGGGTGTGGAGAGACATTAGGGAGTGCTGGCAAGTGATGCTACCAGCGGGGGATGGGGGTGGGGCATACACAGACGGATGCAGGTGGTTGCAAATGTGGACTGGCCTGGATTTTGATCATATGACCACGGGGCATTGCAATGGCCGAAAATTTGAGGACTGGTCATAAGTCCAGGTTTTCAGCACTGTTATAACTTTGAACTACCTGTACAAAGGACTACCTGTTTTCTAGATGTTGTTGCACCACTGACATGCCTTAGCTGATTTGCTGTCTATCTCTTTTCTAAAGACTCTTGGCATGGAATTTGCCTTTTTTCCATCCATTGCACACTATGTAGATGATTTCATTTATGATTTCAGTTGGTCACTGACAGTTCTTCCCCACTCAGTTTTAAACAAAGTAGGGATGTCTAGCTCCAATATACATTGTTTCATACTTACTGACTGGCCTTTTAATGGTATTTGCCATTCAGTGATTTAGTCACCAAATTTGGAGAGATCCCTTTGGAATTTGGGTCTTTACAACCTTAAATAACTTTCTATCATCTGTATATTTTGCTACATTGCTAGATATACCCAACTCCAAATCATCTATTAATGAGCTGAGTAGTACTTGCTCAAAACAGATCCTTGCCAGGGCTCAGTTTTTTACATCTCTACGTTGTGAAAAAATTGCCTGTTTATCTTTATATTTGCTTTCAGTTGTTCAGACCATCACCAATCCATTTGAGGACATTCCTTGAATGTTACAAGTCCTCAGTTTACCTAATTACCTTATCTCTTTCATAAGGAACTTTGTCAAAAGATTTTTGAAAGTGCAGGTCTACAATCTCAACAGAATCATCTACTCTCCCCAATTTTTCATACATCCAAACAACTTGAATGGGCTAATGAGATAGGACTACCCCTTTAAGAGCCATGACAATTTCACTTCAGAAAGAAGTGCTCATTTACTTTGGAGTTTATCTTTGATACTGATTTCTGCCAGTTTGCCTGGAACAGCCAGCCTGTGGTTTACAAAATTCCCCTCAGATTCTCTTTTATAAATTGGAGTTACACTGGTTATGTTCCAATCCTGAAGCACAAGGATAGCCTTTAAGTTACATATTTTTGCAGGAGATCAGCATCCTAATTTCTTAAGGACCCCTGGATTGATGCCATCTGGCCCTGGCAATATTTTGAGCTTTTCAATATGTTCTATATAGATGTTCTACTTGCCTCAACTGCCCACTGATGCCCTGAACCTATTAGTTTAGGTATCATTAGCTGTCATATATTTCCCCAGTGAAGACAGATGCAATGAAATTGTTTGCTTTCTTCTATATCATATCCTATTTGAGTTTTCCTTTCATTCCCTCATTCTCTAGTACAGTGATGGTGAACCTTTTAGAGACCGAGTGCCCAAACTGCAACCCAAAACCCACTTATTTATCGCTGGGTGCCAGGTGGGCGTGGCCTATTGGGTGGGTGTGGCTGTGGTGGCCATGGAAGATTGGATCGGTGTGGCCAAGGTGGGTGTGGTCACCTCAATGTCGCTCATGGGGAGGGACATCTGTGGGGGGCAGCTGGTTGAAGAGGGACAGTTGCTACCTCCGAGGCATGGTGCGGGTGCCTACAGGGAGGGCTCTGAGTGCCGCCTCTGGCACCCGTGCCATAGGTTCACCATCACTGCTCTAGTGCTTCAACAGTTTCTTTGGGAAGTTTCCTGTTGTTAATATAGATGAAGAATCTCTTATTGTTGGCTTTTATATGTCCAGCCAAGTGCTCCTCAAATTTTTCCCTCCTTCATTGCCTACCGTTTTCTTCATTCTGCAAGTTTCCCTTTTTCTTATTATGTCTATATTCTTAACTTCTTTGAGTTTTTGGACTAAGTTATAGCCTAAATCTGTTATAGCCTAAATCTGATATCTGCCAATTACATTTTCCAAGGAAGTTGCAGCTAACATATGATATAATAGCGGTGTCTTCCCCAGCACTCTCTTAACAAGCCTGTGTGGATGATGCATGATATTTGTACCTTTTGTACCAGACAGAAATGTCACCTGTTAATCTTTTTCTCTAAATTTCTATGGATTAAATCTCCCACTACTAGTAGCCTGCCTGTTCTGTCCCAGCCTACACGAGTCCTTATTATGCTCACAAGGAGAGACCCCTCTTCCAACAAGCAGGCAGGAACTGCAAGAAAAACCAACCCCTTTTATTATTCACAGACGTGAGTCAATGTGCAAGGCAAACAAACACAGAGCACAGAAACTCGATCCTCAACATGAATGGTTGCCTTTGGCAACTAGCACCTCCCACACCTTCCCTTTTATTATTCAGCCAAGGCATGGCTTCCTAATGCCTTCTCCTTTGCCTTTGGAGCTGCCCCACTGCATTCCTCTGTCCTACTCTCTTTTTTTGCCTGCATTTTCGTGCATCCTGGATATCTCCCAGTGTGCTTCATCACTGTCCAACTCAGACTCCCAGCACAGCTGTGTCTCAGCCTGAGCACGAGTAGAGGGGTAAGGCTCCATGTCAGACTGTAAATCTTGGAGCTCCTCAGAGCCTTCATCTGACTCTGATGTCACTCCAGGCCCCTCCTCCTCCTCTGATTCCTCAGACTCAGCTGCCAGATCCACTGGCTGGTGAGGAATCACAACACTGCCCCTAAGAGGAGTATCCTCCTAGTAGAGAATATTGGGGCCTCCTTCAACGGATGGGTCCCCTTCTAAGGAATTCTGTCCTTTTTCTACAGTGATGTTCTCTAGGCCTGAAACCCTCATTCATCAGGATAGCACATCCTGGAAATTCCAAAAGGAAAAAGACTCAAGGCCATTTTTTTTCAGCCTGCTAGCTAGTGGAGCTTCATAATTATTCTAGTCACTTTCCTAAGCTATAAGACTCATGCTATAAACCCAACCAATCAAAATCTTACATATGGACATACAAAGAATTCTCTGTTTCAATTATCATACACCCTTCAAATCTAGCATTTTCAGTAAAATCAGTGAAAGAAAAATTATTGAACTAGATCATGCATGTGTTCTTCTCTTCTCCATTTCCCCTGTAGAGTGCCTAGCTATTTAGCCAACTTTTATTTCCCTCTTTGATTCATGCATCCCATCCCCTGGTACGGGGATAATTTTACAAAGGAACTGAGGCTGAGAAAAACTAACGTGTTTCCAGAAAAACAGGTTAGTATTGCAGACCAGGTCTTTGTTTATTTCTGCATCTATTTATCCTGCAATCTCAAATGAATCAGACTGAGAAGAACAAAAATTATGATGCTCAGGACAACAGAGTCCTCTCTCTGTCTCTCTCGCGCGCACACAAACACAGGAATGCTCATTAACAATTCTGCACCAGTTTCTCACCGATTGTAGAGGTGGATTTCAAAGTTGCTTGGCAATATAGCTCATTCCACCATCTGCTCTGAAAAGGTGCCAAGCAAGCAGCAGGAGCAAAACAGGCATTTCCCTAGGTGGACATTCATAGGCAAGCACCCACTCGTAGACAGCATTCGACGGTATGTAGATGAAGTAGTCAGAGGGAGAGCCTGAGTGAAAGCAACGTTGCTTTCTCTCTAGAAAGTAAAAAGAGGGCTTTGGAGATCATATGCAAAAAAAAAAAAAGTAGAGACAAACTGACCTGAAATCAGCATTCTGATTTAAAAAGAGTATCATTCAAAGGTGATGGGAGATACAGTAATGACACTGGATAATTAAGTCAAGACCAGAGGACTTCGGCCTTCCACAACCCAAGGTTCCCCAGATATTCCTTTGATCATGACAGCTAGGAATAAGGTCCAATCCATCACAGGTACCCAAGCTTGGAAAGCCTGAGGTATCTGCTATTCAGCACTGTGTATTCAGGAAGAAAATGACCAATAGGCAGCCCTGAAGGTACTAAATGAGAAACATATTAGCAAGGAGTCTCTGGAGCAACACTACTTTGCCTGCTTGCATGCTTGCCCATCCATCCATCCAGACACTCCTTATGGTATAATAAAAATATGTGTGAAAATACACTTTTCTCTACTGATGCAGTTTCTTGGCATGCCAATCCCTTAGGCTGCTCCTGTTGAAAATATGTTTAGAACACATACAAACTGATACATTCATGGAGGTACTGATGCAAGTAAGCACACCTGTGGTATTTACAGTGTTAGTAGATAAAGGGTAGTAACTGATATAATATCTTCAGAAATCCTCACGCTGATCATGATGTCCACATAGCCTTTTAGCACCCACTATTCTCTCTTTTTAGAAGCTTTTATTCTTTGGACATTTAATCCCTTTTCCTCTCTCCTGCTTGTAGCATCCAGAAGCTGAGTGAAGTATCTCACAACCTAGGAACAATTAATACTTCACTGTACTGCTTGCCCATTTTTTCTCTTTATCTATGCCTGGGTGAAAGACTTAATTCATTAAATCCAAATGAGTTCACTTCATTCCCCCATACCACCTTACCCCACTCCCCACTGCCATTCTGCATGAGTTACACATTTTATGCATTGTGTCTCCATCTGCAACTATAAAATGTCAAGAGGAACCACAGTGAGGAAAGCTCCTTAATGCAGTGTTATACTCCTTTTTAGAGTATTGTTGGAGGAAGCTTCTGTATGTTGCCCCACTAATGCTCCAAAAGCATCCATCTACTTTCAGAGATTGTTGGCACTGTGTACACTTTGCCCAATGTCTCACCTGCAATGTTTCATCTTCGGAGAAGGATGGATAAAAGGTTTGTCTTAACTGGAGCCTATCACTCCCCACTCCTTTCTCCCTTTTCTCCAAATACAACATCTTTAACTCAAGCTTGCTGCTGCTGATATGGTTGCCTGATGAACATGTACTACAACATCAAAGAGAGATAGATATGGGTAGCTTTTTTAGAGTAGAAAGTAGACTTCACTCTGTCTCTACCTGAAATCAGAAGAATCTATACTCATTTTTAGTAGGCCAAAGGGGTATCTGCCATCACTTTTTCACAACTACTACAAATAAATGATTTTCAGTGGATAAAAGGAACAGGCTGAATAGTTTTTAAAAAGATCTTCCATGTTCCTCCTGGATTCTATCTTGACCTAATGTTGAAAATGGGGTTTCTTCCTCCGCCCTGAGTCCTTAGGGAGAAGGGCGGCATATAAATTTAATAAATCCTAAATCCTAAATCCTAAACTTTGGGTGTCTGGACATGCAACTCTTCTTCCCTTTTTCCTTTCCCTCCCAAAGAGGGTTTAAAAAAAAAGAATGCAACCCTCACAATTTAAATATGCATCTGTGAAGAAATGTCTAATTCTGGTCCCCTCCCATATACTTTGACATTTGGTGGCGGTTTCCCTTTTTATGTACTAAATAAAACCAGGGAAGTACTATTAGATTTTTTTTAAGCCCATATCGGATGCTTTTTTATAGTGATGTATGTTGCACCCTACTTTAAGCCTGCTACCTTCTTAACCTTTAAGCAGTGGAATTGTAAAAGGGTAACTGTTGGTCAATGGTGATAAAAAGGTCAAGGACCCTTTCAAACGTCAAAGGATCCTTGCTGTTTGCACAGAGGAGATACTAGCTGTCTGCACTGCAAACAGTCAACCAGTTGTAATTTGTGACCTTTGCTGTCAACAGGAAATAACAGTTCTCCATCCTGGCTTCATTTATGTACCACAAAGTTTACGTTTAAGTTTATTGAATTTAGATACCGCCCTTTTCCCGTAGGACTCAGGGCGGTTTACAAGGTATTTAAAAATGTCAATACAATACAAAAGTTAAAAAACAATTAAAAATAATTAAATTGCTAGAAGCTTATTAACTCTTTTGCTGTTAGGACCTTCAACAAAATGTAACTGGTATCTTCTATTCCTAATACATGTGATTTCAAGCTATACTGAGAGACTAATGGAAGTCTTCAAAACTTATGGTTTAAGAATGTTTGTTTGGGAATAACGATCCTGGATGTGCATGTGGCAGGTAGGTCTGCAATACAGATAAGGGGAAAGAAAAACGCTTGTAGGAATGCATGGATCTCTCCCTGAATGCTCATTTTAAAGCCAACAAGCCAACCAGAAGAGGAAATTACCATATACCTTTTTATATCTCAGTAGTCATCCATTAATCCAGAATCTATGGGGTATTGCTGAGCTGTGAGTTTCTTCTTCCTAGGAACGACTTTGCTCAGCCTATCTAGCTAGGTAGCAGAGCCCAGCCAACCTGGGCTGATCTCTGAAAGGTAAGCAGGAGTGGATTTAGTTAGGAATTAGATAGGACACCACCAGGACATTCCAGGTTGTAGGCTAGATCAGAAGTTTTAAAAAAATCTGGGAAGAAGGTAGTGGCAATCCACTTACTCCAATCTGCCAGATGGTACTACAAATGGAGATGTATTTCAGCTCATCTGGAAGAAGACAGGTTAGACAAGGCTGGACTATCCTTTAATTGTAAACTCTACCCAGATAATATGTATTAATTAGATTCCAGGAACTGGGCCAATAGCTGCCAAATGACTCACAAGCAACAGGGGTTCTTTTAAGATGGAGTGGACAACCTGCAGTTTCAGTGCCTTCAACTCATTTTGGCTATCCTCTTCCAGGCTGCAGAATTTCAGCATTGCTTTTTAAAGTGGAAACTCTAATACGTGTCCTGATGTGTCAGATTTTTTTTTAATTTTTAAAAAAATGACCTCCTGAAACCGCCTCCTCCTATCCACCTGGGTAATGCAGCCCTTCACTATAAATCCTGAAAATTACCATCCTGAAGGGTAGCCCCTAATCAGAACATGAGTGCCCTTCTTTGTTGTAAGCATTATTCAATTTCACTTAGTTATTAAAATGATTTAATAGAATACTATAAACATGTTGCTCTATTGAGAAATAAACTTGTGCATGATGATTTGTAGATTATAATAAACCTTGCTTATTTCCTAGCACACCAATAAATGAAGATAGATTGGATGGAGATGGGGGTAGGGTGGGAGGTAGTCCCGTTAGTCACTTCTCTTTTTCCTGTTCTAGAAAGACATGTCCCAGTTGTATCTGAGTAAGTGAAACAGACACACATAGATTTTTAGAAATTATCACTTATGCTTTTGTTATTACTGTAATTGCATCCTTTCTTGGCTCCACAGCATCCTTCAGGCACTGAGTAAGATTATTGCACTAGGCAGTGCTTTTTTTGTAAAACAAAAAGGTGCCGGAACTCACACATGTCATACAACCCACCTTGCCTACCCTACAAGGTTCCATCCAAAAAAGGTGCCGGAACTCCGTTCTGAGTGTTCTGTGAGAAAAAAAGCCCTGGCGCTAGGTACCATCTAACTACATTGAGCCAATTAAGTACATGTAACACAACGGAAGCTCAAGATCCCAGAGTTCAAACACAACAATTAATAGACAGCTGCACATGAAACAACCTATTGATTCAGGGCAAGAGGCAATTTTCCTTGTGTTTTCCCAGTTCACTATTTCCTACAACGATAGATGCGGGCAACCTGGATGAGTGCATGGAATTAATGCCGATCATTGTCTGTGACAACATAGGCACAGTTCACCAGGGCTTGTATGTTTTGCTCAAAATTCATTCTGCTCAGGGCTCACAATTCCATAGGGCTGGAATAGGTACAGAAACAAATTTCCTATGCCAAAATGCTAATACTTAGAAGAAATGACATCTCATCACAAAATGATTGCAGTGTAAGGGAACCTGAGTAGAAAGCCATTAAAAATCAAAGTGGAAGAGAAACAGCAAAGCCCCATTACAGAGTCAGAAAGGGCTGGGAGTTAGGCCTTCAAGTCAGAAATTATAGGTATCTTCAATCTATTTAAAATGTGGAGTATGTAATATTCAGTTTGCTGCACAGTAATTGATCCCTGCCTGTTGCCATGAGAAGCAGACAGCTCTTCCTTTCTCCCACGAAGGAAGAACGCCTCCTCTCCTTCCTGACGTTTCCAAGATCTGCACTGCATATTCCTCCGTAAGGAACAACCATTCCCTAGAGCTACCTTTCTCACAGCTGCCTGGCACAGTTTGAAATTCCCCAAGAAATCAGTCTCCCAAAGGCAAATTTGCTTACAGTTTCAGCTCAATAACTCCAGAGGCAACCTCAAATAATCAAAGAACTTTCAGGGCTCTTTGGAAGGCACCGAATGTCCATGTCTGGCAAGTTAAGAAAGCTCTTTAAAATGATATCTTTCCCGGCTAGGGTTCCTGGCTAGGAATCAGCCACTGTGCACCCCCAGAAATACATAACAGTCAAGATGAGAATGAGAATTATTGCCTGGCTGACTAAAGCAAGAGAACAATATACCTGTTATTCAGCATATAAGAAAAAGGGCAGGAAGCAACAAACAGGATGCAAAACTGTAAAACTCAACCTTTTGAGCCTTATAAACTAACATGTTCTCCACCTTCTATATAATCTTCACCTATCTTCCTTACTTCCTTTACATCAGGCTTTCCTACTATAAGTGGCACTGCAGCTTCCACCATCCCCTAACCAGTATAGTCATTAGCTATATGGAAGTGAAATCAGTTACAATCCAATACTTTAGGAGGCCAGCTAATTAGAGAAGACTTATTTACCCAATAACTCTAATCCAAGGAATTCCAAATGTTTTGCATTTCAAATAGCCTTGTTTAAATTCTTGTGGAGGTGCAAGCACAACTCTTTCAAAGTCAAAACAGTCTGGAGACTTTGCAGATCATTAATAGCACGCACTAACACTCTGGTTTCAGAATGAGATATTGAAAATGTATAGGATCCACCAACTAAATCACTATTGGCTTTTCAAGTTGAACAGAACCTATGGTCCTATAAATCAGGGGTGTCCAATCTTGATCACTTTAAGACTTGTGGAATTCTGGGAGTTGAAGTCCACATATCTTAAGGTTGCCAAAGTTGGACACCCCTGCTGTAAATGTTAAAAATAATTCAAGAGATGATAAATCTCTCCACAAACAATGGTTTCTGATTTATTTAGCTGCTGAAAATCTTGTTTTCCTGTTTTTTTTTTCAGAAATACAATTACATTCTTCTCCCGATGCAGATATACTCCTTGTTCCTAGGTACATGGAAATGTCACTTACTGAAGAAACTGTAAAACATATTTTGATAATGTGTGATACATCCCAGCAATTCTGATGACTATCTATGCCTCAAACAGCCAAACATCTAGTACAATAGAAGAGAAACAGGGACATCTGAAATTATTTTGAGATCAAAAATGAAAAGGTTCAGCTGAGGAATAGTGAGATAGCAAGGATAGATAAAAAACTAATTCACATTGAGGAAAAAATGTGCTGGTTTGTACCACTTCAGATTGTGTACTTGTGTGTATGCATGCACGTGTATGTGTTCAGGAAGTAAGATTTTAACCTTTTTCTTGACATGTTAGATTTTTATATAGAGGGAGTTTTTCTACATCAAGTTATAGTCCAATAGTCTACAATTATATAGTTTAGCCTCAGATTTATTGCCTGAGGAATTAATAAAACTGACATCACAAGGACTATAGTTTGAAGGGTCAGTGGGAGTTGAGCTATGTTTCACATAAGACAATAAAATGATGTGGCTTGCCCAGAAACTAATCCATTAGGAATAAAATCTTCCCACTGTATTGTATTAAATGAGACATCAATAAAGGGAAATAATTGTAGCTCAGGGTTGAAATGAGGAGTCCTTGGTACTCTGTTCTCTTGTTTTCTTGCAGATGTTTCATTACCCAAACTAGGTAGCATCATCAGGGCTAGACTAGGCTAGCATTGATGATGTTACTTAGTTTGGGGTAATGAAACGTCTGCAAGAAAACAACCAAGCTCAGAGTGCACCAAGGATCCTTCCTAAATGAGACATAAATATTAAAAATCCAGTATTTCTGTGTCCGATCATACAGAATGCAGCATAAGAGTCCTACAAGGTGATGTAATAATTCTGCAATGGTGAATACTCCAGTGTGTTAAGGCTATTGGAATCGGAGCACTATAGCAATGTGATATACAGGATATGAAAACATGGAGAATGGGTACTTCTACTGTTCAACCTTAATTTGGGGAAAGCAGTGGAATTCAATAAGACTCAGATACACTGGCAATTTGGACAGAATAGTCGGCTTGTTTTTCTTCATCAGAATGTTTCTTTCACTATTATTCTTTAGTTTTATAAATGATATTCTTGTCCTACATCTCAGCCAATGAGAGAAACTTATGTTCAAATCATGTCAAGCAACAAGCTGTATATAAAAGGGGGAAAATTAACAAGATGATGATAATAACAAAGCAGCAAAAATGTTGAATCAATTTTTGAACATAGAGAGACCAGCCCTGAAATGTTCTTCTGCGTAAGGCTTCCTAAACTGAAGATGACTTGTGCAAATGTATTTGGACATTTAATTAGCAAGGGTTAATACTTGGACTTTATAATTCTGATATCAAAAAGTATTTGGGAAGCCTTGCTGTATACAATTCATGCAGAGATATAGCACAGATGTTCAAGAAGTAAATTGTTTCAACAGCTGAGTTACAATCGGAGCTGGAATTAAACCAAGATGATAAAAATGAGAAGAGTGTGCATTTAATTCACTGACATATTAGATAACTTCAAATTAAAGTGTTCTAATGCAATTATAAAAGTGTAATTTGCAGTTAGCATTTAAAGCCTGTAATATATTATTCCAATATTTATGTAACAGGGTTTTTGCATCAACAACTAACATTTACTACTCAGTCTTTTATAACTGACAGCATTGTTTAAATCTTTTAGTACTTGTTTCTATGAAAACTTAATTAGAACAATTACTGCAGATCCCATTTTATACACCGAAAATATGAATACTTTAACAAGATCAGTCCTCCAGCCACTGGACTCTTGTCTGCACCCTCCAATCTATGAAGTATTCTGGACAAAAAACAATTTCCAGACCTCAAGTGACCACTGAAATCCCCCTTTTTTGGTGTTTTGTTTTTCAAAGCACTCCTGTAACACAGTATAAAAATTTGGTGGTAAATTGCAAATGTCATGGTTTCCTGCCAGTTTTCAGTGAGAAACCAAATAAATATGTTTAAACCTTCACATAAGCTGCTAAAAACCTTCATGAAAAAAAAACAGAACAAAAATGACAATTTGCTTTGCCCATTTGTATAATTATGACTTTATTACTCCTCATGTTCTCTAGCCATCAGAAATAACAGGAGAAAAAAGTGCAGCCCCCAGCCACAAAAGGGTGGTTACTTTTAAAAATATACATATCCAGGAAATTTACTGTTCACTTTATGTATTTTGCATATGTTGCATGATATTAAGTAGCTGATTTCGGACGCTATTTTGATTTTCACAGAAGACTAACAGATTAAGATGCATACTTGAAGTTATTGTACAAGTTCTGAATATATATTAAAGAAAATTTTATTGGTTTTCTAGTTTTACATTTAAATATTGGAAACAATGGGGTGGCTGAGTTGGTCAATAATTCAATAACATACAAATATCTTTAGTACAGATCTCAAACTATTACATTAAATGTTTCCCCTCTTTTCCCCTTAGTATTACTGTCTCATCTTTAAATTAGTACAATTCTTATTATATCAATTAAATAAAAAATAACTTCCTTACATTTATCAATAATTTTTAGTTTATACATATCCTAGCTGTTTTAACATTCAATCTTTTTAGAGAATCGATGTCCTGGTTAATTTTTCCCAATTTTTGGTTTCCCATTAATATTTATATTTAACGTTTGATATTTATAATTTCCAAGTTTTAAATAACCCCAATTCCCTTTATCACAATTCATCACAAGATCTAATGTTCAGAATACACATCTTATCTATTTGAGTTCTCACCATCTTATATCAACTAATTAGTAATACAATATAATATTCTTATTTTCTGGTAATTTCCAGATATCTTAAATT
This sequence comes from Vipera ursinii, assembly GCF_947247035.1. Classification (NCBI taxonomy): domain Eukaryota; kingdom Metazoa; phylum Chordata; class Lepidosauria; order Squamata; family Viperidae; genus Vipera; species Vipera ursinii. The sequence goes on along the minus strand of NC_139513.1, from coordinate 174,552,732 downwards.
TAGTAACCAAAATTCCTCCTATTTCAACATTTAATACTTCCTGTCTTTTTCTCTTAATACCTACTATCTCATATCTAAGCTAAAACATATTATTACTGCTAAGTAAAAAATATTTATTACATTCATCAATTGATTTTTAGCTTATATATATCTTAATTACCTTTACTTAACCTTTATAAGCAAATCAATGTTCAAATTTAACTATTAATATTTATACTTCTAAGTTATAAATAGCCAAGTTTTCTTTATCTCATCTCATAACAATATCTAATATTCAAAGTACACATCTTATCTATTTAAGTATATTCTTTTAATTTGCACAAGTAAGTCAAAACCCCAATTTTCTTCAGTCTTATTCTAGCTTTCTTTCTTTGCCAAATCCATGTCTGTGCTTTAGAGTCATCAAACAAATCTCCCTGTATTGTTATATAAATTGTTTGACGTAGAAAAAAATCATCTGGTCGCCATTTTTTTTAGAGGACTAACAAATCGTCTCTCTATTTTTCCATCTCAATGTAGTTGTCCTGAACTGTTTATCTTCTCTTCAATCTGTTCTTCTTCTTGATCCTCAGGTTCCTTCTGGTTTATGTAAAAAGTCTTTTCCTTTTTCCATATTGTCAGTCCCTTTTCTGGGTTTTCCATTGACTGTATTTCTTGATCAGTTGAATCTTCTGTCATAATCTTTAATTGTTCCACATTTTCTGTTATATTCTGTGTAGTTGATTTTTTAGTTGTAATCAAAGTTTGAGTTTGTATATCTGGGCTGACATCTTGTTTTTTTCTGTAACCTCTTATTTCATCAGTAGCTGTAAGAATAGTTTGATGAATTGCTTTCAACATAGAGAGAATCTGTTCCTGATCTTCATCCATATTCTCTTAGTAATGCATTAGGTTAAAAACTTTACAATCAGAAAATGCAAAAAAAAAAGAAAAGATTTTGTCACTGCATAAGGAACACAGCTGGGCTTCTCTCAGCTGATGTCTCAAGGTTGTTGTTGTTGTTAGTTGCGAAGTCGTGTCCGACCCATCGCGACCCTATGGACAATGTTCCTACAGGCCTTCCTGTTCTCTACCATCTTCTGGAGTCCATCTAAGCTCACTCCTACTGCTTCAATGACTCCATCCAGCCACCTCATTCTCTGTCGTCCCCTTCTTCTATTGCCCTCAATCTTTCCCAGCATTAGGCTCTTCTCCAGTGAGTCCTTCCTTCTCATTAGGTGGCCAAAGTATTTGAGTTTTAGCTTCAGGATCTGGCCTTCTAAAGAGCAGTCAGGGTTGATCTCCTCTAGGACTGACCGGTTTGATCGCCTTGCAGTCCAAGGAACTCACAGGAGTCTTCTCCAGCACCATAGTTCAAAGGCTTCAATTCTTTGGCGCTCAGCCTTTCTTATGGTCCAGCTTTCACTGCCATACATTGCAACTGGGAAGACCATAGCCTTGACTATACGCACTTTTGTTGACAGGGTGATGTCTCTGCTTTTTAGTGTGCTGTCTAGATTTGTCATGGCTTTCCTCCCAAGGAGCAAGCGTCTTTTAATTTCTTGGCTACAGTCACCATCTGCAGTGATCTTGGAGCCCAAGAAAATAAAATCTGTCACTACCTCCATTTCTTCCCCATCTATTTGCCAGGAATTGAGAGGGCCAGATGCCATGATCTTGGTTTTCTTAATGTTTAGTTTCAACCCAAGTTTTGCACTCTCCTTCTTCACCCGCAAAAGAGGCTCTTTAGTTCTTCTTCACTTTCTGCCATTAGAGTGGTATCATCTGCCTATCTTAGGTTGTTGATGTTTCTTCCGGCAATCTTAATTCCAACTTTTGATTCATCTAGCCCTGCCTTTCTCATGATGTGCTCTGCATATAAGTTAAATAGGCAAGGCGACAGTATACAGCCTTGCCGGACTCCTTTCCCAATTTTGAACCAATCAGTGGTTCCGTGACCAGTTCTCACTGTTGCTTCTTGTTCCGCATATAGATTTCTCAAGAGACAAATAAGATGGTCTGGTATGCCCATCTCTTTAAGGACTTGCCAGAGTTTGTTATGATCCACACAATCAAAGGCTTTAGCATAGTCAATGAAGCAGAAGTAGATGTTTTTCTGGAACTCTCTAGCTTTCTCCATGATCCAGCGTATGTTAGCAATTTGATCTCTAGTTCCTCTGCCTCTTCGAAATCCTGCCTGTACTTCTGGTAGTTCTCAATCCACATACTGCTGGAGTCTAGCTTGTAGAATTTTAAGCATAACTTTACTAGCATGAGAAATTAGTGCAATGGTGCGATAGTTTGAACATTCTTTGGCACTGCCTTTCTTTGGAATTGGAATGTAAACTGATCTTTTCCAATCCTGTGGCCACTGTTGAGTTTTCCAAATTTGCTGGCAAATTGAATGTAGCACTTTTACTGCATCGTCTTTTAAGATTTTGAATAGCTCAGCTGGAATACTGTCACCTCCACTAGCTTTGTTGTTGCTCAGCTTTTCTAAGGCCCACTTCACTTCACATTCTAGAATGTCTGGCTCGAGGTCAGTGACCACCTCATTGTGATTATCAGGGACGTTAAGCTCATTCTTGTATAGTTCGTCTGTGTAATTTTGCCATCTCTTCTTAATCTCTTCTGCCTCTGTTAGGTCCCTGCCATTTTGGTCCTTTATCATGCCTATTTTTGCATGAAACGTTCCTTTCATCTCTCCAATTTTCTTGAAAAGATCTCTGGTCCTCCCTATTCTATTGTTTTCTTCTATTTCTTTGCTTTGTTCATTTAAGAAGGCATTCTTATCTCTTCTAGCTATTCTTTGGAATTCTGCATTTAATTGGGCATATCTTTCTTTTTCTCGCTTGCCTTTCGCTTCCCTCCTTTCCTCAGCTATTTGCAAAGGTTCCTCAGACAGCCATTTTGCTTTCTTGCATTTCTTTTTCTTTGGGATGGTTTTGGTTGCTACCTGTTGTACAATGTTGCGAACCTCTGTCCATAGTTCTTCAGGCACTCTGTCTATCAGATCTAATTCCTTAAATCTATTTGTCACCTCTACTGTATATTCAACAGGGATATGATTTAATTCATACCTGACTGGCCTAGCGCTTTTCCCTACTTTCTTTAATTTAAGGCTAAACTTTGCAACAAGAAGCTCATGGTCTGAGCCACAGTCAGCTCCTGGTCTTGTTTTTACTGACTGTATAGAGCTTCTCCATCTTTGGCTGCAGAGCATATAGTCAATCTGATTTCTGTGTTGACCGTCTGGTGATGTCCATGTGTAAAGCCGTCTCTTGGGTTGTTGGAAAAGAGTGTTTGCTATGACCATTGTATTCTCTTGACAAAATTCTATCAGCCTGTGCCCTGCTTCATTTTGTACTCCAAGGCCAAACTTGCCTGTTATTCCGGTTATCTTTTGGCTTCCTACTTTAGCATTCCAATCCCCCATGATGAAAAGGACATCATTTCTGGGTTAGTTCTATAAGGTGCTGTAGGTCTCAAGGTTACATAAGTCTTATCTATTGTCTGTGCTGCTGGCCAAGTCTCTTTTAAACAATAACAAATTGTAGTATCAGGTTTAGCCACAAGATGTCACCCCTACCCTTAAAAGTTTTCTTTTAAATCCAAAGTTTTTATAATCTTTTCAGTTTTGCTTCTTTCTTATAAGTAAAATCCCCAATCTTCAATAAGCATAGAAAATCTTTTAGTCCACAAACTTTAAAAAATAGAATTCCAATTGGGATCTAGTTATTCATTCAATGTTTTAAACTCCCCTGGATAGTCAGTCACCACTTTTTCTAGAGGGAGGGTTTTTTTCTTCCTTCCCTCTCCACAGTGGGGAAAGTACTTAAGGCAGCTCATGTAGGTAAAGAAAATAGTTAGGATTTAAGAGAGGTAGATCTCACCCAGTCTTATCCACGCTGCTTTAAAATTGCCTGGTTGTAAGTGTGACTTCGGCTGTCTGCAGCCCAGTGACAAGCCATATTGCTATGGCCAGTCTTTCATCTGCTGGTTTGGAGGGCTGCCCTGGATCAAGTGGAAGAGCTACTGCCCTCCTGCGATCCAACGGTGATCCCCTCCTTGCTGGTCACTGCTACAGGGCAACTTTTGACCTTTTCCAGGGTCCCCCAGCGAAGCGAAACTGGACACGGAAGACAGAGCTTTCCTTCCAGACGTCCATGGTGGCTGCCTCGGCAAACTGGAAGCCTAGAATAGATTATTCAAAGACTTGCTTCTCTTCAAATGGGCTCTGGAATATGCATGTTCCAACTCTGACACAGGCAAAATCATCCTTCAATTGTAATCTGAAATGATGGACTTCTGAGCAAGTTATTAAGACATAGTCCTATATAGATGACAATGTGGTTAAACATTATGTCTGTCTTGGAGCTGTCCTTGATGCTATTTTCTAACTGCCTGAAGTTCTGTAGCCTTGTATGGAATAGCCTTCTCAAGTTGCTATTTCATGTCCTGGGGCATGATGTGACTCCCATCACCGAAAACTATACATTCACAGTCACACATAGCACTGTTAAAACACACAATACAGCACAGATGCCACTAGCATGGGTTCATATAAGTTAGAATCCATGCTTCTTATACATAGCGAATATATCAATCAATAAAGGAGAATATTTGTAGCTCAGGGTTGAAATGAAGAGGCCTTGGTGCTCTCTGAACCTGGTTGTTTTCTTGCAGATGTTTCATTATCCAAACCAGGCAACATCATCAATGCTGCTGCTGTTACTTACTTGATGTAACAATCATTTACATATGATTGGAGATTAGACAAATCCATCAAAGCCCCAACAACAGCTCATGCCCACATTATAGAGAAATAACAGAATTAGGATCAATCAAAATATTACAGAATATCAAACCCTTCCTTAAGGATATCTTATTAATTCAGGAAGATGTCTAAATTGTGTTTCTACATAAATGTGATTTTAAGAAGAACCATAATTTTAACAGAAATATTGACTTATTATTAAAAACTCAAACTAGCTCCCTTTTCATGACAATAATACCTGAAGGAACAACAAAAATGGAATAAATCTCTAATGTTGCCTGTGCTGCAAGTGGAATTACCAGTTTTTTTTTTAAAAAATTGCCACCTAGGACTGCAGATGTTTTAGCAATGCTACATAAATGGAATTTTCAGGTTTTAACACTATGTTTCTTCTGAATACAAGTTGCTGTAAGGAGGAGATGAAGTTATCAAACTAGAATTAATATCTTCATACATCTGGTGGGACAAAACTGCAAACAGGATGTTTGTCTGGCTCTGAACTGCAAATGGAAACAAGGCAACCAGTTCAATATTTGTTATAATCACATATTCTGGTACTGTTTCAAATAGGGCTATATAACAAACTTCAGAAAACATCGAATCAGAGAATAGATACCTGCAGTGGTTTACCTTCTCATGACAATGGAGAGTTTATGACTGAGAACTTTATAGACTTACAATTATGGCATTCCTAATCATGTTGAAGTGTGCAAATGAATATTATTACTGGTGTCTTTCCAAATGTGATTACAGGAATCCATTAAAAGATGAATGCTGGTGAATATTTCATTTTGCAACAGAATGGGCTTTCACTTCATCCCCTAAAATCCAGCACAAGCACACCTGAGCCCAGAAAACAGGCAATATTTTTTAGCGCATGTTCTTTCTGAATATCCATTTTGTCACAAGCCACTGGGTGCTATTTAGCTAACCAAGAAAAAAAGAAAGAAACCAAACCAAAAAGCTCTTTCCCTCCCCACTCCCTGCATGGCGCAGCATGAGTCACTGCCATTTAGGGGTTTGGTAGTTTGCTATTCTCTTTCTCTCTCCTTTCTTCCCCCGCTCTTCTCCCCAGGTTTGAGTCCTCTGACAAATCTGTTTTTAGCAGCATCTCAGGCACCCTATGATCCAGTGAAATCTTTGCTGTATAGTCTCGAGCTGCATTCAATCTTTTCATTCAAAATTTCATTTTTCCTTCTTTGTATTGATGTACTAATATATCATCTGCTCTGCAGATACTCTGTCTGGAGACCATTGCAAAGGATGTTCTCTGACACATTCGGAAATGACAAAAAGATGGCTTGAAACAGCCACTCAACCAAAAGTAACATTTTTTCCAGATTTTAATATACAAAGCTGTAAAGGTTCAGAGTCTGTACAGATCAGAGGAAGGCCTTTAAGTATCTTCAGAAAGACCATCCTGAACTCTGTTCTGCCAAAAATCCAACAACACAAATGAATTTAAGCAGGTATCTGCAACACTTGGATCCCCTAGCTGTGGCATAGTTGTCTCTTCTGGATACAACAGTTGTTAAGAAGACTGATTTGACGAAGTGCTTCGTCTTATTCCTGTAGGTGGCACACATTGAAACAAACTGCTTCCTTTTCCTCTGCAGTGTCTCTTCCAACAATCCCTAGGTATGAGAGAGGATGTAGAAATATGTAATCAGCAATTCCATGATTACAGAAATAATTGCCAGCTGCCAGTTCACCATTTCCTCAAACCAACCACCCTGTGGCTGAGAATAAGAATTGGTTAAAATAATGTGAGGTTTGTTTCAAAGCAAATCTTCTCAAAATGGCTTACAACGCAAACAATTAAAATAATGATATGCAAAACACAAGTGTAAGACAGCAGGATACAGCCCTCAAGTAGCAGGTAAAGCAAATCATAAAATTTAAAAGTGGTCATCCCTTTCTCTGAAACAGGAAAATCTGACTCGGGTGTTTTAAAAATACACGCATGTCCTGTGGGAAGGTATGTGGCACGGATACATCCATGATACCAAAGTCCAACTCCTTTGGCAACCTTATACTGTAATGCTAAGTGAGGCTTCCCAGAAAGGTCCAGGCAGGTTCATATATGTGCAGGGAGATCCTCACATAGTCCTTGGTCACGGATGGCTTTACAAATAATTATTGTCACCTCAAGTGCTCTTTTAGTCACCCCGGGAAAGTGTGCAGCCCATAAACAAAAAGGGACTTTACTTAGTCCCAGGTAGAAACAGAAAAACATTCCAGCTGACAGATTCCACCAGTTTCCACAGCAAATGAGAAAGTCTGGAAGTTTCAAATATTAAGCCTACCTTCTCTTTGGAAAATAACTACTGAAATACCCAATGCCATCTAGTCAGAATGCTGGCCACTGTGTCAAAGTGAGCCAAGATCAATTCTAACACTGACTGAAGAAAACAGCTAGATTGCTCTATGCCCGATAAATGTTACACAAGTGGCCAGCAACGGCATCAAGCTGATAAGAAGAGCTCCTTCCTCTGAATAACAATGAGCAGGAGTTGACATTTCAGGGGTGCTTGTATGAATGAACTTTTCTATTTCTGTCACACCTTTATTTTCTTTTCTTTTTTTAAAGGCAGCTCTGCGGGTGGTGATCCTTCCTCTGTTCATTACTGCTTAAAGGAAGTAAATGGCAAAATAAAGAAAGTGCTAAAAACCAAGGTTGTTGTCAGGCTCATTTCAGATATTTTAAAACATTACCCTGGGGAGACGTCGGGTGAGGATTCATGGTAAACTAGACATCTTTGAAGGAGCAGGGTTGGTACTGTGTATATTTTCCCATGGGAAAGATTCTTCGTATTTAATTCCAAAGTCTTATTTCAAATTAACCTGGACCCTTTCTCCATTTGTAACTTTTGGAAATCAAAGTTTTAACCACTCTTCTGCTGTTTGTTAAAAACTAGTTTAAGTTCTTAAATTTGTACTTAAAATTTCTCTTGCTAAGGATTGAAAGAATTTCAGCGAGTCCTGTACAATTTGTTGATCCAAACATTCCTAATATGCATTTAACAATTTCCCAAAGTGATTAAAAAAAGGAGCATCAGCCACTCAGTGCTGCCCTGAACCACAAGATGAGTGGCATTTAACTTGATAAATAAATATGTCAACTTAGTGTTCTTTCAAAGCTGTCAACCATGGTTTGGGAGAAGATGGCATTCCCTCATCTTCCACAACTCTAAACCATCTGGAAACCATTGTTTTGTGGTTTCCTCATAAGGAGCAGTTGTCTGGAGCATTTATGGGCAATCTCTGGACCGGGATGCCTTGCGTACAGTCACTCATGCGCTCGTGGCCTCTCGTTTGGACTACTGTAATGCTCTCTACATGGGGCTGCCCTTGAAGACCACTCGGAGGCTCCAACTGGTGCAGAATGCAGCCGCGCGAGTTGTATTGGGAGTTTCCCGATACTCCCATGTTACACCTTTGCTCCGCGAGCTGCATTGGCTGCCGGTTGCCGTCCGGGTGAGATTCAAGGTGTTGGTAATGACCTACAAAGCCCTACATGGCATGGGTCCGGATTACCTACGGCAGCACCTGCGGCCGGCGTCAACTTCCCTCCGTCCAGTGCGCTCCCACAGAGAGGGCCTCCTCAAGGTGCCTCTGATCAAAGAATGTCGACTGGTGGCCCCCAGGGGGAGGGCGTTCTCTGTGGGCGCGCCAGACCTGTGGAACTGCTTGCCAGTTGAGCTCCGGATGGCCCCCGACCTTCACTCCTTCCGGCGGGATCTAAAAACTTACTTATTTGAGCAATCCGGCCTGGTTTGATGGGTTTGGGTTTGGGTTTTTAACATGGTTTTAATTATTGTATATATCGGGCATAATTATTTAATTGTTTTTTAACTTTTGTACTTTGTTTTTTAATATTTATTGCCCTGTACACTGCCCTGAGTCCTTCAGGAGAAGGGCGGTATAAAAATTTAATAAATATATAAATATAAATCTCAAGACCTCTCCTTGTCTGGAGAGGTATCCTGAAGAGCCAGTCTATTTGCCAGTTCTTTATTCTGCTGTACTTGGCTGTTCCATTTACTATGGAGCATTTCTTCACCGGAAGTCTGGAAGCATGAAAAATGGTTGGAACTTCAGTGGGGTGAACCAGCTATTTTTTATTGCCAGGAGAACTAGTAGCAATCTTCTGCCTCTCTTTTTTCCTCTTGCTGTTTCTTGAGCCCATGGGTGTCAGGGCAAGGAAGGAGAGAAAAATATGGAGAACAGCTCTGGTGTTTCCAGTTCTCTGATCCCAGGGAATAAATGCTCTGTAAGACTGGAGAACTCACAGCAGAAATCTATGAGCCTTCTGCTGCCAGTGCCTGGCGTCCAAGGAGACATTCTCCTCTCTAATGCTCTCCTCCCCCTGCTTCCAGTGCGGAGAGAACCTCTAATCCTATGTCACTGCTGAGGCTGAGTTTGAATTGGAATAGGAATTGGCACTTCTTTAACCCATCTTAGTTTTCTGCCAGCTCCTGCGTGGGATAACAGCACTTTAGTTGTGCCATGTGGAAGAGCCAATTTTCACCAGACGTTTGGAAGAAATTGTTTCGTTTTTATGTTTTATATGATATTTTGTTCTGGCTATAGATGAAATTTAAATTCTGACAAGCAAATATGCTGATTCCAAAATAAAATGGACTGCTGTTACAAGTCTCAGCAGTTGTAGTGGTATTAGTTGTTGCAATTGTTGTTACGCAACTGGAATCTAAATGGAATACTATCTCCAGACTGTACTAACGTCTCTGAGTAGTGTCATTTATTTATTTCTAGGCTCCATTACTGCTAGGTAAGAATAACAACCTCACTGAGAAGAACTGAGATACAATACAGACCAACAAAGAGCCCGAATAATCTGCGATTCATTTTCTGTAAGGAAAGTAATGGTATCACCTATTCTTTAAATTTTACCAAAGCCCTAGGGACAAAAAAGATTTGGATAGGAAGCTGGGTATAGTAAAGAAAGCTCAGCAGGCTAAAGAAAACATCAAAAGCAGTCAGTGGCATTAGAAAGGGAAGCTTAAGGGAAAATTGGGATCAAAAGGGCAGAGGGTTGAGGCAGAAATACAAGAAATGGGAGAAGGCTCTGTAAAAAATTCTTAGCATTCTTATCCAGTCTGTAAAGACTGTATTCTTTGAGTAAAGAAGGAAACCAGGTATGTCAGGAAACAGTAGAATTAAAAAGACTGGACAAGCAAGTACTGTAACGTATTGGTGAGCAGGATTTTTTTTTAATGATGATGTGAGAGATACAAGAAGCAATTTTTTAAAGCACTGGGGTGGGCTAGTTAGTGCTTGGATGGGAGTCCAATAGGGCATATCTGACTGTAAACAAGATTGGGATATCAAAAGATATTCCAGAAGATCTTGGCAAAGCCCTTCCCACTTGTTGCCAAAAATGAACAGAGAAGCATCCATGGAGTCATTAGCAGTGAAGATGACTGTCAGGGAGGTTTTATCTTGAAAGCTCACACAGGCCCTAACAATGAGTCATGATGTATTATTGGTAGAGGAGCAGAGTAAACACAAAAGATAGTTCAATAGAAATAGACTGCCAGACAGAAAATCAAGGGGGTCTGTGACCATTAAATTACAGCTGTATCTATAAGAGATGCATAAAAGAAGGATCCTGCCAGTTGAGTCTCTACTGATACTGCCAGCAGTGTGATTTCACATCCCGAAAGGCACAAGGGGAGTTAAGGGGTCCAAGTGAATTTTGGGTGTTGATTTGAACTAATAAGACAATTTCTCAGTGGTTGGTTGTAGGCGCCCTTGCCTTCCTCTAATTTCTGCTTCTTCCTGCATCCTCCTAGTAAAGATTCGTGAACATTGGGAAATTTGTACTTAACCATGTGCAAAGCCATTAGAAAGGCAGATTTAAAGCATATTTTTCTAGGCTCTTCTGTCTCAAAACTCAGGTCCAGCACACTGGATAGTATTTGTTCAAGCATCCTGAGGTGAAATTTCTCAGCATCTTCAAGAGGTTTGCAATTCCATTTCTCCCCCATAAAGATTTCCTAATAATCATGAGAGTAAGGTGTGGAACTTACTTTACTCATAGTCATGAGAGAAGGAACTCTTATGGAAGGGGAAGGATAACTTTCTTGCTCAAACAACCCAGCAAATAATTTACCATTCCATTCTGTTAGAGGTGCAACATTTAATTTCACCTGGAACTTGGACATCACCTTCAGGACTGAAAACAGAGGAACAGGCCATAAAAAATGAATTGCTACAACTGGCTGAAAGATTCCCCATGCAGGCCTTCCATCCCAGAATGATAGGCCTTAAGGCTGGATAAAGGCAACAAAAGAGACCACGGTGTATCTGCAAAGAAGCCATCAATTTACAGTCAGCCTTTCCTTCCACACCCCCGCCAAACTCTCCTCATACTCCAGACACTAATGATGTATTGATCATTGCCCCAGCAGTTTAGAATGGAGGAGAAATGGAAACACCGAAATGGAACACAGCCTTTTCGCTTTAATTAAAATGTGTTAAAAGGTACAATTAACAGAAGCCTGAAATGCTGTGCATAAAAACAAGGCATACAGGTAACTCGAAATTGGGGTTTAATTGAGCAATCACCTAGTCTTGTCCATATAATTCTAAGACACTGCTTGGCCCAGATACACCCTTCACTATTTATGGTTCTTTTCTTATTGGCAGAAAAAAGCTATTAAGTAGGAAAAGGCAGAATGTTCCCGATATTAATGTTAGAAACTGTCCATCTTGAAAGTTCCTGCAGATTTTTTAGATAGTGTTATGCTGCCTATCAAATCCAAACAACTTATTCTATAATCAAAAAATGTCACTGTAATACATCTAACAACTCAGTGATTTCTCTGTAACAAGCAACATGAGAGAGAGAGAGAGAGAGAGAGAGAGAGAGAGAGAGAGAGAGAGAGAGAGAGAGAGAGCTATTTGAAGAAAGCATCATGCATCAAACAGACCCAAATCTTACAATCTGAAATGTGACAGATTGTTATAACAGAAACTTAGGCAACTAAAAATAAGGGAGAGGGTGTAGAAGAAGACATGAGAGCCAAGATTCCAACATTTTGTCTCAAAACTAAGGAGCAAAACAAGGTCTGATTCTGTACTGTAATTCTTATCCATATTAAGAAACATGGACTTTGCCTGAGTATATAGGAGTAAGAAAATAGCACAACCTTTCACATAAAGCACGTAAGACTCCTATAAATGAGTCATATAAATCTTTCAGTGTATGAGATCTTTCAGCTATGGCATAAAAAGCAAATGAAATGTGTGGATTCAACAAGACTATTGTTCCAATTTTTCACATTGTGTCTTCCTCCTAAGGAAGTAAACCAACTCTAAATTCTTGACTTTTTCAACTTCTCCCCTGTGACAGTTTGAGTCTGAAAAAAATGCATGGCTTCCATCCTTTAGCACCATCTAAGAGCCTATGTTTCTTAATCAATAGTGGACAATAGTCTTTATCTAGGGATTCATTTGTGTCAGATGTCAGCTTGGAAGTCTATCAGGGTTGGACCTTGGAATATTTGACATCATGCAAAGAATCCTGAATATCTATAGATAGCCTGTGAGATAACAATGTTAAAAGTTGGAAAAATCAAAGGCAATTTTAAAAAAGCAGACAGAAGATAAGAAGGCTAGATACCCTTATGGATATTGCTCAAAAATTTACCAGAACTGAAAGAAATAGTTGCTGATAGACCATCCTGACAAAATGATATCCATTGGGTCATCAATCAGAACAGAGCTCAAAGGTCCCTTAGAGGTCTTCTAGTCCAACCCCCTGCTCAAGCAGGAGACCCTATACCAGGGGTAGGCAACCTCGGCTCTTTTATGACCCATGGACCTCAACTCCCAGAATTCCCGAGTCAGCATAGTTAACTCAGGAATTCTGGGAGTTGAAGTCCATGGGTCCTTAAAGAGCTGAGGTTGCCTACCCCTGCCCTATACCATTTCAGACAAATGGCTGTCCAGTCTCTTCTTAAAGACCTCCAGGTGAGGAAGCACCCGCAACTTCTGAAGGTAAGCTGTTCCCCTCATCATACAATGTAAGAGAATTGGATACAAGTGATAGAAGTGAATGAACAACTGCAGGCAATGTGATAAATATAGCCACAGAAATAGAAATGATATGGAGAACTAGGCAAAATATGCAAAACTGCTTGGTTCAGAAATGATGAAACATGGCTTTTCTGATAAGTGGGTTAGGCACAGGGCCTTTTATCATTAAACTATATTAGCCATGTATAATGTAGGTAATAAAAGTTCATAATGTAACAATGACAAATACCTGCAAAAGGTTTTGAAAAGGTTTATGTTTCCCCCTCATTGTACAGAGGAATCGGTTGGTTCTCCAAAGGGAAACACAGAATTTATGCTAACCTGGTCCCAGAACACTGTCAGAATAAGGTTTCTTTTTCTCAGCAGTCTGTTCCAGTCCATGCTCTAGTGATTACTACCACAAACAGACCTGATGCTTCTGCGTTGTACCTAATTTCTCTTTTAGTTAATTGACAATTAGTCTCAGATGAAGGCTGGAAACTGTAGGGAACAGCTTGTTCTAATTGAAAGACCAAGAGTAGAGCTAAACAGCCTTTCTTACCAGCTTTCAAAGAGTAGCCCGAAAAACAGATTGTATGGAGCTAGCAGGTAACTTTGGATCTGTGAGAGTCCTCTTGCAGAATGGTTGAGAGGGCATGGTTGAAAAGGGTGGGCATGATCAATCAAAAAACAAAGGATGCCCCAAAGTGAAGCCATTGTCTGCAGCCACCTCCCAATTTTTCATTCTATCAAAAATACCTTTAGGATCTACAATATGTAGTTTCCAGAAGCATGATTTAAAATATAACCTTGATTTGGTTTAATTTAAAAAACAGATATTTTTGATGGGTTGGGGAGTGACTTTGAATTAGTGGTTTTACACTGCAGTTTTCTTGGCAACATTTTTAGAAGTGACTTGCTCTTGCCTACATCCTAGGGCCAAGAGAAAGTGACTGGCCCAAGGTCACCCAGCTGACTTTGTGCCTACGATGGAACTACATCTCACAATCTTACAGTCTGTAGCCTGGTGTCTTAACTGCCACACCACACTGGCTTTCTTTAAAATAAATCAGACTCTAGTAATTTATTGGTGGGCACATTGTTACTTCCAGCCATTAAGGACCTGGTGTTTAATCCAACTCTGGTTGCTATCTTAAGAGCTAGCAGCATTCTTGAGTTGCAGTAGGTTGACACTAATTAAATTTTCCCAATAGCTCACTTATAGTATTTACAGAAGTTGCTTTTAAACTGGATAGGCCTCCTATCTAGAGAGGTTTCTGGAAAAAAAAACATTTGTGGCTGGACTCAGTTGAAGCTATATGCCAAACCGCATTATTCTTGGTTAAATACAATGCCTTACCATGTTGTATAATTGGTGGGCAAACAAACTGAGGAGAATCAGCAGACTGTATTGTACTAACTATGCTTCACTGTGGTGCTGCAATTGCTGTAACACTTCTGTTCGAATTGTTGATTTAGCTTCAGAGGCCCCTGAGTTTAAAAAGAGAGCAAGAAAGTGATAGAAACTGAAAAGCAACATAGTTCTAAACCACAGTGGGCATGGAAGCCCTCAAATCAATTTCAATTTTAAATTATGGATTGCAGTAACTTTGGTTTAAAGACCAATCTGAATGAATCAATAGGTGCAAAAGTTAACTCCACTTGCAGCTGCAGTGATTGATTGCCTTCTCTTCTCTTCCTGTCCTGGTTCCTCTGGTTTTCCTTTCAGCTGCTTCTACCCATCCTCAGTGGTACAAGGGCACAGCCCTGTCACCAAAGGGATCTCCAAGAAAGTAGCAGCAGGTGACTGGCTGCAGTGACATCCCAGCCTAATATGGAACACCTGGGAAACAACCTTCTTTCCTCCTTATTTTTTTTAAAAAATCCCAATAATGTAACTTTTTTTAAAAAAAAATTACAATGCTTATCTTATACGGTAATTTTCTTCTGCATAACAAATGGTGACTATTAAACTCAGGATCTACAGCAGCTGCATATTATCAGGACGAAGGGCTATATTCTACCCCTGAGTATTTTGCAGCCCCAGAGGCCCTTTAAAAATTTATCCCAAGCTGTATTTCTTTTATGTGACTGAAAAGCAAATTAATTATATAGAGGCTTGCTTCATACATCACCCTACATATGGAGTCACCAATGCACAGTCATCTTAATTCCATGCCTGTCTGACTCCATGGCAGCCGTAGTATCACAGCTAGTTTTCAAATGTCCAAATAGGCTCTCTGCCCCAACAAAATGGGACATTCCTATACTAAATCATTGCATGCTTTGTTTAGGCTTAGCATAGTGTCTGAGCCCAGTCAGTGTGGCTTGTAAACCTTTGATTAATGTTTTGCATTGACCTGGGAAACAGTAATGTATTCAATGACTTTTGGTGGGCAAAACATGGCTTCATACAATTATTGAGTCCAGTCAAACTGTATTTAATTCCAAAGCCTACTGCTCCCCCTAAGGTATATCTCTAGGTTAGCAGTATGATTAGCAGCATCACTAACCAATTCTGCACAATTAAAACTCATGTTGTCTAAGAATGACTTTTCTTTACAGGTTTGCAATAATGGAAATTGGTTCCCCAAGAACTCTCTTGCATAAACCAGAAGGAAAGGTAGGAATGCCTCCACCATTCAGAGCCATTCCTTCCTCCACTACTGAAGTTGAGCAGGATTTTGTTTCCAGCACTTAGGAGATCGAGAAAAACTACCATATGCACTTGACCCTCTTTCCTCTATGGTTGCTTAAATTTTATATATACTCTGTAAAGGAAGAAAGGGTTTCCCCAGTTTCAATCGATAAGGAAAGCCTGCCCATTATTAACTTGTTCATTTACAAGGGGAGAAAAAAGAAAATCATGTTTTCTGCCAGAACTTCAGGAAGAAAACATTTTTTAAAAAAGTTATTTGGTGATGGATTCGGATTTCTCATCATGTGAGCATCTGGGGATGCTGCAAATTCATACCGAGTGAATTCTACAGCAAAAAACTCCCAGAGCAGTGCCCCATAGATCAAAGTGAGGGATAGTAAATATGCAGCCTTGCTCTGCTGAAAAATCAATCAAGAGCAAGAAAGCCCCTTGCTTACTCAAAAGTCATATTCTTTCTTTTCTCACTTTCTCTCCTGGTGGCATTTATCACTCAGAGTCTCTTCTGTCAACTGATAGACAACTAATGTGAAACCAGGCTAGTGTAAAGATCCTAAGAAGGTGCATGCGAGCAACTACACATCAAGGAGCAGTGCTCAGCAAGCAAGCCGATACAAGGATGTCAAGAATACAATGTTAGTGTCAAGGATACAATTCCACAAAGGGTGCAGTACCCATACAAAGTGGCCTGGTCCTGCTTTTGGTTCTATCAGCCTTAGCAATTAATGGAAACCCTACTCGGTGCCAAGTGGAGAACAGGAAGCTGAAAGCAGTCATCAGTGTAGGATTACAATGAACAAGGATCCTAGTAGAAGAGATTCTTACCTGTTAAGAGGACTTTGTTATCTAAGGTAGAATATTTGTTTAGAGGATGCTAAGACTGATTCTCTGCCATTTAACTCTAGCCACATCTTTTTTAAAAAAAACATTCTATCTTTGATCCAGAAATCTTAACCAAACATCAATTCTACAGCTGAGGAACGCAGAGCCACTGCAAGCATTAAATTTATAGAATTTATCGTATAAAAGTATAAGTATGTAGCAGTAAACTTGTGGATTTATATTGCTTATGTTACCTAATGTACATTGGATTATAAACAAAATGATGCAAGATATTTCAGATTGCTATGCTACACAAGGGAAGCACATTAAATCAAAGTGCCACTCTGTTCTGAACGGAATATTCCAACGACCAGGCAAACATAAATAAGAGCAGCTGATCAACCAAATTCGATATGCAGGGAATTTTCATAAGTTAACAGACATGCCCTAGCTGGAAAGAGATGCAAGGTTGGGCCTGCCTGGAAATCACAACAGCCCACCTTCTGAATTTTGACAACCACCATCTTATGAGAAAGGAAAATTATGAAGAGGATGGTGAGAGATGTAATTTGAAATTATTAATTGGATGGCAATCGTAATAGAGATTGAAGCAAAGTTTTGCTTGTATTTAGTTTTTCAGCTTCAGGCCAAGAAGAAACATAATATCAAAAAAAATAAAAATCCAGATTTTGGAAATGACATTTCAAGTTGCAACAAGTATATGCTTCCTAAATAATTTTTTTTCAAACTATTGTATTACTCATAGCTTAATGTTGAAATAACAGGCAGCTACACATGTTTTTTGTAATAATATGGACTGGAAAGCTCTCTTCCCATAATGTTAAGCTACAATAAATGTCATATATCTGTTTCACATTTGGCTATTTGCCACCTTGCTGATTGGCTTGATGGTCTATTGCTATTTGGTTTTCTTCCTCACTGCTTCTTCCTTAACCAGTCAGTTATTTGATATGGAGTAAAGGCTGTCCCTGCTGCTTTTACACCATCAAAACTGGGTCCAAACAATTTTCACAAAAAGCAACTCCAGCTCTTTGAGGTTGCAGATGGGGGCAAACAACTATCCCGTCTTGCTTTAGTACGCAAGTGATTTTGGGCATGCTTTGTGGAAGTGAACCTGAGGACTCTCCATCTAGACCAGGCAGGAGTGCTTTGTTGCTTGTCACTGCTGTGTTGCGAAGCTACAGAAGAGACAGAAAAGCACTTGTCTAATGAGGAAAGCCACACACTTGTTTTGTTTTCATGGATGCTGCCCCTTCTCTCCAAAAGAGCTGCTGTCTCCATTGCATCTGAATGCTAAAACTGGGAAGCTATAAGTGCTTTTCAATCCCAACATTTATAAAAAACAATATATAATATTTGTTCTGGTTACAGAAATCATGCAATTTCTACAGAAAGCAGCACTATACTTCCCGAGAGACAACCGGGCACAGCAAGCGTTCAAATGACTGGTATTTTTAGAAATTCTAATGCAAAATATACCGACAGGAACCAGACACAGGCAGAATTGTGACCGCAACCATGCTAGGAAAGAAACGTGTCAAGTTAGAGATATATTTACTCACTGAAATCTAATCATTTGGGCTAGTAAAAGGATTTTTCAAAAAAAAAGACACCGCTAATATTTTCAAAATGAGAAAACTGGCTATTCCAAGCATCAGGAGCCACCAACTCAGAGCTCCAGTTCATGCCCGGCTCTGCAGCGTTTCCCACTGGTGCTGCTTGGCTCTCCTTGCCAGGTTTCCTTTCACAAACCACAAAGGTCAAAGTCATCAGGATGGCAGAGAAGAATAACAAAGGCAGAAAGACAAGTCTCTTTCTTAATTATTAGGGCAAATTGATTTTCCATGCCAGTCACAGAGATCAAGAAGAACAACTGAAAATAGTTTATTTCAAGTCTCTTGGAGCTTTTCTTCGCTCTATACAAAACCATATATAAAAGGTGCTTTCTGGGGAATCAAAACTAATTCATATATGGCTTATATTTCAGGGTATCCAGTCTCCTCTGAGAGTGAGATGTCAACCAAGGGACACATTGATGTTTGTTTCTTGCACTGGAAGATTTGGCAAGCGCGATAAACAAACATCCTGATAAGACCACGAGAAAAGGTGTCTGGCTTCAAGACATATTTTGCACTGTGTGTTATTTTAGGCAGTGGATTCAAAGACAGCTTCTTCACTTGGCAGGCAGGCAGGCAATGCCCTTCTCGTAATTATCTCTCCCATCCTCATTGTCCAGACTTCTTTCCCAACCTATTTATGCTTCCTGAGATTCAAGACGTCTTCCACAAAGGGCTCTGTAGCTGATGTATAAATAGGTACAAACAGAATTCCAGCTGTGAATTGCTTTTATCATGACTGATTAAACAAGCTACACTTACCAAGCACATATGAAACATTGTGACAAAATCAGTCCTAATGGTGGGTTGGGGAGTGGGCGAGCAACTTTTCCATGACACCCTCTCAAACAGGAAGGGTGATGGTGTCACAGGAATGGATAGGATTATTTTATTTATTTACTTTTTCCACCTGAGAGATGGGAATGGAAGCAGGAAGCCTGTGGTAGACAAAATGCTCCTATTTCTGCCCTTTAAAAGCAACCACGTTAGAGCCATGTATAATCTTAGCAGCTGCCTCTCTTCCAAAGTAAAGTGCATGTGAGATACTCTGGCTCAGGGGAGACCACTCTTTTTCTAATTATTTCTACAACCAGCATGCTCTGGCCACAATCTGTATCCAGTCCCGTGCTTTTTCTTTACCCACCATGTTTCTGTTGGCAGCTATGCTACAAAAAATAATAAACCACATTTTCTTGGAGGGAAGGATCCTGCTGGGGGAAAAGATGGCTATGCATTTGACATGAATTGGGAGAAACTGAAATAGACATGTGCAGCAGTGTAGCCACTGACTTGGTCAACCTTATAACTTGTCTATCACACTGCCATGTAAATCAGCCTTATTGCTATGTGATGTAAAAATGTGGAAATCCTAAACCTTTGATATCCACATTTTTACACCACATAGCAATAAGGTTGATTTTACTTTACTTGCTAGAAATTCTCAAGAATGTCATCCTGGAAACCATGAGGTTCAAGGAGCATATTTTGAAACCATGGTTGGGTTTGCACAACATAATCTGGGATAAAAAGAGATTAAATGATTTATGGTTTAGAACAGTGGTCCCCAACTTTTGCAACTTGGAGGCCTGGCTGGTGGGGGGGGAGAGGGAAACCGAATGCATGCGGGCACATGCAGCTCAACTTGTCTGAGCGGTGGGCATGTGCATACAGCTCAATTTATGCAAGTTAAGCTGTGTGCATGTGTGCATGCACGCTGGCCCAGTGCTTGTGTCAGTTGAGTTGCGTGTGCATGTGTGCTGGTCCACTGCTCATGCTGCTCGGTTTCCCTACCCCCCCCCCCACAACTGGTTGCCAAGCTGCAGAGGTTGAGGACCACTGTTCTAAACCATAAATCACTTAATCGCCTCCTGCTGCATGGAGGTGTGCGGCTTTCCTCATTAGACAAGTGCTTTTCTGTCTCTTCTGTAGCTTCACAACACAGCAGTGACAAGCAACAAAGCATCCCTGCCTGGTCTAGATGGAGAGTCCTCAGGTTCACTTCCACAAAGCATGCCCAAAATCACTTGCGTACTAAAGCAAGACGGGATAGTTGTTTGCCCCCATCTGCAACCACAAAGAGCTGGAGTTGTTTTTTGTGAAAATTGTTTGGACCCAGTTTTGATGGTGTAAAAGCAGCAGGGACAGTCTTTACTCCATATCTAATAACTGACTGGTTAAGGAAGAAGCAGTGAGGAAGAAAACCAAATAGCAATAGACCATCAAGCTGATCAGCAGGGTGGCAAATAGCCAAATGCCCAAGTTCTGACTTGGCGAAGGCCACGCCCCGTGGGTTGGGGACCCCTGGTTTAGAATGTTATAAGGATTCAGCTATTGCCAGGGCATGGTGTGTCAACCAGGCTATTATACTAAGTGGTAGTATAGTTTATTTGCTTGGGTATAGCATGATATATAAACAGAGCATCTGTTACCTCGGTTTAGAATTAAGCATAATGGGTATCAATTCTGCAAATGTTTAAAAAGTTGAAGCATAATTAAACAAATGGCATAAATGGAACAAAGTCAACAGAAGGCCAGGCCAAGCATTCCAGGTTGAAATTTAGCATGGAAAACCCAACCCTACACTTTACTTCCACTGAGGAAAATCTACTTTCTTTTGTATTAGCAGTTTTTCACAGAGTGTTCATATAATCAAAAAGGGAAAGAGGAAGGAAGAGGATAGGAGTTCCAGACCTGTCAGTCAGCTTAATGTCTATTCAGGACAAAATCCTCAAACAAATTACCAAGATGTATGTTCGTGAGTACTTGCATAGATATGCTATAATTGACAGAAACCAGCGTGGTTTAATAGAGTTACTAGTTTAGTAGATGCCATCCATTATGTACCTGGATTTCTGCAAAGCATTCAACAAACTCTCTTTGGTACCCCCTTAATATAACAATAAAATATAGGCTAAATGATACTATGATGTGAAACATAGCCTGACAGTACCTAAAGAGTGCTCATTAATTACTTCAAAATGGACTGAAGTATTGAGTGACGTGCCATAAGGCTCTGTACTGTTTGATATTTTCATCAGTGGACTGAATGAGGGAATCAGAGAGATGCCTACCAAATTTGCATAACACAGGAGGAATGGTTAAGGTCTTAGAAGAGAAAAAGAACATTCAAAAATATCCAGACAGGCTTGAGCAATGGGCTGGAATAGAGTGAAATTTATAGGGGGAAATTTAACAGAAGGAAATGTTAGGTTCTGCATCTGGGTAGGAAAAAGTGTAAAGGAAGGATATAAAATGGGGAAGACCTGGCTTGGCAGAGATCAGCATTGAAATGCCACCTCAAAAAAGACAAGGACAAATTGGAACCAAGTTTAAAGGAAGCCTACCAAGATGGTGATGGTGTGGAGATCATGCCCTATGAGGAGAACTCTGGATGTGCTTAGCCTAAAGAAAAAACAAGCAGATGTAGATCTTCAGTCCTATGTCTTGGCCCTGGCCAACCAAGTGATGCCATCAAGGTTTTTTCACAATGTTTGGAAGCTTTGAGGATCTGGAGAGGTCAGTTTAAATCTACCAATGCTAAGAGATTATGAGTATTGAGGAGCCCTGGATATGATGTTCCATCACATGTTCCGGGGTGGTGGTGGTGGTGGTGGTTGCACTTTCCCAGGCAATATTTGTACACAATTTGGGCCCTCTTGGATTCTCACCTCCTGTTCAAGAGTAGGTGCTGTGAGCAGGGAGGTCTTTGCACAAATCTATTTTAGTGCTATTTGTAGTCAGGTGGTCCTGCTTCTCAGACATTCATGCCCTAGTCACCTCCTGATTTGATTATTGCCCTGTAATCTACCTAGGGTATGTTCCTGCCCAGACTACCTGGAGGATGCCACTGGGTCAGACTGTAGCAGTAGCAGCAGCATGGATAACTGTGATTGTGGCATGACATGATGGTGTAACATTACTGCTCTGTGACATGTACTACTGTAGCTCCTATAGGCTTTTGGGTGCAATTCAAGGTGTTAGTTTCTATCTGTAAAACTCTTCAGGCTGGGTAATTTAAGGACTGCTAATCTCCTAAGGAAGCCAATGAGATTTGACAGGTTAGATACATTTCAGATCCTCTCCATAACGTTGAGTCATCTGACAGGACCCATGACGCATGTTTTTTCTGTTGCAGCTTCAGCTGAATGGAACAGCTTCCTCCAAGAGGAGCTGGACTTCTACAAGACCTGGAAGACCTAGCTATTCTCTGGGCACTGGGCCAAGGTGATGGTTGAGCTTATATGTAATTATTTGATGTGAAGTGATGGAGGGCTGGTCTCAATTGCATTGTGTTTTCACTTTTCAGATTGTTTTTGTACTGTTTTAATATTAGCTGCCCAAGACACAGTCTTATAGTTTCAAGCCTTCTGTTGTCTCTTGAATCATCATCACATTTAACCACTTCCATCAACAGTCACACACCTGCCTTTCCACTCCTGTACTTACACTGTAATCAGCGGATTGCCTCAATGTGATACCACACAGCAAAATGATGTATTTTGAGTGCTATCACAGCCCACTGCAGGAGGAGGCAGCCAAAGTGGGCAGTTATTTGGGAAGTGTCTGAGAGTTGAAATTGCAGACAACCACAGAGCTTTTTTGGAGGGTTAATTCTCTTCACTCTTGAGCAGGAGAGCTGAAAAGCAAAATGGACTTGACAATATGCAATATAAATAGAAAGCCAGCACAATGCTCATTGCAAATTGCCTGGGCAGGGCTACACGCTGCAAATTGCTAACCTTTCCAATGCTGCCCAGGCTACAACAGAGAAGATGGTAATTTGTCCCTTTTTCCAAGCGGCTTTATTACAGCTCATGCCTCTCAACTGTAGCATTTGCTCCAGTGGAGGAGGGAAAGCAGGATTTATAGGAGAAATTTAACATGTTAAATCTAGTTTAACTGTTGAAATGGATTTTTTTTTCTGGCTTCTTTCTCCATAGGAACTTGTAAAAGGGAAGGTAAAATATATTTAGTTATCATTTTTTTTCAGTAGCATGCTTTATAAAAGGCTAATACCACAAAACATGACAAAAAACTGGGAATAGTTCAGCTAGAAAGGCTCTGAAGTACAAGCAAATCTAGAGTAAGAAGTGTGGAGGCCACGTCTAATCTGCAAGTACCTAAGCATACAATTTCTTACTGCTCTGGAAGGGGCAACACTAGCAAGACACAGGAAGGCTACGGAGGAACTGCTAACAAGGCTTCCCTCCTGCCTGACCAACAATGCAAGACTCAGGACTGAATAGGATCATCGGTCTGGGAATCGGATGCTGCCTTATGGTAATGGAGAGCAAAGTGACAATGTATCTTGCCTCTTGTGCCTTGACACTGCTGACAAAAAAGTGTGTTTGCTTTTATAGTTTGTCTGCTCGCCCACCAAGCATGCCACACAGCAGTAATATTCAGGGAGGATGCCACAAAGAAGACTGGGCTTTATCAACCATAGATGATCGCAGCACATGAAAGGCTATCCGATTCAATGGGCACTGAGTTGCAAGCTTGCTCAGGAAAAATCCACCTGATAGGCACACTTCCAAAACGTTAGCCTCTTCAAAGACAAACCATAAGCAGGCTGCTTGGCTAATGATGCTACCTTACTGAAAACAAAGGTGGTTGTAAGCTGGACGGTAAAATCAGACACTTTATTGCTGTCATAGATCTGTACAAAAACAGAAAAACAAAACAAAGTGTGAGGCAGCTCATAAAAGCCAAAACCCAATAATTATAAAACTGATGTGTTTAAGGTGTGACATGTTTTACAAATAGTAACACAAAACCTAGCTGCATTATGAGAAATAAAATCACGTTGTTCTGACAGTAGCAACCCTAAATGGGTAGCCTGGAAATCTGACTACATGGGATATTTATTAACTGCAACCTGGCATCTTCACAACAGGAGTAATACAAAAGAAAGTGGGTTAATGTTTCAGGTACTCCTTTGCCACTCAGGAAAGTCTCTGTTCAGATGGAAGGTCCCACAGAATAGCTGTTGGGAGGACACTGAATCTTAACCAGGTTATGGCCCTTCTGAAGCTGGGGGCCATAACTGAGCTTAGATATTGAGTTCATAATTTTTAATTCTTTTTAAAAATGATTTGTACCATGGTTTAAACTAAGGATCTGTAATGGTTTTAACTTATTGTCTTATTTATTTACTGTTTTTATGGTACATATGATGCTCAGAATCGCTTTCCATGAGATGGGCAACCTTATAAATTTGATTGATAAATTAAATAAATCAATATCTAGTCAGCTTGAAAAAAGATCAATACATCAGATCCTTGGCGTGTTGTTTAAGAAGTGTGCATGCACTTTCATTTCCCATCAATAAGACTGCATTGAAACCACAGCAGTTCACTTACTTTAATGGACTTAAGTTCCTTAAGAACTCTGTTTGCAGCCTCTTTAAAGGAGTGAAGGAATTGTACAGTCCCAAACGGGCTCCAAACGAAGGTTGTGCCTCAGTCAACTAATAATACTTCAGTGCAGCAGGTATGAACAAAGCAAATGCAGGAAACACTTGCTAAGAGAACATTTGGAGACGAGAGGGTGCACGGGAGTCCCTCCTAACTCCCATTGTAATATGAGGGTTATGACAAAATGATTTGAAACAAAACTGAAGTGATAGAAGGATTGATTCAGAGATTTGAATAGAAATGGTAGAAGTACTATATGTTCAAGACTGGAATTCAAACAAATGATGTAAGTGCAAAAATGATTAAAAGAAAGACATAAGTGTTCTCAGAATATGGTAAAATTTGTGTGGCAGCAGCGGTATCTGGATAAATGTTAAAATATTGATGTGGTTTGCTTGCGGAGAGGCGGTGCGACTTTTTAAAGACTCAACAATGGAGTAATGCGGTTACAATATATCGAAAGAGAAAAGTAAGAATAGTGAAGGCAAAAACTACAGTGGTGTTAGTTTGTTAAACACATCTGGGAAGTTGTCTGGCAGAATTCTGGTTGAAAAGGTACAAAAGGTGACAAAAGGTACAAAAGGAACAACATTTGAGAAATGTTGGACTTTATGGCTTTATGGAAGAGGGTCTTCTATGAAGGAAGGATTTGTGCTTTTTACTAAGTCACTGATAAATGTATGAATATGAAAAAAACATATTAAATTTCTTGATTTAAAGAAAATATGTAATAAAATTAATAGGCTTGAATATATTTTACTTGACTATGAAACTGAAAGTTTGAAAAGAGCAATATATCATGGAATAAAAGATGCATGAGAATAAATGGTATTCTTAGTAAAGAATTCAGCATTGTGCAGGGAATAAGACAGTATTCACTTGTATCTTTAATGAATTAATGGCATATAATGTAATAAAAGAAAAACTTGTGGTGATGTTAGAGGTATATTGTTTGAAGACATGAAGCTGTGTCAATGGAGAGAGAGAGAGAGAGAATATTGTTTGTGTGGTTGGCAAAGATTGCAAATACTTTGCAGCAAAAATCAGATGGACTGCATAATATCGCAAGGGACCTGAAAATTAATGTACCCCAGACTAAAGTGATTGTGTGATATAGAAAATGCAATGCAATTTAAACATAACTGGCAAAAAACAGAGCAAGTAGATGAATTTGTTTATATCAGCAGAGTGTTATTAAAATTGGGAACATAGAGCGAGAAGATGCGGCTGGAGAAGACACTATATGAAGTGATATATGGATGTAATGGAAGAATGATGGTTTGAAAGGATAGAAAAAGATGGAGAGGAAGAATGAAAACTGTTAGTACAGTGGTGCTTCAAAAAGTTTGTGAGCCCTTTTGAATTTTCAATATTTCGGCATAAATATGACCTACAACAGTGTTTCCCAACCTTAGGAACTTGAAGATGCGTGGACTTCAACTCCCAGAATTCCCCAGCCAGCTGGCTGGGGAATTCTGGGAGTTGAAGTCCACGCATCTTCAAGTTCCTAAGGTTGGGAAACGCTGACCTACAACATGATCTGTTTTCCACACTTCTTAAAATTAGAGAAAAAGAACCTAAGAGAATCCAGTTAAACGAATAAATGAAAGCATTTTATTTGTTTGTTTATTCATTGGGGGAAATTATCCAAAGCTACATGTTTGTATGTGGTGAAAATATGTGAAGTCTAGGATTATCAGTTCATTTGAAGGACTCAGTTGTTCCACTGAAAGGGATGATAACCAGGTGAGAGTATGGGAAGTCCTACCTTATTTAATAGCACTTAGCAATAACACTTAAGATTTATATATCACTCCACAATACTTTATTTACAGTACTCTCTGAGCAGTTTACATATTGCCCCAACAATCTGGGTCCTCATTTTACCGACTGTAGATGGATGGAGCCCACCAGGATCGAACTGGGCAAAGTTAGCCTACAATACTGCATTCTAGCCACTGCGCCACCAGGGCTCCTCCTATTTAAAGAACAGATAATTCTGGATATTATTGTCAAAGTCTGATCTTCACCATTTGGGCATGTGGAAGTATGTGATGGCTCAAACAAAGGCGATTGCTGAAGATCTCAAAAGACAGTGAATGCTTACCAAATTGGAAAATATTATAAAACTACTTTCAACGAATTTGGATTCCACTAATCTACTATTAGGCAGGTCATGTATAACTGGAGGAATGGCTGGCCACCAAGATCTCACCAACAGCAAGGCATCTAATACTGCATTTTCCTGAAAGGGAGTACTATGTGGTGTATATGAATAGAGAAGGAAAGAAAGGAGAGAGAGGATTGTTTAAGCATCAGAAAAGGGTTAAATTTCAGCAGGGTTCATATTCAATGGATTTACACCTATACACAATTCACAAAGATCTTTGGGGAGATGAACTTTTTTATTCAAGGGAAGTAGATTAAACAAGGGGAAAAACCCATACCTGTTTTATTGATCCATGTTCTCTTGGACTTTTAGTGCTAGTAACAAAAACTAAGGATGCCATGCATCAAAGACTACCTTTAACAGAACAGTCCTGTTGAGAAAGAAACCAAACGATGGGAGACAAAACAACTTTTGATAACTCAGGGTATCTTCCGCAGAACTGAAAGGCTGCCAGCACCCATCATACACATTTGTGCTCTCACCTCTTCATAGACAGAGAAGTCGTGCATGAAGAAAGTGCATAATTAATAGGGAAACCAAAGCACATGCCAGGCTGTCATAAGTCATCTATTAATGCTAAGCAAAAAGCAGCACACATTCTCTGGGTCTCTGAAGCACTCCTGCAAGTGAAAACTAAAGCTGAGTAGATCCTGCTACTTTTTAGGACGGAAGAGTTCCATCACTACTATTGCTTGAGCCATATTTCTATTTCTACTATTACTTGAACCATAACCATCAAAGCAGAATAATTACATTTGTAAGGCACTGCAACATCCTTTTCTTCTTATTCCTGCTCATGTGATGCTTGCAATAAGAGGCTGACAGCCTTTATGTTACAGAATGATCATACCTGTCAGCACAAAAGTTGGAGGTCTGCAATACCGTTGGGTTTTTATTTATTTATTTATTTATTTATTGCATTTATATACCGCCCTTTCCCTGAGGACTCAGGGCGGTTTACAGGGAGTTAAAATCAACCATACAAAAGTTAAAACCCAATTTTAAAAAAAAATTAAATCGACCCTGTACTATTAAAAACCCCAATTTTTCCATTTGCCAATAGATTGTAATGCATATTAAAATCAACCATTTTTTTAATATTAACCTATGTATAAATTTCAAATCTTTCAGCTTGTTCTTATTTATATATCTGCATATATGCAAATTTGGAGCTCATACAGAATAGCTTAAGGCAATCAAGGCCTATATCTCAAGTAACCAATAGCTGAACACAGAGAGCAGCACCCATTCAGTACTTGCTGTTTGAAGGTAGTACATCACTGGAAGATTTGAACGACAAGACTGGAGACAAATTATCCTGGAGAAAATCTAGCTATGTGTCCCCCTGACATGTTGACCCATAATCAATCAATTTGTGTACATTAGTGACCTACAAAGTGTTCCTTCTGATGGGCTGCAATGGGGATGAATGCAAGGAAAGTTCTCTTTATCGTGAGATCTGATCCATGTTCCAAAATAAATTGTGTGAAGGCAATATTTTAATAAATTCTATGAAATGTTGTATCCCAGCAATTCCTTAAGAGTAGCATATCAACAAAATTGCATTCCAAAATATTTCCTCAGTAAGGAAATAAAATCATGATGGCACAGTTTGAAACTGGGCAAAAGGAAATGCTAGTTAGACTTTGAGAGATGCGAGACAGAGGATATAGTCCCTCCAGTGAAAAATAAATATACCCAAACTTGGGATGACTTGTTGGAATGAATGTGATTCCTATCTCACCATCCCTATATTTCCCTAAAACTATCCACAACAATGGGCTCAGCAATACCAAAAGACACCATATTAAGCAGCTTAAAAATGAGAGTTTTGGAGTGCAGGCAGAGAGTAGCAAAGAAAACCAGTTTTGTAAACTGCCTTCATATCAGCTTGCAATCAGAATGTGTTTCTTACTCTCACTCCATGAAGTGGGATATTATTTTGCCATATGAAACAACAACAATAATAATGTGGGGAAAATCACTATTCTGAAGTGCTTTTTGGTTTCTGCTTTTGAATCTTCTTTTATAACTGACTTGCCTGAGTTCAAGATAATGAGAAACAGAGTAATGGAATGATACCTCTTTTTAGCAATATAGAGAAATGAAGCACTATAAAGATTTCAAGACAGTTCATAGTAAGCAACATAGGAATACAAGAATGTTGTCACGTAGTAGAATCTAAACACTGTACTAAAACATTGAAGTCTTTTTTTTAACAAAGTCATGATGTTGCATTCCAATGACTGGCAAAGTAATTCTCTACACATTTACAGTTGCTCTGTGTGGGAGATGGGCGGCTTCTAAATGTGATATAATAAATAAATAAATAAATAAAATTTATTCATAAGGAGCCAATTCTACAATGTTCAGTGGAGGTTCCTAGTAAACACATCTACTAGCAGATTTTTTTTTTATGATTTAGTCTTTGGCAGTTGGAGAAATAATGTATTATTATCTAGTGATACTCTGTTAGAGACTTCACAGCATCCTAGTTTCGACACTATCTATACATAGTGGTTTTTCTAACATTTAACAGCAGGCTACATTAATTCCTCAGAACCATAAGAAGAGGAAAACTAGGTCATAGTTATTTTTTAAATGTGCAGAGAACACACAGATTACTATCTACACTTAAACCATCCTTCCAAAGGGGATAGCATGCCTGCTGAGAATTGTTAAGGTTGATCCACTTCTGTGAAGAGTCAGGTCAGGGAAGGCTGTATTAAGAAATAGTGGCCACACACTGCACAGAGGATACTCGGAAGAATTTGGAAAGCACCCAAGCAAACTCTATTTAGTGATCAGGGAAACCGATTAAGATACCAGCTGAACTTGCACGTAATACTTCAGCACTAGGGTTCTCAAACTTTGTGATATGGCAACCCCAATCCATTCTGAAAGGCTAGATACTCAATGATAATTTGGATAAAAACAATGACATATTGGCTTTTACAAAGACTTTGGATATGCTTCCAGACACCATGGTGGAAGTCATCAGCTATCTGCCAATTACAGCAATGTTACAATGGATGGAACTTTTGACAGATGGCTACCCCCACAAGGGATCGGAAATCTTTTAAAATCTGCCTCAGGCTTTACTCCCCATTTTCCTGTACAAGATATCAGGCTTGTACTGGCAGTGCACCGGCACTTGCCTTAGGCTTTGCTCTACCCTTACAGGCTTTCACAAAGTAGAAGCGGGTTTGGACAGCACTCCTTCACCTGCACAGTTTGAAAAAAAGTTCTGTAACCCACTTCCAGTTTGAGAATTTCTGCATTAGCATCACTGCAAAGTCCAAAGGAGAGCCAGGATAAAACCACAGAGTCATACTCCCTTTCTTTTAGCCTTTTCCACAGAAGGGGCTTCTTTTCAAGCACGAATTTTTGCAAAGTAAACTCCAGTTAATCATTAAGGGAGCCAGTCAGACATCAACCCCGGATCATGTTAATATTGGTTTAACAAACCAACGTTTATTTCAGTCCACAGTTCTTGGTTTGCTCATAATGACAAAACAAGTATTAGACCTAGTGAATTTGAGGAGAGGAAGAATATTCTCTGAAGATCTCAAATCTTTACTTGGGCATCTTTCTCTCTGCATTATTTAGCATCATATCCAAACAAACTTTTCTGCCAATGGAGATGTGCCATAGCTAGGTGCCATCAAGTTGGGCTTGAATCCTGATTACTGTATGAACAAACCATCACCAACATATTTAATTTTTAGCAAAGCCAAATCATGTTTTGCTTTTATTGTATATTTTCTGATTTTTACTTTTTTAAAGCTTTTTTTCTTGTCTTTTTTTTAACATTTTCATCTTTGAATTGACCAACGTTTTGTTAATCAAAAAACAGAAATGAAGTTATTAGTCAAACTGTCCTCAGCTAATTTGTTAACTTGTTACTATATTAATAAGTGTTTGGGAAAATCCAAACTGTTTTCTAGCAGCCCTCTTATGCTTGCTGGCACCTGAATCTCTAATGGGACCACACACGTGAATCATGTGGTTTCCAGGGCCTTGTATTTTATTTTTACCTACCCTTGAGCCAAACCTTCCCTTGAGCCAACCTATCCATATAGGAAACCACTTAAAAAAATGAACAACTCGTCTGCTTCTTAAGCAAATACATCCAGGAATTAAAGACTATTTTACATCTGGATGGCAGGCAATCACCTGCTGCAATCACCTGCTGCAATCACCTGCTGGGAGATATCTCTCAGACATAGAGAAGACAAACAGTTCAAAAGGTTGTTTATCTAGAGGCCTGATAATGGGTGAAGACAGATCAAGGACTTATTTGTCAGTAGGATCAGGCATCGGCCCTGTAGAACAGGGCAATGCTTTGGAAATAATTCAGAATATTTGTTTCAGAGCATAAGAGTGTGCAAATAAAGCACCAGTCTACTTGAAAAGAACTGCCAATAAGTATGATGTGTGTGCTATTATGCAGTTATAAATAGTTTTCAGAATTATTCTGGAAGAACTGTATCAGCAGCAGCCATTCAATTATGTCCAACCCTCGGTCCTTTAACGGATCAGCACTCTCCAAGAACTACATGATACTGTTAAAGGATGTGCACATTTACATGTGAATGTTCACATTTACAAAGAAGATGTGGACATCTCATAGGATATACAGGCATATGTAGCACCATGTTTAACATTTCATGTTCAAAGAATTTTTGGCAAAATGGCATCCAGTTTGTAGTATAGATTTGCAAAATTCACAAATGATGATTACAAACTGGATAAAATCCCTGTTCTGAGTCATTTGGGTAACATTTTATTTTGGAGGGTTTTAACACACAGCTTTAAGAGATTCAGAGGCATTTGTGTGCAAAAGGCAATGGTATGTTCTGGCATCCAAGTTATGAAAACCTTTTTTACTCTTGCATTTCAGATGATGCAAGCTGTGACATGGGAAAATATATATATATACAGAATGAGAACTGCATTTTTATTTATAGCGTTTTATTGAGTGGTGATTTAAAATTGTACCGGCCTGCTCTGAATGATCAGGAACAATATAATTTTCAATATATTAATAAAATATAATTTATATTTTAAGTCTGTAATTACTGCTTGCATTGTCATCTTTCCAGCTGCTAGAAACAGTCTACTCATTGTGCTATAAAGAAAATTCTGAACTAGCCCTTCTCAAATTTTGTAAAATGACAGGGGGAAAAAAGGAAACCAAGAAGGTGGTTACATTAGCAATACTTGCTGCCAAAGGTAGTTGTGAATCAGCACATACATTTTTAAGTGGCTTGGCTATCCATTTTCAAACACATGGCTTCTTGAAATAGCGAATTGCCTATTGTTAAATGCATTCTCTGTTTTAGTTTATTGTTGAGAATGAGAGCAGTAAATTGAAGTAAGCAATCTGCTTTCCTGCAACAATACCCTTAAAGCAAAGACTAATAAAGTTTGTTCTGTTTTTTTAAAAATAAAAAACAAAAACTGACACAGTCGGGGAACCCGCCCCAAGAATCTGCACATTTCCTCAAGCTAGGGCCTATCTCGGAGTTTGGGTGACATTGTGGTGACCGTGTTTCAAAAAAAAAAAAAGGATGAATCTCGAATAAAAACCTAACTTGATTGCATGTAATTGTATATAAGGTCTTATTCAATTAATTATATATACTTCACAGTATTATTCCTTATAGAATTTAATACTTCTTTTGTTCTGTCCAATAAAAAAAAACATCGTGGTAGAAAGGCCCAGGGGGAGGGGCAAGTATGGCTCCAATACTTTTGTCTCTGGTTTATGTTACAGGTAATCCTTATTTAATAGTAATAGTAGTAATAGTAATTTAATTTCTATACCGCCCTTCTCCCGAAGGACTCAGGGCGGTGTACAGGGCAATAAATACAATAAAAATACAGAGACTGCTTTGTTTAGCAACCATTCACAGTTATGATGGAAAAGTTATTTTAGGATGAATTCTCACATTTATAATCTTCACAGCTCTGTAAAACACAGGAAAGCTGAAATAAGATCGTAAGCACAGTTGTGGTTTCACTTAGTGACCATTTTGCTTAATGACTGAGTTGCTAGTGCCAATTGTGGCCACAAAACATGGACTACCTGTACTAGTATCTGCTGATGCCTCTGGTGGTACTCGTTTTAGGACTACAATGAACGCAAGAAAGTGCAGCAGAAGGAATATGAGAACATGAGCTACAAAGGCTGCATCCCGGCTAGCAGTTTTCCAGTCCTGATTCCCAGAACAGTGAAAGAAACCTTTTACAATAGTGAATGGCATTAAATAAATTGTGCCCATTTGTCTTCAAGGAACATCCAAAGCCTTGAACTCTAAGACTTGTTTCTAAAAGAGAGACTCGGGTCAAACCTGACATAAATTTTCTTCTTCTGAGTAAGCAACAACTGAGTAGAGATTCCTGCTGTCCAGGAAAATTATCCTTGCATGCATAATTCAGAGCTTGGTTGATCCTGGAAGTTAATGAGGCCAAGTATCATTTAATCTAATTGAATAGATGTTGTGCTAGAGAGTAATTTGTCTTCATTACAAAACCACACAAACAAAGACTACCACTGCAAGAGGAAGACAAGAACTTCTCTTCCTATCACAAATCAAACTGAACAGCACAGAGGGGAACTTCTATATCCCTTCACACCAAATTAAGCGGAGTGGTTTCTAAGCAACATGCAAACAATGCCATCAGCACTGAGCAAATCTCTCACTCGGGAAGCACTGCACAAGAGGAGGGCTTCCTCAGTACTTTAAGTGAAGGAAAGGTGAGAAATAGTACCATTATCGAACAAGGATAGGCTAAAATGATTTTATCTCAAGGCCTTCCCATTCTCTTCTCCTCTCCTCAGTATCTTACCGTGGCCCTTCCATTCTCTTCTCGGTGCGTGTACTGCATGGGGTTGGCAAGATGAACACTCCTCCAGCCCAGCCATTGCTCTGGACAGCAGAGGAAAGACACCAACTGGTGGCCTGTTCAGCTACGGGTAGTCCCTGACATACTGACACAATTAAGCCCAAAATTCTGCTGCTAAGTGAGTCATTTGTTAGGTGAATCTTGCCCCATTTTACAACTTTTCTTGCCACAGTTGTTAAGTGAACCACAGCAGTTCTTAAGTTAGTAACATGATGATTAAGTGAATCTTGCTTGTCAGAAGGTCGCAAAAGGTGATCACAGGACCCCAGGACACTGTGACCATCGTAAATACAAGTCAGTTGCCAAATGCCCAAATTTTGATCATGTGTCCATGGGGATGCTGCAACAGTCGTAAGTGTGAAAAATGGTCATAGGACACTTTTTCCAGTGCCGTGAATGGTTGCAAGTCAAGGACTACCTGTATTTCCAATACTTATCAGTGAGGAATAGACCTGGGAGAAGCAAATCCACAGGGAAGCTCCTCTCTGTGTGCATATATATCCTGAATGTAAGCTTTTAGATTCTCTGAAACCTATGAATTCAACAGCAACTCTAAAACATCCACTGGCATTTCAGACTCAAAACTGATCATTTCAATTAATCAATCAGAATAGTGCTGGACGGATGGTCTAGAAGAGGTGCAACCCCCTACTCAAGCAGGAGATCCTGATACCATTTCAGACAGGTGGCTGTCCAATCTCTTCTTAAAAACCTCCAGTGATGGAGCACCCACAACATCTGGAGGCTGAAGCTGTTTCACTGGTTAATTGTCCTCACTGTCAGGAAGTTTCTTCTTAATTCCAGGTTGCTTCTCTCTTTGGTCATTTTCCAACCATTGTTTCTTGTCCTGCCACCTGGTGCTTTGGAGAATAGTTTGACCCCCTCTTCTTGGTGGCACCCCCTCAAATACTGGAATACTACTATCATGTCCCCCCTAGTCCTTATTTTCTCTACACTGGCCATACCCAATTCCTGCAACTGTTCTTCATATGTTTTAGTTTCCAGGCCTTTAATCATCTTAGTTGCTCTTTTCTGCACTTGTCCCAAAGTCTCAACATCTTTTTTGTAATATGGTGACCAAAACTGGATGCAGTATTCCAGGTGTGGTCTTAATCAGGTTTTATAAAGTGGTATTAATGCTTCATATGATTTTGATTCTATGCCTGCTATACAACCAAGGATTGTATTAGCTGTTTTGGCTGCTGCTGCACACTGCTGGATCATGTTTATGTGATCGTCCACGAGGACTCCAAGGTCCCTCTCACAGTTACTGTTTTTGAGCCAGGTTTCACCTAATCTGTACCTGCATCTTTAAGGTGTTTTTGTCTAAGCATAAAACCTTACTTTTCTCCACATTAAATTTCATTTTGTTAGATAGGGTTGATTGCTCAAGTCTGTCAAGATCCATTTGGATCCTGAGCTTGTCTTCTGGGGTGTTGAGTATTCCTGCCAGCTTAGTGTCATCTGCAAATTTGATGAGTTCCCCTTCTATTCCCTCATCTAGGTCATTTACGAAGATACTGGGCCCAAGTACTCCACTGCTTAATTCATTGCTTACTTACTTCTTACTTACTTACTGCACTACTTCATTGGTTACTTACTTCAGTGTGCTATGCACAGCATAACACACATTCTATCTTCTTTTCCCCAATTTCCACTTCTTTTCAAGCCAGTTAATGACTGATTGTATCTATTAGAATTAATAGGCATCCCATAAAACATCAGTGTTATGCAGGTGAAACATCAACACCAGTGCTATTGTCCACTATACTGGACAACATCTGACAAGAACTTCTGGACCACTTCTGCCCAGTATCCAATCTCTACACAATGT
Organism: Vipera ursinii; assembly: GCF_947247035.1. Lineage (NCBI taxonomy): Eukaryota > Metazoa > Chordata > Lepidosauria > Squamata > Viperidae > Vipera > Vipera ursinii. The sequence continues at coordinate 174,517,486 of NC_139513.1, read as the reverse complement.
ATGTTATTAGGTCATCAAGATCAATCAACTGCAAAATGCAAAAGATGATGGAGAAATGTAAACTTCAGCCATGACACCTCCAAGGGCACACTATGAAACAGAGCATTAAGCTTTAGTGTGAAATGTATATTTTATGTTTACAGAAATAATGAGAAAAGATGTACCAGCAAGATATGTAAGGAACAGATATACCAATGTATGAATAACATGCAAATAGCAACCTACAGAGTTTGAAAAGAGATGAAGATCTGACTGATTTTTCAAAGCAAACTATCACAAAAGTTGAGGAAAATTTGAAGAAATGCAAAGAATTAAAGATTTAGGGAACTAAAGAAATATAGCATGACCAGATACATACTTTCAAAGTCAAGCCAGGAAGAATGAAGAAAAGCATCCCAGGTCAAGAACAGAAAATAACGTTTTACTAATATTACTTTATTAATTTACCATCAAAGACCAAAAAAGACAGCAATACATTGCATGACAGAAAAAAATAACAAAGGTGATGGTAATCTAAAGCTATTAAAAGTAGCCCAGCGGCCCCCAGAGAATATAACAAGAAACATAAAAAAGATCTTTTTAACAAAACTACATGAACATTTAAATCTAAGCTAGGAATACTCAGATGTGTCCTCAGAGGATAATGTTAAAGGAAGTTAAAGGAAGACAGAAACCCATTACAAACAGAATTAAAGGCATAAATTTTTGCTAAGAAACAATATGTTCAGAAATCATTTTCACTAGAAAATGAGGCATGACGAATAAGAGACCAGTTGTCAAATAACAAAAGGCCAAAGCAGATAAATACCCAATGAAAAATTTAAAGCAGTAGGCAATGAAACAATTAAAGTACTAGCAGCTCTATAGAATAAGATTGTATGGCCCAGAGTTTGGAAAAGAATGGTACATGTAAAAAAAGTGGAAGAAGAGAGATGTAAGAGAATGTGTGTATTACTGAATCATTGCCTTAATTTCTCAAGTTTTATTAAAAGAATACAAAGGAGAATAGAGCCATATATAGCCAACAGATTACAGAGAGACCACAAATCACATCAGGATGAGGAATATATTAAGTATAATGCGTGGTCCAGATCACTTTATTATTCTGAGGCATCTTTAAAATGAACAACAAACTTTTGTATCTGAGAGAATGAATCTGAGGAAAAGAAAAGGATTTCAAATATGCAGGGTAATGAAACAAGGGTGCATATTATCAGTCTATTTACCTGATATAAAAAATATACTACAAAAATGGCACAGTTGGAAAAGATAGAGGAAATACATTTTAAGATATTCACACAAATCCACTTAGTTAAAAGAAAGAATTAGAGAAGCTTATTACAAAAGTTTATCTAGATCATTAAATATTAAGAAGACCTAGGTGGCAAACATAGTGTAATAAAATGGTTGGCAAAGATGTGAAGATGGTAAATGATTTTGTCTTCTTAGGCTCAAGAATAGGTACAAATGGCCAATGTTTTGGATAAAGAAGTAACAGCAAGAAAAGGGCAATGGCAATGGCAAACTTAGATCAAGGTTAAGAATAAAAAGCATAATTCATAACAAGAAAGTTCAAAACAGTTTTAAGTAAATGCTCTAATCTTAATTCATGGCTATGAAAACTGAGTTCAAAGAATGATTGTTGACAGAAATCTTTGGTTTATGGATTTGGAGACAGTTGCTAAGAATATTATTGCCGACCAATCTTGGATCAAATGAAGGCCAGTTGTTCCCACAGGGCACCAATCAGCAATCAAATATCATATACTTTGGGGCATGATGATGTGAGTAGAAGATGGAGCAGAAAAGGTGATTATACTTGCCAGGGTTGAGGAAGGCTAAAGCAGAGAAGATAATTGATAAAAGAAATAAATAGGATAAAATATTTTGGAATGCTCTACTAAGAGCTATGTGACTGGTCAAGATGCCAAGCATTTGCCCATGCATTCAGGAGCCCAGTTTCTCAGATCTAACTCTATGAACTAATTCTACTTAGTTCTTACTTACTTAGGCTACATTAACAGAATCTTGCAAGCCTGAAAGTACAAACTTCCCACCACCACTTTTAACCGCTTGATCCATTAGGACAAGTCCTTCCTAAGTTTCTTTCTCTGACCTCTCTTATCTGACTGTTTCCTAGGCAGCATCTCTTCCCCTTGTTCCCCAAGGTCATCCACACATTCCATTACAGCTCCTGACCATTGCTCAAGCAAATTCCTAAAGTCCTGGATAACGAGAATAAAAACCCTCATATGGGTTTTATCAACCCTATAAGTGAAAGATAATTAGCAAAGGCTGTTGATTTGCCATCATCCATTACCTTTGCCCTTAACTGGCTTCACAAAATTTACTCTTCCAGAACAGGAAGAAAATGAAAATCTGCATTAAGGAACACATCCAAAAGAAATATTCTATGGGTAGAGGGAAAAAGTCTCAAAAGAAAAAGCAAATTATTTTGGTTGTTTAGTCCCAAAATGGCAATAACCTGATTTTGATTCATCAAGAAAGGTAAGCAAGGCGGAGACTTGAATGGAAAATTGTCAATAAATCCTTCTTTACTTCTAGGACAGACCTAGAAGTGAAATAAAAGAAACTATTTCCACATCACTGACAAAAAGCTACACATCTCCATGAAACCATCAGGAATAGAGTTCAATCTGAAGGAGACGGAATCCTTTTTTTTTGTCTTATGTTCCCTGAGGGAAGGATTCTGCTGAGGGACTTGGCTCTGAAAAATGTTATGTCCCCAGAACACCTGCGACAGCTGATCGGCAAGGCTCAAGAGTAAACAATATATTTGAACTTTCCTTTACCAACATCAGGAAGCACCATCTTCCCTGACTTTGTTGGTAGAATGAGTGATTCTATATTTCTTCTCATCCTCCTATTTTTAAAGGAAAAAAAAGTATTCTAACTTACTAAATGGAGTTACTGGAACATAAATTAGAGAAGATTCTAGTATGTGCTTTAAATTTTTTAGTTATTTTTACTGATTTTATTTTAAACACGTATATCACTGTTTTACTAAGGAAGAGACTAATAAAAATAAAAAGAGACTAGCTATATAACACAAGATGGTACAATTTTTCTTATCTTTACTTTTTCATTCTTTCATTGGTTATATTTTTTCCTTGTATTTGGAATTGTTTTTGTCTGTAATCACCCAGAGTTTTGGAAGTTGAGTGGCATACATTTAAATAATTATAGGAATGTTAAGAAGACAAAACAAGCACAAGGGTGAAATTTAATAAAAACACAACAAATAACTAATATACCATTTAAAAAACTAGCTAAAGTCCAAATTATACTGAGAAGTTTAATATTTGTATACCAATAGTTCAAACCACCTCAGTTTCTGAACCTTGGAGAAAATAAACTTATTCTTTTTTTAAAGTATGACAATGCAGCTGATTACATAACATTATCCATCCATCCATCCACTCATTCATTCACATCCCTATTATTTTTATAAATAATTCAACAAATTTAGTGGAACTTGGGTATGACTAAAATATGCAGCTAAATGCTAAAATCAATAGGAGTAAGGACAAAGCAATGTACTTTTCCTTTGAAACTTCTGGCTGAAATTCAGAAAGCATAAACTAAGTGCAGTTTCAGTCACACATGGAGATAACAAGAACTCTTATATGGGGTGGTATAAATTGAAATCCACAGCCTCTTTATAGACTGCAACCCCAAACACATTAATTGGAATTGTACAAAATGGAGTTGCTAATAACCACTTTTTGCTTGCAGAGTAGCACCATACATAAGGGACCTAAGATTTCAGTTACCACCCCAGGAATCCATTTATCCCCTTGGGCGTAGTTCCTGGCCCAAATCAAGTCCCCCACTTCAAATGTTCTGTTAGGAATGTCTAATTCAATGTTTGGTTGGAGTCGGTCGGGGTGTAGTCTGTCCAACTTGGTCAAGATTTTTCTTCCCCACCTCATTTCAGCTGGACTTTTCCCTGTAGCCGAACAAGGGGTTGTGTGTTGAGCCAACAAGAACTCAGCTAGTCTCTGATGCCAGTCACCTCGAATGATTCTTTTAAGCGCGTCCTTCGTGGTCCTCACGTTCCTTTCAGCCAATCCGTTGGTGGAGGGGTGGAAGGGTGCAGAAGTCTTATGCTTAATCGAGTTGGCCTTGAGGAAATCCTGAAATTCAATAGATGTGAATTGTGGCCCGTTATCAGACACTATTAAATCCGGCAACCCATGAGTGGCAAAGAGGCCCCTTAATGCCTGTATTGTTCTGCCTGCCGTTGCTGAACTGACCGGTACTACTTCTAGCCATCTAGAGTAGCTGTCGACCACTACAAGGAACGTTAACCCCTGGAAAGGTCCAGCGAAGTCAATATGAATCCTGGACCAAGGATTCCTAGCTAGCTCCCATTTATGTGTGCGGATGTGTTGTTGTTCAGGCCTGGAACGTTGGCACAGATGGCAATTGGCAACGCATTCCTCAATGTCTTGGTCCAATCCTGGCCACCACAAGTGACTCCTAGCTAAGGCCTTCATCCTTACTATTCCAGGGTGTCCCTCATGCAATTCAAATAGAATAGCTGATTTGTGGATTCCTGGGATTACTACACGAGTTCCCCAAAGTAAGCAACCCATATGAACTGATAGTTCATCCTTCCTTCGGAAAAATGGACTGTATTTTACGTCTGGGTTGGCGTTGGGCCAACCGCTCATGACCCAGGCCATTACTCTCCTTAAGATGGGGTCCTTATTGGTTGCCTCAGCTATGTCTTTAGCAGTTAGGGGCAGATCAGGAATATCTTGTAGGGACATTACTTGTCCCACTGGGGCAGGGTCCTCCTCTGTTGTGCTAAGGGGCAATCTGCTAAGAGCGTCTGCATGACCCATGTCTTTACCTGGTCGGTATTGGAGGGAAAATGAATATGCTGAGAGGAAAATGGACCATCTCAGCATCCTGGGAGACATAATTTGGGGAGTCTGTTTATCTGTGGTAAACAGTCCCAGCAGGGGTTTGTGGTCTGTCAGAATTGTAAAGTTCCTGCCATACAGGTAGTCGTGGAACTTTTTAACTCCTGCCACTATGGCTAAAGCTTCCCGGTCAATTTGAGCATAGTTCCGCTCTGCCTTGGTTAGTGTGCGGGAGTAGTAAGCAATGGGTCTTTGCATTCCCTGGGTGTCTAAATGGCTGATTACTGCCCCAACGCCATAAGGCGAAGCATCGCACGCCAGGTAGATTGGTCTATTTTCTATAAAGTGGGTTACAGTTGAGCTACTGGAAAGGATATCTTTTAAGGTCTGGAAACTCACTTTGTGCTTGTCTTGCCAATGCCAAGGGGTCTTCTTATCTAAAAGCCTGTGCAGTGGTTCTGCAATGGCAGCCTTATGTGGCACAAAAGTGTGATAAAAATTTACCAAGCCTAGGAAGGCCTGTAGCTCAGCCTTGTTCCTTGGTTCAGGAGCCCCTTTTATTGCTTTAATTTTTTCAGGGGTAGGGTGGACTCCGCTTTTGTCAATCCTGAACCCCAAAAAATCAGTGGATTTAACCCCTATGCTACATTTTTCCTTTTTTAATTTTAATCCAGCCTTTCTAAATCTACCCAGTACCTGTTCCAGCCGCTCTACTAACATTCCTTCATCTTTTCCAGCTATTAGGACATCATCAAAGTAAGGGCATACTCCAGGTATGCCCTTTAAGGTCCTCTCCATCACTTCTTGGAAGATGCCTGGAGCAGCTGCAATCCCAAATTGCAGTCTGTGGACTCGGAACGCCCCCTTGTGGGTTTGAAAATTTCGCCCGGGATCTAGGGGTCTCCTTGCCACTAGCATTGGGGGTTACCTTACCCTCTGGCCACACATCGACTTCATTCAGACGGGAGTCCCGGACGCGGTTTCTGCAGATGGCCTGGATGTGGCCGGTCTTGCCACAAGCCCTGCACTTGGCGGTGCGGAATCGGCAGGAAGCGCGGGGATGGTTGCCGCCGCAGCTGCCGCATCGGTTCTGGGTGTCGTTGTCGCGCGGTCTGGTTGCGGTGTCCCGCCACGGTCGTTGTGCCCCGGTCGGTGGTCTCTGCGGTGTTGCGGGTTGTTGCCGGCGGCCGGGTTCGGGCCCTTCGCTTCTAAGTTGTCTGGGTGCCATCTTCCCAAATCGCCTGGAAACTTCGGCGATCTCTTCCTCCCACTGCTGATCCACCTCCCCGCAGTCCACATAGCCCTCTTGGTTAATTTCAGGTGCTGTCGCCATGCTACTGCGGGGGGGGGTCGCGATACCCGGTAGACTCATACGTTAGGAGTTCGTCGAGCACTTCCTGTAAATCGCCAGTAGGTTTGGCGATTATTCTGTTTTGTAATTGTTCATCGCGTAAGCCTAGCACAACTCTGTCCCGAATCCTAATTTCTAAATTATCGTATTTGCAACGAACTGCGGCTTCCCTAACGGCAGCGACGAATTTCTGTATGGACTCCCCCGGTCTCTGATTTCTCTTCTCGAAGATGCGCCGCCAAAAAAGTTCGGACCTTCGGGGAGTAAAGTGCACCTTTAGTTTTGCAAGGAGGTCGGCATAGGGCACGCTGGAGACTGGTTGTGGCTGGCACAGCCCGACAGCGACTCTGTAGACCGGTGTGCCGCAAATTGTCAAAAGTGCCGCCGCTTTTTTTCGGTCGTCGGTGATTCCGTTCACTAACAGGAATCCTTCGACCTGACCAATATATTCTTCCCAATCTTCGGGGAAGTTAGGGTCAAATTCCTTCAATGACCCGATTTGCGCCATTCGGAGAATTTTTTTTCCTATTCTGCCGCGGCCGCTCGGTTGACTGTGACTCGCTCAGACTTTGCCGCCTTCACGACAATTCTTCCTAATCTCTGGTCTTCTGTCAATCCCACCTTCGTCGCCAGTTGTTTGGTTCGAATTGACGAGGACTCAGAGTGGTTAACACTGAACGAGTTTATTGAATACACAAAGTCAACTGTCAAATGTCAAATGTTGCAACCCTTTTATAGAGAAAGCGTTTGAACTGTAACCAATACAAACTGTCTGTTTTCCCGCTCCTTGGTTGTGGCGTCCAATGATTGCACCTTATTTTCCCGCTTTAAACCTTGCAAAGCTGCACAGTGTTTGCAATATCTTTTATGGCTTATTGCTAACTATTTACATACACAACAGTTTACACTGTCATTTCCAACAGTCAGAGAGCAATAAAAGCCATTTACAAATAATTTTACTATGCAAAATTAACAGAAGAAAGTATAAGTATGTGCAACAATATTAATGAAAAGTATGAGTGAAGTACTATTAGCTTTAAACTTAATAACCACCCAAATGGAAAGGAGAGGCTAGAAATTAAGTATTAAACAGATTGCCCCCTTTCCCTGCTCCACTAATAGAAACTCCTAATTCTAATGTTGACAGTGCTTATCCACAATCAATACAATTTTCCAAAATAACTTTTGAGTTGTTGATAACATATACTTATCCTAATATTATCATGCACACTCCTCCTACTTCTTTGAGGTTTTGCTCTCTATTCCCAACTAGCTACACTGGCCAGAAGTACCATGTAGGTGGAGCAAAAAGAGAAAGTTGTGCCCCATATTCACAATTTGATGGAAGCTGACTTCTACTGGATTCTGGGCTGGTCATCTCCTTCCAAGGGGCCAATAAACTTCTCGAAGCTGAGCCCCTCCAAAATGTTTGTTTGTGGCTGAGTTTCTTCCAGTCATGTTTGACAAACACCCTGTGTAAGGCTTTTTTTTAAAAAAAAAGTTTTGGTTTATTTATTTATTTATTTATTTATTTATTTATTTATTTATTTATTTAATACTATTTCTATACCTGCCCAACTCAAAGCAGCAGAGAAACCTAATGCTCCTTCCTCCTCCCATTTTCCCCATATCAACCACCCTTCGAGGTGGATTGTGCTAAGAGCGAGTGACTGGCCCAGAATCATCCAACCCAGCTTGTTTACCACCTGCCCCAATATTTTTAGTCAAGCGTATCTGAGAAGAGGGAAAAATAAAATATATGTACATGCATTGTGTACATTTACAATGTACATACAGCGTACCCTCCAATTTCTTGCAAATCCACAAGGAATTGGTAGAAATGGAGCAGAAGACAGTTTTACCATGAAGACTATGAAATTCACACTTCTTCCACCAATTTGGGGCATCCTTTAAGAAATCAAAATGGAAGAGAGACAGATTTGACTAGTTATTCTAGGGGGAAATATGCTGACTCTGTAAACCACACAGAGAACACTATGAAGCGGTATATAAGTCTAAGTGCCACTGCTGTATAACTGCAGATATCAAAATATTAGGTTCCAAATCTAAGTCAAGCTATAAAACTAACTGCACTCTCCCAGATATCAAAGCCTGGATTTACTGATTTATGAATAAGCTTTAATTTCCTGGATCAGCATAACATGCCAAATCCAAAATCCCAGAATAGATGGATTCACACAACATTTTAAGCCAACATCAAATAAATCAGGTTCTGGTATGTTCTTCATTTTGTCAGTGATGTTAATTTCTTAGCACTGTGCCTCAATTTCAGAAATATATTATTCTATTATGCCTCCATTATGAAATGAAATAGGACACTGCCCATGAAAATCTGTTCAATAAGGTAATTTTAAAGTTTAATTTTTTAATTTTTAAACTGGGTTTTTGTTCCAGCAGAATAGCACATAGCAGCCCAGTTACTGCGGTATTTGATACAATTATATATCTTTTTTCATGGCTGAGACTCTGAAAGGATAAGGCATCCCACACTTTTCAAAAAACAGAATGGCACCTCTCTTCCCCTCCCCATTTTGAAATAATTGACAGGGCTTGTTCCTATGTTGCTATGGTTGTCATTAAGGGAAAACAGAAGAAAAAAAGTTTTGTAGGGAGAAGGCTCAACCTGCAACGAAAAATTTATTTGGTGAAAACCATGCAATCTGTCACTGGCATTAGCAACCCTTTGACACACTGGAGCTTTTGTAAAAGAAAGGTGTTTTTAAAATAATAGTAATAATAATAATAAAAGAATAAAAATCCGTGGGATGCAGCACCATCTCTTTCCGGCACTTTTGACAGGCCAGCAGCAAAGCCGGGGGCGTTGGGGAAATATCAGTGCCTGGCCTTCTTGTCAGCAGCTATTTTTGGAAGGCTGTGAGAGTGCATCATGCCGGCTGGTGTGGGATTTTCTAGTAAACTGGATATTATCCAGGCGTTTTTAAAACAAATGTGAATCACTCTTAATAGAGGCAGGTGACTCATCCAACACTTGGAATAACAGAGAGGGAAAGAGATTGAGCAATGTCTATAACTGCACCAAAATTACCTCCTCTACATCCATCAAAAGCAGAGGAAGACAATTAATCTTTGTGGAGCTCCATTTGTCGCAACGGCTGAGTCAAATTTCTGCAGAGCCCTTTTAGAACACAAAGGATTGCCGGTTTTGTCAAATGTGAAGGAAAATAATCAGACATGTAAATCTACTGCAGTTAATAGTATTTTAATATAAAGTGGGGAACAGAAGCATGAAGTACCCAAAATATATGATTGGCCAGAATAGGGAGAAAATGCTGAGGGAAAAAAAGAAGCAAAAGAAATTTACTTAAGTCCTCACTTCAATGATGGGTAGAACAGCAGTGCAGATTTCTACTTTATATGTTAATATTCTGCCATTTTTCCAAAAGGGTTAAGTTGTTCTATCTTTTTTCCCTTTTCCTTTCACTGTTTTATCCTTAGGACCACCTTATTGAATTGCCTGCATCAAAGATAAAGATTTGTTAGGAAACAAATTTTCATTCAAACAAGTTTTCATTCCTAAACAGGGATTAAACTTGGATCTTCACTATCAAAGGGAGACATGCTAAAGACTACAATATATTGTTCAAGTAAAACAGAAGGCTAAGGCTGCTTCTTTTTAACAGAAGAGAATAAACACATTACCGGTAAGTGGAAATGGGAATCTACTTTGATTTCTTTTTTTAAAAAAATCAAATCTTTCTGAATGTAATAATAAAACAGCAGGACCGAGCTGCTTTGATTTGGTTGGCCACACAGGTTAAGCTGACATGTGGTTTTTAATTTGATTTTGGTTAAGAATATTGTAGAAACCAAATTACGTTGGTTTATAGTCAGAGTTTAGACCTATTATGTGAATCTAACCAACTGTAGTTTATTCAATTACCCTGGGCAAAGTGGTGGTTTAATAGTGCATAGAATTTGTGCTGTCCTTCAGCTTCACAGTTCTTTCAAAATGAGCTCAGAGAGCAAAGCTTCTACTTGTTATTCTCTTTTACTGTTAAGTCTTCAAAATGAACACTTAAGTTTCTTTTCCCAGTTATTTATCATGCTTGGGCTCCACACTTTAACTCCCATAATCTCCCAGCCAGCAATAGCAGTCAAAGACCAAAATAAATATATTGCATCAAAAAGTTAGAAAAAAGCCTACTCATCCAGCTGGGCTTTCACCTGGCTTCACAAAGAATCAATAGATACTGAGGGCCACACAACATGGACTTTGTAGTATCATTATACATGATAAGCAGTGTGGGTTTCCTTGCATTTTAATTTATTTTTCTCTTTTAAATGTAATGTTAATAGTTTATCAAAACATTGTAGAATGGAATGTAGAAAGCTTTTTACTTTATTATTAAAGATGGACTGATTGATACATTACAACATTCCCAAATTGCAAAATAAACTATCTTTGGTCTCCAGACTAGGATAGGACAGTGTTTGCCTTAACTGGGTGTCTGTAATTTTCTACAGATTAGATAGAGAATTCTTCAGTGTTAATTGACATTTGGTTTGTCTCTTCGTGGACTCTAAGTAACCTTACGATGTTTTTTCTCATTAACATTCCAAATTCTCCATCCACAGGTATTGGGAAGTTTATTTAAAAGATCCTGCTAAGAATATTATGGGTTAGCATGTTCTCTAGATGGATTATGACTTAAATTGGTGGAGCAGTGGGCTAATGCCTCCTTAAGTAACACCAGCTGCCTGCAATTAGTGCAGGTTCGCATCCCACCAGGCTCAAGGTTGATTCAGCCTTCCATCCTTCCGAGGTAGGTAAAATGAGGACCCAGATTGTTGGGGGCAATAAGCTGACTTTGTAATAATGCCGCTTGGGGTGTGTGTGAAAGCCCTAATAAGCAGGCATATACATAGAATGAAGGCTACTGCTAAGCTTGTAAGCCGCCCTGAGTCTTCGGAGAAGGGCGGGATATAAATGGAATTAAATAAATAAATAAATAAATTATGCCATCCAATGAGAGAGAACATTCCAAACCCATTCCAATGTTTGAACTGTATATAAGTTATCTCTTCCCTTCCTAAGGGTCTTCCATCCTGAACCTGTGGGAGACCTACCCTTTACTTCTTCATAAATAAAAGATATTTATCTACCTTTTCGGCTGGGATGCTATTTTGGCCATGGACACACCACCATAGAATAAACCAGCCATCAGTTATGGCTAACACTGTCAACAAGTGCATGTATATTTTTATTTGCTGGCTTTTTCAGTCCACATAGGTCAAGGAGGATTTACTCACTGAAATAACATGGGGTGGAAAAATCAGCAGAAAAGCTCAAAAGGTGCTTTTTCAAGAAGTTATTCATTTTTCTTGTGAGAAAGTCCAGTTGCCTCTTGAAAAAGCACCTTTGGGACAACCATGACCTAGATGACTGAGAATCCAGTCATATAAAGAAGATATATATATATTCTTTGTGAAGCTGGTGCAGTGAAGACAAATGAATAGTTAGAGGGAAAGAGGAGCCAAGAAGACAAATCCTTTCAGTTAGTATTGACCCATGGTTTCACCTTATAAACAAGATCAGGATAATGGCTTCTATTACTATAAAAGAAATGAGTCAACCATTTTCTATCAAATATCCTGAATAAAGGAAAATCAATCTGCAAATATTTCTCTCCAAGCAATGCTTTGGAATGATTTTATGGTCATATTCATAGTGCTTTCTACAATAGGAGAAACAACTGCATACAGCAAATCATATACAATTGTGGCAAGAAAAGAGGTCCCCCGACAGTATGCACCATAATGCAAATTATTACAGAACATGGCATTTTCTCAGGGTGCTTCCTTACACACGCACAAATATATAATTAGTTTGACAAGCTCCAGTCTTTAAGAAAGGAAGATGCTGAACTTTAATCAAACAGCTGCATGACAGAGTATCAATCACAGAATTTACCTTCCAAGTCTAAGTTAGCTGTGTTTTTCCTCCTCTTATTAAATTTTCTACTCATTATGGATACGGCAGTTATGAGAAAGATTCCCCAAGCCGGGGGTGGGGGGGGCAGGAAGGGGGGGCTGAATAAGATTGCTGTTATGTGATCAGGAAGAAATCAGAAATGATCTAATAGCACACCATTTCAGACTAACAACTGTTATTAAAAGACATAAGCTTTCATGAGCTACAGCTACAGTTACATTTCAGAGTAACTCATGAAAGCTTATGCCAGTTATTAACATCTATCAACCCCCAAAAGTGGTACCAGACGCCTCCTGAATTGTGCATAAGAATCACAATTCTTGTGCACAAGAATCAGTGTGAGCGTTGAAACAAACATGAGCAGGAAGCAAAATAAGAATGTGCAACGTTTCTTGAATATTGAATGTGTTTGTGGATACAACTGTAAAGAATGTTTGCGGTAAGTCAGATGTATGTTGGTTGGGAACACTAACATAGGTGTATTTGTTTATACAAATACTGCCATGCTATTGGAAGAAAACCACATTAATTTGCAGCAAATAACAGATGGTTGTGGTATGATGCAACAAAGAGTATGAAACAGAAATTTAATGTATCCAAGACCAAAAGAGTTGTGAAAGGGAAAATGAAATGCAAGCGTTTATAAATGGCAAGGAAATCAAAATGCAAATGCAAATACTAGCAGAAAGGTAGTGGCTGTAGATGGTCTCTTGTCTGAGGATTGCTTGCATGTAAGAGTAGCGTTCTGCCCACTGTCTTTTTTAAAATGGAATAAGAGTCGGAAATGTGGAAAACATGAGGTTTTTTTTTTATCACGTCCGGTGGACTTGCAAAAGAGTTGAGAAAACGTGGGGTTCAAATACATACAGTGATACAAAGAATTTTGAAGATTAACATCCAATTGAAACTAGAATTCTTCTTTTGGGGTCTAATGGATAGACAATTACAGTAGAAAAGAGCTATGGAAGACTGTTTTTATATACGATGACTGCTGCGAGGCTATTATATGCACAAAGATGGAAAGACTGTAAAATACCCACAATGGAAAAATGGTAGGTGAAGATGACAGAATTAACAAAGATGGCAATATTGACTTGTTTAATTAGACAAAGGGAAATAACTATACAGGTAGTCCCTGACTTATGAGTACAATTGAGCCCAAAATTTCTGTTGCTAAGTGAGACATTTGTTAAATGAATTTTGCCCCATTTTCTTGCCACAGTTGTTAAATGAATCACTGCAGTTGTTAAATTAATCTAGCTCCCCCACTGACTTTGCTTGTGAGAAGGTCGCAAAAGGTTATCATATGACTCCGGGACACTGCAACCATCATAAATATGAGTCACTTGCCAAGCATCTGAATTTTGATCATGTGACCATAAGGATGCTCAATGGTTGTAAGTGTGAAAAACCATCATGAGTCACTTTTTTCAGAGCTGTTGTAACTTTGAAAGGTCACTAAATGAACTGTTGTAAGTCGAGGACTACCTCTATTAGTGACTGTAAACCTTTATGGACTTTTTGCTGAAAAGAAGAAAAAAATGAACTTGTGATTTATGTGTTTGATGATTAGAAAGAATAGACTATGAAAAGGAGGAAATTATGCTGTAACCTTAGAGAGAGGGTATAATACAAATGTACTTGTAACTGCTTTAAGATGATTGGAAACCATTTCTTTTTTATAACATTTTCCTTTCCTAATTTTTTATTTATTTCTTTGCACTTTTTTCACTTGCTTATTATACTACTTTACTTTCCTTATCTTTTTCTTTAAGAATTTGTAGTTTTTATTCTGTTAAAAAAATTCTTATATATATACACACACATACATAAAAATGGGAAAAGGGCACTTAAGGAATATAAAAATTTTAATAAACAAATGAACAAATAGAAGGATGTGTTATAAAGCAAATAGCGATAGACTCAAATAGGTGTCACACATTAAGCACATAATTAAATGAAGAAATTCAGTGAAGAATAGTAGCAAATGTGGTCTACAATGAGTAAAATATCAACCACTTTTTTCAACAAGAAATGAACATATCTCAATCAGTGCTAAACAAAGATTTGGATTCTAGGCCTGCTTTGCAGTTTTTCTTTTTTATATACATTATTAATGGATTTTCTAGAATCTGCAATAAAATTATTTTATCAAGAGTTTTGTTTTTGTTCCTCTGGCTGCACCCTCCCTAGATTAAAAATTGGTCTGGGTAAAGCCTCACAGAGAGAATGAATTGAGGGCTGAACTTCAAAACAAATATAAAAGGAAAGGGTGAAAACAAAGAAATAATGATTCGACAGATTTGATGAAATCCTGAAAGAGAGCGAGTTGAAATTTAAAGAACAGAATGCATTGTACGAAGCTGCACAGGGACATAACAGAAGCAAAAATAGCTTGTTAGGAAAGATGTGGAGAGATGTAGAGCTGGTATAAACTAGCCATAGTTATATTTCCTTATCTATTTGTTCCATTTGTATGGCCGCATATTTCAACAAGTGACTTTTTCTTATCTTGTGTCTCTAATCTCTTTGGCTTACTACAGTATTTTTAAACTCTCTACAGCTGTGTTTTTCAACCTCAGTGGTTTGAAGATGTGTGGACAGAATTCTGGGAGTTGCAGTCCACACATCTTCAAGCTGCCAAGGTTGAGAAACACTGCTGTATTAAATATTGCTTACTCTGAAAAGGCATAGTGTGATGGCTATGCATGTATGCATGTTATGTGGTAAAGCTGATTTCAGTCACCTTCTGAATAGCGAGGTTTACTTGCAAATAAAACTTCCAACTGTGGAAGATGCATCATTTTATCTTCTATCAATGCCTCTCGTGTCTATAGAAATTCAGAACTGACATTTTGCTTTGTAGCCTGCTGATTTCCAAATACATACATTACTTAGCAGCGTGTATGTTTCTTACATTACACTTCAAAAGTACTGCTCCTGGGAAACTACGTAAATTGAATCAAATGAAACATGCTTGCTCCATACTTGTTTTTATGGAACAAAAATATGAAGATGAAGAAATCCTAACCACTCAGTGATTTAGTCTTCCACAAATTAGAATGGCTTGGGCCTACAACATGCACTGAACATTCACTTCATTTCTGCTGGTCCCCTTTGAACTCTCATCTGCCTTTTCTTGACAGATGTTTCTTTGGCCACACTGTCAGTATTAATGAGATTTCTAGAATGTAATTTCCTTTCTCTGACTCAGACTCAGCATTTAATAAGTTCCTTATTACTCTAAATGTCAATTATTAGAGATAGCAAATTAACCCCAGACAGGATTGCCATGTCATGCTACATTTTAAAACTATTTTCCTCAATTAATGCATAGAATCTTCTAAATGAGGATTAAATAATTGCTTCTCAATTCGACAAACTTCCATGGAGCTAGGCAGCACTAACCAGTAATGTTAAGACAGTAATGCACACAAAGCTAAAATTGGCGTATTGATTTCTGGGTTAAAAAGGAAAAAAGTGATGCTAATGTACACTATGGGGCACAAATATGGTTTATTTCAATAAAAAAATGCCTATTTATTACATTGTTTACTGCTTTTCCTGGATTTGCTCAATATCCAAATATTCCTCACAGTCAACAGGCTATTATAACATAAAAAGACATCTTTGTTAGCTGAGGTTCCTGTATACTGTACTCCATGTACACTTTATTGAGGTGCCAGGTGCTTAATATTTCAAGGTACTGTAGGTGCTTCTTTGTGGTGAGACTAATAACTTCTAATGTCTTCCCAAAGGAAACTTAGAAGTCTGACACTGACACATTATCAAGCTTTTTCTTTTCTAGCAGTGTTTTAAATTTTATTTGGAGGAAAAAACATTTATGGATGATTAAGTGGCGTAGCGTGGGTTGTCAGTACCCGGGGCAAGGCAAGTAATTTGCGCCCCCTAACCCGGCGGCTCAGATCGGATTCGCACAGCCAGCACTGCAGTGAGAGAGAGTGAGTGAGCCAGGCAGGGGCAGAGAGCTGTGAGTGCGAGCGTGCCCCCCCCAGATGTTGCGCCTGGTGCGGCCGGCCCCCCCTGCACCCCCCACGCTACGCCACTGAGATGATTAAATAGTTCTTATAGCAGGGGTGTCAAACTCAATTTCATTGAGGGCCGCATCAGCATTGCGGTTGCCCTCAAGGAGCCAGGTGGGTGTGGCCTGGGTGGGCGTGGCCTACTGGGTGGGCGTGGCTAGAGTGCCTATGGCCTACTGGGTGGGCGTGGCCAGCTCTACATCGTTCGCAGCAAGGGTGCCTATGGGGGCCTGGGCAGGAGTGGGACAGATCTGAGGGTCTCTGGCAGAAGGAGGGTCTCTGGGCCAGGGCCAAGGCGGTGGGGGCCGTTCCCTCACTGTTTCCAGGATGGCTTCGTGGGCCACACGAAACCACTTTGTGGGCCGGATCTTGCCCCCGGGCCTTGTGTTTGACATGTCTGTTGTGACTCAGGGCCAGCCTGTGGGTCCGACAGCCGGCTCCGATGTATCGGATGACTCAGATGAGGGGGAGGAGGAGGGTGTGGAAGACGAACCGGCTGATGATGGTTTGGAGGCTTTGCAGAGCCCTCAGCCGGGGACCTCTTCTCAGCTGCGTGAGCCCGATAGTGCGGAGGATGATGACCCACAGCTGGTCCTGTTCAAGGACGCCCGACGCAGGAGGCAGTCGAGCAGGAACAAACAAAGAAAGGCTGTGGGACTCCTCAGGAGGAGGCACAGGGAGACCACGCCCTGAGCTCTAAATAAAAGGAGTGTTTGGGGAGGGGCTGGTTGCTGAAAGCAACCCTTCCGCTTGAGGATTCAAGTTCCTGTGTTTTTGTTTCTTGTTCTGTTAATTGACTATTAAATCTTGGCAAACGCTTTTCAGCCTTGGATGCTCTCCAGTCTCTTCTGTTTGAATAGGGGTTTGCCTTACTACAAGGCCGGAAGAGGGCTGGTTCAGAACAATGTCTGTCTTATAGACTTTTTGCATGAAACAGAAAAAAACCACATGATTTGTGGATTTAATGATTAGAAAAAAACTTGGATAATAAAAAAGTGAGCTTTACATTTTGTAATCATAGAACGAGACCATTTTGTAATTGTACTTATATTTGCTACAAAGGAAATCTGCTCCTCTGCTCTCCCTCTCCCCTTCCACCTCCACATCCCCTTTCCTTTTGAAACTAGCTATTCTTGTCTGTTTCTGGCAGAGTCACATGATTTTCCACTTAGCAACTGTTTTGCTTAGTGATAGAGTTGCCGATCCCAATTAGGGTCATTAAGAGAGACCTACAGTAATAGTTCATATCGTATCATCAGATATCATATCACATCATATCCTATCCATACGAAAATCACAAAACAGAAATAGTTTTAATATCTGAGTAAATTCAAGGTTCTTGTACTGCAATGTATTGCATTTGGAGTAGCATTTGAAGACTTCTAAGCTGAGAAAATAACTGCTCGACTGAAAATGACTCCAGTGATAGTAACTTCTTATTCTTAAGCAGTTGCACTGTTTTACTGGCCTACTAAACATAATTCCGAGCACTGGTATTTCAGTTTAAATTGATTAATTGATTATGTGCCATCAAATCATTGTTGACTTCTAGAGCTTTCTCTAGAGAGTTAGGTCTTCACACAATGTGTCTAAAATAGGAAAATTTGAGCCTTGCCCTTTGTGCCTCAAGTGAGTTGATTCGGTGTGATGACCCCATTTGTTTGCTTTATTGGTTGTCCATGGTATTCTCAGGAGTCTTCACCAACATCAAAGTTAAAAAATATCAATACTTTTATTTATTTATTTATTTATTTCTGAACCACCTATATCCTTCAAAGAGAGACACTGGGCATTGTACAATAAAATGTTAAAATATAATACAGTATATAAAAAAGTTAGAAATTTAGGAGGAAGCAAGAGTGGATAAATACTGTTAAAATTAGTTAAAAGACAGTGGGAGGGCTTTCTGAGAACTAACCAGCCCCATGGTTATATGTGCTCCTCTGGGATCCCCTTTCCTTCAAAAACCTTGACATCTGTTCTCCTAGGTATAAGTTCTGCACACTCACCCCTGCCTTCTTCAACATCACAGGCCTTTGGGTTGGGGTCAGTACACTGTTTTTGAATGTCTTCTGCAGGAAGCTTCAGTTAGTATTGAGCTCCATGGATTTTTCTGTGTTTAGTTCCTATCAGACGATGCCAACAGGAGTGGGATAAACTGTGGGGATACTTCACAAAGTTTTTATTGTATTATGACAGTTCTCACCTATCCTTAAATAGAATATGTACAATACAAGCAACCATGGAATGAAACCTCTCTTCCTCTTGTATTTTTGAAGGGCACACATTATACATTTCAAAAGACAGAGGGGTACATGATTTTTAAAATGGATATATAAGCTGTATAGCTTCACCTTATAAAGTATGCTTATTTATTGCCTGTAAACTGAATTCCATACTGTTCAGTTGAATCAGGAGGCTGTTATGCACAGAATAAAATGATAAATGTAAGCATTAACTGCTTGACTGAATAAGGTCTTCAAATATCCCCTAAAGACGCTTATGTACCGGTTTCCCTCCTCCACTTGCACCAAAACTTGCATTAAAATAATAGAATTAAATTTATTGGAAAGTTATTCAATTATTTAATCATTGGGGCAGCACCTGAATGTAGCTTCTTTACTGTGCCTCAGAATTTCAATCAGTAACAAATCCATTTGCCATAGTCAAGATCTGGATTAATGCCACATTGTAACATCTGTTATAAAAAAAATTGATAGATGCAGAACACAGAAGATTTTGTATCTCCAGAAAGGCAACCCAACTATACACAGAATCACAGAACAACCTGTCTTGGCACTTGCTTCAGTAAAGCAGATGGCTACTCAAATGCAAGTGCCTCTGCAAATGCCAGGACTAA
This sequence comes from Vipera ursinii, assembly GCF_947247035.1. Classification (NCBI taxonomy): domain Eukaryota; kingdom Metazoa; phylum Chordata; class Lepidosauria; order Squamata; family Viperidae; genus Vipera; species Vipera ursinii. The sequence goes on along the minus strand of NC_139513.1, from coordinate 174,498,366 downwards.
GATCAACATCTCCAACCTGGAAGCCTGAGAACCACTAGAGGCAAAAACCCTTCCCAATCCACTCAGCTGATTCACATTAGTTATTTAAAAGAATCTTTTCATACACATATAGATACCCATCATGCTATTTCCCTATGAGATATGCACCGTTATGAAAAGTGTGGAAAAGGAATAAAAAATAGGAAGTAGAAAAAAGTATCTGTAGTTCGAAGCTGAACTGTGGAGTCCTTGGCTGTATGCTTGCAGATGTTTCATTATCCCACTAGGAAGCATCAACAATGCAGCACTGATAATGTTACTTAGTTGGGTAATGAAACATCTGCAAACAGAAAATCAAGCTCAGCAAACATCAAGAACTCCTCAAAAAGGAAACAAGGCATGATTTTTTTAAAAAAGGAAGAACTAAATTTATATACAATGATTTCACTATACCTCTCCATATTTTCTTATTCTTGCTATCAAGTGTTGCTTTCACCACATCTATAAACTACTTCAAACATTTCCTTCTATTTTTAAAGCTTCCTACCATTCTCTTTTTCACCAACTCCATCCATACACTACTTTTTCAGTTCTCTCCTTCTTTATTACTCATCCCTTTTTCTTTCAAATATTTGTTTTGCAATCTGATCCTTCTTTGATTCTCTCTATATGAATAATCCTACTTTCAATGTACTTTTTGTACTGGTTACCCTTGTGTGCCACCCACATTAATTTTGCATTATTCATTCTTGGCTGTATCTCTCTTTGCTTTACAACATACAAAACTTAAGGACCCTATTATTGCTGCATTCAACTTACTTTTATGTGTCTCCTGACATACTGAAATCCTACTTCCACACAACATTATAAGCAGAAGAATGCACTTATGAATAGCCACTTTTACTTCCTTCAACAAACATGCATTCATGAAACAGATCAGGAACTATGCATTACCTTTTTACCACCATTATTCAATTACTCAATCCACTTTCCCATCTTCATTAAATATTCTACCAAAGAAAAAGATACATCTTCTTGCTTTACTTTTTCCTTATGTATAATACATTGTTTACTTCCTTTTAAACACAACTACCTTGGATATTGATATACGGTATTTAAGTTTCCAATCCATACTCTTCATTGCATCGTATAACCCAACATTTTCTGTAAATCATTTGTATTCTCTAACAACACAGCATCATCTGCATGCAAAATTACATATCCATTTCGTCCCAAGCCAGCACACTTCTAATATCACAACAAGCACATTTATACAGCACATGAAAACAATGAAAGAAACATCTCACATCTCTATCTGTATCTTCTGTTCAAATTCACTAGGCATTCCTTTATTCCCACATACTTTGATATACTATGCTTATGGCAGCACCCAATTTTCAATTCCATGTTTCCATTAAATAATACCAAAATCTAATATATTAATTCTATCATATACAGCACTTTCTGCAAATCATCAAACATAAAATAAACTTCACTGACTCCCAATGACCTGCTAAAGGCCAAACATGTTTTCTGTGATTCTGTGCTTGGCATAAAACTACACTGCATTTCTCAAATGTTGTTCATTATCCCTTGGTACCTTTTTGATCAAAATTCAGCCAAATATCTTCCCTCAAACTAACCACTGTAGTTTTGGCATTTACTCTTCCTACTTTTCCTTTGTACATGGGATAAATAACAGTATTCTTAAAATTGTTAGATAACTGGAGTTTTCACACACATTAAATGTTTTACAGCTTGCCAGATGAATAGTAATCCATATTTTAGTATTTCCTCAATTGCAATGTCTGCATCTATTCATGACTTCCTTCTAATCAAATTTTCTTGGACACCAGAATTTATAGTAGCCATTTCTATATTTTGGCATATCACTCTCATTCCCTTGCAGAATTCTTACTCTTCTATCTTTTTCTTGATATGCATATTATATAAGATTAACACCGTTCATTTTAACTCTGTTTCATTTGTTCATTTTGCATTCATTCTATTGAATGGCCAGTCTTCTAATGCTTTTTCATGCAGGACTCATTCTTTTTTCTCCCTGCAGATATTCTACTTTAGCTGCAGCTTCTTTCACTAAAGAACATTTTATAGGGTCTCCTGTAAACATTCTCATTTATTCTTGAAGCTCCAAATGGCCCAATCACTTTTTGTGGACTCTCATCTTGTTCCCATCCATCAAATCATGATGCAAAGCAGAATAATTTCTTTCCATGGATTGCCTTGCAGTCTTTTTCCTGATTCTTCCATTATCACCATTCACAAGACATAACACAAAAAAAAAACAACCATCAGTAACTAGTTCCCTATTTTCATATGTACCCATATGACATGAATTCATAATTTCTGATATACATTTTATTCATAATCAAACCTGCATCTCACACAAACACACACACATTTTCAGAAATATATTGAAGGTGTTTCATTTCTTCAGTGCTTGATTTAAACTTGCATTTACTTTTATTATGTGTTAAGCTACAATATTTTGTATGATGTAGTTGTCACAAGATAGGCCCATAGAAGCTGACCTTTGCCACCCATCCTACTTTTAGTCAACTGAGGGTATTTGTATAACATTTTAATTGGAAACTACATTGCAGCCATTCCACAAGCAGCATGCCCTGCTAACAGTAAGGGCATTAACAATTAGTTTTAACACATTTGTACCAATATGCCATAAATGGTGCCAAAAGTCAGATTAAGCCAAGTAAGCTTAAACTATTCTATTCTATTCTATTCTATTCTATTCTATTCTATTCTATTCTATTCTATTCTATTCTATTCTATTCTATTCTATTCTATTCTATTCTATTCTATTCTATTCCATTCCATTCCATTCCATTCCATTCCATTCCATTCCATCCCATCCCATCCCATCCCATCCCTATTCTGTAGGAAGTGCAAGCAGCGCACTGGCATATACTGAGAATAAAAATTCACATTCATATTTAAATGCCACATCTATTTTTCCTCTGAGATTGCAACTATCTATTTGCAATTCTGAGCCTTGTACGGGATGTTTAAGGAATACTCCATATCAGTCAAAATCAAACTAGTCAATATGTTTGAAATTATGTTATTTTATTATTATAACTAACTGCATCCACCAATCTTTATATATGATGCCATATTAAGCCTCTTCCTTTTTCCAGTTTACATGGATTCAGATATTTGCAACAACATTACGCAAAATTGATTAATAATCATTAGCATATACATCTTTCTCAAGTCTGAGAGTTCAAAAAAGAATATATTTGAACTTTATTTTTATTCTCATTCAGAGCTTGCAGGGTTTTTCTCAGATTCTTTTTTCTTTAAAAAAAAAAGATAAGATATCAGGTTAGCCCTATGAGAAGTTATTTTTCCAGTCAGAATTGCTAAAAAGTGAGTTTCATTTGCAATTCCTGGCCCTGTTGTAAGATGATAAGAAAAAAAATCAAGCAGAGTTTAATCACTAACATTGGAGAGGACCTTTTTAGGCGGAAGATTAGTAGAAAAACATTCCCCCAAGCAACTGCTTCATAGAACAGTTATTTAAAGAAGAAAAAACAGTTATTTAAAGAAGAAAAAATAGACAACAACCAACTTCTTATGACGGCTCCATAAAAAATGCTACTATATTTATGAATAAATTAATTAGATGCATCTTATCAAGAACAATGGCAAATATAAATAGATCCTACCTTCTCCTTTACACCATTACTAAATTGCTGTACTTGAATAGAGTAATTGTTAAAATAAAATGTATCTAAACAAAGTAAAAAGTATAAAGTACAATTTCCTCAATAATACAAACTCAGGAAAATTAACTCCTCACATTCATAGACTTCTTTTCTAACCATTAGCCAGCACAATCTGGGAAAAACAAGCAGGCAAAACTTTATAAAATGCTAGAAGCCAACTTATTTCCGAATGAGTAACATCAGGAGCAATGCCAAGGTATTTCATGCTGATAAGAAGTTTTTTTTTTTAAAAGAAAAAAGAAAAACCCGTTCTCTTATTTGGAGCTACATTTTTTCCTATGTTTGTCAAAGAAAGACAATGTCATTTGTATGAGACAAATGATCAGCTATTTATTGTGAGCCATAGAAGCTTGTGGCAATGAAGAGCAGCTGCCTCTGTGTTTTCTACTGCCAGTATGCCAGAGAATCACCTTTTGCAACTCGGTATTCTCCAGATGTGGTTTCTTCCCATAATTCCCTGCCAGCATGCATGCTTCTTCTGTCCAGAGCATTTTTACCACTCATGAGATATGCTCCTAGCAAAAGACGTTCCATGCCACTTCTGGCTTTTTTACTGCCTGACTGCAGCTCTTCAAGGCTTTAGCAGAGGTCTTCCACCTATTCCAGGGGTCTTCAAACTTGGCCCTTTTATGACTTGTGGACTTCAACTCCCAGAATTCCTCAGCCAGGCATGCTGGCTGAGGAATTCTGGGAGTTGAAGTCCACATGTTATAAAAGGACCAAGTTTGAAGACCCCTGACCTATTTGTTGTTCCCACTCCTCTTTTCAAATGAGAAAAACCAGGGATTGAACCAGTGACCATCTCTGTGTGAAACATCTGCTTAAATCCAAGTTGGGTACCTTCCCCTTTAGAAGCAACTTTATGGAGCAGAATTTTTTCTATCCCTCCAAGATTGTAGAGATAGAAAATAAATTAGAATTCCTCCTAGATAAAATACATTTGTGCCTTTGGCATAGAATTTCACACTATTCAACATAAGAATAGGTGAAACCAACTGCAGTTTCCAGAACTTCAAGAATCAATAGGTCTGGTTGACGTAGATACAGAGTGAAATCAGTACCAGCTCAAGGCACACATTTGAGCTGCATGATGTAGTCACTAAGTGTGCAAGAATTCCCTGTTCATCATTTTTCAGTTCTAATGCAAAAAGCACATTTTAGTAAACCATCTCTCAGTCAGTTTTAGCTGCCTCCTTGGCCTTACTTCCATTTACAGTTTGGAAATAATATTGACTTTCAACTTTTTGTTGAAAAATTATGGATGTGACTTATATGAAACACTTGATATAAAATATATACATATTACCTACTTGTACTTTACTTCCAGAATGCTTTCCAGAAGATGCTGTACTCTCCTGGAACTGAGCATACTGCTCAAGTTGTTTTTCAAGAAAATAAAACTACCAAAATTGAACCAATGTTCTATGTGTGATACACAATGCCAGAATTGTGAGCAGAGAGTGGGTTAGGACACTGAGCTTGTCGATCAGAAGGTCGGCAGTTTGGTGGATCAAATCCCGAGTGCCGCGTAGCAGAGTGAGCGCCTGTTACTTGTCCCAGCTTCTGCCCACCTAGCAGTTCGAAAGCACGTAAAAATGCAAGTAGAAAAATAGGGACCACTCCGGTGGGAAGGTAACAGCGTTCCGTGCGCCTTTGGCGTCTAGTCATGCCGGCCACATGACCACGGAGACGTCCTCGGACAAGCGCTGGCTCTTCGGCTTTGAAACGGAGATGAGCACCGGCCCCTAGAGTCGGAAACGACTAGCACGCATGTGCGGGGGAACCTTTACCTTTACCTTTTACCTTATCAAGCTAGTGGATATGCTGAAACAGCTATCTTGAACAATTTAAATGAAGTGCCCACCTGTGATGTAGGGAATCCATCTACACAATGCTAGGAAAATACATTGTTTACCATTAATACTCAACACTGAGCCCTCTTCCAGTGTTTTGGAAACAAAGCTGTGTGGGAGCAGCTTAACAAAGCTGTGTGGGAGCAGAAGTTTGCTGGAAGACACGATAAGGCTAGGTACTATATGTCAATAGTGTGTTTCATTTCTTCTAGCACTTTACAAGACACAAAATTAATTACCTACTTACAAAATGCAAAGGTATATGCTTGAAAGCGAAATGTACATTCATTAGCGCTAAAGAATGGCAAAGTTGGAAAGCAAAAAAGGAGCTGAAGCAAAAGATAAGGATCTTATTGAGGAGGAGAACACGGACCTGGCTTGCATCACGGAGACCTGGTTGGGCCAAGAGGGGGGTGTCCCTCTCTCGGAATTATGCCCACCAGGTTTCCAGGTGCTTCACCAGCCGCGGGCCCAGGACAGGGGCGGGGGTGGTGGCGGTTATTATTAGGGACTGTCTTTGTCCGCGAGTGGCCACTGTCCCTCAGATAGGCGGGTGTGAGTCTCTTCGTTTGAAGTGGGGTCCTGGAGTTCAGTTGGGCCTATTGATTACATACCTGTCTCCCAGCTGTGTGTCATCGGTCCTGCCCAAGCTTCTCGATGTCTTGTCCGGGTTGGCGATTGAGTTCCCCAGGCTTATAGTTCTGGGGGATTTCAATCTGCCTTCTGTGGGTGAGGCGTCTGAGTTGGCCCGGGAGTTCATGGCTTCCATGACAGCCATGGACCTGACTCAAATAATTCAGGACCCGACCCATAATGGAGGGCACACACTCGTCCTGGTTTTTATCTCTGGACAGTGGATTAATGATCTGGGTAGGGGGGATTTAATCATCCAACCTGTCATGGTCCGATCATTTTCTTCTCCGACTAGACTTTCATTACGCCACCCCCCGCCGCTGGGAGGTGGAACCAACCAGGTGGTTCCGCCCCAGGTGCCTGATGGACCCTGAAAGGTTCCAGACGGAGCTTGGGACATTTCCTGCTTCCCTTGCCCACGACTCTGCCGAGGCCCTAGTAGAAGCCTGGGAGAGGGCGGCTGCTGGGGCCTTGGATTGAGTTGCGCCTTTGCGGCCTCTGACCCGGCGCAGACCCCGGGTGGCCCCCTGGTTTACCGAGGAGCTCCGGGAGATGAAGCGCTGGAAAAGATGCCTAGAGAGCTGTTGTAGGTCCAGCGGATCCGAATCTGATCGAACACAGCTAAGAACTTATCTTAAATCTTATCTAGTGGCGATGGAAGCGGCAAAGCGTGTTTAGTTTTCCGCTCTCATTGCGTCCGCAGATAACTGCCCAGACGCCCTGTTTAGAGTGACCCACTCCCTGTTTAATCAGGGACCAAGGGATGACCCCTTGCAGGGTAGGGCTGAGGAATTTGTACAGTATCTGCACGACAAAATCGCCCAGATCCGGACTGGCTTGGACTCCGACTGGGCGGAATCCGGCGAAGTGGAGAGGGCAGGTCTTGATCATACCATTTGGGGTGAGTTTGACCCTCTGACTCTGGATGATGTGGACAGGATCATGCGTAGACTGAGCACTACAACTTGTTTACTGGACCCATGTCCCTCCTGGCTGGTTTCGGCTGCCTGAGAGGTGACAGGGGGCTGGCTCCAGGCAGTTGTCAATGCTTCTTTGATGGAGGGTGTCTTCTCCTCTGCCTTAAAAGAGGCGGTGGTGAGGCCCCTCCTCAAGAAGCCTGCTCTGGACCCGGCCTTGTTGAATAACTACCGTCCTGTCTCCAACCTTCGCTTTGTAGCAAAGGTTGTTGAGAGTGTTGTGGTGCATCAGCTCCCTCAATTTCTGGATGAAGCAGACTATCTGGACCCGTACCAGTCCGGTTTCAGACCCAGCTACAGCACGGAAATGGCATTGGTTGCACTGGTGGATGATCTCTGGCGGGCCCGGGACAGGGGCTGTTCCTCTGTCCTGGTCCTACTTGACCTCTCAGTAGCTTTTGATACCATCAACCATGGTATCCTGCTGCGACGGCTCGAGGGGTTGGGAGTGGGAGGCACTGTTTTACGGTGGTTCTCCTCCTACCTCTCGGGCCGCTTGCAGTTTGTATTGGCAGTGTGACAGAGATCTACCCCGAGGCCCCTCACTTGTGGGGTGCCTCAGGGGTTAGTTCTCTCCCCCCTCCTGTTTAACATCTATATGAAGCTGCTGGGTGAGATCATCCATGGCTTTGGGGTGAGGTATCACCAATATGCGGATGATACCCAGTTGTTCATCTCCACCCTGAGCCAACCCAGTGATGCCCTTGACGTGATGTCCCGGTGCCTGGAGGCAGTCTGAGTCTGGATGGGAAGGAACAGGCTCAGGCTTAATCCCTCCAAGACCGAGTGGCTGTGGATACCAGCATCTCGTATTGTCCAACAAGTTCCATCTCTTTTGAGGGGGGGAGGTATTGCCCCCCTCAGAAAGGGCTCGCAACTTGGGTGTCCTCCTGTATTCATGGCTTAATTTGGAAGATCATCTAACGGCCGTGACCAGGGGGGCCTTCACACAGTTTCGCCTAGTGCGCCAGTCGTGCCCGTTTTTAGACCGAGATGCCCTATGCACGGTTACCCACACCCTCGTCACTTCTCGCCTGGATTACTGCAATGCTCTTTACATGGGGCTGCCCTTGAAGAGCACCCGGAGGCTTCAACTGGTGCAAAATGCGGCCATGTGGGTGCTTATGGGAGTATCTCGGTACTCCCATGTTACACCACTCCTGCGCGAGCTGCATTGGCTTCCGGTTACCCTCCGAGTGTGATTGGTGCTGGTAATAACCTTTAAAGCCCTACATGGCTTAGGCCCGGGGTACTTGCGAGACCACCTGCTGCCATTGTCAATCTCCCATCGTCCGGTTCGCTCCCACAGAGTCAGCCTCCTCAGGGTGCCGTCGGCCAGGCAATGCCAGCTGGCGACCCCCAGGGGGAGAGCCTTCTCTGTGGGCGTGCCGAACCTCTGGAATGAGTTCCCTCTGGAGCTGCGGATGGTCCCTGACCTTCGGTCCTTCCGTCGTGACCTGAAGACCTGGTTGTTCCAACAAGCGGGCCTGGACTGACTACGTTTTTTAATTAGGCTTTTTACTGGGTTAAATTGTCTCATAATTTTGCATTTATTGTTTAATTCTCTTAAATTTTTTGCTCATTTTTTAAAATTTTTATTGTTGTGAGCCGCCCTGAGTCCTCAGGGAGAAGGGCAGCATATAAATTTAATAAAAAAAAGATGCTGTGTCCACACCCTGATTGTTCTCAAGACGCAGTGCAGTTTCATTTATTAAACTCCAAATGCTGCCCTCCAAACTTCATTAACTGCACCTCTTCCCATTCCACATATTTATTTATCATATTTATCCCCTCCCATTTAGGAACATCGGAATGCTTTTTTAAAAGTACATTTCTACTGTAATCCCAACCCAGACAGATAACCACCCAAGAATAAATTGGGAGTCATGATTAAAGGCCGCTAGTTTTCTCAGTTACAAAAAGAACTTGTAAGCAAAATATTTTAAGCATGTTTATTCAGACGTTTACTCCAGTGCTGCAGATTAGCAACACAGCAGGTATGGCCAGAAATGTTGGGATAATGCTGGGCATGAGGGAAATAATTTTGGCTTACTTAAATGAATTCACTTTTGAATTCATTTAAGTGGCACCAAATAATTAATTATTCAGCCAGACTTATTTTCTACCTTGCAAGACAACATTCTAAGTACATTTTGTATTTGTAAATAGCCCTTGGATTATGTCCAGGTAGGTGCATGGCAATGGTGCACTTTCTGGCTAATTCTTGGAACATGTCACAGCTGGAGTGGGCTTCCCTTTCAGAAGAGAGATTGCTTTTCCTTTGTTCCACCTCAGACCTGCTTATACATTTATTCAAAGTGTTTCCTAGAAAAGGGAAGTATCAGGATTAAGAATATAATACAATACTTGGGGCAGCAATAGTATAGTTACCACTGAATTATTTCTGTCTTCGAATGGGTTTGGAAGGCATGGAGTTTGATGGAATTTCACTTCCTCATTAACTTAATTCTAGCACTGGAATGGGGTTCACCCTTCAAGTGTAGTGATGGTTAGGTCCTGGGAAAATCTGGGGGGAAAAATCCGTAAATTCTTCATAAATTTGTGATTCCGAAACTAGGTTTCTGCACCATCTTCACATAGCAAATTGCAAACGCCTGCAGTTTTTTTGTTCTTCTCAATGGTAATTACTGTTAGGGGGAAGTTATATACAAGAAAAATACTATGAAAGATATCATGTAAACAATAGTTTTTTAAAGCTACCATGAAGCCTGTAATTTTAGATTTCTAAAGAATTCCAGAGGTCTACAGCTACTGTAACCATATATGGCACAATCTTCACAAAAGGCAGCTTTCCAAACACTGCAGCAGAAAGGAATAAGTAAAAGTTACCATTTATACAACTCCTTTCCAATCTGAAATACTTTATTTCTCTCTGCCCCGAATACGATGAATCTTATTTTCCAAAGTCCTCACAACAGCCTCCGATCCACACACTGTCACGAAGTGTTACTAGCAGTCTGTAATCAGTTTCAAAAACATAGCAGTGGGAATGGATGAAGGGAATAGATGAGTTCAATTTATATTCCAGTACCAAAAAGGACAGTGCCAAATAATGTTCAAACCATTAAATAACTGCATTTATCTTACTAGTAAGAAAATATCCAGGATTTTGTATAGGCTTAATGATATATGGAACAAGAACTGCCAGATAGACATGGTGGATAGAAAAGACACTACAGACTCTCCGAGATTGCTAACTTACATGCTAATATAAAAATACATTTAACTGCACAACATTCCATTCCAACTGTTGCTTTCCTGGGCATCATACAATTTTGTTTGTGGGCAAAGGAGATTCAAAAGTACAGGTAGCTCTCAACTTACAACCACAACTGGGATCGGAACTTACACTGATAAGTAACATTATGTCATTACGTGAGTCATCTTCTTTGTTGTGGTCACTAAGTGAATCAGGGTTTCACCCTTGTCTTTGTTTGCCAGAAGCAGGCTGGGAAAGCTGCAGATGGCCATCTGGTAACCCCAGGTCACTGAAGTTGCAGTAAATGCATGCCAGTTGTCAAGTACCCACATCGTGACCACCATTCCAGAGACTCTGCAATGATCCTAAGTGGAAGGACTGCCTGTAAATCATTTTTTCAGTGCTGTCAAAACTTTGAACATCAGCCAAACAAATGGTCATAAATGAGGACTACCTGTACATCCATTTTTAGGACCTATGCATAATTTATTATGATTTATCCTAACAACAACAACAATAACGATGATGATAACAACAACAACAACAACCCCACAGTTGGATTAATGCATGTTTAGAAAACTTTGGAATTAGCAAAAACATCTGAACAATTTTGAAAGCAAATATGCAAAAATGGAAAACAGTTCTAACAGCAAATGGGGAGAACATTGGTGAAATCAACATCAGACGAGGAATCTTCCAAGGGGACTCACTTTCACCACAACTGTTCAACATCGCATTAATTCCATTGACAATCATATTAAGAAACACAAAACTGGGATACCACATCTCAAACCAGCATGGCAAGATAAACCATGTACTTATACATGGATGACTTAAAACTGTATGTGAAAAGCCACACTGAACTTGAATCAATACTCAACGCAGTTCAACTGTTTAGCAGTGACATCAGAATGGACTTTGGATTTGCAAAATGTGCTATATTATCCATGCAACGAGGAAAAATGGGAAAAATAGAAGGAATAGAACTGGGAAATGGAAGTATTATGAAAGCACTAGCAAAGAATGATGGTTACAAATACCTAGGCATATTGGAAGCAGATAACATCTTGAATGGAAAAGTCAAAGAGTCAACACAAAAGGAATACATCAGAAGAGTCCGCAAAATACTAAAATCAAAGCTGAATGGTGGAAATATAATTAAAGCCATTAATACATGGGCAGTCCAAGTGATACACTACCCAACTGGAATTATCAACTGGACATTGGCCGAATTGGAACACCTAGACCGGAAAATGCATAAACTTTTCAACATGCACCATGCTCTACATCCACGAAGTGACATTGACAGATTGTACCTGCCAAGAAGAATAGGGGGCAGAGGGCTACTGCAAATCCTCCAAACTGTAGAAGAAGAAAAATGAAGTTTGAATGACTATGTGAATCAAAGTACAGAAAAATTGCTGCAGGCTGTGAAAACAGAGAGCATTATCAAAATAACAGAAACAAAGGCAGAATATCAGGAAAAACGGCTGGATGATAGATTAAATAGATGGAAAACCAAAGCTTTGCATGGACAACATTTGAAAAACATTGAAGGAAAATGTGATAACAACTTGACATGAGCATGGCTTAAGATGGGAACCATCAAGAAAGAAATGGAAGGCTTAATACTGGCTGCTCAAGAACAAGCACTACAAACTAATGCCATGAAAGCGAGGATACAAAAATCTACTGACAATCCAAATTGCCGACTTTGCAACAAGAAGTTGAAACTGTTTCACATTTAATGTTAGTGCAGCAAAATTGAGCAAACTGATTACAAAGCTAGACATGACCGAGTTGCTAAACTAATCCACTGGGCACTGTGTAAAAAATACGACTTGCCTGTGTCCGAAAAGTCGTGGGAACATAGGGTGGAAAAAGTTGTCAAGAATGAGAGGGTGAAGATCTTGTGGGACTTCCGAATACAGACAGATCACCATTTGGAACACAACACACCAGATATCACAGTTGTAGAGAACCGAAGCGTACAGTTGATTGATATCGCTGTACCAGGAGATGCCAGAGTTGAAGAAAAAGAACTGGAAAAAATTACGAAATACCACGACCTGGCCATCAAAACTGCACGATTATGGATGAAACATGTAACAGTGATACCTATTGTCATTGGGGCACTGGGAACTATGTCCAAAAACTTTGCAAAACACAATAACTTTGCTGCAATAACTCCAGCAAAGCTAGAAAAAACTGCGCTACTCGGAACATCTTACATTTTAAGGAGATACCTGGTTGATACCTAGGATGCTGGCAGCAACCCGTGTCAACCATTAGTGCCAGTCAATTTGAGTGTTCAGTTGACTGAGTTTCATGTTTTATGAATAAACGTTTTATAATAATAATAACGATAACAATAACGATAACGATGACAATGACAACAACAACAACAATAATAATAATAATAATGAGAGTGCAAAACTTGGGTTGAAACTTAACATTAAGAAAACCAAGATCATGGCATCCGGCCCTCTCAATTCCTGGCAAATAGATGGGGAAGAAATGGAGGTAGTGACAGATTTTATTTTCCTGGGCTCCAAGATCACTGCAGATGGGGACTGTAGCCAAGAAATTAAAAGACGCTTGCTTCTCGGGAGGAAAGCCATGGCAAATCTAGACAGCACACTAAAAAGCAAAAAACAAAAGTGCGTATAGTCAAGGCTATGGTCTTCCCAGTTGCAATGTATGGCAGTGAAAGTTGGACCATAAAAAAGGCTGAGCGCTAAAGAATTGAGGCCTTTGAACTGTGGTGCTGGAGAAGACTCCTGCAAGTCCCTTGGACTGCAAGGCGATCAAACTGGTCAGTCCTAGAGGAGATCAACCCTGACTGCTCTTTAGAAGGCCAGATCCTGAAGCTAAAACTCAAATACTTTGGCCACCTAATGAGAAGGAAGGACTCACTGGAGAAGAGCCTAATGCTGGGAAAGATTGAGGGCAATAAAAGAAGGGGACGACAGAGAATGAGGTGGCTGGATGGAGTCACTGAAGCAGTAGGCGTGAGCTTAAATGGACTCCAGAAGATGGTAGAGGACAGGAAGGCCTGGAGGAACGTTGTCCATAGGGTCGCGATGGGTCAGACACGGCTTCGCAGCTAACAACAACAATAAAAATAGAGTTGGAAGGGACCTTGGAGGTCTTCTAGTCCAACCCCCTGCTCAGGCAGAAAACCCTACACTATTTCAGACATAGCTGTCCAGTCTCTTCTTAAAAATTTCCAGTGTTGGAGCATTCACAACTTCTGGAAACAGGTTGTTCCACTGATTAATTATTCTAACTGTCAGGAAATTTCTCCTTAGTTCTAGGTTGCTTCTCTCTTTGAGTTACTGTGAGTTAAGAGGCTGCTGGGAAAAGCTACAATATTGTGAGTTAAGGTGGGTGAGGAGCATAGTAGCTAAGCCCTTGCTGATTGGACCCTCTTTGCTTTTAAACTGTCAGAGGCTGCTGGGAAAAGCTACAATACTGTGAATTAAGGTGGGTGAGGAGCATAGTAGTGGCCCGCGTGCCTAACGGCGTGCAAATCACATAACTAAAAATCAAAAATAGTGGTGGTACATTCAGGGCAAGTGCATCTGAGATTCTTTTCATCTCAGCATGTCTGGCTTAGTTCAGTGCAACACTTGTTTTGCAGCTGTCTTTCGCAGCACTCTTTTCAAACTGTACACAAATCACTAGTCTACAAGGACAGATTATTTATCTAGGGTCTGTAATCTGTGCTCTTCAGGCAGAAACTAGGTGTTCAGCTCAGCCCTTTACTGAGCCTCCGTGCTATCAGCCCCCTCTACTGCAAAGATCCTGCAGGAGAAGGGCAGTGTGGACAACCGTAGGATCTGGCAGGGTGAGAGCTGTGAACCATAAACCCAAAGCTTTCGCTGTGTCCCTGCATAATAGACACAATGCCCTTGCTGACCTTAACAGGGACATTAAGGAAACAGGTCAAGATAGTTGTGATGATAACTCAAGTAAGCAGGGGACCATGGTCCGAGATGAACTTGTTTCTGACAGGGAGAAGTGCGAATCAGGTATTACACATCAGTCATGCAAGAAAAGAAAGGTACCCAAAAAGAGAAGCCACCTTCTGGTTGGTGACTCAATTATAAGGGATGTTAATTTAGGAAAGGATACAGAGGTTTCAAAAGAGGTCAGGTGTCTTACAGGTGCTACTGCCAGTAGGGACAAGAAGCGTATTTTCAAAATAGTCAACAATGCCAGCAATGACTGTGATGTGGATGCTATTGTACATCTTGGCACTAACGATCTGTCCCAAAAGGATGTACTCTCTGTGCAGAATGATTTCCAGAGCTTGGGGCAGGAACTCAGCAGAATAGGCTGTAGGCTCACTTTTTCAGAGGTCTTACCAGTGTATAAGGAGCAATATGGAAAAGGCCAGCGTATAGCAGAATTTAATATGTGGCTAAAGGAGTGGTGTAAAGGAGAAGGCTTTGGTTATATTAGTCACAATGTCTGTAGCTGGTCCAATGAGAAAATGTACAAAAGAGATGGTCTGCATCCATCCAAGAAAGGGTCTGAGTTACTTGGCAATAAATTCACAGCTTTTCTGGAGGAACATTTAAACTAAACAACGGGGACAGTAAGTTAATTGATACAGAACATCACTGTCCCCGGCAATCTAAGAAAATAGGGGAAGTCAGGCACCACACAAGTTATGTAGCAAGTAAACACAGGGTCAGTCATAAAGGATTCAAATGTCTATACACCAATGCACAGAGTATGAACAGTAAGCAGGGTGAACTAGAAATTCAGGTAAATGAGGGCGGATATGATATTGTTGCCATTATGGAAACATGGTGGGACGAAACCCACAAATGGAACACACAGAGATTTAAATTATTTAAAAGAAACAGACTAAACAAAAGAGGAGGTGGAGTTGCTCTATATATAAGAACCACTGAACTATATTTTTCAAAGATCCTAGAGACTGGGGAACTACCAGAGGACTGGAAGAGAGCTGATGTAGTTCCCAACTTCAAAAAAGGGAAAAAATGGATCCAGGAAATTACAGACCTATCAGCCTGACCTCAACATCCTGGGAAGATTCTGGAAAAGATAATCAAACAACAAATCAGCGAACACCTTGATGCAAACAAAGTCATCACTAAAAGTCAACATGGGTTTGTCAGAAACAGATCATGCCAGACAAATCTTATTACATTCTTTGACCAAGTGACAAAATTAGTGGACCAGAGGAATGCTGTAGATATAATTTACTTGGACTTCAGTAAGGCATTTGCTAAAGTAGATCACAAACTACTACTTGATAAAGACAGAAAAATGTGGGTTAGATAGCATCACCACCAGATGGATTCATAGCTGGCTGACAGGCCGTACTCAGCGTGTGGTCCTCAATGGAACTGCATCTACATGGAAGGAAGTGTGTAGTGGGGTGCCCCAGGGCTCTGTTCTGGGCCCAGTGCTCTTCAACATCTTCATGAATGATTTGGATGAGAGGATAGAAGGGGAACTCTTCAAATTTGCAGACGAAACCAAGCTGGCAGGAATAGCCAATACTCCAGAAGATAGGCTTAAAATACAGGAGGATCTGGACAGACTCGAACACTGGGCGCTATCTAACAAAATGAAATTCAATGGTGAAAAAAGTAAGGTTCTACATTTAGGCAGGAAAAATCAAATGCACAGGTATAGTATAGGTGGTACTTTGCTCAATAGTAGTAACTGTGAGAGGGATCTCAGAGTCCTAGTAGACAATCACTTCAATATGAGCCAGCAGTATGCTGCAGCTGCCAAAAAAGCCAACACAGTGCTAGGCTGCATTAACAGAGGGATAGAATCAAGATCATGTGAAGTACTAATACCACTTTACAATGCCTTGGTAAGGCCACACCTGGAATACTGCATCCAGTTTTGGTCACCATGATGTAAAAAAGATGTTGAGACTGTAGAAAGAGTACAGAGAAGAGCAACAAAGATGATTGGGGGACTGGAGGCTAAGACATATAGGGAACGGTTGCTGGAATTGGGTATGTGTAGTTTAACGAAGAGAAGGGTGAGGGGTGACATGATAGCAGTGTTCCAATATCTCAGGGGCTCCCACAAAGAAGAGGGAGCCAGGCTGTTCTCCAGAGCACCTGAAAGCAGGACAAGAAGCAACGGATGGAAACTAGTCAAGGAGAGAAGCAACCTAGAACTAAGGAGAAACTTCCTGACAGTTAGAACAATTAACCAGTGGAACATCCTGCCTCCAGAAGTGGTGAATGCTCCAACACTGGAAGTTTTTAAGAGGAGACTGGACAGCCATTTGCCTGAAATGGTTATAGGGTTTCCTGCCTGAGCAGAGGGCTGGACTAGATGACCTCCAAGGTCCCTTCCAACTTTCTTCTTCTTCTTCTTCTTCTTCTTCTTCTTCTTCTTCTTCTTCTTCTTCTTCTTCTTCTTCTTCTTCTTCTTCCTCTTCTTCTTCATCATCATCATCATCATCATCATCATCATCATCATTATTATTATTATTATTATTATTATTATTATTATTATTATTATTATTTTCCATCCATTGCTTCTTGTCCTGCCTTCAGGCGCTTTGGAGAATAGCTTGACTCCCTCTTCTTTGTGGCAACCCCTGAGATATTGGAACACTGCTATTATGTCACCCCTCGCTCTTCTCTTCATTAATTAGACATACCCAATTCCAGCAACCGTTCTTTATATGTTTTAGCCTCCAGTCCCCTAATCATCTTTGTTACTCTCCTCTGCACTCTTTCTAGAGTCTCAACATATTTTTTACATCGTGGTGACCAATCCTGGATGCAAATAAAAGCGTTAATATAATCAATAACCCAAAAAACTTTTTGGGACTGTCTTGTCTTCCATAATGCATTGGATATTAGCAATGTGATCTTGCCTTTTCTGAATTCCCCTTGTATGTTACAGTATATGACAGTTCTTATTTCTTGTGATTTTGAAATCTACATTGCAGAATTTTGAGCATTTTTTTTACTAGCATGAGAAAGAAATACATTTGTTCAATAGTCCAAGCATCTTATTTATTTATTTATTTTTTGCATTAGAATATAAATTTATCTTTTCCAGTCTCCTGGGCAGACTGCAATCAATCCTGTTGCAGACTGCAAGTAGCCCTTCAGCTGCATCATTTTGTTTATCAAATTCATATACCATCTCACTAGAATCACCCTAAAAGGCATACAACAAAAAAGTATCAAAATAATAATCATGACAAACACAGTCATATTAAACAAAAAAAGATAAACGCAAGGGATCAGCAAAGGAACCACCTCAAGATGTCACCAGCCCTCTCAAACCCCAGGCTGAATGCCAAAACCAAATCTTGAGGTACTTCTCAAAAATAAGGAGAGATGGAGCTGACTGCATTTCAGAGGGGAGAATGTTCTATAAGGTGGGCACCACAGTAGAGAAGGCCCTCTTTCTCAGATCCACCACATGTGGTTCCCTGAGAGACAGGACCCACAGAATGCCTCTTCTGCCAGATCTGATGGGACAAGCAGATGTAACTGGGAGAGACAATCCCTCCAATAACCCAGGCCCATGCCAAGAAGCGCTTTAGAGATTTAAACCAGTATCATGAATTGGACTCAGACTGGCAACCAATGCAGCTTATGGAGCAGAGACACAACTTGTGCTGTTTTAAAAGCACACAGCTGCCCACGTTGCTGCATTTTGCACCAGCTGAGGCTTCTGGATACTATTCTATTCTACTCTTCAAGGGCACGAGTAACTGTCCAATCCAGGAACAGGTATAACAGGCACACAGCAAAAAGCTGTGCGAAGACCCTCCTAGCCATGACTGCTAACTGCTGTTTAAGCAGGAGTCTTGAGTCCAGGGGGACACCCAGATTGCACACCGGGTCCTGCACAGTGTGTAAAAGCTTTCCTTGATTTCTATGATTTTCTTAAATAAATATCTTGCCCTTATCTTCAATTATTTTGCTTCACCAATATAGATACAACTCCCCATCTCTTCTTGCTCTTCTCTAGGACACGACATTTAAATTGGGGAAAATTTCTTTTGCCTCTATTTCCTTTTGCTTTCTGGCATTCTTTAACTATTATCAATGAATCAGCAAATAGTCATTTGGCATTGTGTTCTTGCTGCATTATTTTGTTTATTTCATCATTGATGAGGCCACAAAAGTCAGTTGAGTTCTTCAGACATTCCACTGACTGATCTGATACATTAAATTTATTAGTTACTTTCACTGCATAATTGCATGTGGAATACTGTTATAGTTCTACCTCATTAGTTTGGTTTTGTCTTCTTCAACTGTCATTTTTCAAGGAGTCCATGGTTAGCACCTGCTCCTGTTTTTGCTAACTAGAAATGGTTTTTCCATCTTTGCTTCCAAGGTTTATTTGATTTTGGTGATCTCCCTGTGTAGAGTTGTGTTCTAGATTGTTGGAAGAAAGCATTTGTTATAAATACTGGATTTTCTTGGCAGAACTCTATCAGTCTGTCTTTTGATTTGTCTAGCAAATTTTCCCATTTTTCCAGATGCTATTTCCCTTCCAACTTTAATATTCCAGTCTACAATAATTAATGTAATCGTCTTGTTCTGTTCTTGTGTCAACAAGATGTTAACGTTCAGCACAGAACTGTTCAGTTTCTTTCTGCATTTGTGATTGGAGAATACAAATGAATCATCATAATTGATTAGTTTGCCTTGGACTCCCATTGAGGTTGTTCCATCATTTTGTGGCTTGTATACAAGCAATGACTTTGACAACCTTTTATTAATAATGATGATTGCTTCATTTTTTTTCTATAATTTTCTTGTCTACAATAAATCATAGGCTCCCTTGATTTGATGTGACCCATTCCAGTCCATTTATTCTTAGAATGTCAGTGTTCAGTCGTGACATTTCTTCTCAGACAAGATCAAGTTTGCTTTGGTATATGGTTCTGACATTCCATCTATTAATAGTATACATATATTTGCAGTATCAGACTTCCTTTCTGTATTTTTTGTATTAATCCAACTTTACCATAAGCACCAAGATTATTTAAACTTGCCCGCTGGTCTTTCCCAGTAGCTTGCTGGAGATTTTCCAACACCCAGGGAGACTCTTCTTCCAGAACAAGTGAACATCATTCTGTTTGCAAAACTCCATTTGGTTTTTTTGGTGGAATACCAAAAGTCATTTGCCATTTCCTTCTCCAGTGAATTGGTCTGAGATCTTGCCTAGGATCTGCTCCTCATGGTGAACACTCAGTATACACTCTCAACAGCTCAGAAAGTCATTGGGATGGCAAACGCCTTCACTGCTATATAGTTAACAATCCATAAAGAGCTTAATTGGGATGGCCTTCACTAATGACTGGAGGGTGACTGCCATAATCCAACACATCTGGAAAAATCAGTTTGCAGAAAACAACATTGCATTTCTTCTTGCTGGATGACTTTTTTAAGCAAGGGTCATGAGTACAGACCTAACTTCTTCTTGCTGTTGTTCAGTTCCTCCTGAAAGTACCCTCTAAGATTAAAGTTCTTGATAAGCTTAAATTTGTTTTATTTCTAACAACTCCCATTTTTTACTCTTCTGTGCGCGATTCTTTATTAAATGCAATGAACTGAAAGCAGGAATTAATTTAATCCTTTGGCTAGCCTTCTTACTCCGGTGCCAGACCACACGATCAACAGATTTACCTCATTCTTAAGAAGATTAAAGGAAGGCTATTTAGGTCTGGGTTCTTGTATGTCCTGACTGAGATTTATTAATTATTATAAAACATGTGAATGGTAATAGCAGATCTACTTTTGAAATGTATGAGAAAGTGAGTCTTCTAGTAGCCTGTCCTGCTTTGCAGGTTAGTAGTGCACATGGTTCTCCAAATCCCTTGCAAAGCAACTCAGAGGAGAAAAACTACATACTACATAAAATGAAACATTGTTCATTTGGTCAATGATCAGCAAAGTTTGAGCAAAAAATTGAGCTACAGTTCCAGCTTTTTGCATTTCCCCTCCTGCTGCAACCTCAGTCATTTGGCAGATTCCTCAGCCTGGGTTCAGAGTGGGATTAGATGTCTTGAAGATGAAGAATAGCAAGGCACAAAGAGATCTAAGGCAATTTCTAAGACTGGGACATTCATTCACAACACAAAACAAACCAGAGGTCTCTTGTCTCCATTGGATTTCATCCTATCTATTTTTAGTTTATTCCACAGGCTGCTGCCGATAATATCTGTGGGAAGTGAGGCTACTAGTTGGCAAATCTGTTGGCAGGCAAAAAAGAAAAAAAAATCTAATGTTTATGATCACCCATTTTCTTTTCCTGTCCAACTTAAAATTGGATGAATTCCTTTTCATAAATGACTAAATAGTCTGAAGAATGGTAGAGCTTAAATTGAGGGCATAAAAATAATGCCATCCCATCTATGCCAGAGCAATTCAGAATGGTCCAACATCGATGGGTGCCAGGCAGCCAATTGCCTTTAGGAAGCCAAACAGTTTAATTTACCAAAAGCTGTTAACCCTTCAAAGAAAAGAATGTTTTTCATTCATATTTTATCTCAGAAACTGCAATTATCTATGCCTGCCCAGACACACATACACACACACATTCTTGCTTAAATTTAAATAAGCTTTTATTGAGAATATAAGCTGTTATTTTTTTCATTGCTGTATGTTCTCTATATTCAATTTCCTAGTCTTATTATCACTGACAAATTATCTCTTTTCCTGTTGTGCCATGTTTATATATATATATATATATATATTTGTTTATACATTCTGGAAAAATTCTTTGTAGAAATATTTGTAGAAATATTTGAGGCTTCACTTCAAATTTTACTCTCTCTCTCTCTCTCTCTCTCTCTCTCTCTCTCTCTCTCTCTCTCTCTCTCTCTGTGTGTGTGTGTGTGTGTGTGTGTGTGTGTGTAACGTTGCATATTTCTCTCCAGTATATAGATAGATGATAGATATATAGATAGATAGATAGATATAGATATATTACAAAAATACCATTTACTGAAAATGTGATAAAGAAGGAGCATTCTAAAATTTTTATTGTATGATTTATCTATTTTTGAGATTATTGATGGAGTAAGTACCATCTGTAAAACTATTATACCAACTTTTCCCTAAATTATAACTTGAGGTAAACTTTACTGATTTTTTTTTATGATTCCCATTGTTACATTGTAATAAATACAAATTTGGACCTTAGATTTCATTCATGTCTCCAATTTGAAAAAAGTATTTTATTAAAAATTGCTATATATTTTTGTTTGGGGTATAGATGGACGCCAGCTTTGTAATTTTGTCTTCTTAATTTCAGAATTAGAAATCTGCCTGCTTTATCTTTAATTTATTGCTTCTACATTAGTGCTGGATGTGCAAAAGCACCCTCAGCCATGCTTTCTTACCCTAAAATGACTAGGAATGCTAGAAAACCCCCAAAAACAGAGGACAGGAAAAAAAAACTTGGGTTGCAGCTGCCACTGCCCTACCGTACTTCCTATCCCATTTTCCTTAAGTCTTTCTTGTCCTAATTTTTCCCTGTTTTTACAAACTGAGTTGATCTGTTTTTGTATTTCTGGTAAGCAAACATCACCATTTTCTTTTCTGGGCTTGCTGAAGATTCTCCCCCTCCCCTTTTATTTGTTGAATTTAGTCCATTTATTTGCATTTAGTGACATCCGTGCTGCCTCCATTAGGAACTCAGCTCAATGCTGCTATGTTTAATGACCCTTCTTCTTTGTTCGCATTGTCTTTTTGTTCCTTGTCCAAAGAGTCCTGAAAAGTTCGTTCTTTATATGAAACTTTTGAGGTTGTTTTTATAATTATGTTGTTTTTTTTGTTTCCAAAGCAAATGAAATTTTCCACTGGTGCATTATTTGTTTCTCAATATGGCCGTCAGAGTTGCAAATTCTTTTCATTTTTTAAAAAAACAACCTTCAGGATACATCTTGAATATTTGGATTCAATGTTCAGAGAGGCTACAATCTGCTGTTTTAAAACAGCATTCTTGTACTTTCGTGCAAAAATCCAAGTAGGACGTGCTGAGGCATTTTCTTCTTGGTAATTATTTATCCTGACTTAAACAGAAATTAGAAGCAATTCCTAATGCTTATAAATATATTGACTGCGATTACTATCAGTTGCAGCACAATGGGGGGAAGTGTATAAATTGTAACCAAGTAGTTTCTTAATACTGTGAGGTTTTATTGACTTTTATTTTTATCCATTTTGTGTAAATCAGTCCTTTTTCTTTGTAATTATCTATATTTACTTTCCAAATAATAAAAATAAATGAATGAAAGGAAAGAATGCAAGCAGTCTCTTGATAAACAAAATATTCTGATTAAGTTATTCAAGACATTGTTTTGATTATTTGTTTATGAGACTGACACCTTGCAAACAACAAGTGTAACAGATTCCTTCCCCAAGAGGGTTACAGCCTAAAATCAGGGAACAAACGTAGGATAATGGAGGAATGAGTAAGCAAAGAAAGACTACATTGATTGCATCAATTAACATTATTTTTGTTTTAATACATCTTTACCAATTCAGCACGAATGGCATGGAAAGAGTCAGAATTAGTTGGATTTGAGGAGGAAGGGCAGTTTACACAATAAAGAGAGTGTCTGTGGAGATTCTCAGTCATCCAGGTCACATTTGGTTGGAAACTGACCAAACAGAGAAGCAACCTAGAATTAAGGAGAAACTTCCTAACAGTGAGGACAATTAACCAGTGGAACAGCTTGCCTCCAGAAATCATGGGTGCTCCATCACTGGAGGTTTTTAAGAAGAGACTAGACAGTCACTTATCTGAAATGGTATATGTTCTCCTGCTTGAGCAAGGAGCTGGACTAGAAGACCTCCAAGGTCCCTTCCATCTCTATTCTATTCTGTTCTGTTCTGTTCTGTTCTGTTCTGTTCTGTTCTGTTCTGTTCTATTCTATTCTATTCTATTCCAGGGCTTTTCAACCAGTGGTACGGTTACCACCTGTGGTACATTGGCACCTGGCAGGTGGTATGTGACCATCCTAGAAAAGTGGTAGTGAGGGAGGGGAATGAGCTGAACCGGTGGCAGCACCACACAAGCCTGACCGAGAGATGGCTGGAGCTGCAGGGCTGTCAGGGCTCAGCGAAAGCGTCAGGATCAGCGCTTCTTTGGGGCTGTCAGGGCTCAGTGGAAGTGCCAGGATCAGCGCCAGGCTCCAGCTGGAGCTCAGCACTGATCCTGGTGCTTCTGAGCCCAGAAGAAGCGCCGATCAGCGGAATGTTGCAGCATCTCCAGGGTCTTGTGATTTACATTCAGATGCTTGGCAACTGATTCATATTTATGATGGTCACAGTGTCCCAGGGTCATGTAAAGTGACCAAAACCTGCTGTAACCACCCAGCAGACCGGGAGAATAAAAACCAAACACCCCCCCACCCCTCACCCAATCCTCAACAGAAATGTT
This sequence comes from Vipera ursinii, assembly GCF_947247035.1. Lineage (NCBI taxonomy): Eukaryota > Metazoa > Chordata > Lepidosauria > Squamata > Viperidae > Vipera > Vipera ursinii. The sequence continues at coordinate 174,474,506 of NC_139513.1, read as the reverse complement.
CAAAACAATGAAAACCTCGGACAGGAGGAAGAGCGCTGCCGGGCGGGCAGGCAGGTGTCTTGCTCGGCTGTGGCTTGGGGGGCACTTTTTCAGTGCCATTGTAACTTCAAACAGTCACTAACTGAACTGTTGTAAGTCAAGGACTACCTGTACTTCATCACTTTTTTCCTTTTGGGGGGGGTCATCAAGTTTTTGACACCTTGCTAGGCGACTGGTGGTACTCGGATGTTGCCATATCCTAAAAGTGGTACAATGGGTGAAAAGGTTGAAAAGCCCTATTCTATTCTATTCTATTCTATTCTATTCTATTCTATTCTATTCTATTCTATTCTATTCTATTCTACTCTACTCTACTCTACTCTACTCTACTCTACTCTACTCTAGACCCAAAAGTGCTTTTTCAAAAGGTAACTGGACTTTGTTTTTCCCTTGAGGAAGAAGATGACATTTTGCTTCTCATCCAAGAAGCTTCATCAGTTCTGGAAGGATGGCCAGACATAAATGGCCTCTTTTACCCCTCTTTCAAACCAATGGTCCTCTCTTTGGACTTTCCAAAGTCCACATTTTGGATAGAGAGGAGCTTTGGTCTTCTTCTTCTTCCTCAGGGGGAAAAACAGTCCAGTTGCCTTTTGAAAAAGCATCAAAAAGTATCAAAATTCATACTAATGAGAAAAAATATCAATCTTATTCTTTCATGCTTGGATTAGATGAATTTAATGTTTATCCAACAGCATTGCCCAGGTACTAGAAGCAGACACCTAGGCTAGTTCTGCCTCAATTGACAAACACTTTGAAAATCTCAGACATTTGTGAGGATTCAGTTCTGTTTTGTAAAGGAACTATCTGGATCTTTCCTTCCATTACTGTAATAATTTGAACCTATATTTATTATTTATTTATTTATTTATTTTATTTTATTTTTGGGACTTATATGCCGCCCTATCTCCCGAAGGACTCAGGGCGGCTAACAACAATAAAAAACAACAGTACAAAAATTAAAAAAGAATTAAATAACAGCCCCAAAATAAATTAACTACACAGTTAAAAATTTAAAAATTAAAACATATTTAAAAACCCATCATCAATCCAGGTCAGCCTGATGGAAGAGAAAGGTTTTGAGGTCGCGGCGGAAGGACCGGAGGTCCGGGGCCATCCGAAGCTCAAGGGGGAGTTGGTTCCAAAGGGCTGCTGCTCCCACAGAGAAGGCCCTCCCCCTGGGGGTCGCCAGCCGACATTGTCTGGCCGACGGCACCCTGAGGAGGCCCTCTCTGTGTGAGCACACTGGGCGATGGGAAGTCGTCCCCGGTAGCAGACGGTCCTGCAAATATCCCGGGCCTAAGACATGTAGGGCTTTAAAGGTAAGTACCAGCACCTTAAATCTGGTACTGCCGATTCAATATATAAATAAACAACATCCATGTCCACACAGCTCGATGCAAAGGGAGGAACTGTGGAAAATTTCTATGCTGCTTTTAAATATTCATAAAGTAAAGAATTAATGTAATCACAATATATTACCCTTCAATTCATAAACTTTCCCTCGATTTGCAGTGCCAAAACCTAGGCAAGCACCTGATATTTCTCACACACACAAACAGAGATGTATCACGTGTGCAAGGCACTGGAGCTGACCAATAGCTTATTTCAGAAACCATCTCAGCAAGGCATCCCAGCAAGCTACAGAGATGTACAAAATAAGCAAATGAAACTGCTACTTAGTTGGCTACTTGACTGGTAGAGGGATACTGTAAAAATATCACAAATATAATCTAAACTGGGATGTTTATTACTCAGTGCTGCAATATATGCTTTGCCTACAGAAGAGTCCTGTAGGACTCTCCAGAAGTGCTGTTAAAAACATCAGTCCCAGGACCAACTGGCAACAGCTCACCAGTGATGTAGAGTACTAGGAAGATAAATACAGTTTACATACCAAGTTAAATATAAATACTAGCATATAAAATAAGGTGCGAGAAATGAAGCAGTAGTGTTCTAACTTGAGCACAGCAAACAGAAGAGGAGAAAACTGTATTTCTTTTTTGCATAGTACCATGTTTGCCCCACTGATACCGTAAGCCACAGAGTGAAAGAACCAGTAACAGACTCCTCCTCCTCCTCCTCTATATTTTCTCTGCATGCTAATGGCCATCAATGAAAATGGAAGCTAATCTTCTTTGGGGTTTACAAGACTGTAGCTTATTTATCTCACACAAGCAAGTACTGTGAAATAAGGGGCTCCTCAACTAAATTTCCAGCTGATAAGTCTTATAAGCCAACATGGTGAAGGAGAGCTGGAGGATAACATACATGCTTCTCCAACATCCTAGGAACCAATCAAGAAGTCTTAAAAGATTAAACTATGCAGGTGTTATCATTTTCTGGAGCACAAAAAGACTTAAAAAGGAACCTCTATCGCTCTAATAATCATACACCAAAACAATGCTGCCCATTGAAATAACTGTACTGTACAGGACTTCAAGGAGAGAAGCAACCTAGATCTAAGGAGAAATTTCCTAACAGTGAGAACAATTAACCAGTGGAATGTATTGCCTTCAGACGTTGTGGGTGCATCATCACTGGAGGCTTTTAAGTGGATAGCTATTTGTCTGAAATGATATAGGGTCTCCTTTTGAGAAGGGGGTTGGACTAGAAGACCTCCAAGGTCCCTTCCAACTCAGTTATTCTACTCCCTCCTTCAATGGAGATCAGTTTCAATACCTGCAGTTAATGCTGCATGATTACTATGATAAATACTGAGTAACAGATCTAATATCATCCACATGTTCATCTTGGCACCTGCATCATAAACAACATAGAAGCCTGTCTCAGGCTATGGTTAACATAATCAGTGCTTCACTGAGAAGGACTTTAACATCTTTTTGCCTGCAGGCCATGCCCTCCGCGTATCTCAAAGGGAAATTTTGTAAGTCCCCTGTTGAACAACAAACAACCTCTTGTGCTTGTGGTCTTGGTCAAATGGACGACATTATCCATTATGTCCTCCAGAGCCATTTTCAGTGAGACCAGGGCTACGTTTTTAATGGTAGATGAACTCGAGAGCTTTGTCCCTAAAAAACTGAACTATCTTCTTGGGGATGTGTTTTCAACTGTCAGAAACTAAGTTAATACTTTTGCTCTGCTGTCATTTAAACTTAGAAAGAAATGCTCAAATTCTTAATTGTAGCTTTGGCTTTATTTAGTTGTAACCTTTTTATATGTAATACTTCTATTTCTTATAATTTCACTGTTTCATTCTTTTATTGTTATATTAATTGGCACTCCTATGTTATGACCTGTGTTTACATCAATAAACTTATTTACTTACATAGATTTAAGTTTGATTCTTTTTCTGTAACAAAAGCTTCCAGTAGAACTGCAGTTTAAAAATAATGGGCAAGCTTGTGTTCTGAGGAAACTCGACATCCCCTAATATTACTCTTTTGGAACAATTCAATGAGAAAGTTATTTTAAAAACTTTTGTAGAACTAAAAAATTGATTTTGTCTCAAATGTGCTTGTTAATAATTTATTCAATTCAAATGTTTGAAATTTGATAGGGACTGAGAGTTATATAGGTGTGTGTGTGTGTGCGTATAAGATAGATAGATAGATAGATAGATAGATAGATAGATAGATAGATAGATAGATAGATAGATAGATAGATGTGCTCCAGATGCCATTGCTGTTTTTAAAGTTGCATGTTGTTGGAGTTTTTGGAAACATCAGTTGTAGATCCTAAGCCAATAAACAGTCTTAAGAGGAAGGTGATGAAATTGGAATTGGCTCTTTATAAGATTACTGGCACAACAAGCTTGACTATTTGATTCTCATGGACCAGTGAATGATTGATTTCAATAATGTAAAATTAGCTTTCTTCTAACTTAAATTGACATTAATACAAAAGCAATGTTTTGTGTGCATTAGAGGGTGTGTTTAATGAAAATTGGTTGCAATCCCTGGAGCTAGAACCCGAAATTATTAGGTTCAGATTTAATCCAAAATGAGGCAATAATAGGTCAAGAGCAACAGGATTGTTAAACTGAATCTGGATAAATCTGATTTAAAGATACTTTAAATTCTTTAGTATATGTGTATATATACATTTAGTATATGTAATTCTTTTAGTCAGCTTGATGTCTTGATGAATTGTAGTAAGAGATGTGCCCCCAAACAACCTGATTTAACCACAATTTATCAAGACATCAAGCTGACTAAAAGAATTACATATACTAAAAGACAGACATTTACAGTGGTCTACAGCAAGGGTTTGTCAATATCTATTACTTGTCAGTTTATGAATCAAGGTTGAAGCAGCGATGCAGTTTGACAAAAGTCCAAGAAAGAAATGTTTCAAATAATATAATCAAACTTGGGGAGATTGTTTTATGCATACGGCAGATTTTCCAGACTTATTTCCCCCCTCTATTTTATTACATTGCTGCAAAATTACTATTGAACGTATGTATACTTTTTGTTAATTAGTTTGTTACATGTATAGCTAGAGCAGACATGTCAAACACAAGGCCCGGGGGCCAGATCAGGCCCGCAAAGTGGTTTCATGTGGCCCGCAAAGCCATCCTGGAAACAGTGAGCGAACGGCCCCCACTGCCTTGGCCCTGGCCCTGAGACCCTCCTTCTGCCAGAGACCCTCAGATCTGTCCCACTCCTGCCCAGGCCCCCATAGGCACCCTTGATGCGATGTCGAGCTGGCCACGCCCACCCAGTAGGCCATACGCACTCTAGCCATGCCCACCCAGTAGGCCACGCCCACCCTGGCCATACCCACCTGGCCCCCTGAGGGCAACCGCAGTGCTGATGCGGCCCTCAATGAAATTGAGTTTGACACCCCTGAGCTAGAGAGATAAATATAGCAAACAGCGCTAAGCCTTGGCACTATCAGTTAATAAAAGCTACAATCTCTGTCATGTTTGTTTTCCTACCAGTCCTACAAATGTGAAAACTCGAAGGAAGAGCTTTTATTCTGCTGCTAACAGCAAACCAATCTTAGAGTTTCTTAATGTGTGTCTTTCATCAAACACACTAATTACCATGTAATCAGGTATTTAATATGTATATGTTGCTAAGCAAGACATATCTCGCAACAGGGATATTCAATTAAAACAGAAATGACATGGCACCCTTCATTACTGAATCAGGAGAGCACCAAACTAATCTCAAACATGGTTTATGTTTATGTTGTCCTTCCTTCCCCCATCAAAAATGGCCACATAGTTCCAACCTTGGAAGCAAGAAGTGATTTGTCAGTTTCAGCTAAGATAATAATAATAATACCCCTTGACACACAAGGCATTAATGGAAAGCATGGTCAGAACCAACATAAATTTTTGGCGTCATCTTCCCAAATGCAATCCACAAAGTTAAGTAAAAAAACAGATGCAGTGCCTCCAAGGATGGAAGAAAAAATTGTTGAAATCTTCACTGAACATTTTCAGACCACAACAGGAAATTAACAGTATAGAATCTGTTTTTGATAGTCTGCCAACACAACACAGTACTTATGCCAATCCATGAGACAGGATAAAAAGGCTCAATCACACTATCAGAATAATAGTGGATATTACCAGGATCAGGATCAGGATATAGCAAAGCATAACTAAACTACTGCAGAAATAAGGAACACTCACAACTTTAGGGACAGAATTTTATCACCTTGGTGATTCCCAGCTGTGAAGAGAGACTGACACCAACAATGGTTGTTAGGAATGATACATCTGCTACCCTGGACACATCAACTACTCATCAGAACAGGGAGGGGCCAAACAGCATTGATACCTTCCTTCTCAAAGGTGAAGAGAGCTACATATTATGTGACTGGAATGCAAGCATTGCTATGGATAAGAGAAAAAGAAAAATCTCAGGACCACCCCACTCCAGACTGATTGGGAATGTGCACCGGATTGGGGAAAAGCATGGGAGTAATTCACAATCTAGAAAAAGTGCATGTATGCTTGTTTCTTTTTTAAAGTACAATTTGCCCTGACTTTAGTCAACTGGAAAAAAAAATACACATACCAAATTGCAAAAGGGCTGAGTTAGGGTACCAGCCATTGCAACAAGCAATTTCTAATAGGTAAATCAGATATTTTGTATACATCAAGAGTACTAAGAATTGTAATTGTTTAACGAGGGGAAAAGTGAAAAAATATGGGGAAGAAAGGAAGATCAAGGAAAAAATACTGGACTGTGCAGTACCGAATAGATTTATATTAAAGAAGTTAATGTTAAATATATAAACCTAGACAACATGTTGTTTACTAAGCTTTAAAGATTGTAATTTTTAGAAATCAATTAAACCTATTTTAAAAAAAGAAAATCAGATATGCAAAGTAGCTTAGTGGCTCCTCCTCCTGTCTTTCATTTCTTACCCTTCACTTCCTGGCAGCCAATAGCATGCTATCATATGTGAGTTTTTCCCTGCAACCCAAAATAGATTTCCATTAGTAAATCCAACTGAAGCATACCACGGATAGGGTGAAATCCTTATTGGCATTCTCTGAGATCAAAGCAATCCAGCTGATGCAGTTGGGGGCAGATGAAAGGAGGAATGGTAAGCAACACAGAGTTTTCAGCTTTGATTAAAAGTTCCGGGACCTCACTTGACTTCCTTCCCTTAGGACCCTCTCTTCGAGTTCTGTAATCGGAGTGCTTGAGTTATGAAGGAAATTTAATAATCAGCTTCAGAGTGGCTGTTTCACTCGTGTTAAACCTTTATTTACCCAGACCTAAAACAGCCTGGATTACATTCTTTCTTTGTCAGCTTGACCCAAATTATTCACTCACATGTAACAGATAATATCTGCATGGTGCTCTGTGACAGGATTTTATTTTACCTTACAAGTTATGTATTTCCCCCCCCCCTTCTGATTGTTCTCTTATTATTTCAAGAGAATTGCTGGGATTCAGCAAGAAAGAATTAGGAAAATCCAATTAAATAAGGAAGGAAAAAAAATACCTTTCACAAATAAGACCAACAACGTTAACTAGGTAAGTGAAAGAGATGCACGTCAGGATATGATTATTTTCCAGGCTTATCTAAAATCATTTTTCCTGAATAAAATTTTTGGCTGTTAAATCTCAAAATTGACATTTCATGCTTTGTCCAACCCATCTCAAGGGCTATGAAAGTCTAGCTTTTTGCCTTAACTATCTATTTTGGATTATAGGGAGACCTTGTAGAAAGGGTACATTATTATGGCAATTTCTAAAAAATATCAAATTTTCCAGTCCATATCTCCTTTCACTCAATATTTTGTTACCAAGCCATGTCAAAAACACAATGGCCAATGCCATCTAGTCTATCAAAAAAGAGGATGTTCATGAAACTCAATTCCCCAGTGCCATTGGGGAAAGTGGCAGATTAAAAAAATAACTGAATTGGCCTGAGTTCGTCTGCCTTCATACAAATTTGTTAAAGAAATAAATACCAAACAAGGCAGGCCAGACTGATTTATTAGGAAGGTATATTTGAAACCTTTGTGAAGATGATCATCTGAAATTTGGCAAGAACCTCCTGGACTGTCCCTTCTGTTGTGATAGTCATTGTTATAGAGCAAGGCTCTATAAACTTGGCAATGTTAAGACTTGTAGACTTCAACTCCCGGAATCCCCTACCCAGGCTACAAATCTTAAAGTTGCCAAGTTTGGAGAGGGTAGGAAGAGTATGATAGAAATGTCATTGTTTCCAGAGTCCAGTACAGCTCCACCCTGTAATACCCTAGGATCTGGGCATGATCCTGCCGCTACAGTCACCTTGAAATTTCATAGTACTATTGGGGTCCTCAAAGCACTCTGAAGACAAACTATTTTTATACAGTACATCCTTTGAATTGCAGGCTGGAGTGGAACACTCCATATAATGGAAAATTCCCATATCAAAAGAGACTGAGCTGGAACTGTCATCCTTGACATGCTCAACTGACACATGAAGGGTTTTATGTTTTTTTCCATTGAATATGACAAAACAAAACTCATTTCTTTCACAAACAAACTAATAATGTACTGACCTCTTCATGGGAGTCATGGACATATTCAATCATTTCAAAGAACTATACCCCAGAGGCATAAAGGACCCTATTATGCATAAAATTATAAGTGAAAAATACGACACCATCATGTTTCTAATGGTTTGAAGTTCATTAGCTTTGATACAAACTGCAAAAAATGGTAAAAAATATATCTGATACTAATCTTACCTCTTAATATTATGCCTCTCTTTCCAAATCACTCTATTTCCATTCAACAGCAGTTCCTAACTTCTCCAACTTCCATTATTAATACCTTAAAAGGGCGGACTCCTTTTAATGTATTGAATTTGAATTTGAATCATGCTCAACTCTCAGTGATTTCATGCAAATACCCCTCTAGTTTTTTTTGGTAACTACACAATGTTGGTTTGCCATTTGTTGTTCTGCATTTTTTTAAAAAAAAAATTCCCAGTCTAATTTACAAGTTTGGGAATTCCAAGTCGTCCCCTATCCAAGTACTAACCACAGCAAACCTGCTATAAAGGAACTTGCTGAGGAAAGAGAGAGTATTTCAAAGCATCACTGACAAAATATCACTGACAGATATTTCTGTATCAGATCCCCTTGGAAAAGGTGCCCTCAGTCCTTTAGTGGGGAAAAAGAGGTTAAAACAACGCACAGACTCCACCTTAATGAACCTGTTCCTAAATTAAGGCAGGGGGATTGTGCACTCAATTTCCAAGATTCTGGTTCCTAGTATTTCTTATTTCTTGATATTAAACCTACGGTAATTGAACAAATTCTGTGACTCTTGCTTTCCTGACTGCCTTTTGCTGCAAAGAGATTGACACCTCCTTAGTTTCTGAAAATCAGATAGATGCTGCTACTTAACTGATTATCAATAAATAAAGCTCACATCAGAAGCTGTCCATTCACATTATTCAACCGCCTCTCATCTATCAACATGTAGGATTCTGTCCTCCTAATAAGAAAAGCAGCAAACAGGTTTTTAGCACCAGTGGCGCACTGGGTGTGTGTATAAAACCTGTTTCTAGTGGTTCTGAGGATACATACAGGGAGGAAAAAAAATCAAATAAATGGGGAATTGAATGAAGAACTTTCAAATCAGAAAAAGTAACAGGTTTGAAGGTAAACAAGTAAAGGTTTTAAGATGAAGCTTAGTGGAGAAACAGTGCTAGTAAGAAGACGAGATAACAAAGGTGAGATCCGCAAAGGTGGGAAATTTGCTAAACTGGGTCCCAGAATATTTAGTTCCAAAAATATAATCCACAGAACTTTAGTCCTTGTGTATTTGGTTTTAGCGACGACCAAATTGAGAAGCATTACTCCCAACTGCTGGCATTTTGCAGAGATGGAAGAAGAAAAACTGGCTCTTTGCTTGGTCATTCAGAGCTTATTAAATCGACTTCATCCTGCCTGGTGTCTGGCTGGAGCTAACTGAAGCAGTTTCTAAGCTCAAGTCTAGCAAGCAAGAGAGATGGGTCACAGGGAAAACTGGGTACAGGTATTTTACAGAAAATTAACAAATGGTGCCAATCCCCATCCTAAATAAGTAAGGTTTCCCTCAACCCCCTGATCCAACCGGTTGGGAAGATATATTTTAGCCATTGAACACACCCTTCAGCAACACTGGATCGGGGGTTCAATATAAAGCAGCGCGAAAGAGTTATCATTCAGTGACTATTCTTGTGACTACTGCCACTGGGTTTCTGTTGCAAGCAAGAGCACAGTGCCAGAAGAAAAGAGGCTGTTTATTCATGAGGGAAGTAGTACTGCTGAGAGTGGGCAGGGGGAGGAAAAAGACAGAAAACATTTCCTTGGATCTCACATAACTTTTGTTTGCCTATGGCAAAGACAGAGATCTCTTGTCTGCTTTTCTTTTCGATAGCTAGCTTGTATGTTTCAGAGGAGCTGGATGCCAATTAGATTTTCCAAGGCTTCCGTGGGTGGGAAAAGGTGCACCTGAGTGTGCTATGGAAGTGCATTTAGCATTCAAACACAGGAGACTTGCATTTATCAGAGTTTGCATGATTACACCGAAGCAGGGATAAGTTTATACTGCACATGTACATGCAAATAATGCCTATGTGAGGACTGGGCATAAACATCTACAAAATGTAAACCAGGCATCCTGAATGTTTCTCCCACTCCCAGCTTATTATTGGAGGAAAACCATTTCTAATTAGAACTGAATCTCTGACATCTTGGAATTGCAGCAAGAGATTAATTGCTAATTTAGAAACACATGACTGTACAATTGGAACCAGAGGTCTCATGGACAAATGGGTGTGGGGGAGAATTTTGTTCTTAAAAATAGTTAGCAGCAGCAAGGCTTCTTTATGTGCAGAAATGGAAGGACTCACAAATACCAACAATGGAAGACCGGATGGTGAAGTTAATGGCTGCTTTGACTGCAAAATTGACTGCTGTGATTAAAAAAAAAAGACTATCTAGCTTCATTTCTACTTGGAAACCACTTTTGGACTTTTTGCTTAAACTGAAATAGATGAAATTTTAACCTTGGGATTTGATGATTAGAATTCTTTATGACTACAGAGGTGTTGTGTGGCATGGTATATTTTAGTTTAAAGGGTAATTGTAATTTCTAGCTCTTTCTTCTGTGTCACAATAGATATGATGAATTAACTTCTCCATTCATTTATTCTGCTTGTCTCTCCTGTATGTAGAGTTTTATCCTTTATTTAAAGGACTGCTTTTCAAAAAGAAGAGCAAGACTAAACTCTACATAATGAGCAACACAATTGGTGGCCTCAGGTTGAAAGTGGCATGTTAGTTATCTTTAGGGCTTGCTACATTTGCAAGCAAGAATCTGGAAAACTTTATTAAATGGTTGGCTGCTGTATTTAGACTTTATAACAGGGTTGTTTAAATAGTCCCTTTACAATAAAAATACTTTATGCCTCCACTTCCTTCTCCTCCTCCATCAAACTTTAAAATGCCAGAATGAAGCTACCTTCTTGGCTGTTGGCCAAAAAGAATAATCGTTATCAGTACATGTTTCCAGGCTGGGCTCTGTGTCTCACCACATTCAGATAGTGGTTGTTATCCACTAAGAGTCTCCACTTGAGCATATTGGTTTTACATTTAGGCACTCTGACTCTCAGAGTCCTCCAAGTAGTATAAGAGAGGTCAGATCCTTCAGCCATATCCTCCTTTAATGTGATTCCTTGCTCGATGGTCTCTTTCCTCCATCTTTTAATTCGATTTCATTCTTGTGTACCCTCAAGAACGTTTGTTCTTGCCGTAAAGCTTGAGTCGGCGGCCTTGAGGTATATGCCAACCCTGCCATCCATTCTTACAAGTAACTTTGTAAGGAAGTACCGTTTGAAGGATGCTATCCGGTTAGGAAGCGTTCTTATATTGTACAGGCCTGGCTAATCCTCATGCTTGGGATAGATGGTGATGAGTTTCTAGGCGCAACAGGAGATGGCAATGAGTATTCAAGTCTAATAGAAAATGTTGCAGAAATAACTTTATCAAAGCTCATATATTCTCCCTCATTCTCATACACAGGGGAGCTCCATATCCCTTGGGGATTGGTTCTATTTGGGAGAAAGGAATCAATTTATTTCTCTACTACAGTTTATTATTTGAAACATAGCAAAGCTGGTCTTTTCTTTTGCATTAGTTCTGCAGAATATGTGTTTATACACAGGCAGAAAGGTTTGCTTCTGTCCCTCTCTTGGATTCAAGCCAGTCATTACTCCCCCAACATCCCAGATATGTTCAGCATCCGGCTATAGCTTACCTAGTTTTACGTTTATCATCAGGACCTTACTGTTTCCCATTCCATTATCTATCCATCTAAGCAACATGCAATTATTTTCATAATTACTGGGGAAAGTACTCCATTGCAAAATTGCTGGCATGCTAGCAATTCTCCTTTACAACTTACACAAACACTTAAATGCAACTGAAAATGGCAACAAAATAGCTGGAGAGTCTTTGGAGGATGATAATGTTTTTTGTTCATGCTTTTATAATCAATCTTCTCTCATGATGCTTCCTATTAAAACAGGTTTTGTTTGCAAACTACCAGACAAATTTATGTTTATGTGAAAAACATGGAGGAAGGACAGATTAGACATTTGTTATATTTCTTTTGAGTCCAGATGGATTGTTGTTATTCTACAACAAGAGAAAGAGGGAGAGGGGGCATTGACTGGATGATGTTGCTTCTTCAAATGGTTCCATTCTTCCATAGCTCAGCTGAATGGAAAGGAGGTGTGCATCGGTGGCCGAAGATGTTTTTTCCAGGCTCGCAGTGTTTTTTATGATTAACGTAAGCGACTGCAGCTTGATCAATTTTTACACTTGAAAGGCATCTAATGAATCCCAGTGCAAAGAATAATCCTTTTCAAATTCAACTCAGCAATTGCGTCCTCCCAATGCAACCACACATGGAAAATATTTGATCGATGCGTTTGAAGTGTCTTCCAAGTCTTGACTGAAGGAGAACCTAATGGGACAACTTTTTCCACTAGTTGACAGTTTTTGTAGCTTTCAGTCATTAACTCCTGGTGACTGCCTGATTTATCTCTGCAGTTTTCTTGGCATTTTTGGGGGGGGTGGGGGAGGAGTGGTTTGCCATTGCCAGTTTCCCAGGGTTGAGAGAGGGGGGACACCCAAGAACACCGAGCTGGCTTCAGGTCTAAGATGGGACTAGAACTCACATTCTCCCCGTTTCTAGCCTGGTGCCTTAAACACTACATCACATTTGTGTTACTATTCAAGTGTTCACAAACATGCTGTTTAATAATCTGTTTGAGGATTTTTAATTGTTTATTAAATGTATGTGCTGCCCATCTCTCCAATAGGGCAATTCTTGCCCAATATAGATGCCAAACTGACAGGTCTATAATTTCCTCATTTCTCTGCCTTTCCTTTTTTTTTATTTGAAAATTGGAATGACATTTTCTCTCTTTTAATCTTCTGAGATATTGCCAATTCTCAAAGATATCTCAAAGATTATATAACTCTGCTAGTTACTTTGGTACTCTAAGGTGTAATTCATCTGGCCCTGGAGCCCTCGTTTAAATTAGCAAAGTTGCCCTTACCTGATCTATCTTGAACTCCAGTTCCCTCTTCTAATGGTGGAACAGTGATGGCCAGCTAGGGCTTTTAGTTTCCTTTCTGAGAGAAGAAAAACAAACTATGAGTCAACACATTCTGCCTTTTCCTTATCATCTGTTGACCAATTCACCCTTTCTTTTTGCAAAAGACTTACATTCCCTTGCTTTCCCTTTGTTTCTGGCACACCTGAAAAAGTCTTTTTTCCTTGCTTTGGTCATTTCTTAGAAGCCTCAGTACTTAATCCTTTTTTTTTCTTTGCCAGTGACATCTCCTATGTACCCCTTTGTTTACTTTCGGGATCTCGTTTTCTTGCAAGATAGGCCTTCAGCTAGAACTGATAAAGTACTCGCAGCACCTTCACTTTCTTCCCAAATAGTTTCTTCCAGTATCATTTGTCCCACCTGAATCAGGAGAAAGGGATAGTTATTGGAAGGTCTGAAGAGTCTTGGCAGTCTATCCTGCATATGAGGTCTTGGAAGATAACCCACTTCTCCCTTGATGTCATATTGAGTCTATACACTAAAAGCACGGTTCCTCCTCCACAACCAGCTTCCTCTTCCCCAAAAGGGTTATTGGGTTTCTTTGGTTCATGGATACTTCAGTATCTTCCATTCCACTCCATTCCATGAAGCTGATGTTCACAAGGCTTGCTCAGATGGCTTAAAATTATCTTCTAGAAAGAGAGTTTGAGTTCCATAAGCAGGGTCTGATTCACTTGCTTCCACTCATCTTTCTCTTTGTATTATCTGCCCCTCACTTCTTTGTCCCTCCTGAGGAGCTTCAGTTATCCTGTTCAGGAACATCTTACCTTCCCTGATGTTTTATAAAAGTAGTAACATTCTCCTTGAGCCCTTTTTAATCCCACTCCTTTCTCCTTCTCTTCCTGAAAGGCAATCCACCTACATGTGCTCTCTTCTGGAAGGAAGCTAAGCCTGGTACATCCACTGTAGATGATGACTTTCCTCCCATTCCTGTGTTCTCAGTTTTATCAACAAAAGATTTCAAACTCTTGTTGGCTCTCCCTACTCATTCACTCGTGCTGTTTAACCTTTTATACTGACAGCATTAATTTGTCATAAAAATCTGCAAGAATGTTTTTGCTTGGTAGAAAGTCTGAAGATATCAATAAGGCTGGTCTTAAAGGCTGATGACTGTGCTCCTACACCAACTAGGGATGGGAAGAACCACAGGTTGCCTTAGGTATTTAAATTAATGTTACTGTTCTTATCAACCGCTAACCAAATGAGCAGAATCTAAGAGACCCATAGAGTAGACATGTCAAACTCACGACATCTCGTGACGCCGTGCAATGTATCGGAGCTTTTTCCCCATTGCCGACAATGGGATGGGCACGGTTTCCCGGTGACGCGTCAGGCCTGTGGGCTAGCAGTTTTGACACCCCTGCCATAGAGCCACTTGGTCCACTGCTTCAAATCAAGAACTGCCACCAAATGTCCTAAACAATACTATTAACATCTACCTTTCTTACTCAGAAGATGTGAAAACACCAAATGTCTCCAGTTTGAAAGGAAATTCAGAGGGAACATCTCTCCAAGAATAAGCAACTGAAGAGAAACCCTTTAAATGTCTTGTTGCAAAGTACCCCTTATGTTTGCCCAAAATGGTTTATTGTACAATCATGAGGAATTACTTGCCACCAAAATGGGTACTTTGCAATGCTGTTTACATTTGCAACTTTTAAAAATTGCTCTAATATTGAAACTTTTGTAAAATAGGATAAGGGTACAGATTACAATCACAGGAAAGGGAGTTTAAAATTAAACCCTCCTACGTTTAATTTAATGCACTCTTGTGTGCAAAGTGGACACAGCCTTAGTAGCACTCCTCAACTCCATGTGCATTATTGCAGCTCATCTTCATGTTACCATGGTCCTTCCCAAGGCATTCAAAAACACCTGGTCACAACATCAGCCAAGCACAGATGCCAAGATAACTATCCCTTACATTCCCATTGCCACCTCCCTCAAAGCTTGTGCCAAATCCAATCTTGAAAGTTTTTCCCGTAATTTTGAATGGTTTCTCACATGGCACCCACTGTGACATTATTCTTTGTACAGAACCTGCATCCTTCACATACGCCCCACTCAGTGTTTTTCAAGAAACAAATAGGTAACAGTATTGTGTTCATAATGCCTTTTCTAATTCTTTAGACTAAGTATACCTTATTGCAATCTTCACTTTTTGCACATACAGGGAGAGACATGAATCAATCCACTCTGCCCACTTATGCTGGGTGAATGGGAATGCCTGCTGAAGGCCCCCTCCTCTCGTGAGGTACACTGTGAAGGGATGCAGAGGCCTGTGTTCTCAGTGCCTTACTCTCTTCCTTCGAGTCAGCTAACCCCTGAGGGAAAATATCCCCCTCTTACAGCCTTCTAGATTTATGAGCCTGGATTTTCTGGAAGGCCTTTGGTGATTAAGCAGCTAGAAGAAAATCTGTGTCATTATTTTCTGTTTGTGCTTAAAATTATGTTTTTATTGTATTTAACACTGCGTTTGATTTTGTACATTGCCTTGAGCCTCTGGCATGAGGGGGTTGATAAATCTCATAAACAAATCAATAATTATCTGTTCCAAAGATGAACCATCACATTAAGCCATCATGTGATTGATTGGTTTTAGTTTAGCATAACTTATGAATCAAAAAAATGTGGGTTATAAACTAGCCTTTGTGCCTAGCATTATGAACTAATCACTGTGGCCCATTCAAGAATTCTGTCCAAGTGCTGCATAGGAACCCAATCTACAGCTTTCCTGGAGAATATTCTGGAAGAGGGGGACAGAAAACATGTTAAAGCATTCCTGTTTGCCATTGCTCTTCTCAAGCGCCCCTTTGATTCATGCTTGGAGAATCCACAATAGAGAAATACTATTATGGGGAAATAGAATTTAGGTAGTTGAAATGTATATTTATATTCTGAAGTTGATGCTACTTTATTTCACCTAGTACAGGTAGTCCTAGACTTATGACCACAATTGAGCCCAAAATTCCTGTTGTTAAGTGAGACATTTGTTAATTGAATTTTGCCCCATTTTATGACCTCTTGCCACACTTGTTAAGTGAATCAGTGCAGTTGTTAAATTAGTAACATGGTTATTAAGTGAATCTGGCTTCTCCATTGACTTTGCTTACCAGAAGGTCATAAAAGGTGATCACATGACCCCAGGATACTGCAACTTTCATAAATATGAATTGGCTGCCGTGGGTCTGAATTTCAATCACATGACCATGGGGAATGCTGCAATAGTTGTAAGTATGAAAACTGGTCATAAGTCACTTTTTTCAGTGCCATTCTATCTTTGACTGGTCACTAAATGAACTGTTGTAAGTTGAGGATTAGCTGTAAACTCAGCTTGTCCAGAAATACAAAAAACCCAAATAGCCATGCTGAAGCCTGATGGCTACATTCAGAATACCAATAATGCATTGGTGAATTAACATCCTATGGCTTAAAGTTAGGCAAAAACAGCTGTGCAGCTATTGATGTTTCTTCTTACATAGTATATGCCCAACATTACTGGCTAAAATCATTAGCTGGAATTATAGCTATACCCTAGTCCTCCCCAGTTCTGTTTTATGACTAAAAGTCTAACATTTGAATTCTTCCAACTCAGATATGTTGAAAACATGTTTTCATCTAAGGAACAGTAATAAATCTCAATTTGTATTTTATTGATCATTGAAAGGAATCTAGGGAGCTATGTAGGATCCAAAGGTACTTTGTACCTGCTAGAGAAAATCTAGCTTCCTTCTGATCACCATCGTGTTTCATACAAATTTATGGCAGGGACAGCAGCAATATTGTAAGGCTTAAAGGTGGCACTGAGGACACTTAGATTAAAACCACGCAGATAAAAGCATTAGATGCAGGACATCCATTGAGAGGCAGAGCTTCCTAAGGGAGGAATGCTGAAAAGGTCAATAAACAACATTTGCCACTTAACACAGGGCAAAAGATGGAGAGGGAAAGACACTGAAATTAAACCCAGGAGGATGTAAAATGGATGCAGCAGCCTTAAATTAAACCCAGGAGGATGTAAAATGGGTGCAACAATCAACTACCTTCCATTCTGATGATACAAGAAAGGTTTGTTACTAGTTGCACACCTTTGGGTATCTGAGAAACCTCATTGGCACTGGAACCAGCCAAAGCAAGTCCAACTTTGAAGTGGCCTTCACCAACTTGGCATCCTCAACATTAGGTGTCATCAGAATGTTCAGCCAGCAATTACAATGTATTGGAAGGGTATCAAGCTGACAAAAACCATATTAGGCACCCAAAAACAAGCGTATTGACTAAATTAGGCATGTAGCACTAGATTAAATACAGAATTCAAAAAATTACTCAAAAGATAGGTTAGTAGAAATTATATTTTGGATTAACTAGGTACTTCTAAAGCATGCTAATAGGAGATAATTTCAATATACTAGAAAAGGGGTCTCCAAACTTGGCAACTGGCTGAGGAATTCTGGGAGTTGAAGTCCACAAGTCTTAAAGTTGCCAAGTTTGGAGACCCCTGTATAAGAAAAACACCAAGTTGGAAGGCCATATTGAAGCAATAAAGAAACCTGGTTACATCAGCCCCGGACTCCAATAAGTACTGGGTACAACTCACTCAACCTCTCCAAAGCTTGCAATTAAATTGCAAGTTTTAAAATGCCTGGAAGGGAGTAATACATGGGATGGAATCATACCTAGCTTAATTATAAAGTTATTGTCAACTCTACAACGAACCTGGCTACAGCCATCTTTCTCTTCATTCTAGGTTGCCACATAGAATGGAGGGAGGGGCAGCTTGCCCAGGTGCTTCACTAGTCAAAATAAGCTTCTGTCTCGTGGGAACCAAGGTCATCTATGGCTCCTGAGATCAGGGATTGGGCGTTGTATAAGAAAGCCTGCCAAATGAATGTATTGGGGAACATAGTGATGGCATAGTTTTGTGGGTGGGACATTATACTTTGTAACTGGGAAAACTTTAGTGGGAATTTCAGACTTGGTTTTACTTTTGATTGTGCCAATACTTTTTAACTAATAAACATGTTCTTTGAGGAATTTCCAAGCCCCGGAGTTCTGCTTTATTTGTCTCTGTTGGAACCATGACCTTTATATTATAATAAATATATTAAGTTATAAAAATCAAATTTAGTCTTTCTCCTGATATCATTTACTTCTTTTGAATAGGTTTTTCCTGCCTTCATCTCCAATTTATAGCCAATTATGAATCCTGGCCTTCAAAATATTACACACCTGTTCTAAGAGTTATAACTGTATTCATGATGATTGAAGGAATAATGAATAATATATAATACATTAGTTTCTAACCAAACTTTTTCCTGGTTCATTTCAATGTATCCCATAGAATTAAATTTTTATGAGGTGATTGTAACAACAGGATGTACCAAGTATTAAAATATACAATTTCTATCCAAAACATACAACTGTCAAATGCATAGATAGAAGAATGGCTTTGATGGTGCTGTTCCTAATGGCCTAATTATGCAATCAGAGTTAGGAAAAATCACTGAATTACGAAGAATAGCTTGTCTTGAAAGACCTTTGAAGAATACAGAAGGCAACCCAAGAACAAAAGCAGTGCTGAAGTACCACCTGAACAAAGATTTCTCTGACAAAAGAAATCAAGGATAAAATGTGTAGGACAGTTCTATTTCTAATATATTACTTTTAAAATGTCATAACTAAAAGGTTATATAACTAAATGGAATATTTTCTTTTTACAAAAACAAAACAAAATGAAACGGCTAATGCTTACCAAAAGTGCAAGGAATTTTCTAGCTTTTGGAATATTTAATTAAAACTGTTTGTTTTATCACTTTAAACTTTCAACAGAGAAGAAGTATGTTAAGATTACTAGGGTGTTTGTAGGATACTAAGGATGACAATTTTCTTTCCCCAATAATTGCCCATGAATGGTGGGGGTGAGTGGGTGAAGTGATCCTTTTACACTCCCACATAAGAATGGAAGACATTTTGAAAAGAAATAAATAGGTTGGAGCAAACAACTTTGGATACAATTGCTATAAACTATGGATGAATCTGCAGATAAAACATACCTTGCCACACCTTGTTTCCATAACCTTTTAAAAAAATTCTAACATCCCTCTTCTTTCTTCCTTCCTTCCTTCACTTTATCTCCATCCAGTTTTGTTCCCTCTTTCTCTTGTTTTCCCAGAGCAGAAACCCTTCAAACTAGCTCCATCTTGGTTTTTTTTTAATTTCCTGAAGTTTTTACTAGAAAGAGCCAGGAGGGTGTCCCTGTGTGTGTATGGGCACACGTGTATTAGCATTTGCTTCTGCATTTAAGAGTAGCTTGTCTGATGGGAATGTTGGTATGTGCAGTTGGGCAACTGAGCCTTTTTAAAAAAAACTGGGTGCATTATTTTACAGAAAATTGATTTCTGTGTTGTTTTAATTAGTGTTTAATATTGTTCGTGTTTCCTTCTCTCACACACACACATACCAACTTTGCCTTTTTTTTGAACTGTGGGTATTGAGTAGTGGGCTTCAGTAGGCAAGAAGCAGACCAGCATAGTTACAACATTATTTATTGACTCAAAATAGAACTGGAGAACAGCAGGCAATTATCTGTAATTTATACTCTGAGCCCACAGGGCCTTAACCAATCACAATCCAGCTTTCCTTGATTCATGGATCTTACATTCCAGGTTCCTATGGAGAAAAAATCTTTACAGCATCGGACTTTCCTTTCACCATCAGACACATCCACAGCTGTGTGTCCTTTCGGCTTTGGCCCAGTCGCTTCATTTTTTCTGGCGCTACTAGTACTAGCCCTCTGCTCTTCCCCAGTAGCATATTGGACGCCTTCCGACCTGAGAGGCTCATCTTCCAGCGTCATATTGTTTTGCCTTTTGGTACTGTCCATAGGGTTTTCATGGCAAAGATACTGGACTGGGTTGCCATTTCCTTCTCCAGTGGATCACGTTTTGTCAGAACTCTCTGCTATGATCTGTCTGTCTTGGGTGGCCCTGCATGGCATCGCTCATAGCTTCATTGAATTACGCAAGCCCTTTCGCCACGACAAGGCAGTAATCCATGAAGGGGAATATATGAATGTTTAAAGTTTCTCTCCGAACAGTCAGGGTCATCTAAAGGTTAGTTTCATTTTAGCTTCACAAGCAGTTGGAGTTAAGTTAGTTTCACTTTAGCAGGGATTAACACAACTTTAATATATTCAATACATAACAGTGGGTTCTAATACCTGTATGTATGCATACATGCATACATGCATACATACAAACTCCCTCCCCCCAAAAGGGGGAATATCTAACTTTTTACTCTAAAGCTTCAGCTCGAGTAATTATATCATAAGATTTCCCTTCCCCAAAAGACATGTAACACACTTATATATGTGTTACATGTTTTTTTGGGGGGAATGGAAATTTCATGATATAATTACTCTAGCTGAAGCTTTAGAGCAGACATGTCAAACACAAGGCCCGGGGGCCAGATCCGGCCCGTGAAGTGGTTTCATGCGGCCCGCGAAGCCATCCTGGAAACAGTGAGGAAACAGCCCCCTCTGCCTTGGCCCTGGCCCAGAGACCCTCCTCCTGCCAGAGACCCTCAGATCTGTCCCACTCCTGCCCAGGCCCCCATAGGCACCCTTGATGCGAACGAGGTAGAGCTGGCCACGCCCACCCAGTAGGCCATATGCACTTTAGCCACGCCCACCCAGTAGGCCACACCCACCCAGACCACGCCCACCCGCCCCCCTGAGGGCAACCGCAATGCTGATGCGGCCCTCAGTGAAATTGAGTTTGACACCCCTGCTTTAGAGTAAAATTTTTTGGGGGGAGAGAGAGTCTTTAAATTTATTTTCCTTTTTTCAGAGGATTGTCTTCTTAGACTAATCGTTTTGTGTAAAAAAGAGAAAATAATCAAAGTTTATAAGCAGGTTATTCCAGGCTTGTTTAGAAACTCAGTGACTCCTCAACTCTGGAGAAAAGCCAGCAGTCTAAACCGCCTCATTCAAGAATAGTTCAATGTTTCATTTTGTTCAGTCTGCATTCTAGATGATTCCAACTGTTTTATTCTCCTTTATTATCAGAGATTAGAGAACAAGGATGTAAGAAGTTAACCTCTTCAATCCTACATTGGGAAGAAGCATGGAGTGGATAGAGGGAAAATGAAGTCCAACTTCTGACTTTGTCTCGTGTTTTTGGTACTTCAGAAGGAGAGCAGCACAGAGTACTGTATATAGGAATTGGCACTGGTCCTATGACTTCCTGGATCACCGATTATTAGCTGCTGCATATGCAAATGTTTGTGATTCCTAAAGGTAGAATGTAACATTGATCATGAAACAGAATGATTTGCAAGCACTTTTCCTATATTCACTACAAAGGGCTTTTGTTCATCCCAAGGACAAAGATCAATGCCAGCAGTAAGGGAAGCACAGGCCCATAAAATCTCACCAAAACCCAACTCTGAATAGTGCCCGTGGTCAAAATATCCCTGCAAACCTCTTAAAAATCTCCTTCAAATAAATCATTGTAAATACCAGGCAATGTAGAAGCTTACAGCAGGGCGGGGAAAGCTATGGCTCCAGAAGTCACTGAGCTGTGATATGCAGCAATCTGTTACCAGCACTGGTGGAGCTTCTGTAAACAGTATGAGTTGTATATACCCCAAGCACTGGAGAAGGGAAGAGGCTGAGCCAACATTATTACTATGCATATCTACCATACAAATTGGGAAAGTAGGAGTCAGCCAGGGTTCCAGGTATTCCTAGAACCTCTAGTTGTGGCCTTTCTTCACTGCAACCTTCGAAGCATTACAGGGGTGTCAAACTCAATTTCATTGAGGGCCGCATCAGCATTGCGGTTGCCCTCAGGGGGCCGGGTGGGTATGGCCAGGGTGGGCGTGGTCTACTGGGTGGGCATAGCTAGAGTGCGTATGGCCTACTGGGTGGGCGTGGTCAGCTCTACATCGTTCGCATCAAGGGTGCCTATGGGGGCCTGGGCAGGAGTGGGACAGATCTGAGGGTCTCTGGCAGAAGGAGGGTCTCTGGGCCAGGGCCAAGGCAGTGGGGGCCGTTCCCTCACTGTTTCCAGGATGGCTTCGCGGGCCACATGAAACCACTTCGCGGGCCGGATCTGGCCCCCGGGCCTTGTGTTTGACATGTCTGCATTAGAATCACAAAACTGGCCTACCAGCTGCTGCTGGGTTGGTCTTCTTTCTAGAACAATATTGATTTCCAATCCACAAATTCTACCAGAAGCTTCTATTAAAGCTACTAAGATTTTCTAGTACTCTGCATGTTTTGTAAAAAATCAATTTTAAACCAATTGCCTCTCTGGTGGCTCTTTCACTTCAGTGTTATTTAACAGCAAATATTTTCCATTTAAACTTCTCTCCCAAAAAATTAAAAAGCCCTAATCCTCATTTTGAAGGCTGCATGGCAGCTCACAACTCATTTTTTATATCAGCAGGACTGTATTTTTTTTTTAAAAAAATTTTTTGTTGATAAATCCAATTTTATTTCCATCCGTCCATTTTGAGAGAGCAAGTAGGATGATGCTTAGAGCTCCTTTTTGTTGATCATTTGTATCGAATCTATTCTTGCTGTTGAGCAACCCTGGAACAATATGGACAAAAGAGGCCTTTCATTGGTATCTCAGCTTGAGGGAAATATGACAATCTACATATTAGCATGTTTGAAAAGGAAGAGGATTAAGAGAATCAGTGAGGCCCAAACAATTTATAGTGAGACGGCATGAGGAATTGACATTATGGGATTCTATAGGAAAGGAAGCTCTTAGCTTTGTTATTCCTGTCTTCTGTACCCCTTGAGCATGTGGGGTACAGCAGCGGCTGGAGCAGGATCTTCCCTCTTGCCTTGCTTCCTTTCCAGTGTGTCCTCAGAAATCCACAGGTAAACATCCTCATCAGCTAAGAAATCCTTTCACACAAAACTCCACATAAGTGAATCTATAGGCAAGGGTTGTGTCTGCTGTACAAGCAACCTCTCTCCCTTGCACCCTCCAACTAACACAGGCCACTTTCTGGGTTGGCCCCATAGCATCTACTAACTACCTCAAATATTTCTTCCAAATTTAGAAAAATCCCACCCCCTTTTTGAGGCTGAGTTTAATTCATGCCAATTCACTCTATTATACATGTATGCCATCGGGTGCCAAGGGGACACACGTCACATGGTGGTTGGTAGTAGCTCTGGTGGCTTTTTGCAAGTGTTGATGAAATCCTGAAACATTAATGCTCATGAATTCATGATGGGAGGGGACAAAAAAAATAGAAAGATCTAAAACTGTTTTAAAGTTCATGTTGAAGTTTGTTAGCAAAAAGTGAAAACACTGTCAACCAGCACTGTGCTATGGTTTGCCAGCTTAGTTGGTGCTAAACATTTCATCAATACAAGCAATCACAGGTCAAATTGACAAAATGCACTCAGCCGTCCATTTGAAACAGCAAATCCCCTCCCTTAGGAGGCAGAGAGAGAGAGAAGAACACCACAAGGGGAATTCTGAAGGCCAAATGATCCTTCTTTGTTCATTCGGCTTAGAGAACCTGCTACCATCCTATGGTTCTCTAATCCCATCTCCATAGACACTGTTTCAATTTGCATGGGATTTTATACAAAGAGGTTTGTCCTCTTTCTTTTTTAAAGCACTGGCCATTTTAAGCCTAGGATTCAATTATCTTCCATAAGTTGTGTTATCTTTCTTCTGCAGCTCTTGCTAATTTCTGCACTATAAAGCCAACTCACAAGAAAAAAATATGTATTACTCCACTGATATACTGCTGAATTATGTTACGGATGTACAATTACTTTTGCTATGATGAAATACACTTATCATTTCCCATTTCCCCAAAGCAAGAAGCAGCATATCTTTCTAGCTGTTTATTTACCCAGCAAAATTAGCTGCACATGTGCACCTTTTAAAAATCAAACTCCAAAATTACTGATTGGAAGACAAGGAAAAGTGAGTTGTGTATGAAGATTGTAAACCAACTAGAGGTAGTTCTTGACTTGCAACCATTCATTTAGCAGCTGTTCAAAGTTACAATGGCACTGAAAAAGGTCCTGCTCCTCACATTTATGACCGTTGCAGCATCCCCATGGTGTGATCAAAATTTGGACATTTGGCATGTATTTATGATAGTTGCAGCACACCAGGGTCATGTGAACACCATTTGTAATACTCCCAGCGGGCTTCCAGCAAGCAAAGCCAATGGCGGAAGCTAGTTTTGCTTAATGACCACAGGTTGTAAAATCAGGCACGACTCACTTAGCAACAGAAATTTTGGTCCTAATTGTGGTTGTAAGTTGGTGATGACATGTACCATGTAAGGTACCAGAAAGTAGGGCCGTATGGAAACAGTCTTTCAGCCCATAAGTCTGGGTTTGAAGAGGTCTCTGTCCCAACCTGTAAGGCACTGTAACACAATTTCTACAGCCAAATTGTAAGTTCTAACTTGCTGTGTCACGTGATATGTCACAACGTATCACAACTTTTTTTGCATTGCTGGAGCTGGGGTGGGCATGGCCTCCGTATGATGCAACCGGCCCATGGGCCGGCAGTTTGACACCCCTGTTCTAAGGCATCTGATCTGCTTAGGTCTTTCTATGAGAGAGAGGAAAAAAAGCCAATCTCCTTTAAAAGAAAGAAAGAAAGAAAGAAAGAAAGAAAGAAAGAAAGAAAGAAAGAAAGAAAGAAAGAAAGAAAGAAAGAAAGAAAGAAAGAAAGCAGTATAGTTATAGCTTACTCAGAATTTCACGACACGCAAGTGATTACACTATTGACACTGAGGATTAAATCAGTCAGGGCTCAAATTTGCTTTAATAAATGCTCTACCAGATAAAAGAACTTAAGCAATGGGGAGAAATGATCTGATAGCAGCTTGTGCTTCTGAATGCTTCTACTTAATCCAACCCTGAGTCTTCACAGGGTTTTCAGAATGAGTATGACTAATCACCAACTATTGTGCAGCTCTTCTTCCTTTTCCTTCGGAAAAGGTTTTTAGAGAGGAGAGAGCGCGTAGCCCAAGCCCACCCCAAAATGAATATTATTTTACCTATCAATTCTTCACCTCCAATAACATTCTGAGTGTGAGGCAGAGGAACAACACAATCAAAGTTTTTCTGAAAGTTTCCATCCAGATCTTATATAAAAGGCTGTGTTGCTTTGATTTTTAATTCCATAGCTACTACTTTAATGAAAAGTGCCGCAGTTTATCAAAGCAAAACAAATCTGCTTGGCATTTTCAGCCAAGAAGCGTAGCCTAAGGCTACACAAAGGAAAAGGTAAATGGAAGTAGGAAACATTTTGTTTGATATATTGCATCTCCTAATGAGTAGATCACACTGAATAATTTGCAGTGCTTCTCACCTATGCAAGAACAAGTCTTCTGTGCTTTTAGCAAAACTGGCACATGTCTGGTGCTATGGCAGACACCACAAGATGGTGCTGTCTTATAATTAGTTTTATTTATAATTGGCCTCATAATTATTTTAAATTCAGAAAGGGATTTTTTTTAAAGTATCCAAACTGATTTCTAATCTCTCCCAAAACCACCAATCTCTGCATGCAACCAGAAATCTCCCTATTGGAATTTAGCTATAAATTCTTTAGTAACCATTCAAAATTACAATGGCACTGAAAAAAGTGTCCTTTTATGTTTAAACAATTCAAGATGTGAATGCTATTTATGACCTTCCTAGCCGCTTTCTGACAAGCAATGGGGGTGGGGGAAGAGCTGGATTCACTTAATGACTGCATGATTCAATTAATGACTGCAGTGATTGGTTTAACAATCATGTAAAAAAAGTCATAAGATTAGGTGCAATTCAATCACCTTGCTTAACAACAGAAATTTTGGTCTCAATTATACGTAATATACATAATACATAATTCCATTATTACACCCATTCATGAATACAGTCGTGATTACCAACAGAAAAACAACAGTGACTCCAGTGGATACCACTCTTACCTTGTCTGTAGATAAGGCTCTCTACCTGAATTCTTCCCAAATCTGACACCCCTGAGAGGTATAACCCAGGTTCTCAACTTGGACAGATGAAGAGGTATTTGATGAATACCTCTAAAGAGCACTACAGTAGGACTGAGGAAGGCAATTCCTTAATTCTCAGGAAAATTGTTAAATTTATAGTTTCCAAATGATATTGCAAGACAGGTTCCTTAAAGCCTCTTCAGAATATTCTTCATTGAAAATAATAGCGGATATATGGGATTATAGGGTTGTAAAAAAGGGAGGGTTTTTTATACTAAATGATGTCTTTGAGGGGAGCCAATTAACACTTGTACCCATTGAGCCATTGATCAGAAAAATGCGCAAACACCTAAGCCAACATTAAAAAAACAAGAGATGAAAAAAAATCTTAGGTTAAAATGTATGATGAATCACAGCTGCCAGTATCCATACCTAGCATAATAAAAGTGGGGGAGATGCTGCAAGTTCTACAAGTATTTCAGAAATCAGAAAAGCCCAAAGTTATCATTCCTTGTTAAAAACAAGCATCAAAGGATGCAGTTCTATAGCCATTGAAATATTGGTGAAACATAATTCTAAGCCTTGGTTTTTAAATAATCCACACTGTTATGATCTGCATAAAGACAACATTAAGCAAATCTGGGCTGGGTTTAAAAGTGTTGGGAACGATTTGCAGATGGAGTAGATGGTAATGTGGTGGAGTTCAACATATCTAATGTGCCTCATTTCACATTTGGCTGGCTGAGTGGAAAACAATGTTTATTTGTTTTCACATTATTTTTGACAGAATAAAGGACCATCTTTAAAAAAACATCAGGATGAGAGAAAGTCAGAAGCAGATATTCTCTGCTGGGCATTGTTCAAGGTTTTGAAGTACTTTTATAGTTTTTCCATCTGATTCTTGAAACACACAATTTTGCATTCATTTGTCATGGCTAGACCATAGGTTCCTACTCCAGCTAGCAAGAAGTTTTTAAGAAAAAAAAATGGACAGCTATTGTGTCCAGAATAATATAGGGTCTTCTGCTTGTGCAGGAGGTTGGACTAGAAGACCTACAAAGTCCTGTCCAACTCTTTTATTCTGTTACCACCTCCAAACCTAATTAGGAGTAAATGGCTGTTTGCTGAGTCTATGCACATTAAGCCACAATACTTACTATTCATCTGCTGTAGTGTACTGCATAGAGACAATCATCTGTTTATCAATCATGGTTTATGACTTAGTACATTGTGAACATAGCCATCTGGTGTTAATTTAATAAATTAACAATAAATCAAATCATAGCTTAGTAGGCATCAATCTAGACCATATTTCCTTTTTCAACTAGGCCACAGACATTACAGGAAGTATGCAAGTTAGAGAGGATTGCATTTTATGTTTATTCAATTGAGCCAATTCATTATACACCAGCACTCAGATAAGCAGGACCCGGCACCACATAAACAGGGACTACGAAGGAAAAACAATGCCTCCTTCGAAGAGCAATTAAAGAGGAAACAATAGCCTAATCCAGGATGAGTTATCCTATATAAAATGTCGTCAAATTACAGCACAAAGCCTAGTAATAAAACCTTTGCAAGAAGAGCAAGTTCAGAGGACACAGAGAACCTAACATTTCAGTCCTGAGCTACATGTATTCACCTCTATTGTAACCAAACTCAATTACCGAAGGGCCTCAAAGGATTATATTTTTCCTCATTTTTCTTTCCCAATGGAACTTCGCATGCATGAAATAGATATTAATAAAAATTTGACCTAGCCCAGTACAAAATGCAGCTTTCTGGGAAACAGACTCCGTCTATTCTCTTCTTCTTGTATCATGTTCTGGCATCTGCAATCAATGTTGCTCTAAGAACTGACCTCATTATGAGGCATTCTATAGAATTCAACTACTTTTTTCCTACTCTCTGGGGTTGCATTGGTTTTTCCTCCTATGAAGACTGCAGAATCAGCCTTGTGGGCTTGAAGAAAAGCCTAACTAGTACTGTGGTCTCTTTCTCATGGCGAATGGGTAAAGGCCTCAATGTATTAAGAACTGGCAATCTTCCTCAATCTGGTGCTTGCTACAGATCAGACCTGGAAGGAGTTCAAGGTGGGAAGGTGGAAAACCTTGATTATGCTTTTAAGGATTTTAAGCTGCATTTGTAGCTTTACTTGATTTATTTATTATTAAACTTTTATCCCTCCCATCTTGCTGAGGTGAGTCTGGGTGGTTTATAGTCATATAATTAAAACATTAAATTAAAAAAAATATAAATTTAAGATTCAGTTCAAATTAAATTAACCAACATGGGAGGAAGAGAGCAAAGGGCACATGGGGAGGAGGTGGGATCTGTTCAATGCTAAGCTTGTAAGCTTGTAAGCCGCCCTGAGTCTTCGGAGAAGGGCGGGATATAAATGGAAATAAAATAAAAAAAATAAAAAAATAAAAATAAATGCATTAACCACCTCTAAGATGCCACTCACCCATTACAGCACCAGGCCAGCTGGCAGAGCCAGGTCTTCAAACCCTTTTGGAAGGCCAGAAGGGTGAGTCTCACCCTGGGGGGCAGAATGTTCCAGGGGGTGGGCACCACAGCAAAAAAAGGTTCTTTTTGTGGATGCTGCCAGCCAGAATCCTTGGTTGATGGAGTCTGCAACAGGCCTCTTCTGCCAGCACAGGTGGGGCAGACTAGTTCCATTGGGACGAGACGGTTTCTCAAATAGCCTGGTGCCATGCCATGCAGGGCTTTAGAGGTGATGACCAACATCCTGGACTCGGAAGCAAACTGGCAACTAGTGCAGCTCGTGGAAGAAGCAGTGTAACATGAGCCACCCTAGGGGCCTCAAAGAACTGCCTGAACAGCTGTGTTCTTTAGCCTAGTTCAGCTGTTAAAACCAAACAGTTGAACACAATGCAACCCTGTGTTCTACAAGGTTACATGGGTAAGGATATTATCTGTGGGCTGTAGATTTCCAGATAACCACTAGGACCAGGTGATAGCAAGAGATACAGAAAATTCTAATATGTTGCTACCATCTACTGGTCATACAGATTTCTGCAACTCAGGTGTAGCTCTTAAAAATATTTTGTTTTAATATTCAGGAAAGAAAAAAATGATTTCTTTAAAATTCTGTTGAATTGTATTTATATTGAATATGTGAAAGCAAGACTAGAGCTCCACCTTCCTGTAAAGGCAAGATTTAGCCTTCTTTGGCCGATTATGGTCTAGAGTCTAGACACAATACAAGGAAGTTGAAAGAGATGGAGAACTTTGAACACTTAGCAATAATGTAGCAAATTTATGTTCTCCTCAGCAACCTTACCCTTATTACAATTTAAAAAACGTGTTCCTGTCACTCACCAGAGAC
Organism: Vipera ursinii; assembly: GCF_947247035.1. Taxonomy (NCBI): domain Eukaryota; kingdom Metazoa; phylum Chordata; class Lepidosauria; order Squamata; family Viperidae; genus Vipera; species Vipera ursinii. Next base: position 174,445,021 of record NC_139513.1, on the reverse strand, counting down.
AGGAAACATTCTTGTCTGTATTTTGTGACCTTTGCAAGGAAAGCACCTGGAAAAGCAAAAAAAAAAAAAAATATCCCACCCCATAATTAAAGAATGCAAAACAGAACTTGAAACAATTACCAAATTCTTTTCCTATATCCAGGAAGAAAGGGTCAATTTGTCCTAAGAGTCAAGAGGTTTTTAAAATAGCCTTATTATTCTTGTTCTGCAGTCTATTGTTCACAAAATCAATAAAGATCCAAGAACTGTGAATGACCCCAACTTAAAATATTAGTTTGCCATCATGCCAAAACTTAGTGAAAAGGGCAGAACAAAAAGCCATAAGACAACATCTATCCCTGCAGATGTAATGAGACAAATATCTTGCTGAAATGCAGTTTGCTGCTTTGTTTTTTTTAATGGGACTACAGTCTGCAGAACCCTTGCAATCAAAGACAGTTAGCCTGCCACCTTGTTTATTTCTCTGTAACACATTTATTCATTCAGAAATGGTCTGTAGGAATACATAAGAGCAAGCTCCAAGACATGTTGGTGTGTCACTTTGCAATAAATACAAGATCAGGACATATACTATAAAGAGACCCACTTTGCAATGAACAAGATTTATATGGAAAGTATTCCATAAAAGAAACATTTGTTAAACCTTAAAATATTAAGAGCTTTCCTAAATAACAAACACCAGCTTGGATCTGTACTATAAAAGCATGTATGGAAAAGATGTAAAGGATAGGAGAGCTGTCCCATTTAGTTTTACATTGTGATTGATCATTACATATTGAGTTTCACTGTTAAGCATACAGTATACTAAAAGCACAAATCTATAAATATAGATGCATGCAGAAAACAAAAATAACAATTAAGAAATTGCGTATTAATATTCATGGCTTCTGTAAAATAATAAACAGATGAACAGCATCTTCAAACCTAAGGCTACATTGTTGAAAAATATTGCTGCATTTTTCTATAAATTATATTTCTTTTGTAGGAATCAATAAATGTAGTCAGTTTTTTCTTAATTTGTTCCTTTTTACAGAATCTCATTTTAATGCATGTATATTGTTGCAAAAATTGTACTTCTTATTCATGCATTCTTTTATGGTAGAGTGATAGGTATAATTTTTAATGTCCAATGTTGTTATCAAATTCTGTTTGTAATGATCTTATACAACTCATTCCCTGGTGTTTTTGCTAAGCAACTGCAATGAGAAAAAAATCAGAGAATTTTTTGTTGTTTCTTAATTTCTAATATATTGTGAATGGGCAATTCTACAAGATGCAACAATTATCTCCATTTTGGAGGGACATCTCCATCTAACTCTTATTCATTTACTCAGGCTTATGTACCATTCAGCCATAAATTTAAAGCAGGTACTAAAGGTTATATTTTGATTTTGTAGAATCTTCAATATCTATGCTGAAATATTCTGCATTTCCAAATACAGATAATCCTCAATTTATGACAACTGATCCCAAAATTTCCATTGCTAATCAAGACAGTAGTTAAGTAAATTTTACCCCATTGTATGAACTTTCTTGCCATACTTATTAAGTGAATTACTGCAGTTTTTAACTTAGTAACACGATTGTTAAGTGAAGCTGGCTTTCCCATTGACTTTGCTTGTCGTAAAAAAACCACAACCTTGTCATGTCATGTTGCCAAGCATCTAAATTTTGATCATGTGACCACAGAGATGTTGCAATGATCGTAAGTGTGAAAAACGGCCCTAAAACACTTTTTCCAGTGACTTTGTAACTTTGAAAAGTCACTAAAGGAATGGTTGATAGGGCATGCAATTTAGGCGTCCTCCTGGACTCACGACTCAGTTTTGAAGATCATATTGGAGTCGTGGCCAGGCGGGCATTTGCCCAGGTTCGCCTGGTGCACCAGTTGCGCCCCTATCTGGACCGAGATGCCCTACATACGGTCACTCATGCACTCGTTACCTCTCGGATAGATTACTACAATGCTCTCTACATGGGGCTGCCCTTGAAGACCACCCGGAGGCTCCAGCTGGTACAGAATGCGGCCGCGCAGGTTGTGATGGGAGCATCCCGATACTCCCATATTACACCCCTCCTGCATTCGTTACCGGTTCTTTTCCTGGTGAGATTTAAGGTGCTAGTACTTACCTTTAAAGCCCTACATGGCCTAGGCCCGGGATATTTGCAGGACCGTCTGCTGCCGGGGACAACTTCCCGTCGCCCAGTGCACTCACACAGAGAGGGCCTCCTCAGGGTGCCGTTGGCTAGACAATGTCGGCTGACGACCCCCAGGGGGAGGGCCTTCTCTGTGGGAGCGCCAGCCCTGTGGAACCAATTCCCCCTTGAGCTCCGGATGGCCCTGGATCTCTGGTCCTTTCGCCGCGACCTCAAAACTTTCCTTTTTCATCAGGCTGACCTGGATTGATGATGGGTTTTTAAAATGTTTTAATTTTTAATTGTTTAGTTAATTTATTTTGGGGCTGTTTATTTAATTTCTTTTAACTTTTGTATTGTTGTTTTTATTGTTGTTAGCCGCCCTGAGTCCTTCGGGAGATAGGGTGGCATATAAGTTCCAAAAATAAATAAATAAATAAATAAATAAATAAGAACTACCTGTATTGTTCTTTCATGCTTCTTCAGATTTGCAGTTCTAGTGGTCATTTGGAAAAAGTCCAAAAAAGTCCATCTGCATTTCTGATACCTTATCTTGAGGCTGGAGAAAGAGCTCCAGCATCCAAAGAGGAAAGTCCATGTTGCACATCTTCCTTTTAGCAATCCTCAGTAATGGTTTGCCCAGGATGGAACAGTGGATTCACAGTTCTCCCCATTCCTGAACATACCCCAAAGTGGAGAAGCTTTAGTTCATTCCTGGACCTGATTCTAAGTTCTGTGTTTTCTCTCTCCTGATAAAGAAACAGGACAATCAAACTCAGAAGTTCTGAAGTTAGAGGAGGACAACCTGATTATAGCCCATGTTCCAGAGTACCTTTATTAGAAATTATCTGATTTTTATCCTCTGTCAAATAAAATCATATTAACCTTGTTTTTAATAACATTATTCTGATACAAAATGCCTTTCTACACAAATCATTTCTTTTAATTCCAGATTACTCCATTAAATTCCCTCCTGGGTCTGTTTCAGTAATCAGCCTAGAATCTGGCTGAGGAACATTCCAGTGAAAAGGTAAATTAACTGCTAATCAACTCCCTTTTAACTTTAAAAGTTAAAAAAGGTGGTTCCCCTCTCTGCCCACCCAGAAATAACTGCCTTTGGTTCTTAATCACCTTGACGGCTCAAGGCTATCAAGATTTCCATTTTTTGTCCTTTTATTTTCTTTTGCCTATTTAACCTTAAATATAACTTAACTAAAAATGCTTTGGATAGGAATCATTACATCTAGAAAAATATATACCCTAAGAGGGCAGTGATTTGTTTTGTTTTGAGGGCTGGGCAGGAATGGATAAGGTGGTACCCACAGGGATTTTTATTATAGCTTTTTCATATCCAAAGAGATATCATGAGAAATGTAATCTGTAAGAATGGATAGGCACTCAACTCAAGCTTCTAGGTGCCTTCCCCAATATTACTATACTCATCTTACAACATTTGAATATTAACCTGAAGCCAACAGTATATACAAGACCCATTTTGACATATACAATTATCAATAAAGTGTTTAATTAGAGTTCATTGATTCAGCCTCAGAAAATTCACTATTTGCAGAATGAGACTTATTGGTGAATGACAGCAATTAAAGGCTATTTTGTTAGAGTGTCAGAGGCAACTTCAGTTACTAAAATATGGATTCATAGGAAACAAAGAAAAAAAAGCTGCTAGGAGTAATGACTAGGGAAAGAGATATTAAAATTAACTTGTAGAATTAAAATTTCCTATCGAAAAGTATGATAGCCTTTGAACTCTGTCACATTTTAGTCTCTACAAATCCAAATTCTTAATTGTGAATACCAAAAAGACTATACATATACAACCTTTCTTTAAAATCAAGGATGGAAGAAATCACATCATCTCTGTATTAATATAGCAAGGAAAGCAGTACCCTATGACATTGGATACAATTACATTGTAAATATAATGCACTATTATTTTGCCCACTATTCACTGCTAAAATCAGTTATTACTCTATACTGTAGTGTCTGGATAAATTGCCAAAACACATCATAGCAAAATTATTAGATGTAGTTTTATCAATTTACCAATCTTATCCATTTATAGCAAACCAGAAGTTACATGAATTATTATGACTTTTCTACTTGTGGTCTTAAATTGAAATAGATTTTAATTACAACAGGCTTGTGTATATATTAAGGTGCATTTTTAAAAATGGGTGTGAAATGAATGGACATATATGAAGTTTATTCAGTTCCATGACCACTTTAGGAAGATCAGATTTGGTAGCTTGAATTCATTTTTTTAATTTGTAGCCCTGTACAATTTTTCAGATTGAAGGGCTTAAGGCAGGGGTGTCAAACTGCCGGCCCACGGGCCGGATGCATCACACAGACACCGCGCCCACCCCATTGCTGGCAATGGCAAAACAGTCTCGATATGTTGCACAATGTCATGTGATGTCGCGAGTTTGACATGTCTGGCTTAAGGGTTAGGTTAGTCTTGGCTAATAGCTTTTACATAAGGGAATTGGAGCAAGACACACAACACTGCAATATTTCCCACTAGAAGGATTCTGAAAGCCAGCAATTGTTTGATGGCAATGCTTTGTAATCATAAGGAGCACAATATCTTGGAAACTAGAAATGATTCACTGCTCCTGAATCTAGAAATGGTTTGACCAGCTGGACTTGATTTCTGTGAAATTTGAATAAGTCCTAATAATAATGTCTAAATCTGCAAATGTCACACAAATTTGTGTCTTGCAAGCCTGAAACCTGAGTCCTAAATACCAAACAAAGTCTCTACACAGAATCAATTTCTTATCTTCCTTCCAGCTTCAGTTCATTTTCCTTCAACCATACAACTTTCTCACCTAATTATCTCTTTCGACACTGATTACCTATGTCCTGGTGAGTGTCAAATTTCCATAGCTGGAGAGAAAATGAGTATATGTCAGTAGGGAAAAAATATCATTCCATATTAAAGATTCAACACAGGGAATCTTTAGGAAGAAGGTTGGCATAAGCTATTTTAGGGTCTAAGGCAGGAAATCAATTAGTTTTCCTTCTAATTGTTTACCTGAAATCCTTCAAGCAAAAAACACCAGTGAAGCACCAACATACTCCCAGCCTTTGATCCAAGCATTGGTCATTCCAATTAATCCCATGCTAAGTAAATTGTTAAGGAACCAGCTTACTTTTACTGTATCACACTTAGAAATGACTCATATCCAGTACTGGGAAGATACCTCCACACTCAATTAAGTATATTGCTGTATTTTATAACTTAGTAATGCAAACGATGATGTTCCTTGTGACACTCTATGGATGTGAAATTTGGACTTTGAAGAAGCAAGATGAGTATTGCTTTTGAACTCTGGAATGCTAGAAAACCATGGAACATCATGGAAACAAACAAATTCATAACTGAACAAATCAATCCAAAGTTTTCACTTCAGGCACACGTCTAGGCTTAAGTTATCCTTATATTATGAACTTGCTTATAGTGGCAATGGTGCACCATTGAAAAACGTGAAGAATTAGGGTAGAGACAGATTATCATAGAGAAAATCTATCTGTGATTACTAAGAATCAACACTAACTTGATGGCACATAACCAATCAATAATTAAAAATTCCTAGTGGATTGATTTTATCCAGAACAAATATGGGACTAAAAAGTTTCATTTAGCATTTGAATAAGTCTTCTTTTCTTTTGTATATTAGTATTGCTTGTAGTCATTTTATATGAGCTAGAGTGCGATAGATTTAATAGTTTATTGTTGTTAGCATATGATTGTTTATGATTGTTTTTTGTTCTTATACCTTGTACTTAGCTCTGGGAAGTCGGGGGGGGGGAAGGGGGGGAGGGATAGGGAGGGTTAGGTAGGGGAGGGTGGAGGGAGGGGGGAGGGATTGTTAAAGATAAAATGTATTGTAAAACTTTTCAATAAAAAAAAATTATTAAAAATTCCCACAGAGTGATTTACTATTGGTTAGGCAATGTAATATAACAAAGCAATGCCACAGAGGCAGAGGTAATGTGTATAGGGCACTATAAAATTGGAAGAACCCACCACATTTTCAATCTCCCCAGGTTCAAGATAATAAGGAAAGGAAAGAAAAACAGCAGGTTCATATTACTTTTTCCCTCAATTTCTTCAGCAATTGTTTTTGTCTGCTTAGTTTCTCCAACATTCACACAACTACCCAATCCAAGGACTGTTAACTGCATCTATATTCCATAAAACAACTTTAAGTAAATACACATTTTCCAACTCAAGGACTAAAGTAACAGACTATTCCAGGCTCTTTTTATTGCTTTGTAAAATATTGGAATCAAGCAGCAGCTTCTGAATTTGCATGTGAGAATACTACAATTTTTGCAAGCAGAACCATGGATTCTTCAAAATCCTTAAGAGTGTCACAAAAAATGCTTTGCCATTGGCAATCACCGGCTAGGTTTATAAAATATCTGATGTTCTCTTTCCCCACAGGCCAAAGGTATTAAAATAGTCTTCATCCATGCATGAATCATACTTTATATAACAATGCCATGAAAAGCTACAGCCTCTGAAGACCAACAAGTAATCCGTCAAGATATTGTGCAATATTGATAGATAACCAGGTAAGATGTCTTACCAAGGGATCTCCACTTTCTATTGCAATAAAGCCGACCAGAAGTTGTATCTTAAATATGAGAACAGAGAAGTCCAATTCAATTATGTGAATGCTATAGCTTTTAGTCACTTTCAGTCCTCATTTACCAATACAGGGGCAATACAAAAGTCTCTTATCATACTAAGTAATTATGCCATTCCTTGATTACTTTAAGCATGCTTCGTAAAGGACATACTGTACATTGCTGGAAGACATGTTCTCCATACAACATCTCTGTCTTCAGAGCTCCACTTTGAATGAATACATTTCTCATTACAGCCAAAGGCTGGAAATTTACATATCCTACAAGAAAAAAAAAGCCCCAGAAAATTGGATATGTGATAAAACATTTAAAAAGTTGAAGAATATATATAGGTAGTTCTTGACTTGTGGCATAATTCTACTCCCCCCACCCCCACCCCATGATCTTAATAACCCTGCTAATCTTTACGAAAGCCCTGACGACCAGATTCTTCTCCTTGGACCAGGATGGTCCATGAGACTGCTGTAATGCTTTGAGATCTTTGTGTGATCCTGCTGTGGTTTATTTTATTGCTTTCTTCCCACCCACCCCATATTGTCATATTTTGAATATTTGTTAGCTACCCATAATTAGGCCATCACATGAACTGAACAAATGGATAAGTAAAAAATATGCCCCAAGTATTTAGATATGAAAGGAGTAAAATACCACAATAACAGAATTATTAGCTGGAGGAAGATCTTAGACTAAATATAGTAGATCTCTTAGAGCATTTCACAGCTGAAAAAGCTACTCCAACAAAGGCTTTTTTTAGGGTAACCTCCTGCCATGATATTATGAGCAGCAGCATCTCAAGAAAAGCTTCAAAAAGCATCTTGGGAGTTTTGCAGTTACTATTAAGATCAAAATCAACAGCTTTCTGAATTTAGTTATTGCTTAAATTATACGGATGCCCATCTCACAACAGGTAATTCTGGGCAGCTTACAAGGACTGGAATAGCAGCTACAAAACTGATTCATGACACCTGAGATAAACAACAAGTCCTAATCATTAAAAAAAATATCACATCAGCAACCCAGCTCTCCTAGCCTCCTGGCCCAAACACTGGAGGAAACAAACAGGTCTTGCGAAAGGTTTAACTGGATTCCCATTATTCCCTATATATCATAGGAAGGGCAATGATATTCTAGCCATTTCACGTTCCTATGTAGCTCTTTTCCTGACTGCAGGGGTTGGAAGAAGTTTTGTTAAATCTTTGTTTGGAATACATCAGCATTGGTGACAGCTTTAATTAATCCTTTAAAAATAAACTGCAATTTCATGAACTGCAGTTTTATTGTATGATTCAGCCAAGGTGTCGCATGGTTAAAAGGTTTCATCAGTGGTAAATGTGTTCAGCAATTCTCTCTTTCTCTCTTTCTCTAACTATATATACCGGTATTAAAAAAAATAGAGAATAAAAGCAAGGATTTGCAAAGTCCATATGACAACCATACAGATTTTCTCAGGTTTTATGTTTGGTTTCATACATATTTCTTTCTATGTATCAATTTGCCAGTTTATACAGATCAGATACCTAGAAAGCTATTCAAGAAATCTTATTTTGGGAATTTTGAATGCTAAACCTTAACATGACCAAAAAAGAGTGAACATTTCAGAGAGTTGTAACTTTGCCCAAATTCTTTAAAATGGCTGCGCCATGCTAGAAAAGAACTTATCAGTTACAGAAAAAATATTAATCAACGGTTATTAGAGATAGTGGAGTGAGAACACTCTTGATAGGCTTCATTTGAGATCTAAAATGAAGTTCCCTTGAAAAGATACTTAGAAGATTTTTAATTTCCCTTTACTCTGACAGCCATACATTTAAGATGCCAGTGCTGTTCTATTAAAGCTAATGATTGTCTCTGGGCAGTAGATGTCTGATGTTAGCCGCCCCAAAGGCAGTCTGCTTCAAAAGACTTTACGTATTCCCCCCAAAAAAGAGCATACTGTTCTCCCCACTCCCACCCCCCAGGTAGATGAGAGATGTACTAGCACAGGTGGGTAGCTTAAAGCAGGGCTTTTCAACCTTTTCACTCATTGTACCACTTTTAGGATATGGCAACATCCGAGTACCACCAGTCGCGTAGCAAGGTGTCAAAAATTTGATGACAAAAAAAAAAGGAAAAAAGTGATGAAGTACAGGTAGTCCTCGACTTACAACAGTTCACTTAGTGACTGTTTGAAGTTACAATGGCACTGAAAAAGTGCCCCCCAAGCCACAGTCGAGCAAGATACCTACCTGCCCACCCGGAGGCGCTCTTCCTCCTGTCCGAGGTTTTCATTGTTGTGAGCATTTCTGTTGAGGATTGGCAGCAAGGGTGGGGTGGGGGGTGTTTGGTTTTTATCCCCCCCCCTCTGCTGGGTGGTTGCAGCAGGCTTTGGTCACTTCACATGACCCTGGGACACTGTGACCATCATAAATATGAATCAGTTGCCAAGCATCTGAATGTAAATCACAAAACCCTGGAGATGCTGCAACATTCCAGTTGATTGGCGCGTCTTCTGGGCTCAGCAGAAGTGCCAGGATCAGCGCCGAGCTTCAGCTAGAGCCTGGCACTGATCCTGGCACTTCCACTGAGCACTGACAGCCCCGAAGAAGCACTGATCCTGGCGCTTCCACTGAGCCCTAACAGCCCTGCAGCTCCAGCCATCTCTCACTCAGGCTTGTGCGATGCTGCCACCAGTTCAACTCCCCCACTACCACTTTTCTAGGATGGTCGTGTACCACCTGCTAGATGCCAATGTACCACAGGTGGTACCCGTACCACTGGTTGAAAAGCCCTGGCTTAAAGGGATATTGGAAAGATATAGGAGAAAGGGGGAAAAATAGATCTCTGCTTGAGCAGGGCAATAGAAATGTAGGACAGAACTACGAACAAAAAAAGAGTTATTAAATTTTATTTCCAAGCTTGCAAAGTCTAGCAAAATGCCTAAGGCAACCCAAAATAGAAGTGAAGGAATTGCAGCCTAATATCATACTGTGATACGTGACCTGCTGTATGTATATATGCTGAAAAATAAGTTATGTACCCACTCAATCCACATTTAAAAAAGCTGGATTTTAGAAACCAATTTGTACAACTTTGAGTTACATTTCGAACAATGTAATTATTTTGCTAATTGGGGGGGAGGGAGAGTTACACAGAACACTGAACTCCATCCACTAATGGCTGGTGAATTTTATTCACCTACTCTGGGCCACATTAGCATTGTCTTTGTATGTTCAGGCGTATCTCTGTAAACATAAGGACTACCCATAGAACCTTTTTACAAGCGAATGCTAGTATTCAAAGTTCCTGATAGCTGTGATTAGAGTCTATTCTTTCTATATGCTTACAAAAATTTTGCCGAAATACCACAATAGAGAAAAATAACCCCGTCGTGCTTTTTTCATATATTGGCATAGGCATGCCAATAATGCCCAAGACTTCTAGTCCTGCCCTAGCCATCAAACCGATTGGGTGACTTGGGCCAATCACCCTCTCTCAGCCCTGAGAAGAAGGCAAGGGCAAACCACTTCCAAAATCTTGCCAAAGAAACTGCAGGGAATTGTAGTTGCCAGCAGTCATCACTAACTCAAAGGCAAACAAGCGCAAACACTGTCTTAAAGGCAGAATAAACACGCAGTAAATATTTTCAATAAGAAATTCAAGAAAGAAAAGAAGCATGGAAATCAATGGAATACTTTTCTTGGGCTTTTTACAGGGAGCAAAATTATGTCTTATCTCCCACTATTAGTGAGACAAATTCATCAATTTTACTTTTGCATTCAGATTATACAGAAGTTAGCATTTGGGTGCATGCTTGGCTGGCTGACTTCTTTGTGCCACTGGAACTAAAGCCCATGGAACTCCAGAAGCTTCTATTTGCCTGTATGGAAAAGATGCCTGAGCATGTTTAAGAAGTCCTTAGATCACCGACTCTTTGAAGCAGCAGTCTCTATGAGAAACTTATGCAAATTATGTATGTTTTGCTTACATATAAGGAGAAGGCAACTGTCTTTAGCGTATTGAGGAGAAATAGGTTGGGAGAACTCTCTCCAAGACTTACCTTTGAATGTAAGTGTCTACAGAAATATGGTACTTCTCTTATTTTACTACCAGACCTTGGCTATAAAAATTGAGATAGCCACTAGATTTCAGGAAAGAGATACAGAATGCACTACTTCTTTACTGCCATTTAATGGATGCCTGGAATTTTGCAGCTCAGATGGAGCAGTAAGTCCTGTGCGCCCCGACAGGGAGGGCCTTCTCAGGGTACCACCAGTTAATGAATGCCGGCGGGTTATTCCCAGGGGAAGGGCATTCTCTGTGGGTGCGCCTGCCCTATGGAACCAACTACCCACAGAACCTAGGACTGCCCCCGACCTTCGCTCATTTCGCTGGGACCTGAAAACTTGGCTCTTCGATCTGTTTGGTCCAGACTGTGGGGTTGTTAATTTAACTGGGTTTTAGATTTACTCTTGGGGCTTGAATTTAATCTAATTGTTTTAATTGTTTTTAATTTTTTGTATTCATGGTTTTAACTGCCCTGTAAACCACCCTGAGTCCTATGGGAATAGGGCGGTATACAAATCCAATAAAATAAATAAATAAATAAATAAATAAATAAATAAATAAATAATTGAAACATGGAACTTAGTGGGTAAATTTTGGCCAGTTATTCTTTCTCAACATAAACTGCTCACAGGCCTGCTTTTGTGGGAATATAAATGGAACTCCTATGCATACCAGTTTGAAATCAAACAGGATAGGAATGCATAAAATAAAATAAAAGGACGCATGCTGTATGTCAAATAACTGTTGTTTTGGCTACCTGGTGCTTACACTACATTTGAGCAACATTACTTCAGCTTGTTAGTTTATTGTAGCTAATCAAAAAAGGGCAAGCCTAGCCTAGGCTTTTGAAGTTCCTATCTTTTACCTTTTCTATATACGTCCAAATGCTGAGGAATTCTTTACTATTAGCCATAGAAACCCAAGGACTTGTAAAGAAGTCTGGAGAATGTTTTAAAGACCACTGGTGGGTATGTGTGCCTTAGTAATCTCCAACCCTCCAAAAATGACTAGAAAACAAAACTGACTTGGATAAGGCTTTTAATTACCTGCACCCTGATCTTTACAGCTGTTCAATCTATGGAGATTAGCATGTTGAAATGAAGTGAAAAGATGCTTGCTTTCTGAGTGCAGCACAACAGTAAGCCAAGCAATACATCTACTTATACTTATTTGATCAGCACACTTACATTCAATTTACTAACACTAATAGTCAACTTATTATAAACCTTCTATAAAGCTGAAAAAAACAGATAATGCTTCAACTAACAGTAGTACTAACTTGTTCCTTCAGATTTAAATTTTGTTTGATAGCATTCTTCTCCTCCCCACTCTTCTGCTTACAAAATGTTAATTAGAGTTTAAAAGGAAACAGCATATTGCGGGAGAGGGCAGTCAGTGAAGCAAACCAGCAAGAATTCTGACACATACATAAAGGCAGGATTTAGCATATTATCTTCTAAAACTCAGAATGCTAGAAGACAAAAATTGAAAAAAAAACAAATTTGATGTGCATTTAACATCCCTGTAAGGCATTTAAAATGACCCATCACACGATGCTTCAATACATAGAAAAAAAAGGCAGTAAGGCACTGGTTAATAACTGGGAAGCACCACTTCAATAATACGCAGAGTTCTCTCTAAAAATCAGAGTTACAGGCTTGCTGTTGCTACACTCTCTCTGTCCCTTTGCATTTCACAGTCAAATCATAAAGTTGGGCTTATAAGATGTATTACAACCCAAAACAGAAATCCTTTGCCTTCCAAGCCTCAACACCAATTTCCACCCAAACATCAACAGGCAATTGGATGGAGAAAGTGAGCTTGAGCCACGACTGTACTGCTTTCCATTCTACTGAAACTCCTTATCAAACAGCACCTTATTGTTCTTATGAACTGCTGGACCCTGAACAGTGGAGAACAGAGAGGGTCTATGTTAAAACAGCCAAATGGGAAACATCTCGTTTGCTCTGAGTGGGAACCTCAAGTGCCGGGCCACTCTGGCAAACTCCAAAGCAAAACAGGTTGCTAACTTCAGAGGGGGCTAAGCTCACTCAGGCTCTGCAAACTGTCCCATACGTCTCTCTCCAAGCAACTAGAGAGTGCTTTCTCCGCCTCAAGAAGCAATTACGTTGTTTGCTCTGCCCGCAGCAGCTGCGAGGACGGTGGGGTTAGAGAGGACGGCGGGAAGGCGGCCGGGCCAGCTCTCCAGGTAGAGGGAAGGGCGCACCTTACAGTTGCCAAGCAAGCTGCAGGACTGAGGAAACCGCGTCCTGGCTATACCTGGAAGGCTGCCAGCGGTGGAGGGAAGGGCATTGGCAAGCGAAGGCAACTGTACCGCTTTAGTTATAAAGGGCAGCAAAAAGCATCTCGATCCGGATAGAAATCCCACAGCGCAGCTCTCGATTATACCTGAGTACCTGGGCTCCTCCCCCGCCACCCCCACACGTGGGAAAGCGCTTTGAACCCACCGCTTGCCCCCGTGGCTGTGACCGCCGCCGGTGGTGGTGGTCCCGTGGAACGAAGACGGCCAGGACATGCGAGACTTCTTCAAGCCGGGACGGTCGCTCGTGTCCATGGCGTCCGCTCTCTCGATCTGCCGGTGGGGGTGCCGCTCCGTGTCCGAGTAGCCGCGGTGCTTGATTTTGATGGGCGTCCGGGGCTGCCTCCAAAGGTGCTGGGGCGGCTTGAGGGTGGCCTGTCCCTCCCGCGGCACCGGCAGCGAGAGGGACAGGCTCTTCTTGGAGCAGGGCGGCGGCGGCGCCGCCTCCATCCTCTTCGTAGGCTTTCGGACCGAGCCGAGAACCGCGCCCGGGACGGGCAGGAGGCGGTCTAGCCGCGGCTGCAGATCCGGGGCCAAGGACTGACAAGCGAGTGGCCGCCCTTTTCCCCTTAAGCGACACGGCCGGGAGGTTACAAACTCCGCCGGAAGACCGTCTTCATGCCTGCTCGGGCTCCCCGAGGGAGTCCCGAACCGCTCTCCAGTCCTGCCCGGACGCCCGCTTCATAGCTAGCAACTCGCAGCCTTGCCGGAGCGACTTCTCCAGCCGGAGCGGCCGCGGCAGTGGCAAAAGACGCTCGCGCGCCTACAGCCGACGGAGCGTCCCCCGCCCGGCCCCCCCCCTTCCCCGAGCGCGACTACGCCACCAACGAGAGCCGAGGGGAAGGGAAAGCGCGCCGCCGGTGGGGCTGTGGGGCTTGCAGGCGATGGGAGGAACTAGCGCAGCGTTTCCCAACCTTTAGGAACTTGAAGATGCGTGGACTTCAACTCCCAGAATTCCCCAGCCAGCATAGCTGGCTGGGGAATTCTGGGAGTTGAAGTCCACGCATCTTCAAGTTCCTAAGGTTGGGAAACGCTGGACTAGTGGACCTCCAATGTCCCTTCCAATTCTGTTATTCTATCGTTCTATGTTCCAACGCAGGACTTCCCACTGATTGGTTGAATCTCAGGTAGAGACCTCTTTTATCTGTCTTTAGAACTGAGGAACTGTGCCAAACATTGGTAGTTTCAGAAAGGATTTAGACCCCCATCCTCCACAGCATGTACAGGATATGTATTCCTTATGAAAGAAGTGTTTCCACACCTTGTGAAATGCATTCTGTGAGGCCAGCCGTCTCTGCCATTATCTTGTTAAGTGTCAAAACTCCATGTGGTAGCAAGATCTACCGGTGGGGCTGTGAGGCTTGCAGGCGATGGGAGGAACTAGCGCAGCGTTTCCCAACCTTTAGGAACTTGAAGATGCGTGGACTTCAACTCCCAGAATTCCCCAGCCAGCATAGCTAAAGGTTGGGAAACGCTGAACTAGCGAAAGAGGAGGGCGGGGAAGCACCAGTGGGGGGTGCAGGGGGGGCCGGCCGCACCGGGTGCAACATCTGGGGGGGCGCTCGCACTCGCAGCTCTCTGCCCCTGCCTGGCTCACTCACTCTCTCTCACTGCAGTGCTGGCTGTGTGAATCCGATCCGAGCCGCCGGGTCGCCACCCACTGTGGAGGGGGGGGGGTGCCAGGCGTGCGGTGCGGTTAGGGGGTGCAAATTACTCGCCTTGCCCCGGGTGCTGACAACCCACGCTACGCCACTGGGAAGCACCCCGGGGGTCGGAGGAGAGGCCGCCTGTCGCCCGCGCTGCCCTACCCGCCTGGAAAAGCAGCGGCGCAAGCTAAAGAGGCGTGGGCGTGCGCTTGCTTAGACGCCCGCAATTCCCCGAGAAAGAACCGGGGCTGATGGCCGAGGAGCTCTCGCCCAGCATCTACCCCCAAAAAGCCAATCGTTGCCCCCTCTCCTCCCTGCTTGCCTCATAAGTTAGGACTTTTTGGGCAGTCTGAGAGAACCAGAGCCTCTGCAGGGAGCGCTGGACTGCAGACTCCCCATCCCAGAGGCTAAGGCGCCTCCGCAGCTGTAAAACTGCGGTTGCCTTTGAAATGTGTCTGGGACTACAACTACCAGCATTCCCAGCACAACAATTCTGCTACCTGTACTCCTAAGGCACCAAAGTCTGTTCTACCAAACAAAGACAGGAGAGGGCGACAGAGGGCAAACTGCCCGTTTACATTCCATTTTAGCACTCTGTTCACCCAGGATGTTGAGGTGTAACGCTTGTGTATGTCTGACTTGGATACTTTGAGAACTCGGTTACTATGATGTGAAAGCTGTGCTGTGCGTGAATCCAGCTACACACCCCTTTCTCCTTTAAAACGAATCATTCCAAACTCCTTTTGTTAGCGGCTAAAATAGTGGAGGGTTGTTGCATTCTGTGGTGACATCAGTGGCCACTTTATAGCAGGGCATTCTGCAATAGATGGTTGCACCATAACTATCTCTATAGAGTAAAAAAAAAAGGCCTAATAGCACAACCTCTCCTTTTTGTGCCTCTTTTATATTTATAAATATATGTTTTATATTTGTAACAGTAAATGCAATACTTCCTGCAGGATAAAAGCAAGCAAACAAAAAAGAAATCCTTTCTGTGAGTTGTAGTACTTGGTTTGCTGGGATTGCAAACCTATTTCAGCAGACCAAACAAGGGGCCACCTTTTTCCAACCGGGGAAATGTGTTATGGCGCTAGGCAGGAAAGTTCCTCTTTTAGCCTCCTTCCTAATGAATGGGCCCTGGCCGAGAGAGATCCATGGATCCGATCACTCTCATGCCTTTACACGGGCAGAAGAAAGAAAAAAATGGAGCCGATCAAGCTGACTCACCCAGCAGATTATTCCCAGGGCAGCCATTCAGATCCTCCTGTGGCAAAGCACAGAGCAGGAAAGCAGTAAGAAGAGGCTTCCACTGTGGCTTCCTACAGATCTTGCTGGTTTATAGTTTGCATAATCCTGAATATCCTGGCTAGTGCTGTGGGAAACTCTAGTCATATAACAGCAGATTAGCATAGATTCCCCACCTCTGGGAACCACCTCTATTATTTGTTTTTGGCATCCATTATACCCCTTCTGAAGATTTTCTTTTTTACTTCTACAGGCCCTATGTACTCAAGCCTTTATCCGGCATAAGAAGGCCCTCTCTCTATCGCTGCCCTGACTAAAGGCATTTTCTAAAGAAAATGCAGCCTTTCTCTCAATTGTGCAAACTGGTACCTGCTTTAAGATGGTTTCCTATCGCTGCTGGTTTACTGTAACACTCCAACAGGCATAGCATTAGACAAGAAGAGCCCACGCAGGCTAGCTGGTTTGCATGGTAAGGGGACAATATCAATTGTTCCAGGATGTGCTTTATGGAAACTATTTTTATCCTTCCAGACAAAAATAGATGTTGAGAATATAATTTTGTTCTCCAGAGTTCATGACAACCAACGCATGTTACACAAGACGCTACTCAAGCCTTGACAATCAGTTGGTAGGTATAAATTCTACAGAATGAGGAGAAACCAGCTACAAGTAGATTTGGGGAAAAGCACTAAAAAGAGAAAAAGGGGTAAAGGAGGCTGGAAATAAGTCAAGAGGCAGCTGGCAAAAATGATATAAGTGGAGCAACTGAGGTGTCTCTGAGCATAGACAGAGTACTGCTCTTTGTTTCCATTAACACTTACTGCTTTCACAGTCTCTTTTGAACCTTATACTCCATGCCTTAGTGACTGAACTGATTACATCCTGCCTTTCTGGATTTCTTAAATGTGACGTCGGAAATCTGATTTGAAAGAGGAAAATGTAGCCCTTGGGACTCTGCATGCCAAAAGCTTGACTTTGTGCTAATCCCACTGAATGTTTGCAAAGCAGAAGCCTTGTGGAAAATGAATGGAGGTATAACAAGAGACTCCAGTCCCAGTAATCCTTCCAGCCTGTGCATTTGGGACAGGATGTAATAGTTAAAACTATTTTAGTATGGACTAATAAGGCAAGGGGCAGAACAATCTTTTTTAACATTAGTGTATAATTTCATCTGAGAATAGGGTAAAACAACCTTTCTTCTGCATTGTGTAATACCCATCTTAATTATTCTCACAAATAAAAATATTTTCTTGCAGAAAACAATGCAGAGTAGCATTGAGAAAAGAAATTGAATCCAACAACAACAACAACAACAACAACAATAATAATAACAATAATAACAATAATAACAATAATAATAATAATAATAATAATAATAATAATAATAATAATAATAATAATAATAATAATAATAATAATAATAAAATCAGACTTGGGTCAAACTGAGTTAATATATTCAAATGTCCAGGACAGGTCCTCTAATGTATGGAACCCAATGCTTTTTTGTATTCCCAGGGCATTGGTGGACCATGGCAGCCCAATGTTTATTCAAGGTCTATTTTATAACTATTTTAGAACTGTTTAGAAGTTTCATGCAGATGAGGAATAAGAAGCTAATTGCCTAGTTCAGCATCACTGCACACAGCCTACATCAGAAACCAGATGCAACCTAGCTTGACTTAGCTAGGCAGAAGATCTATAAGTAGAGCCTGCAACCTGCTAAACTATCTCACAAGCCAACTGTTAGAGAAGCATCTTGCATAGCACACTGCTTGAGAAAAAGCTAATTTTAAACTGGGTGGGTTTTTTCTCAATGAAGAAAAACAGAATACCTCCCTTCTGATCACATGCTTTGATAAAAAAAAAACTGCCAAGCCTTAATGCACTTAAAAACAATTTCATTTCCTGCATGCTGTCCCTCCCAATGCTGTTCTTTTTTGCTTCAGAGAGGAAAAAAAAACATGGCAGCACTGAGAGAAACTTCTAGGCTATCCAAAAATATGTCTTGTAAGTGCTAAACTCAATGTAATAACAAGTGCAACTGGTACTAGTTTTTTGTATTTTCAGATCAGATTATTGTTAACCACTCATTCATAAGACAAAATAAGTTAAAAAAAAGCATGAATTTCCATTAGCTTTCTCCCCCCACTTTTATTTTCTGGGTGAAACTCAATATAATGTTCTTATTTTGTTGTACAGGTTTAGAAAATTCTGTGTCTTGAATCAATTCTTAGGTTACTAAGGTTACACAAGAAGATAGTTATGATTTTCTCATGAACTATATAATTACAGTCTCCTACCTCTTTACAGAGAATTTGTAGGAAAAGAGGCAGGGCCTAGGGATGGAGTCAAGAGAGGAATCAGCCTGGAGTAATTATGTTCCCACAAGAGATCCAAGTCCAGTTCTCTCTTGAATTCTCTAATTCTTATCTAGTGCCAATTTAGTGCTGACCATTAGATGACTAGATTCTTGTGTACAGGCAGGAGCAATAAGTCAGTTTAATTAAAACTTAATGTGTGGTCCTGATTTTTTACACCTGACAGAATTATTTTATTTGGTGCCATCTTGTGCCTGCCTGGAGCATTTCTTTTGCATTTTCTTTTTCCAATAAAAGTCATTAGGTTTCAATTAAATTTTAAGATTTCAAATTAAAAGGAGACCTATATTTTATCTTCCTCCTTCACCTTCATCTTATTGTGGCTAGTGAAATCTCTCAGATGGAATGACATGCCACGGCATTATATAGCCAGTAACGTTAATGAAATTACTGAAATTGTTTCAGGTTTTTAAACTTTTAGTTTCCAGAAAGACCACACTCTATTTCTCCACATTTGGAGGGGCATTCCAGATGAGACATGGTGATCTAGTCTCTGTCTGAAGTTCTCTGGCAGAAGGAACATATTAAGGGTAGACCTCATTAAGCATCCGCTCATTCAATGACCATTCAAAGTTATGACAGTGCTGAACAAGGAGACTTATGATTGGTCCCTGAAGTTGCAGCCATTACAGCATCCCCAAAGTTACATGATTGTAATTCAGGTGCTTGGCAACCGGCGTGCAGTGATGATGGTCACAGTGTCCCACAGGCAGGGGATCACTATTTGCAATATCAGAGATATAGACCATGCAGAATTCACTTAATGACCACAACCAGAGTAACCAGAGTTAAGTCTGCATGTTCACATGATTTTTCACTATATGAACAGAGTTTTCTAGTCCCCAAGGACTACCTATACATTATGAAGCAAGTGTTAACCTGGTTATCAAGTTTTATTTGTCAGGAAACTCTTCCTAATATCAAAATAGAATTTACTTTCCTGTTGGGGAATAATAATAAGCCCACATTGTTCAGTGTGACAACCTTTTAGATATCTCCAAGTTCATTAAACTTCTCTTAGGTCTTATCTTCTGCAGACTAAAACATGCCCAGATTTTTAAACTGTTCCTCATAGGACCTGGTTTCAAGTTGCCTCACCATATTTTACTAGGCTCCCCTTGCACTCATTTTACTTTGTTCATGTGATTTTTTTTTAAATTATGATGTCTGGAACAGGACTCCTGTTCCAAATGGACCTGCCAAGGATGGATAGAATGGGGCAATTTCTCCTAATATATTTAAAAATAATATTTGCTTTTTTAGCAGTTGCATCCCATTTACAGGCTCATAATGAACTTGTGATTTACCAGAACATACAGGTCCTCCTCATATGTACCCCTGCCAAGCCAATGATCCCTTTCTTATACATGTGCAGGACTTTACATTTCTCTCTATTAAACCTCATCCTGTTCATTTGGACCTACTGTTCAAGCCATTATAGATCTGTTTCTTTTTCTTTTCTAAACTGTTATCCATTCCTTCTCCTAGCTTTGTTTCACTTGCATACTTGATAATAATCCTCTCAAACTCATATTCCAGGTTATTAATAAAAATGTTGAACGACTCAGGCTCTAGGACAGTGCCCCATCGCACACAACTAGATACTAACCTTCATACACATGGGGAGCCATTTATGAATTCTCCCTGGCTGCAACAAGTCAGTCAGTTGTGACCCGTCTAACTAGATATTTAATAGCCCATATTGCTGTCAAATAATATTATGTCCACAACATTCCCCTGATCTAGAAACTGTCAGAAGAGATAAGGTTACTGTGGCACAACTTGTTTGTAACAAATATGTGATACTCTTATTAATTTTATGTATTTATTAAATATATATACTGCCCATCTCACTCAGAAAAGTGACTCTGGGCACCATATAATTTGCTCAAAACCCTCAGCCAATACAGATGTTAAGCCAACAAAACTGCAATTTCCCAGTTTCTCCTCCTTTTTTTTTTTTGAGGATGGAGATGATATTTGTTCTCTTCCAGTCTTCCAGGATTTTGCCAATTCTCCAGTTTTCATAGATTATGGTGTGATCATTTCTGATAGTTCTGTACTCACCTCTGCTAGTTTTTCCAGTGCCCTAAGGTGTGGTTCAACTTGCCTGAATACTTCAATCATTTAAATTGCAGTAGTAAAGTATCTTTTATCCTCACCTTCTTTTAGCTCCCCCCTTCTATTAGTGGCACAATGGTAACCAGCTAAGGCTTTGTTTCCTTTTGAGAGAAGACAGTCAGAAAATACAAATAAAGAGGAGTGCCTTCTCACCATCATCCATCCACTAATTCACCTTTTTTTGCAACTGACCCACAGCCTCTTTTTTTTCCAGTTGATGATGTATCTGAAAAGCCTTTTGTTGTTGTTTTCAGCATTTCTCACGTATACTGTATTTTCCTTGCAGCGTTGTAAAAGGCTCTATGTGTGCCCACACCTCTCTCTTTTAGATCTCCACGTTTTTCTTCTGTTTGTTTTTGCGGGGTTTCCTTTCCTTTCTTGTGATTTCAAGACCTGACATATGTTCCACCTCAGTTCATTAAAGTCTGCTCTTCTGAAATAAACTACACAAAACTGGCTATTCTTTATACTTTCTCATTTTGATAGCGTGCACTTGAAGGATGACATGCTCACTTTCTCCCAAGATTTCAATTATGTTCACTTCTTGAACTAATTCCTCCCTGTTAGTTGGATTAGATCCAAATTTGTTGGTATGAGAGGACAAATTTAGTTGGACCTTAGACTCTTGCAAGATTTAGATTTCCATATTTTGTCAGGGGAGATGAAATCTCTCACTACTGTGTGTCCTTTTAAAAGTTTGGTCATCCGACCAATAAAAGTATCATCGATATACTCCACCTGCCCAAACTGCCTATAATAAACTTCATAACAACATTCCTTCTGTTCTGTACCAGCCTGCTACCAGCCCTGCAGAAAAGGCAGGGACAACCCCTTTACAACCGGAAAGAGGCTGGAATTACGCCTGCCAAATTTATAGCTACAAAAACAAACAAGACACGAACCAAGAAACAGGAGCTTTAAGAAACATGAACCATCCGAGCGGTTGCCTTCAGCAAACCAGCCCTCCCAGACATTCCCCTTATATAGAGTTCAGGGCGTGGCTTCTCTCTACCTCCTTCTGAGAAGCCCCATTGCCTTCCTCTGTTTACTCCTAATTGACTGCCTCCTGCGTCGGGCATCCTTGAACAGGGCCAGCTGTGGGTCATCTTCATCCACACTATCAGGCTCACACAGCTGGGTCTCCGTGGTGACCAAGTGGGAGGGGCCTGGCTGAGGCTCTCATCAGCAAGATCTTCAACCCCCTCAGCAAGGTCTTCAACACCCCCCTCCTCCTCTGAGTCGTCCGACCCAACTGCCGAACCCACAGGCTGACCCTGAATCACAACACCTTCTGTATCTTTGCCTTTCATTTTTGTCCACTCTCTTTCAACAAGATTTCCATGCTCTGATTCATGAATTTCTGTGCAAGCATGTTTTCTTTATATGTACCTCCGTAACATTCTTTTTGAATATATTGTAGCTTTCCAAAGCTGTATCTGCATCATTTCATCAAGTTTCAGAGTTAGGTTTTCAAGTTTTCCCAGTTTGGTTCCCATATTCTCTGCACTGGAACAGAAACATCTGAGATTGTGAGTGGTATCAACCATTGAATTGAAATATAGGTTTTCCTGCCATTCTTTAAGTTCCTCTTCATTTCTCGTGCTTCTACTTTCATCTCCTGTGTTGTTGGTTTCCAGTTTTTGGCAGTACACACAATTTTGGACTTTTGCCACCTTTTCCTATAAGCACTGATAAAATTGGCAAGACAACTTCCCATTCTTTGTGAAATATGGCCACCTCTTGACAGAAAACCTTCATATAAATACAGTGCGGACCAAGAGTCCCAACTCTTTGCAATGCCAGCATCTACATAGTTGTTCACTTCTAGGACCCCATTCTCTTTTCTGATGTTGGGACCTCCAATCGGAAGAACAGATGAAAAAAACAACTATTCATACTCTCAGTTCTGCCCAAACCCTCATTGTCTCTTTGGGCAACGCTGTATACTTCCACATGAACCTATAGGAAGGAATAAGTTAATTTTGAAGAATCTCAGCAGCATGTCCTAGAAATGGATATCTAAAAGACTTCCTGCAATATCACCTCAGGCCTCCATACCATGGCCTCAGTTTCAGTCAGCACGGAATCAACTATCACAACTTGTCTCTACTTCCTCAACATTGTCCTTTGTCACCCTTTTTTTTTATTGAAAAGTTTTAAAATACATTTTATCTTTAACAATCCCCCCCTCCCCCCCTACCTATCCCTCCCTACCCCTCCCCCCCCTTTCCCCCCTCCCCCCCCCACTTCCCAGAGCTAAGTACAGGGTATACAAACAAAGAACAATCATAAACATCCATATGCTACCAACAATAAATTCTTAAATCTATCACTCTCTAGCTCATATAAGATAACTACAAGCAATATTAATATTACATATAAAAAGAAAGAGAAAAGAAAAAAGAAAGGAAGACTTATTCAAATGCTAAATGAAACTTTTTAGTCCCATATTTGTTCTGGATATATTCAATCCATTTTTTCCACTCCATAATATAACGTTCTTGCGAATGATCTTTCACCCTTTTTGAGAACTCTGTTTTATTGTTAGCTATTTATATATTATTTGCACAAGACTTTGTAATTCAATGCATGTATACTTGCTTAGAATAATTACTGAATCCAATAGGATTTACTCCTAGTTAAATGGGCCTAGAGCTGCAATCTTCATGTAGACATGCCTTATAATTCACAGAGCATGACAGAGGTTAGTGATGTTCCCATCTGTGGTGGAAAGGGAAAGAATTATTTAAGGATACAGTATTTGGAAAATTCTTAAGATAGAATCTGAACTCAGGTGCAAATTCAGTCCAATTGAAAAATATTTGTTGTCCTCTATAAAGCTCTCCATAATGAGATACCTCATTATATACAGGTAATCCTTATATACAGGTAATGATTTTAGAATTTAGTGACTGTTTGAAATTGCAGTGGCACTGAAAAAAGTGCCTCACACATCCACAGTAGCATCCCTGTGATCACGTGATCGTCCTCTGTGATCTTCCCAGCACGTTTCTGGCAAGCAGAATCAATGGGGAAGCCAAAAGCAGGTCATGTGGTGTCTCACTTAATGGGACTGCTGGAATTACTGTTGCTAACAGGCAGGTGGCACATGATTTTTCACTTAACAATGGACTTGCCAATTCCAATTAGGGTCATTAAGCAAGGGCTACCTGTAGTGGTCATCTCTATGAAGTATTCTCCAGAAATCATTTTCAAAAAAGCCAAAGAATGATTACTAAAGACAGGCCTTTTCAGTGAGGATTCTCTTATTAGATAAGCATCAGTACTGTTTTTCCATCATGAAGTTGAGAGTTTTTTGATCACAGGCTTTTAAATCAAGTTATGTGACTTTCAGAATCCAAATGCCCCCTTCACGTTGGTGACTTTCACACACGTTCTTCCTTTTGGATAGATTTTATGTTGCATTTTATCAAAGTGATTTAATCTTTGTATATCTACTAAGTTGTTTCACCACTGTAGTTTTAGTTCTTTTGCATGAAATTATTGTTTTAAGTATTTGGCATTTTGATAATTTGTTTATGTAGGCATCTTATGCATGTCTACATGCATAAATAACTCAAACCCTCACAAATGAAGAAATGCTATTTCTTGAATGCTTAATAAAGTTTTATGATGCCAGCAAAGGTCTTTGTAGAGGGAAAATGGAGCAAAAGATGGCAGTAATAATAGCTGTGAGAATTTGCAAGGCAACAATTTGAATTAAGTTACAACCGATGGGGTAGATCCTCCTTGCCTGGGGTTTTGTTGACAGACACTTGGCTGGGTTCACACATTTGCTTGCATGCCCACAGCACAACTGCTGATTTACTGAATTAAGGCAATTGACAGAATTCACACAACATGCTGAATCACAATTTAACCATATTTATCCTGAAATGCAAACTAGCCAGCATTTAACTTAGTCTACTTTCAGCCCATGTGATTACTGAGCAAGCCATGGTTATCTCAACCATGAATAAACTGATATTGGGAAAACAAACTGCATGAACCCAACCAGCATTTCTACAGGAAATATTTCCTGGAGAAACAATTTTTAAAATTTTCTATCAACTATAGAAAATAAACAGATGACTTCTGATTTATTATCAAATTTATTTTGCCATAGCTATTTTCCGAAGAGTCATTTACAGTATAGCATCTTATAGCATCACCCAGCCATTGCTGAGATGATCTTCTGCCCTCATTACTGATAGCACAATAATGGATAATTAAGAGGATATTATGGATCACATTTGGGGAAATGGCTTTCTCCATTTGCACCTACGTAACTATGCCCTAGGGACGCGGTGGCTCAGTGGGTTAGGACGCTGAGCTTGTCGATCAGAAGGTCGGCAGTTTGGCGGGTCGAATCCCAAGTGCCGCGTAACAGAGTGAGCGCCTGTTACTCGTCCCAGCTTCTGCCCACCTAGCACTTCGAAAGCACGTAAAAAATGCAAGTAGAAAAATAGGGACCACTGCGGTGGGAAGGTAACAGCATTCCGTGTACCTTTGGCGTCTAGTCATGCCGGCCACATGACCACGGAGACGTCCTCGGACAAGCGCTGGCTCTTCGGCTTTGAAACGGAGATGAGCACCGGCCCCTAGAGTCGGAAACGACTAGCACACATGTGCGGGGGAGCCTTTACCTTTACCTTTAACTATGCCCTAACTGGCAACATCTTTTTTCTGCTCGGTCTTTATGTCTTGCCTTCATCACATCTCCAGCCCATGAGAGAGGCAGGGGTGGGCCAGTCTTAAATTATACTGGTGTTCAAATTCTATTTTCTCCTGACAGCATCCAGTCTCAGCTGCAAGATGTTATGTTTCACCACCTATTAAAACATAGGCAAAGGCAGGTGTCCCTTAATAGGTAGGAATAGAAGACGATTGATTGGAAATAGCAGCCAGTGGGAGCACAAATCATTTTCATTGGTTTCTGGTCAGCCTCATCTGCCTCCAATCTGCTTTGGAGAGCAGAATGAACTGGATGCAGCAGTGCTGGGCTGATGCACATTCAGAAGTACAGAATAATGCTAGAATACTCAGCTGGCCATACTATAAGCACTTTAACTCTGATGCCATTTCGCTTAAAGCAGGGGTCTTCAAACTCGGCCCTTTTATGACTCGTGGACTTCAACTCCCAGAATTCCTCAGCCAGCGTGTCTGGCTGAGGAATTCTGGGAGTTGAAGTCCACGAATCATAAAAGGGCCAAGTTTGAAGACCCCTGGCTTAAAGGATGAAATAGTGCAACAATGGAATGGAATCACAAAGAAATAGAGTAAATGAAATAGGTGTAACTGGTAGAGATACTGTAATAGCGAAATCACAGAACCCAGAGCTCCACCACACGCACACACACAGCCTCCTGAGTCGTGAAATTTGCTCCCTTTATAAAAGAAGGGTAAGAGAAATCTTAAGTAGTAGTAATGTTTGTGTTCATGATCCCCAGCTGCTTTCTTCTTTTTTTAAAAAATAACTTTGTACAACTGAGGTTGTGACAGAAGGGAGTGAAGGAGAAGACAGGGCGCAAGGAAAAGACAAGAGATGATTGACAGAAATATTTCCTGTTCCTTTTGTAGCAGTAAAATTAGTGGTTGTTGTCCTGCCAGTTAATGAGGAGGATGAGGAGGATGGAGAAACAGCACTCATAAAGCCAGGAGATTCAACCAATCACTTTGCCTATTACACAGGCTGCACAGAACAGCTCCATTTCGTGATGACTTGGAACAGACAAATAAAGGCAGGACAGGGGACAGAGGCAGCAGATTTCATGCTGTTGACTAAGGATGGATGATACTTATAATTCAGCAATAGGGAATAGCCTTCAGTCAGGAGTAAAAGAATTGCTGCAAGCAAGCCTACATATATATTTATTATTATACATAGACATTTTTACTATTATACTGACATTTTTGGTATTCATCGTCCAAAGTTGCTTATGCTAGATGGTCAATTAAGTGTAAATAAATAAACTAGTACCTCAATAGACAAAAGATTTGCCTGAGGAAGGTAGCCACCTCTTTTAGGACAGTCTGCACAACCTCTGCTTATTCTGTTCAGCAGCCATTTGTCTTGGAGAAGACAGCTTTCCTTCAGCCATTCCTAACTGGCCTTTTGTGCTTCCACTGTGGAAGTAAGATACATCTGCTCATCCAATGGGATTCCAAGATGAATGCTATTTTCTCCTCTTCCTCAAGCAACTAAAAGTGTTGGGCTAGTTACTAGTACAACCTGGAGATCTACTCCCAAATGCTGGAGATCTTGTTTGGTCAGTAGTCACTCCAGAAAAAATTGTCCACATGCTTCAGATGCATTGTATTAGGTCAGCGGTAGGCAACCTCGGCTCTTTTATGACTCATGGACTTCAATTCCCAAAATTCCTGAGCCAGCTATGCTGGCTCAGGAATTCTGGGAGCTGAAGTCCATGAATCATAAAAGAACTGAGGTTGCCCACCCCTGACCTAAGTTAAAGAGGCCTGTGTTTGTCACAGAGACAGCCTATATCAGTGAGGAAACCCTGGAAACTGAAGGGGTTAATTTGAGCTCCAAAATAAGTTTTCCTTGATCTATCAATTAATCTGAGGTTAAGAGTCTTTTCTCTCTTCCAAGTGTCACTTTCAAAAAGATAGTGCATTAAAGCCTCCCAGCAAAAATGGGCTTCCCTAGGCCCTCCATCACTGCACACATTCATACAATGTGCAGAACCAGTTAGTTAAGCCAGGGGCATATTGAGGTTGTGTTTTCACCTGAAAACATGCCGCTTGCTAAACAGACTGCTTGTTTATGCACCCTTCCCCCGAAAACATGCCACTCACTAAACAGACCGCTCACTCACTCACCCTTCCTCCAAAAACATGCCGCTCTCTAAACAGGCCACTTGCTCACCCTTCCTCCAAAACCACGGCGCTTGCTAAACAGGCCGCTTGCTCACTCACCCTTCACCTGAAAGCATGCTGCTCGCTAAACAGGCTGCTCGCTCACTCACCCTTCACTTGAAAACATGCTGCTCATTCTGTCTCTCCTCACTGCTTTGGTAAGAAAAGCTTCTTCTCTTCTCACTCTTTCTCTCCCTCTTCTGCCAAAATCTGTCCTTTTTCTCTTCTGGGTGCACCGGAAGCTCCAATTACCATGTTGCCACGTGCGCCAATCCTGGGGTTTCTGCCAAGTTCTGCAGCTCCAGCTGATCTCCAGGTCTGTGCAGCACCGCTTTAGCTGGTTCCCTCCCTCGCTACACCTGGCTAGGGTCGCGTACCACCTGCCAGATGCTAAAGTACCACTGGTGGTACGCATACCACCAGTTGGTACTTTAGCATCTGGCAGGTGGTACGCATACCACCAGTTGAAAAGCCCTGGTCTAGGATAGAATAATTGGATTGGGCAAAAGAGGAATGAAAAGCGGGCAGGGTGTCTCCAAGAAAAACCTTCTGCTTCCATTGTAGTTTGGTAGCTCTTTAAGAGGCAGAAGAAAGAGTGGGCTTGGGGACTGACCAGATTTATTCCAGTGGGAATCCCTGAGTCAGCTTTTTTGTAGATAAACAGCATGTCCCACTGCAAGTTACTGTGACTGTGAGTTATAATTCAGGATCTCTCAGTCTCCCATATCTTCAATCATTTGGGACAACTGATATTGGATGTCGCATTAAATGTGTGAACTTGTACTCCTGTGAATATAGGTAGTCCTTGACTTACAATGACTATTGAGCCCAAATTTTATGTTGCTAAGCAAGACATATGTTAAGTGAGTTTTACCCCATTTTACGGCCCTTCTTGCAACAGTTGTTAAGTGAATCATGGCCGTTGTTAAGTTAGTAACATAGTTGTTATGTTAGTAACATGGTTGTTAAGTGAATCTGGCTTCCCCATTGACTTTGCTTGTGAGAAGATTGCAAAAGGGGATCAGAGGATCCCGGGACATTGCAATTGTCCTAAATATGAGTCAGTTGCCAAGCGTCTGAATTTTGGTCATGTAACCATGGGGATGCTGCAATGGTCATAAGTGTGAAAAACAGTCATAAGTCACTTTTTTCAGTGCTGTTGTAACTTTGAACAGTCACTAGATGAACTGCTGTAAGTCAAGGACTACTTGTAATACAAGCACAAGTGCAGTTCAGAGCAGCTTGCAGAGGGTACCTGGGCCGGCTTCTGCAGAGCCAAAAAGAGAAGGTGGGACACCAAACTGTGCCACTCATGCACCACCGTATAACAATCAGAGGATATGAGAGCACTCTGGATTTTCTCCTCAACTTTCCAGATGCCTTGGGTTATTCCAGCATTGGGCAGATTCTTGAGAGTTTGGGCATTTTTTTGAAAGAAAAGGACCTAATCTACTGAAGACCAAATTGAGGATGTAACGCCAGCAACCATGCCTGCTTAATCTATTGTGTTCCTTGTCATTCCATATCATTTGAAGTGGTACAAGTCTTGTATTTGCATGAAAAGAAGAAGGTTATCTATTTTCACCAGCTTAGCAAATGTCTGGGGCAATGAAGCATAAGAAGTTAAAATGGGGAAAGAGTTCAGCTATTCTTCCTAATATACAGTAACTCCTTGCTATAAAATCAGTTCTTACCTGGCCTTTTAAGCAAACGTGGAAGATGGAATTAAATAAATGTCAGTGATGTTATTTGTTTCTCGTTGGTCCTGAACAGTTTGAGACTGGATTGTCACCTCCAAATATCCCAAGCCTAAACCTATTTTCCTGATTTCTTCAGTTCTTCACTGGAAAATAAAGTTCCACGGGCTGAAGAGAATGGGGAAGTTCCACAGATAGGGAAATTCTCAATTTCTCCCCAAAATGGATCTTTCTTCGAGAATGGGCTGTTCTGTCCATTATCCCTTGCCCATTATCTTCCATGTTCATTGCTAGTCCTGGGTCACCTCCATTCCTCATTCTCAGAATCTAGATTGATTATTACATATTATACAAATGTCTCCAATACTGCTCAGATAGCACAAGATCAAGAAGCAATAGCTTTATTGTGGCTGAATTTGAATGCATTTGCATGGCATTCTTGTATCCACTTCTTGCAACAAATGGATAAATAGATCTGTAACATCTTCCGTTAGCTTAGCCTTAGTATCTTCACAAAGCCATTTGCTGGCTCCTTTGTCTACGATTGGATGGGGTGGAGATGGAGGAGAAAGAAACTCAAAGGGACTGAGTACCTGCTCAGGAGCAAAGGCTGGTCTTAATGAGAAATTGAGTTGTGGGGAGGGCAGCTTTTGAAGCTTTAGTGAATCTATTTTCTTTTTTTCTTTTTCTTTTTTTGGTTTCCTTTTATTTTCTTTGGCGGACTTACCTTGAAAAAACTGCGTAACATCTAACTAGTTTGAAGCCATCTTGGAAATTAAGCATAGTAGCCCTGATTGGTACTTAGATAGATCCCCGGGAGATATCAGGTCTGTAGGCTAGATGGGGAAATTGAAAGAGCTTTTTTTCTTTTAAAGAAGAAATGGCAAACCTCTTTATATTATTGCCAAAAATCCTCACAAGAGCCTGTCCATGAAGTCTTTGGGAGCTGAGTTTGTCTCAAAGAAGATTTTACCTTATACCCAGGGAAACTGAATTTGGGAGAGAAAACCTGGCAGAAGACAAGGTTTTGGCCGTCATGCCTGCCTAGAGCACTTTCACTTGGATCATAAGTGATTTTTCTGCAAATTGTGAATGAGGGTTCAGAGCTGGATCTATGCTGAGCAGATATAAGGCTGTTGTGCCTTACTATTTTTTTTCATTAGTTCCATCTTCTTGTA
Source organism: Vipera ursinii (assembly GCF_947247035.1). Taxonomy (NCBI): domain Eukaryota; kingdom Metazoa; phylum Chordata; class Lepidosauria; order Squamata; family Viperidae; genus Vipera; species Vipera ursinii. Next base: position 174,414,703 of record NC_139513.1, on the reverse strand, counting down.
ACTCCATTCTGCCTAAGACACGTATCTGACTTGAGAAAGAAAATTCATAATTCATTTCCCTGACTCATGACATACACTCTTTTCTACATGGAGGTTAGAAATTGTGATTAACACAATGACCCTTGGTTGGTCTTGCTCCAGCTGCAGCTGAAGTGATAACAAGAAAAATTGATTTGAATGTAACTTTGGCAAGGTAGATATTTTTCTTTAAAGGCACTATAAATAAGAAATAGATTTTCCTTTCCCCCCTCCCCAGTAGTGTTCAGCTTCATTTCTTTTTATGGCTGATACTTCTTCCTAAAGTTGTTGCCTCTTTCTTCAACTCTTCCCTTTGATTATTTCAGGCTCTAAAAAAACTGTTTCAAGAATTGGCCATCTTCCCTTTGATTATTTCAGGCTTTAAAAAAACTGTTTCAAGAACTGGCCATATGATCCTTTTTTGGTTTTCTAAACTGTTTCTAGGATCAAAATTCCCCTCCTTCAGAGGACTTCATCCTTACATTAACTCTTAACAGTATCTGCTGCTCCCTATTTCCTGCATGGAAGAAGTAGAATACAACTCTACATGTACAGGACAAAGGTGAAGTTAGATTAGTCCTCAAATGAAGCTTTATTCTTGTTGACTGCAAGAACACCTCCTTAAATTTTCTTGGCACTATAACTTCTTTCAGAATTCTAGTGTTGTGTCTAGTTCTTGATTTACTGATGATCACCCATCCAAAAACTAACCAACCTGGCTTAATTAATTTAGAAACAGTTAAGGTTGCCTCGGCACTGCCAACTCAGAGCAAAGATACTCCACCAATCCAAACTGGCAATACATTAGCAACATTATTGTTTATACAGAAACGTTTCCCTACCACTCTATTTTTATGCTAAAAATATCACACTACGAACATCTTGAGAAGAGTGCTGGTTAATGTCCTTAGCAGAAAACTTGCTTTCTTTGACATTTTCAACACTACTAAAAAAAAAAACCACCTGCTTTTGATACTCTATTTGCAATCCTTACAGAAAATGTTTTTTTGTTTATTTAAATGGCCCTTTTAGGCTTTCATTTCTCTTTAATTATCTTAAATTGTTCTCACTGGCCTTCATGTCTTTCTAGTTATTTTACCATGTGGCCGATTGCTTTTATTATATTCTTGGTGTTTTTATAGATTCACTGGCATTAACATGAATGCTATATGATTCTAAATTGGAGAATAGTGGCTAATTTAGGAAGGAATCAAAAATAACAATGCTGAAATAGTATAGAAGAAAGTGAGTATTCACACAAACATATACTGTATGCCAAGTTCTTGTCAATCATCTCAGTAGACATTGTAGACATTGTTCCCAGCAACGGAAGGCACCAATAAGTTTAGCTGCTGCATATTTTCCTTTGTAACATAAAGTAAAAGTGGCAAACTGACTTTTAAGAAAAATGTAAAGCTGGTAGATAAAGAATAAGATTTAGAATATTGTTTAAAGTCTGCTCATATTTTATAGGTATTCTGAAAAACAGAGGCTGCAACCAACTCTGAACCCTGCTGGAATACGATCAGTCATCAAGATAAACATGTCCCCATTTCCAGCTTTTTGCTCTCTCCTGTAATGGAAGCACGATATTATTAAATCCTGTTATTATTTAGTTATTCATTCTTAGACAGGTGATGTCTGAACCACGGCTGTTAGAGCAACTCATTTATAAGGACAGAAGCTCTATTAAACTCTGCAAATATTGGATACATTCAGCAGTGATACCTCCCTCGCAGGTATTAAAGCTAAGGGCATGCAGGTTGAAAGCTCTCTTTCTCTTTTTAGCTTTATTGGTACCATCCAAGATTGTGCTGCCTGCACCAAATGGCTACCTGGTTTTTAATATTTTCAATCCAGCCTCCCACATCTGGCTCGGTAGCAAAGCAGAGGCTTCGGGGCTATCAGGCTGCCAAAGCTATATGCAAAACAGGGCCTCTTGTTCTTTCAGAAAGCACTGTTTTTCTGGTGTGCGTGTTTTAAGGACAGGCAAGGTAATTTAGAAATGGAATCAGTTCCCACATCCAGAACTGATCACATGTGGTTTAAGATTGTCAGTGTACAAAGTAGGGTAGCTATTACTGGGCTGCAAAAATCCAGATAACTACTATATGGCAACAAATGTGAACAGAAAGCGTTAAAGAATTTTTTGGACATAGAGGAATTATTCTCCCTCCCCTCCCCCATTCTGGGATCTTCGGTTTGTGCTGTATCTCTCGGCTATGACCTTTCCTTCCCTGACCTCTGAGGAATCCTTCACTTTTCTAAAATAATGGAACATGTACCACACCCTAAACCACAATTATTTGTTTGTTTTAACACACAGCCAGAAACTTAGTTAAATCTCCGCGCTAGTGGTTATGGCAGCATACCATCACTGCCAGTCTTATGGGGGCTAAATCACCAGCTGGAGAAGAGTCCCTTTTTTAAAAATAGCAGTAGAATGCCTGCAAGGCTTCCTCACTTCATTGGCCAGACAGGTAGTGCTTGATCACTGCAGATAATGAATGGTGTGTTGCTCTGCCTCAATGACATTGCCGTTTCTACCACTTCTTCACTCCATCTCTTTTTCTTGGAGGAATAAACAAAGCCAATCGAGATGTTCCAATGGCATGACTGAGTGGAGTTAGTTTAATGCTCAAGCATGACTCTGTTTGGGGTTACATCTAACTCCCAGAGGTTACTTGATGAATGGAATAATTAACTTCTTTTAGGGGTTCCCCCAACACATTAGTACTGACATTGATCCAGTTAAGAATGTTGCAGGAACAGGCCACTGCAAGTCAAGATTATGATTAAGGTTGAGTGGATGGGTAAGGATGAGTAGTCATCGCTCATCAATCTAATGAGATTGATTATAATCAGATTATAGTTAATAGACAATTAGTTATAGTTAATCAGATTATAGTTGTCTATAGTTAATAGACAATTAGTTATAGTTAATCAGATTATAGTTGATAGACAATTAGTTTGGAGGGTTGTTTAAGTCCAGTTAGACTTTAGTGTTTTAGGAAATGTGGAATAGCACAGGAGCATTGGCAGAGCAGACCATTCTGCAGCAATGCCTGTGTTGCACACCCACTTGCTTTTTCTCCTCCTTGGGTGTGTTTTGAAAAGATTGTGGAAAATATTAGCTTTTCCACCATCTGATAGACAGACCACTGCAGGCTTCTTAGAACTATTTTTGTCTTACCATTGTCCAGTAGAAAATGTTCTCTAATGCAATTTGCCAAGATTCTTACCAAAAAGAAGAGGAACCAAGAAGCTTAAACAAGGGTCTTGTTTAAGGCTTTTATTTGATGAACTCTTTATCCAAGGATACTGCTAAGCCAAGCTTAGTTTGTTGTGCAAATGCAGTTTTGTAGTTCACAGTATCCTCTCATGACAGAAATCTGTGCAGTTCAAGAGAGGAACAGAAACTTCTATCACACTAGCCTTTGCAGGCCTGTTCTATATCTTTCTGAAGTCAAAGCCAGATCCAGTTTCTGACCTTCTTGTGGTTATAGAATAAGATATGTAAATCAAATCAGCATCACAAAAGAAGAAATGCTCAAGATAAATCCATGCAGCAGTTTCTGAAATCTCTTTAGCTGTTGGCAATAGACATTTGTTCCATAAATTGAAATGAATTTCTTAGCACTGGCTGAAATGCTGTGCAGCTCTGAATATATATTAATATTCCAACCTCTTCAAAAAGGTTATTTTAAAAAAAATCTACCCTTACACAAAGTTATAATGTGGTTTAGAGGATTTTTTTTCCCCAGAATATATGGGGAAACCTATCAATGTTGGCAATTTTTTAAGAGTGTCATTTCTCCATTGTAATATTGTCCTTCAAAATTCATAGAATCCATTGTGGAAATCCAATCTATGTCCACATGATCTTCAGGTAATAAAAGCACTGTAAAATAAAAGATCTTTGCTCTTTGAGACCATCTCAAAATTGGTAAATATGCATCTTGGTTTTGGAAAGCTGCCTTGATGATTAATCCCTTTTTTAAAAAAACTGCTGTTTGTCTTGCATTTTCACTGTTACTTGGCTTCTATCCTGGTTAGCTACAACTTGTCCCATCCTCTGCAATGTATAAAAGAGACCTCTTTTTGTTTTTCTCCTGTCCAGAACATTTTTTCCAGTCAGAAATCAGTATCCAGCAGCAGCTGTTTTTGATCAGTGCTGCCTGTTTATTAAAAAGGATCCATGGAGACCACTTGATGGTCAATATCTTCCAGTCATATAAGCCTTGACACAGATTAGAGTCACATTTTAGCATGAAAAACTAAAACTGGAAGGTAATAACGCTTCTGAGTGAAACCAAGGGAGTCTTGAAAAATGCAGATTTTGAGACCGGAAGTTGTGGAATGATTAGAGGTTGCCATTTGAGGCAAGGTGAAGAGAAGATTGCCCAAGAAACCCCTACATAAAAATGCATTCTATTCTTTTTAAAAATAAACCATGTTTTAATTTTTGCCTTATCCTGTTGGTGGCTGTTTTGGGCTGCTGCATAACTCTCCATTTCGGGAATTAGCTCTGTGAGCTCCGGTACCTTCGGAGGGGCCTCGGCAGAGTCCGGTGGAAACTGGGAGAATCTAGAAGGCCCGGAAGAGCCGCGCTCTGTGCGGCGCCGACCAGCTGATTGTCGGTGCTGTTGGAGCCTGGCAGAGCCCGGCGGAACTCGGCGGAGCCTTGGGAGAACTGGGCAGTCATCCAGAAAGTTCGAAGGAGCCGCGCTCTGTGCGGCGCCAATCAGCTGATGGTCGGAACTGATGGAGCTGCGGCTTGGAACAGCATTAGAATGGTGGAATGGTGGAAGCATTATAGTGGCATCTGGAGCGGCTGGCAGCGAGGTGAGTTGGAGCGCTGCGGCCGCTCCGACATGGAGACCATGGCCCAGTGGTGGAGTGCGGACGCTTCGTGCTTTTGGACAGTTGGGAGGCACAAACCAGCTTTACGCCGCTAGAAGCCAGCTAGACTGAGTTTGCGGCCCAGCGGAAGTACTGCGGGTTTCTTGGTTTCCTCCTCTATTTGCTTACTTATCGCCTGACCCTCTCCTGACACAGAGAAGAACATTGCAGCTAGGATTTTTTGGCCATTTTACAACTCTACAGGCTTTTATGCCTTGGATCAATAGCTGCTGACTCTTTTGCCTGCCACCCCCCCCCAAAGGTTTCAGAAGGACCCGGGCACAAAGCCACTGTGGGAGAGTGGCCTAGACTTGCCATCTGCTACCCCCCCTAGAGGTGAGAGCTCTAGGAGGTACGCTTTATCCCGGCCGTGTGTTCCAGCCTGCTCCCCGGATCTGACTGTCGTGAGAGGACGGGGATTGACTTGTTCCAGAGGTTCACCCAGCTCAAGTGGCAGTTGAGCTGGGTAGGCAGTCTGGATACTCACTTACCTTTTGACTTAAGATCCTCCTGATCGATCAAGGGATTGCCTTTTTGCTGGACCTATTTTGATAATCATGACTCGCCTTAGCTATACCAGCACGATTTTGTTCGCCCTCAGGGGTGCCCCCCCTTCCTGGGTGCGACCCGCCTCTTTTTCCAATCCTCCTCTTGATGAAGGGCCCAATTGCTGGGACCCTGAGAGATGGTTGGGCAGGGACAGGAGCCTCTGGTACAAATTTAATAAGAGGCCCCTGGTTAATTTTTAGCTAAATTTTTTGTGGGTTAGGGAGGGGGGGTGGGATTTCATGGTTGGTTGGAAACTGGGGGGAGTCCACCACCTGTTGTTCAGGCCAGGTCTGGGATTGATCACGCGGGGGGGAGCTAGGGTTGGTTGCTTCTGGGGCTCCGGAGCGGGTCGTGGGATTACCTATTCCCACGTTACGGAATGGCAGCAGGTGTATGAACAGAGGGCCGTATCAACATCTGGGAGTGCATCTCCGCTATCTCCAAGCAGTGAGGCGCTCCGACCCTCTGGTTTCGTCCCAAGGCCCCGGGAGCGAGGATGAGCAGCCACCTGAGCTCCGGCTGGTGTATTTGAATGCCAGGTCCGTAGTCAATAAGGCTCTTCTCATCCGGGATCTGGTTGGGGGTGAGCATGCGGACCTGGCTTGCATTACGGAGACCTGGTTGGGCCCAGAGGGTGGTGTCCCTCTGGTTGATCTTTGCCCACCAGGTTTCTGGGTGCTACACCGGCCTCGGGCTCAGGGTAGGGGCGGGGGAGTGGCGGTAGTTATGAGGGAGACCCTTTGTCCGCAGGAGGCCACCATTGTCCAAATAGCCGGGTGTGAATCCCTCCTCCTGAGATGTGGCCCTAGGGCTCAGTTGGACTTGCTGCTGGTGTACCTTTCGCCTAGTTGCGCAGCAGCAGCCCTGCCTGAGCTTCTCGATATCCTCTCGGGGCTGGTGATTGAGTTCCCCAAATTTATGGTTTTGGGTGACTTTAATCTACCATCCCTGGGAGGATCATCTGAGTTAGCTCGGGAGTTCATGGCTTCCATGACGGCCATGGACCTGACGCAAGTAATTCAGGGCCCGACTCATGTGGGGGGCCACGCGCTCAATTTGGTTTTTCTATCTGGACGGTGGTTAGATGATCTTGGTGGGGGTTCTCCAATTGTTATGCCCCTGTCATGGACCGATCATCATCTCCTGCGGTTGGTCTTCCGTTTTGCCACTCCCCATCGTGGGGTTGTTGAACCAATGAGATGGTTCCACCCCAGGCGCTTAATGGACCCTGAGAAGTTCCAGGCAGCGCTGGGGTCCCCACCTGCCTCCTTTGCTCACAGCTCGGCCGATGCCTTAGTGGAAGCCTGGGAAAAGGCAGCCACGGAGGCACTCGACCATGTTGTACCCTTGCGGCCCCTGACCCGGTGCAGATCCCAGTGGGCTCCATGGTTCTCCGTGGAGCTCCGGGAGATGAAGCGTCGGAGACGGGGCCTAGAGAGCTGTTGGAGATCCAGCCGGTCTGAATTCGACCGATCGCGACTTAGGTCCTTTACAAGGTCTTATCTCATGGCGATGAGGATGGCAAGGTCCAACTACTTTGCTACCCTCATCGCGTCCGCAGATAACCGCCCGGCCACCCTTCTTTAGGGTGGCCCGCTCCCTCCTTAATCAGGAGGTGAGGGAGGAGCCCTTGCAGGGTCGTGCTGAGGAGTTTAGCCAACATCTGTCAGACAAAATTGCTCGGATTCGGGCCGGTTTGGACTCCGACTGGGCAGAGTCTGACGATCAGGACATGGGCGGTCTTGTCGATGTTATCTGGGAGGAGTTCGATCCTCTGACTCTGGAGGATGTGGACAGGATCATGGGGAAGCTGAGCTCCACCACGTGTTTATTGGACCCGTGCCCCTCCTGGCTGGTTTATGTGGCTCGGGAGGGGACATGAGGCTGGCTCCAGGCGGTGATAACTGCTTCCTTGAGTGAGGGTAGTTTCCCCGCCGCCTTGAAGGAGGCGGTGGTGAGACCTCTCCTCAAGAAGCCTGCCTTGGACCCAGCTGTATTAAACAACTTCCGTCTGGTCTCCAACCTTCACTTTCTTGCGAAGGTTGTTGAGAGCGTGGTGGCGCATCAGCTCCCTTTGTTCCTGGAGGAAGCTGACTATCTGGACCCGTACCAATCGGGTTTCAGGCCCGGGCACAGCACGGAGACGGCATTGGTCACTCTGGTGAATGATCTCTGGAGGGCTCGGGACAGGGGTTGTTCCTCTGTCCTAGTCCTATTAGACCTCTCAGCGGCTTTTGATACCATCGACCATGGTATCTTGCTGCGGCATCTCAGGGGATTGGGAGTGGGAGGCACGGTCCTTCAGTGGTTCTGCTCCTATCTCCTGGGATGCTCGCAGTCGGTGTTGGCAGGGGGACAGAAGTCGACCTCAAGGCCTCTCGTTTGTGGAGTTCCTCAGGGGTCGGTCCTCTCGTCTCTCCTGTTCAACATCTATGGGTGAGATCATTCGTGGTTTTAGAGTTGGGTATCATCAGTATGCTGATGATACCCAGCTTTTCATTTCGACCCCAAACCACCCCAGTGATGCCCTTGATGTGATGTCCCATTGCCTAGAGGCGGTCCGGGTCTGGATGGGGAGGAACAGGCTTTGGCTCAACCCAGACAAGACTGAGTGGCTGTGCGTGCCGGCATCTCAGGAAACTCAGATCATTCCATCTCTTACTATGGGGGGTGAGTTATTACCCCCCCGTAGATAGGGCTCGCAACTTGGGAGTCCTCCTACATTCACAGCTTTCTTTAGAAGATCATATAGTAACTGTGACTAGGGGGGGCCTTCGCCCAGGTTCACCTGGTGCGCCAGTTGTGGCCCTATCTAGACCAGGATGCCTTGCGTACAGTCACTCATGCGCTCGTGACCTCTCGGTTAGACTACTGCAATGCTGTCTACATGGGGCTGCCCTTGAGGACCACTCAGAGGCTCCAACTGGTGCAGAATGCAGCCGCACGAGTTGTGTTGGGGGTCTTCCAATACTCCCATGTTACACCTCTGGTCCGCGAGCTGCATTGGCTTCCAGTTGCCTTCCGGGTGAGATTCAAGGTGCTGGTAATGACCTATAAAGCCCTACATGGCATGGGTCCGGAGTACCTAAGGGAGAACCTGCGGCCGGCGTCAACTTCCCTCCACCCAGTGCGCTCCCACAGAGAGGGCCTCCTCAGGGTGCCACCAGTCAGAGAATGCTGACTGATGGCCCCCAGTGGGAGGGCGTTCTCTGTGGGTGCACCTGACCTTTGGAACCGTTTACCGGTTGAGCTCCGGATGGCTCCCGACCTGCGCTCCTTCCGACATGACCTAAAAACCTATTTATTTGAATAAGCTGGACTGGTCTGATGGGTTTGGGGTTTTAATTACTGTTTTTAAGTAATTTATTTATTGTATTTGGGAACTATGGTTTAATCTGTTTTTAATTTTTGTATTCTGTATTTGGTATTTATTGCCCTGTACACCGCCCTGAGTCCTTCGGGAGAAGAGCGGTATACAAATTAAATAAAATAAATAAAATAAATAAATAATCATTATTTAAAAGCAATATAGGCCTATAATTTTTAAGTTGAACAAGATCTTGATCTCCTTTCAGAATCAAAGTTATAAATGCTGTTTTCCACGATGGAGGCACTTCTCCTCCAGATTGTATTGTTCTAAATAATTCTTTTAAAGGCTCCACCATTTCTGATTGTAAATTTTTATAATAAATAGCTGATAAACATCTGTTCCGGGTGCCTTACCCACTTTTAATTGTTTAATTGCTAAAATAATTTCTTCAGCAGTTATAAATTGATTCATCCCTTCCCATTGCTCTTGTGTAAGTATTGGGATATTCACATACTGTAAATAACTATCCATATCTAAACCCTGCTTTATATCCCTAGCATATAATTTAGAATAAAATTCAACAAAAGCCTTTTTAATAAGATCTTGCTGAAACACCTCTTTACCCTTATATTCTATCTTATCTATATTATGTGATCTTTGTTTTTTCCTTAATAAGTAAGCTAACCACCTACCCGGCTTATTAGCATTGTTGAAAGTATTATGTTTGGCATATCGTAAATTAGTTGCTACTTGATCTGCCATTAACATATCAAACTGTCCTCATAGCAAATTAATTACTTCTTTCAACCTCTTGTCAGATGGGTTCAAAATAAGAGCTTTCTCTTTCATCTTTAGTTTCTCCTCTATTTCTTTACGCTTATATTCCATTCTATGTCTATGTTTATTATTCAAATATATTAGCACTCCTCTCATATAAGCTTTACTTGCATCCCAAACCATTTCAATGGGAGTATCCTTATGCATATTCATAATAAAAAATTCTCTCATCTGCTTTTTACATTCTTCCATATTCTCTTCATATCTAAATAAATTTTCATTTAGCCTCCATGTTCTTCTTTCCCCCTTGCCCTTGTCCAATTCCATCCAGACTGGACTATGATCTGATAGAGTTCTTGGAGATATCTTAATCTTCTTAATCTTAGTCTCCCATCAAAATGCACGATTTATAATCCCATTGAATTATTTTATTATATAACAGTTTGTAAAATTCTCCTTGCTGTTGATTAGGTGCATATACTCCAGTTAAAAGTGTTTTCTTCCCTTCTATTATTAGTTCAATTATAATATATCTTCCTTGCTTATCTGCTTCAATTAAATTAGCTGTTATGTCTTTCTTTACATAAATAACTACTCCATTTTTCTTCTCTGGAGCAGATGCAATAAATTGTATACCCATGCTAGAATTTATCAAATATTTTTATCAGATGCACGAATATGCATTTCTTGCAAACATTTAACATCATTTTTAAATTATTTTAGGTACTGAAATACTTTCTTTCTCTTTTGTGATGAATTTAATCCATTAACATTCCAAGTTAGAAACTTTGTCGCCATCTTTTGCGACTTGAAGCTTTCGGAGCATTTCTTGCAGATCCACAGACATCTGTCTCTTTGGCCTAGCTCCTCCCACTGCTTCACTAGAAATAGATTCCTGACTTGTAGTTACAGAACACTGTTGTTGTGTTGTTGTTGTTCCTTACATCTAGATACAGCCTGTGTCACTCTTTGAGTCTTAGATTCTTCCATTAAAGTCATGGGTTGCACAGTTTTCAAAATTTGCTGTACTTCTTGTATCTGTCGCTCTTCTTCTTCTTTTCCTCCTTTAACTTCTTATTTTCCTCCTTTAACTTCTGAGGGTGGCGGTGAACCTGCTTTCAAAACATTAGAATAAAAATCACATGCCTTCAGGACTGTATTAAGACGATATCTTACTCCAGCATAATTCACCACAATCGCCATTGGTATCTCCCATCTGAACTGAAGCTGTTGTTTTTTTAATTCATCTGCCAAAAAAACAAAATCTTTCCTTTTTCTCAAAATTCTTGGGGGAATCTCTTTCAGAATCAAAACCTCTTGATTAGCCACTTTATTGTTGTAAAAAGCTTGAATGATCTGATTTCTGATCTTTCTCTTTGTAAAATACACAACCACATCTCTTGGCAGTTTCCTTTGCCTAGCGATCCAAGAATTAACACGGAATACTTTATCCATCTCCGCAAAAAAATCTTCCGGTTGAATTCCCAAAATAGGCGCCAGAGCATCTGCCAACATCTCTTCCAGATTTTCCTGTGGATTTTCTTTTAAGCCTCTTATCCCCAGGGCAAACTCCATGTCTCTATATTGTGTCATAACCACATCATCACCCATTTTCTCCATTTTGCTCTCAACTTCAGACATTTTAGCCTCCAGCATCAAATTATTCTGTTTCACTTCTTCCACACGTTCATAGGAACCTTTCAACATTTCTTGGGACAGTTGGTACAGTATTCTACTCTATGTTAGGTCCTCCAGACAAGAGCCTCTAAAATCTAAACATCTCTAGATGGCAGCAAAGGTGACTTTTGCTGCATTGAGTGGTCACCCAGTTATTTCATAGCCTCTTCTGTTGGTAGTTTGGAAGGTGGCGATGTTGCATAGGGACATAGATTGTACTTGTTTCTGAACAAGATAGCAAAAGTTGACACAGGAAGCCAAAGTGAAAGTAATTTTCCCCCTCAATGGGGAAAGGTTTGGTGTGGCTACAAAGTCTTACTACAGTAGTGTTCTCCTGGTGCAAGAAATTCCTTGTATGACAGGCATTTCCTGCAGAAAGTATATGGGAAGCCAGTTAGGTGAACTTTCATCCAGTGTTAGCCCTTTGAGGTGGTACAGACAAAAAGCTCAATGTTGAGTACTTATCCTATAACGTATTGGGGGTTTTACTTGTACTAATTCACGTGTCTGTTTAAATGCTGCTTAAAGGTTGCTCAATGGTGTGTCTGTGTAATGGTTACTGACTAAGCCAGACTTGTCTCCAAGAAGATCATTGGTAGATTTGGGGTGGGAATGGTTTCCTTTAAACCTATTGGCCGCCGCCTAGTGGCCAACTGTATAAGTAGCTGTGCAGCAGCCACTATTTCAGTTCTGTTCTGCTTGACTCCAATAAACCATGTTCCTGTTTGCAACCTTCCATCTCGCTTATTGACTGCAAAGAACTGGCTACACAACATATCCTATCTTTACTGTAAGGCTACATTAAATGAGCTTGCAAGACTAAAGATATCTTTACTCTCCAAAAAAACTAGGGAATCATCCTCTCCAGCAACTACACCCAGAAAAGCAAGGATTAACACCCGACAAACAATCAAACAGAAAACAATATCCTTTTTTTATTGAAAAGTTTTACAAAATTTTTTACAAAACATCCCCAAAACCCACCCACCCCAAACCCAATCTTTAACCAATTCCGTTTCCAAGTCCAATTCAGTTAGAACATTATATATCCTCTTTATATGTGCACAATTTGAATCTCTAATTTGTTTTACTAAATTTTCATCTATAATTATCCTAAATAATTACCCAATATCCTAATCAAGGAACTACAAAGGAGAAAAACCATGTCCCCACCAACATTGGCAGGGGGAACTATTACATATAAACTGGCAGTTTCTCTAAGTGGTGTGTAATTTCTACAGATTTCATCCTCAGACATCTATACATCAGACAAACCCATAATTTCTTTGGGTTCCGAATGAGTCTATATTCAAGCCTTGATCTGATTTTCAGAGCTCAGCAAATCTTGCCAAGATGTTGTTTACTTTCCGCAGCATTCACGTGAGATGGAATATTAGTAGCTAAAACCAAAAGAATAAGATTCATCAGAGTTCCACTTTACCTTGGAAGATTGAAACTAAAGAATATGACTTCCAGGTTAGAGTTAAACCAAATTGGTATTATAATGACATGTAAGAACACTGGATAGTACACTGTTTTTATGAAATCTATATTTTAATTAAGTTCATCCAAGCTCTTCCAGGGCTTGAATTGTTTATTGACTTAGCTTGCAAGGAAGTTAAGTTCTTAGAAGGAGCTCTGTTCAACTAGCAACATAAATTATTCCAGAGCTTCTTTTAATTAACTTTAAAGGACCATCTGGATTTCATTTTAACAGCTCTGGTGTTAGAACATTTGTTTCAGCCAATGGCAGGGATGCCATTTAAGGCTTGTGGTGAAGTTCAAAGGCTTTCTTAGAATATAATGAAGTTTAAATTGCAAACTTTTGCTGCCATTTTCTTTGCTGTATTGTATTCCCCCCTCTCTCTCATACACACATACACACTCACACACACACACCCTCTTGCCATTATTCTCTAAAGAAATACAATTGTTAGCATTTATGGTTTTGTATTCTTTTATCCTCATAACAATCCTGTCAGGTACATTAGGCAGAAAGTCTGATAAGCTAAAGTTTATTCAGGGTGCTTTTGGGCTCAACAGCAATTTGACACCCCCCTCCCTCTTTAATCATTGCATCACCTTATCTGAGTTCCCAAATTAGACTAAGCTGGCTTGGTTTACCCAGTCAATTGTGGTTTAGTTAAATCAAACTAAAGCAAACGATCCCTTAGTGCAAGATGGGAACCCAGTCACTAATATTTTGACTGGATCTACACAACATCGAAGACATTCTTCAGTTGATTAGTCAAGTTACAATTAGCTTTATGCTGATCCATAAATAATAGTCTATAAACCCCAATGGCTGAGTTCTCACAATACATTAGACTAAACTCATTTTTTTGTGTCTCCATAATTATGAACTTCAAAACTGACTGGGTTCACACAGATTAATATGTAAGAAAATGAATCCTGGTTAAAATTAGCTAGCAAATATTTAATTGAGCTAATTAAATCTATTGTGGGAACTCTGGCACTCTGTTAAATGACAAGCAAGCATATCTTAATTGGCATGTTTTACACATGCTATTTTCCTCCTGGAGAGGATCGACTGCTATAGACAAACAGCAAATCAACCAACATAAAACAGGGCACAGTAATTATTGGAACTTTCTTCCTGAATAAATGACACAGCTACCTATCCTTTTGTAGCATACATGATCATGCACACACAATCCAAAGTAAGTTGACTGCATGCCTATTAACGGGAAACAGCAATTTCCTCCAGGATGTGCAAACATAAACTATGATTATACCATGAGTTAGGTGGGGTGACTATGCTAGGAAAAAAGCTGAAGGCCCTTTGAGGATCACCCCAACTCTACAACTGGAAATTGAATTAATTTTTTAAAAACTGTTGAAGAATTAAAAGTAGTTATGCTTGTTTCTTTTTTCAATAGCAATCCATTGGCTTTAGAAGCATGGTGTTGTCTTTCTAGCATCATTCCACTTCTCTGCTAATGGGAATTGTTTTAAATTGTCCCTCTGAGGCCAGAGGCAGCGTTTATCCTGGAGCCTGAGCTTCTGCTTTGGAATGATGACTCAATCAGAGTCCTCTGCACAAAATACAGCAGCTGTTTCTCTTTTCCAGTGGAAAAGAAATGTTCTGAGACCTGAAACGCAACACAGAGAAGGCCTGAGGCTACTGAAGTCACATAAATGGACTTTCCTCTAAGCAAAGTCTGTAAGGTTTGCTTATCTCCTTTAGCAGATCCAAAGGGGGATGGGGAGAAACTGTTCATCACTTGACAGAGTGCTAGAGCAGAGGTGTCAAACTCAATTTCATTGAGGGCTGCATCAACATTGCAGTTGCCCTCAGGGGGCCGGGTGGGTGTGGCCTGGGTGGGCATGGCCTACTGGGTGGGCGTGGCTAGAGTGCGTATGGCCTACTGGGGGGGCGTGGCCAGCTCTACATGGTTCGCATCAAGGGTGCCTATGGGGGCCTGGGCAGGAGTGGGACAGATCTGAGGGTCTCTGGCAGAAGGAGGGTCTCTGGGCCAGGGCCAAGGCAGCGGGGGCCGTTCCCTCACTGTGTCCAGGATGGCTTCATGGGCTGCATGAAACCACTTCGCGGGCTGGATCCGGCCCCCGGGCCTTGTGTTTGACATGTCTGTGCTAGAGCATCGCAGCTCCGTATACCCAGGATAAGATGCCAGCCCTCTCCTGACAAAAATTCTCTAGGTGACACTTGCGATATCCAACCTGTGCAAATTTGAAACTCTGCTTTTGGTTTTGCTGATTAGACAGGTTCGTTGTTAGAGAAATGGCTAGTACTGAATATGTTACTGTGTAAAATAAAACTGGAAGACTGGAATGTAGTTATTATCTTCTACTGCGCTAAAGAGAGTCAATGCCTTTTTTTCCTTTTTCCTTTTCTACCCCACACTTTCTCCTCTTCCCCTTTTTCTCCCTTAGTTTCCATTATTTTCATTTTCCTTTGTATTTTATATTCTGATAAACTACTTTTTTTAAAAAAAAAAAAAGAGGCAAAAGCAATAACTTGATATAAATACAGCCCCAAAGAAAAATCCAGTTGCTTGGGGTGTTAAAACCCCACATTCTTACGTTTTGGCTTCTTGCAGCTTCTGTTTTTCATGCAGACTTTGGCATTGAAGAAGATTAAGAAAGCTTTTGA
This sequence comes from Vipera ursinii, assembly GCF_947247035.1. Lineage (NCBI taxonomy): Eukaryota > Metazoa > Chordata > Lepidosauria > Squamata > Viperidae > Vipera > Vipera ursinii. The sequence goes on along the minus strand of NC_139513.1, from coordinate 174,399,335 downwards.
AAAATGAAAATAAAGACCTGAAAATTCACCCTCAAAATTTCATTCCATACACTTTAAGACTTAATACAGGCACAGCAATTCAACTGAAGTGTTATTTCTTTTGAATTCAGGATAGCCATGGTCATACATAATGCTGTGGTCTCATCTATCAAATCTATCAATTGTGGCTTAGTCAATAGATCATGGTTAATAATGTTTAATACAATCTGTGAGGCCTCTAGTATGACTCACCCCTCCAAGTACATTATAGTTTAGGAAGATGAAGAAATCCACATTATTTAAACACATTTTTTTTTCGTGGCTGACCATTTGAACTCAGCAGTAGATAGAACATGTGCTTGACTTGCAAAATGTTCAAGTTTAAAACCTAATGAAAAATTAGATAGCAGTGCTAAGGAAAAAATTCTGCTTGAGACAAAATGGCAAAGTGTTGCCAAACAGTTGATGATTTTGTGTTGGATGATCTAACATTCTGACTCAGCCTAAGAAAAACAAGGTCCACCCCCTGAAAGAATGTAAATGAACTGAGGAGCAAAAAACAAAGTCAGTCTGAACATACAAACAATCTCTTACATTGGCATTGGATCCAAAGAAATGCATGGTAATAGTGCAACAAAATACAGGTATGCAATGTAAAATAGTGCATATTAGGTAGCTATCCAAAGCTTTGGATTCAGTCTCCAAAAGGTGCTGCAGAGAACATGAGGACACATGTCAGCTAGATGTTACATCAGCCATACCTTTTGTTGGGATTGTGCAAAAGGCATCCATGCAATTCTGGAGAAAGAGATGGCTGCTTTAAAGAGGTGAGCATCTGTGCTATGTTCATCCTCCCACATGCTTCAAAGCATCTTTTTGGAGACAAATTCATAGCACTGTATAGCTCTAATATTAGGTAGGGAAATAGGATGCCAAGATATTCAAAAGAGAGGAATCAAACAAGAGAGACCATATGCATGTAGCTTAACTATTATGCATAAAAATGTTTGACAATCTTGCTGATAAATAGAGTCAAACCCACCAACATATACAAATACCTAATAATTACTGTATGACATGTATCTGTAATCATCAATTTTAAAATGCATTCAAACTTGGTGGGCTATTTTGCGTACCAGCCTCTACGGATCTGTTAACAACTACAGTCCTTGAAATTCCAAAGGACACATCCCTTTCACCAGTGCTTTTTTTGTAAAAGAAAAAGGTGCCGGAACTCACACATGTCATACAACCCGCCTTGCCTACCCTACAAGGTTCCATCCAAAAAAGCTGCCGGAACTCCGTTCTGAGCGTTCTACGAGAAAAAAAGCCCTGCCTTTCACAGAAGTCTTTACTGGCTTACTCTTTTCAAACAGGAAGCTGTTGCAACATAATCAAAAAAGTTTTTCTAAAGGCTAACAACTCAGTTGTGACAAGCTGACTACATCTGGCTGACATAATGGATCAGTCTATCAAAGCTATTGCCAGAATAAACCTATTTGCTCTCTTGTTATTACTTCATGTCTGGATGACAGTCAAGCTGAGTTAACAGCTGCTTGCCATATTAAGTTATTTTTTTCTTACAGCACTGAAATAAAAGTTTAACCTGTTCCCTTTGTCTGGGATATGTGGCTGATGATTCAGTTTAATATCCATAGGAAGCCATATGAAAAGAGTGCTGGCTTCAAGTGCCATACATTACTTTCCAAACTTAAAATTTTCTTATATATAATCACATCATTTTTATATTTTCTATTACGTGTTTCATTATTGCCCATAAAAATAGCTTACAAGTTAACTTTCATCTATACTTTTTTTGAAGCTGTATAATATCTTAAGAGAAGGAAAGATTGTATAAATTTGGTTTTAGTATGGAAAATTAAAGACCAGGTGGAAAGAAGATTAGAAAATTGGTTTTTTAATGATTGATGTAAATTTGTTTTGTCTGTAATTGTTCTTATTGGGTATTTTTATTGACACTACTGTTATGGATATCAAGCGGATGTTGAATTTAAGTACGGCAGTAAGACTTTTAGTAGGGCAATATTGGAAGAAGGAAGAACTGTCGATTATAGAAGAATGGACTGTAAAAGTACCCAACTTGGAGGATATGGCAAAGATTTTAGTGTACCTGAAAGACTATTTGCAACAGAGAGATACTACGGAGTAAATATGGGACTAAAATGTATTATCCAGCATTTGAATAATTATTGATGTGATATTTATAGTGTTTGGAGTTAATTTATATGAGTTAAAGTGCGATAGTTTTAATAGTTTATGATTGTTTGCATAAGCTAGATTATGATTGTTTGTATTCTTATACCCTGTACTTAGCTCTGAGAAGTTGGGGAGGGGGGAGGGGGAAAGGAGGGAGGGGTTGGGGAGGGTTGGGGAGTGGGAAGGGGTGGGGTGGGGTTGTGTTTTGTTTGTTTAAAATAAAATGTATTGTAAAACTTTTTAAATAAAAAAAGAAAAGAGTGCTGGCAAGGAAATTGGATTTAAAACATAATCTGCATTTGCCAGCAAATTTTTGCAAGGTTCAGATCTTGCCATAGTTGTTCACTCCTATCCTCCCCAATGGTTCATTTTCAATTGGGCCAAGGTGCTCCTAAACTAGTATGGTTTTAGAATGTAAACTTTTACAACTACAGTCTTCCCAGGTTTCCTAAAAGTTCAACCCAGTCAAGAAAAACCAAATGCACAGGTATAGTATAGATGGTACCTTGCTCAATAATAGCAACTGTGAGAGGGATGTTGGAGTCCTAGTGGGCAATCAGCTGAATATGACCCAGCAGTGTGCTGCAGCTACCAAAAAAGCCAACACAATCCTGGGCTGCATTAACAAAGGGATAGAATCGAGATCATGTGAAGTATTAATACTGCTTTACAATGCCTTGGTAAGGCCACACTTGGAATACTGCATCCAGTTTTGGTCACCATGATGTAAAAAAGATGTTGAAACTCTAGAAAGAGTACAGAAAAGAGCAATAAAAATGATTAGAGGACTGGAGGCTAAAATATGTAAGGAATGGTTGCTGGAATTGGGTATGTCTAGTTTAATGAAGAGAAGGGTGAGGGGCGACATGATAGCAGTGTTCCAATATCTCAGGGGCTGCCGCATAGAAGAGGGAGTCAAGCTATTCCCCAAAGCACCTGAAGGCAGGACAAGAAGCAACGGATGGAAACTAGTCAAGGAGAGAAGCAACCTAGAACTATGGCGAAATTTCCTGACAGTTAGAACAATTAATCAGTGGAACAACCTGCCTCCAGAAGCTGTGAATGCTCCAACACTGGACGTTTTAAAGAAGAGACTGGCCAACCATTTGTCTGAAATGGTATAGGGTTTCCTGCCTGAGCAGGGGGTTGGACTAGATGATATCCAAGGTCCCTTCCAATATTATTGTTGTTATTGTTATTATTATTATTTATCAAACCTACTGCCTTCCAGATGTGTCTGACTATAACTCCCATCACCCCCAGCCACATGGTCCAATAGTACAGGTTAGGAAAGATCACTCTATATCAAAGCTGCACTATCTAATCAAACAGAGCACTCCCCTCACTATGTATGTTGGCAAATAATATTTTCCCATTAAATTCTCCAGACTAAATACAGTACTGGATGCATGTTATTGCAGCTGCCAAAATCCATGGTCTTCTGCTGTGCTGGAATGCAAAAATGAGGCGTTTCTGTGTATAAAGTTCAGGAAATAGTAGGAATTATCTGCCTCATTTGGGAGGATCAAGCTCTTTGAATTATCCAGAATAATGAATACACAGAAGGCAATGAAAATGAGATCAAACAACTGGATAAAACCAAGAAAGCAAGTAATGAAGTAACACCCTGGTTTATTTATCAGCCATGTGATGGCCAGAAACAAGATGGTTTAGTCAAGGATTAGCGTAGACAGAAATGGGGACATTTCACTTCCCAATGAGTTTAGGGGGTTCAGAGGGTGACTTTGGCTAGTAGGTGTATTTCTCTTTCTCTTCTAGGGCTGCCTTAAAATGAGAAGTCTTTATATGCCAACTTAAGCACTTTACAGCCACGATGGGGAACACAATTATTAGACTACAACTCTCCTCATTCTGACAGAGCTGGTACCCAAACAAAATCTCTTTACTCGGAGAATGTGGCACTTAAAATGATGCTCCTAGTGAGAAAGCCTTTCATCAGAGCTTGGAGCTGAACTTTCCTTATCAATTTGTGAGACTCAGTCTTGTTCAAGGTAATAAGGTTCAAGGTTTCCAGAAGGGTTCAGCTAAAAAGCCCATGAGTGTCAGTCAGGAGTGACAAATATTCTAGTCCAACACATTTGAAGCCCCCCCCATATCTGCAGGGGGGCAAGAGAGGGAAAAGGATGACACATGCATGACAATGTCATTATGCATATACTATAAATTAGGTAGCATTGGCTGATGTCAAATATTGTAGGATAATTCCACACATTTCCTGATTATTATGTGACACACGTGTGACCACCAAAACAGAAAATGACATGTAGCTATTTTAAAAAGCTTCTGAAAAGATTTATCATTTGACCCGACAGACACGGTTTTCATCAAAGGGCAGAGGCAAGCAACAGTTCCTGTACCTAATAATTAAATGGAGTGAATAGTTTAAGAGCGTCCATCCTGCACTATCACCAAGCTACTAGAGAGCAGACTACTGGGAGCTCATGATGACTTCATGCTATGTTCTATTGTGTTGATTATATTTTTACACCAGAGGTTCAGAAGCATAGAAGGAAATAACAATGAAATATTCCAATCAAAGAATAAGTATTTCAGCGCTCAAAACCAAAACCATCTTGCTAAACAAGGCAACAAAACCACAAAGGTTTCAAACAAGTCCAGGTTAAAAAGGTCATCTCAAAGACAGTCTGGTTCCAGAGCAGCAGCTGTCCTACAAGGGCATGGCTGACCAGGTATGCCTTTAGTTGTCATTTGAAACAAGACATGGAGGCCTTGGCAGAGGGAGTCCCATAACCAGGTAACTGCCACTGAGATGGCTGCACAGGTAGTCCTACTTACAACCATTAGTTTATTGACTGTCTGAAATTACACAGCACTGAAAAAAGTGACCTATGACCATTTTTCACACTTTAACACTGTTGTGGCATCTCCATGGTCATATGATCAAAATTTGGGTGTTTGGCAACTGGCATGTATTTTCAACAGTTGCAAGTGTCCCAGTGTCATGGGATCGCCTTTTGCAACCTTCTGACGATGAGGAAGCCACATTTACTTAACTCATGTTACTAATTTAACTGCAGTGATTCACTTAACAACTGTAGAAAGAAAGGTCATAAAATGGGGCAAAAATCACTTAACAACTATCTCACTTAACAACAGAAATTTTGAGCTCAATTCTGGACGTAAGTCCAAGACTACCTATATTCATAGGTGGGACCATGAGCCGAGTCTCCTCAGCTGATCTGGGATGGTGCTACAGAAAATGATCATTTCAGCTTTTGGGTCTTAGATGTTTAAGATTTTAAAAACTAATCTTGACTCAGATTGGGCCTGGTAGTTTATAGACAGCCAATGAAGCACTTTAAGGATAGATGTTGTACAATTAGATTGGTGGCTATTTTCCTGTCTTGGCCTGAACTTGGTGCAGTTGCAGATGGTGGAATCTTGATCTGAGATCTCCTAGATCCTGGAACCAGCATCTGCTGGCTCTGATTCTCATAAAGCTGAGATAAACACACTTTCCCCAAGATCCCGAAGTGAGTAGACCTTCAGTTTCACTCATCATGCTTCTATTCTCCTTTCTTGACCACACAAAGATGAATGTTGCAACAGATACAAACCATACTCTTCTCTTTGCATCTCCCTATGCCCCCAAAATGCAATTCTCTTCCTCTTCTGACTGCTATCTTAAACATGAATCTCAGAAGAGGTATGAATAATTGAATTCAGTGGCTGAGTTCTAAAATAATGCTCAGCTAGAATTCTTAAACCATAGAAGAAGTCACAGTGATCTGGGAGACATCTGACCTAAATCACAATGGCGGAGCTCCCCATCAGATTTTGACAAAAAGAACCCAGCCCAAGGCCTGGCCCTACCAAAGCATACCGTTGTATTTGGTGAAACACATAAACACAACCTCCTTTATTAAAAATATGGGAAATATAACTTTCATTCAATGCCTTATTTTCAATCATAAGTATAAACATTGGAGAGGTTCCAAGCCTTTACTGGTACTTTCTCCCTCTGAGTGGTGTTTTTGCAGGCCTTCAAGAGGGAGGAAATATCATGTTTCTGAGCCAACAAAACAATCAATGCAACTGCTTTAAGGGAATCTTGACCTGTAAAAAGGTTAAAGCTTTTTGGATTAAAATTTGGTGGAACATGCAAAAGATATTCAAGAAAAGGATAAAGTTTTGTCCGCAACTGTTTTTACTGGGCATTATTACTGATACTACTGTTGTGGACACTAAGCTGATGTTGAACGTAATTACGGCAGCGAGACTTTTAGTAGCGCAATATTGGAAGAAGGAAGGACTGCCGACTATAGAAGAATGGACTTTAAAAGTCTCCAATCTGGCGGAAATGGCAAAGATCTCAGCGTACTTGAAAGATCAGTCACAACAGAGATATATTGTGGAGTGGAGAAGATGGATTGATTATATCCAGAATAAATATGGGACTAAAAAGTTTCATCTAGCATTTGAATAAGTATTGATGTGATATTTAAATTGCTTGTAGTTATTTTATAAGAGTTAAAGTGCGATAGATTTAATATAATATAATATAATATAAAGTTGGAAGGGACCTTGGAGGTCATCTAGTCCAACCCCCTGCTCAGGCAGGAAACCCTATACCATTTCAGGCAAATGGCTGTCCAGTCTCTTCTTAAAAACCTCCAGTGTTGGAGCATTCACCACCTCTGGAGGCAGGTTGTTCCACTGGTTAATTGTTCTAACTGTCAGGAAGTTTCTCCTTAGTTCTAGGTTGCTTCTCTCCTTGACTAGTTTCCATCCGTTGCTTCTTGTCCTGCTTTCGCGTGCTTTGGAGAACAGCTTGACTCCCTCTTCTTTGTGGTAGCCCCTGAGATATTGGAACACTGCTATTGGAACACTGCTATTGGAACACTGCTATTAATATTTTATTGTTGTTTGCATAAGGTAGATTATGATTGTTTGTATTTTTATACCCTGTATTGAGCTCTGGGAAGTCGGGGAGGGGGAGGGGGAGGGGAGGGAGGTGTTGGGGAGGGCTGGGGAGAGGGGAGGGGGTTGGGAGGGGTTTTGTCTTTTTAAAAAATGTATTGTAAAACTTTTCAATTAAAAAAAGGGAATCTTGACTGTGCATCAAACCAGCAGGTTCCAGGCCTCTGAATCAAATCAGCATAAATAAAGATTGAGATTAGATGTCTTCTCCATTGCTAAATATGTATATGCACACAAGCACACACACACCGAACTTGTATTATCAAAAACTACTAATATTCCCATGTCTTACTGACATCTCTGTCATTTAAACACACATCTGCACTAAAAGATGGACTCTTGGTTCCTTCCAAATCCATGCAACTTGAGGATCCTGTATTCTTAGGGAAACATAGTTAAGAGAAATGGTACAAATTGAACTCAATGGGCTTACTCTTCACCTCACCCCCATTGGTTTAGAGTGAATGTTGTACTCAGTATAAGCCCTTTCTATTTTTAGAAGATGGAAAGAAAGATAACATAACTGGTTACATGGAATGGACCATAGTGACGTATATGGGTCAAATCCAGGCTGGGGCCCTGCTCAACCATGCTGATTCCAGATCTGAGGCTTGCAATGTCCAGAGGAACTTTCTGAATTTGGCAAGTAAGCATGACAATTTAGTCATCAGCAGGCAGGAGGTCCTGCTCTCTTGTTGGCCTAGTGCCCGGCTCCCAGTATGTTCATCAGGTCTTCACAATCCTGTGTTCCCAGTGGCGTAGCGTGGGTTGTCAGCACCCGGGGCAAGGCAAGTAATTTGCGCCCCTAAGTTCCAAATGAACTTTTCTCTTTAGCCTTCTGTCCCTCCCCCAGATAGTCCCTCGCTCTCTCTCCGCACCGCACGCCTGGCACCCCCCTCCACAGTGGGCGGCGACCCGGCGGCTCGGATCGCATTCGCACAGCCAGCACTGCAGTGAGAGAGAGTGAGTGAGCCAGGCAGGGGCAGAGAGCTGCGAGTGCGAGCACGCCCCCCCAGATGTTGCGCCCGGTGCGGCCGGCCCCCCCTGCACCCCCCACGCTACGCCACTGTGTGTTCCATTACTCAAAAGAACTGAAAGGGCATAGTAGGATGATTAATTTTAATCCTGAATGCACAAAGTCTGGGTCTACATGTTGTGTAAAACCATGGCTTAGTTGTACATATTTTGTCAAACACACTGGGATTAAACATCGTGCTATGCTAAACTATGATTAAAAAAAATCTTAGAGGCAAGCCAATAAGACTACAACATTCTCCTAGCCAGTTGTCTCAGTCCTTCTGGAGGAAATACCACAGTTCTTGGTGTTGTTGCAGGTTTAAAGATGTGATTTATCTTCATCTGATGCTCCTGGTTTCCACTAAGTTCACCAGAGAATGGGCAAAAACATACAGAGCCTGTATTTCAATTGCCTGCCCAACATTCTTAAGAGGTTTGCAGCTGGAGTTCAGCACAAAGCTATTTGTCATGTTCAAGGAGACTTGTCACATTTGTGCAATTATCCAAACAGTCACAAGCCCATTATAAATCACTGTTCCTTGGGCAAACCTCTGAAGGGGGCAACACAGTTTCCCAGCCTCTTTTCTCAGCTTTATATGGGGCTAAATGCTTATGCCTTCTTGTGGAACTCGGGAGGTAGTTACTTCAGATCCATATAAAACTAGCCACAAAAAGTGGGAGTCACATTGCAAAAAGACAATTACCACTCATTTTTCTCGCTGCATGATTTGTGTTCATAGCCAAGCACAGAGCTCACACTGCCTGCTTCCTGAGTGAGGGAAGGTAACTCACAATTGGCGTACAGCCCCTATTCCTTCTAATAGAACCTAGAGCTACCCAAGGTCATATCAGTGAATTCTGGATTTCTTTTATTAACTTTAAAAGTAGACTCAACATGCCTATTTGATCTGCCCGTCTCACCAAGAGCAACCCTGAGTCGCATATGACAAAGCTGTAAATGAATATATAAAACCACAATTATAACAGGATAACAGAATTGGAAGGGACCCTGGAGGACCCTTTAGTCCAACCCTCTGCTCAAACAGAAGACCCTATGCCATTTCAGACAAATGGCTGTCCAATCTCTTCTTAAAAATCTCCAGTGATGGAGCACAACAACCCATAACAACCAACTCACAGCCTACTCTCTTTGTTAATTATAAAAACATTAAAACTATAAAAAGGAACAAACAAGGAAATAAGAAAGGGATGTTAATGGAGTCATCTCATAAGCTCATCTTTGCCCCGGAATTCCCAGGCTTGCAAGTCGGATGAGGACAGCACATCTCTCTCCTTCTGTCCTGGCCACTTTTTACAGAGGCACAATTGAGAGCATTTTAACAAACTGCATCACTGTCTGGTTTGGTGGCAGCAGTGCCTCAAATAGAAAATCCATACAGAGATTGGTAAGGACAGCCAAGAAGATCATAGGAAGCTCACTTCCCGTTATTCAGGATGCTGCTTATAAGTGCTATGTGCTTAGAGCTCAAAGCATTATTAGAGACCCCACACACCCACTTCACGGTCTGTTTCTGTTGCTCCTCTCTGGGAGGAGGTTTCTAAGTATTTCTAGCAGGACTACCCAATTCTGTAATAGCTTTGTTTCCTATGCCATCCGTCTGGTAAACTCACAAGATTTGTTTTTCTCGCCATGCATATGTATACATAATCCGAACTAGACTGTGTTGTTTCTGTGTGTCATATAATATATGGGGGTATATGTGTAATCCTGTATTTATTTCTATCATATTTATGTAGTGTATATTGGAGGTGGTGACCCTTTGATAGCTGTGTGCAACAAAATTTCATTTTAATGTATGCCAATTAGTGTACATTCAAAGTGACAATAAAGTTATTCTATTCTATTCTATTCTATTCTATTCTATTCTATTCTATTCTATTCTATTCTATTCTATTCTATTCTATTCTATTCTATTTTACAACCAGGTCTTAAGGGACGGACGGGAGGGAGGGAGGAAGGAAATTATTTTGTTTTCTTCATTAGGTAGAAACCAAATTTGCCCCCAGATTATTTTCCTGTGCTATAGTACATTTATGGGGCTCTAATTCCAGAATGTTATCTACAATTATGCTGATGAAAGATGTATTCTTGGTAGAACAGAGCATAAATGCAACCAATTGATTCCTTCCCCCCCCCACACACCAGCATCCAAATAGAAATTGTCTATCAAAAGACAGACAGCTGGTGAAATGTTTCTTCTTCAACACACTGGGAGTTGTGTTTCCCTTTACAATTTGATATTTTACAAGCCATGATTAAATTAACTTTTGTGCTACATTAAGTATGCATTGTTTCTGGGAGAGTTACATTGAATTAAAAAAAGAGATAGCAAGGCTTTGTAATTAGGTACAAGGAAATTTCCAAAAATCCTGGTTATTATCCACCAACCATTTAATCCAACTTATCATTTGGAACAAGTGCTGATAAGATGCAAGTACCTCAAATGTGACTTGTATACACCACATTTTGCTGCTTGCCTCTATTTTTTGAGTAGCACCTTGGGCCTCATTTCTACGCTGGCACTTAGCATAATGCTAACTTTGCTTAATGAGCTGGCAATTTAAATGCAAAAGTAGCCAAGGAAAGTACCCTGAATTGCACTGTACCTGTATGATCAATATATAGTCTGGCAGAAATTGAGCCTCTTGAAAAAAAAGACAACCAGATATCCTTCAGATATACTTACAACCCTGTCACTAGCCATGTGTACCAGGTGTGACAGGAGCCCAAATCCCCAAATATGGAGGAAGGAGGAGGGGGGAAGGTTTATGTGCTTTTTTGCTTTTGCTGTCATGCAATGGCTGGAACAGATCAGCCTTGCCATCACCCCTACATTAATATCTGGCATCTCTGAGCTGCTATGTTGACATCTTCCTGGTTTGGAGCACATAGTAGCATTCAGGAAACTCCCCAATACAGAGGGGAGGGCAACAGCACTGCCCCACTGTGGCATTATCTAGCCAGGTCACAAGAACTGCTTGTTAAATTCATATACACATACAACTAAGCCAAGACCTCTCTTTTTTTCCTGCTCCACCTGGAGAAGCTGGCATTTTCAGACATAGCTGGAAGGAAACCTCAAGAGTGCAAATGACAGGAATCAGGTTTTCGTATCCCAAAAAAGCAGAGCCCTGAAAGGACCACAGTTCTGGCTTTCTGGACAGCCAGCCTTTATAGGCAGAGTGAGTTAAAATGTGAGATTATATATCTCAACTCAAAGTAGTTTTAAAATACTGGGACTGAAGCACATTGATTTGTGCTTTAGATTGTAAGCCACCCTGAGTCTTCGGAGAAGGGCGGGATATAAATGGGATTAAAAAAAATATGAAGAATTTAATGAAGAATTAAATGAAGAATTTGCCTTCATTTGTGAAGAATTTAACCCCCCATGAATTTCCCTTTAACAAGAGATTATGAATTATTGAGGCTTGTTGATGAAACTTTTTCTCAAATATTATCTCTGCATATTATTAGTGAGTTCAGTAGGATACTGAGTACAAAATATTATTTCAGTTCTAAGCAGAAGCACTCTTAGCTATACTCAGTAAGTAGAGAATTGCAGCTAATTCCTTTAAACAGTACAGTCTTTAAAACTGTTTTAATTATAACATCAGCAATGTTAAAAGAGGGGGGGGAAGTCTATAAGGAAAAAAATATAAATCCAAGCACTCCTATTTTTGTTATCCATACCTCAAGAGGGCCATCAAGCTATTTTTCCCTATTTCTTTAGTTCTCTGCATAAAGTACATTTTCTAACCTTTTGTAATTCAGAAATGTCATCTAGCTCAAAGAAAGTTCTTTATATGGAAGATTTTTTTCCCCTGTCAGTCTTTCAATCAAAAAACACTGCATTTCTCAAAGGTTTCCAATTAACTTTAGTTAAATTATATTATTTGGGGCTGATTCCTGAGTTTCTGGTACCAGGATGATAGAAAAGGTCAATCCTGCTTGAACTTTTAGTGCCACAATGTTTGAGAACCTCTGTCTAGTTGCCATTATTGCAATTCACTATCTTTTTTTACCTTTGTGGAAACAATTCACTTTTTAAAAAAGATGTGTGGTTACATCCTGATTAGTAACTACTTTGATATTTCTGGTTTTAAACAGCTAACTTGATGAATTGTTGGTCAGGACTGGCTGTTGTCTAATTTAGATAACTCCTTGGTTCCCAGCATCTGATTCTCAAGAGGTAGTAAACAATAAAACTGGTAGTCAATGACACATAGATCATCCACTAACTCAGGGGTCCTCAACCAGTGGTCCGTTGCATGCCAGCAACCGATCTGCACAAACAAGCAAAGCCCCATCCGTGAGATGCAGGCAGCACACAAAACCACACACCCTCTGGTCCACGGAAAAACTTGTCTCCACGGAACTGGTCCCTGCACTAACTTATCAAGTTCAGTGTTTTTGTAACTTAGCAACGTTAAGATGTGTAGACTTTAATTCCAGAATTCCTTAAAGAGCACACTGCATTGGAACATCTAAATTGGTGTCTGTCACCTGAACTGGCAGCCACACATTTCATTTTACGTTCCATAACTTAGATCTCTGGTGTACAAAAACTCCTTCCTTTTTGGATTCTGAATGTCCTCATGTTTATTTTCAACAACTTGACCTTGAAGATCTGACCTTGAATTCCTTTAGGGAGGCATTCTAAAGGTAGTCCTTGTTTAACAAGTAGCAAATACAGGGACACATTAAAGGAGTACTACTTATACATCTATTTCTCAGAGAGCCTGTAGCAATTATTATAGCTCCTTTGAGTATTTTCTCTAGTTTTTCACACAGGAAGACCTGAGAGCACAGACTTTCTGGGGAAGAAATGATATGACAGTGAGATAGTCAGCAAATAAATTTAATAAAGAAAATAAAGAAAAATAAAGAAATGGCAAATGCTGAGAAAGAAGCCGACAACTGTAGTAGAATAAAGGAATGGCAAATGGATCAGCTCTTCAGGATTCCTCTCCAAACAAGAAAAGGATTTGGGATCGCCCATAAGTGCTCCAGAGAGTTGTTCCTCACAAGAAGACTACATGACAGCAGTCTCCAGCAGTTTTAGAGCTCTCGGAGAAAAGATTGCAATCTTTGTCTAAACTGCAGTTGGCACTGGGATTCGCATACTTCCTTCCTTAATCACTTTTTTGAAATTGCTTGTAAACTGCTTTTCAGATATTAGGAACCTTCAGAATGGCAGCTTTATTAAACCAGATGAATTTCCCTCAATCCTGAGTAAAATAATTTTTAAGTACAAATTTTTATTTTTATTTTTATTTTTTTATTTTAATTCCATTTATATCCCGCCCTTCTCCGAAGACTCAGGGTGGCTTACAAGCTTAGCAGTAGCCTTCATTCTATGTATATGCCTGCTTATTAGGGCTTTCACACGCACCCCAAGCGGCATTATTACAAAGTCAGCTTAATTGCCCCCAACAATCTGGGTCCTCATTTTACCTACCTCGGTAGGATGGAAGGCTGAGTCAACCTTGAGCCTGGTGGGATGCGAACCTGCACTGATTGCAGGCAGCTGGTGTTACTTAAGGAGGCATTAGCCTTTTTTTTAAAAAAAATCTTTTTTAGGGAGAATAAATAGCACAGGGGTGATTAAGAACATTGATTTTGGAAAGTTACAAACAGAGGTCCAGATAGATTTGAAATAAGATTTTGAAGCTAATTATAAAAATCCTTCCCATGGAAAAATGTTGTTTTGAATAATGTACGTATGTACTGTATGTATGTATATATGTAGGGATTTTGAAAGTTTTCAAAATATAATTTTGAAGGTTTTCAATATAATTTTCTTACACTGGATTTACAAAAGAGATCTGTTAAAGTTTTGAAGAATTTTGTGAGACGAGACAAAGAAAAACTAAGAAGAAATGAGGGTTTAGGACATTATTTGAGGGGCTAAGGATCCAGAAGGGACACGGTGGCTCAGTGGGTTAGGATGCTGAGCTTGTCGATCAGAAGGTCGGCAGTTTGGCGGGTCGAATCCCGAGTGCCACGTAACAGAGTGAGCGCCTGTTACTCGTCCCAGCTTCTGCCAACCTAGCAGTTTGAAAGCACGTAAAAATGCAAGTAGAAAAATAGGGACCACTACGGTGGGAAGGTAACAGCGTTCCGTGCGCCTTTGGCGTCTAGTCATGCCGGCCACATGACCACGGAGACGTCCTCGGACAAGCGCTGGCTCTTTGGCTTTGAAATGGAGATGAGCACCGGCCCCTAGAGTCGGAGACGACTAGCAGGCATGTGCAGGGGAACCTTTACCTTTACCTTTAAGGATCCAGAATGTTAAAAGGGAAAGGAAGGATTATAAAGGTGATTTATTTGACAAAGTTATAATAGATATACTAAAACTTAATCTATTTATTTATTTATTTATTTATTTATTTATTTATTTATTTATTTATTTATTTATTTATTTAATTTGTTTGCTTGCCATCTCACCTTGGGTTGACTCTTAACGGACTTTTGCTGTCCAGGACTAAATGATGAGGATTTAAAATTTTGTTTATAGATAAGATATGAGATGTGAGAAGAAGAGATCATTTATTACATTTTAAGAGAGGGTGATAAGTTACTAAAATTGTTTATATTTGGGATGAAGGGGAAAGACATTTATTTATACATCTTTTTTCTTAATATGTTCTTATTTTTATGTATTTTTATTTTTCCTTCTTTTTTGCACTATTTTTCTTTTTTATTCTTTTATCTTTTTTTTAGTTTGCATTAGTTTCTTATCTTTTTAACTGTGATGTTCAATAACATTATTATTTTAAAAAAGGAAGACCTGAGAACCCCAAAGGCAAGGCAGGATTGACACCTTTTGCTGCTCAGGAAAATGAGCTCGTTTTGTATTCAGTAATGAGTAACAGCCAGTGAAACAAGCGAGAAAAGCAAGTGATGTCACAGATCTCATCTCATGTGACCTTTGCATACCAAATGCTTTATTTAATCCCACCATCCTTACCGTTTCAAGGCAGCCCCCTTCGCTCAACAGAAAAAGGGAGGGGAGAAAGCATTCTTTCCCAAGGACCTTTATTAGCAGAAGTTTAAGTAGAGCAAGTTTTGTGAAAAGGGAGACTTATGCAGTGAGAGGAAGGCAAAGCTCAGGAAATTGGAAAGAAACTGCACTGGCATTCTCATGACATCTATTAAAGTTATTAACATTTTTATCTCTTCCTCCAAGGCATGCAGGCATGCTTAATTTTAACCTCAAAAGTCGTCCTGTATGCCAGGTTAGGCTAAAATGCAGGCCACATTCAATGGATAAAAAACCCTTACTACAGCCACCTGATGTGATAAATCACTGCTAGCAGCGGTTGGCAACATTTTAGTCATTGTTATAGTGAATTACTGGCTAACACTTCAAAATTTGGCTTGTTTTGGTGTTTAAACAAAAAGTAGGAGCATGTTCAGTATATGGTTAGGATCAGAACATCTGCTTGCTGGGGTGAGGTACAGAATACTAATTCTCTCCCAGCTCTTTTGACCCTCCCCACCCACAGCTCTAATGCTGGGAAAGGTAGAAGAAAAGAGAAGAGAATGACCGGCAGCAAAGTGGATGGACTCAGTGACCATGGCAATGAGTGCAGCTTTGGGAGTCCTGAAAAAAAAGGCTAGAGATACACTGTCATAGAGCAGGGGTGTCAAACTCAGTTTCACTGAGGGCCGCATCAGCATTGCAGTTGCCCTCAAGGGGCCGGGTGGGTATGGCCGGGGTGGGCTTGGCCTACTGGGTGGGCGTGGCTAGAGTGCGTATGGCCTACTGGGTGGGCATGGCCAGCTCTACATCGTTCGCATCAAGGGTGCCTATGGGGGCCTGGGCAGGAGTGGGACAGATCTGAGGGTCTCTGGCAGAAGGAGGGTCTCTGGGCCAGGGCCAAGGCAGTGGGGGCCGTTCCCTCACTGTTTTCAGGATGGCTTCGCGGGCCACATGAAAGCACTTCGCGGGCCGGATCCAGCCCCCGGGCCTTGGGTTTGACATGTCTGTCATAGAGAATATATATCTATATGGTCTCTAGGACTTGACAATGACTTGACAACACATAATCAATCCATCTTTGAATTTTTAAAAGAATGTCTAAGTGCACACAGTCTAGCAGCAAAGGACACATTTTGACTACTGTATTTTTATATCCATTTTCTGAGAGGACTAGTAGGCACCTAATCCTAGACCAGCCATTCATCCAGGTTCAGACAAAACTGTGATACATCCATAGCCAGACTAGATTACTGAAAGAAGCTATAACTATAGACTGTGGTTAATATTCTCTACCTTGGCTAAAGTCTTAGTTCAAATAGCACACTAAACACAGCACAAATTGATCTGGTTTGTTTTGGGGTAAGTAAGAAGTTGGAACCTATCTCTTATAATTTAACATTTTACCCAAACAAGGTTACTATGGCTTATTCAACACACTATGGTGGTCCTGAATATATTGTTCTGGCAGCAATGTCCATTGTATGTCATACTTAATTTCCTGTCCCACCAGCTTCATTTCATGACCTCAAGTTCCAGTATTATGAAAAAGGAGAGAAAGCATCACCTCATTTTTCCCCCTCTATCAGATAAAATTATTTTATATGCTTCTAAGAAATGCCCATAGTTTGTGTTTGCTAAGCCAAAAGAATGTCATCTTCCAATTTTTTTATGATAGGTAACCGGCTCAAACATATTGATCCTGAAGATGCTGTAAAATAAAAATGGCCTTTTTAAAAAAGAATAATTAAGTCCCCTATGTATTCTATTGGGGGTTAAGGGAGAGACCTTGAAATTAAAGGCCTGATAGAAAATTCTACAATAACTAAAATATAACTGCAATCTTTTAAAATCAGTTTTTCATTTTATTGCCAGAAAAACCACTTTAATTCTTAAAAAGCAACCAAAACAATGAAGATCTCTTCTATTTCTCCCAAGAAGTCTTCTAGTCTGTCTATGTGTGCATGTACACGCACACATACACATATATGCTTATGTGGGCTTATGTGTTTGTTTGTGTGATTATATTGTATATCAGACACGCAAAGGGCACCCTATGCTAATAGTCCATGATCTTAAAAATAACCATATATCCTCCGGCAGTGAATATAAGTTAGCAATTTTAGGCTGCAGTGCTATATTGTGCCTGGTTTCATGGGAATATATCACATTGACTCAATTCATTGTAATTTTTAATAGTTTTATTATGTTTTGGAAATTATACTGTTGCAGAAAGAGATAGCCAGACTCTATTTCCCTGGTGCTAAATTTGGGCTGCAGATTAATACCAATCTCCTTAGGGAACATCAGGCTGCTTCACCTAATAGGGCTCTTGGGGACAACTCCCCCTAAACAAAACTATTTATATGGTTTTTCAAAAATCCAAGAACATGCTTTTAGTTAATATCCCTTCTCTAGCACACTCGGGAGTATTAAAGATAGCAGCCGTTACCTACTTTAATTGCACTGAATTAAGGTCTAGGTTTTGTTGCACTACACCTGGAATTCAAATGCACCCCACTATTCCTAATCACCATCTTATCTGTGATGCCTTCATGCCTCAGCACAGATAAAGAATAGTACTGGATCAAGAGGCACGAATCCTGCCAGAACTGTTATTGACTAGACCGGAATGCTATTCTTTTTGTTGTCAACACTGGAGGAGTCAAAGCCAGAAATAGTTTCAGCTGAGCTAATTCAACTACAATATCCATGTCTGTGTACTGAAACGTGACATGAATGATCAGACGAGAACATCTGCAGTGCAAGAGAGATGTGCAGATTGTGAATGAAGCTGCAAATAGATCTTGCTACCACATGGAGTTTTGACACTTAACAAGATAATGGCAGAGACGGCTGGCCTCACAGAATGCATTTCACAAGGTGTGGAAACACTTCTTTCATAAGGAATACATATCCTGTACATGCTGTGGAGGATGGGGGTCTAAATCCTTTCTGAAACTACCAATGTTTGGCACAGTTCCTCAGTTCTAAAGACAGATAAAAGAGATCTCTACCTGAGATTCAACCAATCAGTGGGAAGTCCTGCGTTGGAACATAGAACGATAGAATAACAGAATTGGAAGGGACATTGGAGGTCCTCTAGTCCAGCGTTTCCCAACCTTAGGAACTTGAAGATGCGTGGACTTCAACTCCCAGAATTCCCCAGCCAGCTATACTGCTCTAGTCCAATATACTGCTCAAATAGGAGACCCTATACCTTTTCAAACGAGTAACTGTCCAGTCTCTTCTTAAAAGCCTCCAGTGATGGGGCACCCACGATCTCTGAAGGCAAGCCGTTCCACTGACTGATTGTTCTCACCATTAGGAAATTTCTTCATAGTTCTAGGTTGCTTCTCTCCCTGATTAGTTTCTTGTCTTGCCTTCTGTTGCTTTGGAAAATAGGTTGACCTCCTCCCTCATTAGCATGCCACAATCAAAGATGAATGTATGCATGCTCCACTCATGGATATTCAATCTATCTCAGACAAGGGCCCCCTACTTTTATTCAGAAATAGGATGTTCCAATAAACCAGGAGGTTTGGACTGTCAGACTGATCAGCTCCTATAAGTCAGGCTAAGCCTTGATCACAGTAGGATCAACACAAAGGGGAAACTCAGACAACTCTTCTGTATTAGTTACCTTCAAGGCATTTCAAGATGAATGAGAAAATTCATAACCTTCAAGACACACTGCCACAATAATTGCACAATAATCCCATAACAGATTGTTTTTATCTGTGTATTGCAGATAGGATGAGAGAATGCCGATTGGACTTAGGTCACCTGGTGAATTAACAGAAGGAGCAAGTTTAAAATAGGGACTCCCTCATTCATAACTCAGGATAACTTTCAACAAATATTCCTAAATGATTTGTACTGAATATTGTAAGTGACCAGCTCCATTATTGCAGTGCAATTTTCTATGGAACATGTTGTTTTTCCTTAACAGAAAAGCCACAGCCAGTATTTAAAAGTAGATATGGAAATGGAATGGGAGTGGGGGTTTCAGGTGTAAATACCTGAATTTACACATTGTCTGATTATTTTACAATGTGATATACATGCCACGTGCCATTACTAATACACATTGCATTTATATAGTTGAAAGTGCAGTGTTTCACACTATTTTCCATTATAATACAGAAATAATCAACAGACATAGACAGAAATGAGCTTCAGAAAATGTTGGCTTCCTTGCTGCACTGCAATTTCAGTTCACAGAAATCAATATATATTTGAGAAGTTGAAGAATGCTCTGTAATTCAGACATAATGTGAAGTTCTTTGAACTGATCGTGACTTTCCTGTAAGTTTTCCGGCCTCTGTTCCGAGATTTCAGGAAGGTGGCAAACGGGGAGATTATCTATAGTACTGGGAAAACATCAGCGGGATTATGCTAGCCCCTCTTGCAGGCGGGTTGAAAAGGAGGAGAGGTTGGTTAAGGAGATGAAGGTGGTTTTAAAGAGCATTTCCATGAAAAGGAAATTTATATCTCTGATCTGAATAAGCCACTTTATCCAGATGCTTGGGAACTTCAGAGCCCAATTTCATCATAAATCCCCCTGGATTAACTGTAAGGCTCTGATACATGTATAATGATAAGAGGAAGAAGAGATAAATAGGTACTTCAACAAACTGAAGCATGTTTGGAGTAAATATACGGCTGCATCATCATGCCACAATCAAAGATGAATGCACATGGGCTCAAACTGTTAGATATTTAATCTAGCTCACATTTACATCACCACGATGTAAAAAAGATGTTGAGACTCTAGAAAGAGTAGAGAGAACAGCAACAAAGATAATAATAAAGTTTTTATTGATTAGCCTTTGGGCCATATCAAAGTGCAGAGTTCCAGCAACAAATTGTTACTAAAATTTGATAAAAGCAATTTAAAATGGAATTTGATAAAATACAATTTAAAATGGAATTAGAATAAAATACAATTTAAAATAAAATGGTAATAAAATACAATCTAAAATGAAATTGTAATAGTGTACAATAATTTAAGATATAGATAAAATATGATAAAATTATATTTCGCAGTCGCCCTTGCAATCTACCCCAGTCAGTTCCACATATGCAGATCTCAACCAAACCATTTTATTTAAGTACTGTGCTACGTTAAATGTTATTTTCAAGTTCTGGCCAGACATAACATAAGTTGTTTTGATATGGGGATCCCAATGGGTCATTCGTTTGGTATATAGACCAAGATACCTGTCTCTCACCCTCTTAAACAGGCAACAGTCAAATAGGATGTGAGCCAGGTCTTCTACCTCTGCCGCTCCGCAAATGCAGAGACACTCATTGTAGGGTATAGCATGAAATCTCCCATATCTGACCATTGTGTCAAGCTGTTCGAATCTCGCTCACGTAAATATCTCCCTAAGATGTTTTGGGAGTTGTAACTTCAAATAACTGTCTACTTGAAAAGCCATTTCAGGTTACCCACCTTACCAAGGATAGCTATATCAGTTTGTGCTTCTATATCCTTAATTCTTTGGGCAACTCTTTTTTTGGATTGTTCTCCTGTTATGCAAGAGACAGGAAGGCCACAGCTTCTTACAAAATTTGTTAGTTTGGTGATCCAGGAGATTTGTGATTGTAGTTTTATTTGCTCTAGTAGGCATAACTTGGGGAACCTATCAGTCTCCATTTCATTAACTTTGCACCAGTAGTTATAAGCTCTAATTTTAGATAATGCATGAATTGTATGAATTCCCAATTCAGCTCTAACTGCTGCAGCAGATGTTCTTGGATCTACACTCAAAATACATCTCAAATGCTGGGACTGTGTTTGTTCTAAGACTGTGGTTGAGTAGAGACCCCAAATTTCTGCTCCATACAAGAGCATTGTGGTAACCTTAGCCTTATAAACCTTGATTAATGGGGCTAGGGACCCTGGGTAACTATGGTTCTTTAGTATGAGCAATAAATTCAAACGGGCTTTTGCTCTAAATGTACTCTGTTGATGATGGCAGGCCCAAGATCCAATCTTGGAAAAAGTTACACCCAAATATACAAAGGTGTTAACCTGTTCAATTGGTTCACCATCTAATTGCCACTTATGTCTCTGATGGTTTCTTCCAAACACCATTATTTTCGATTTAGATTTGCTAATGATTAGGGAGTTATCCTGGCAATAAGAGCTGAATCTTCTTAATAGCCTACGTAATCCTACTTGTGAGTATGATAATAAAATCATATCATCAGCATAAAGCAAGCTGTTACAGTAAGTATTTAGGATCATCAGCATGTGTACCATGGTATCCTTAATTAACCCTGGCAAGTCATTGATGTATAAATTAAATAAAAATGGGGCGAGGATACACCCTTGCCTTATAGCAACAAAGATGATTAGGGGACTGGAGGCTAAAACATAAGGAAAGGTTAGTGGAATTGGGTATGTGTAGTTTAATGAAGAGAAGGACTAGGGGTGACATGATAGCAGTGTTCCAATATCTCAGGGGCTGCCACAAAGTAGAGGGAGTCAAGCTATTCTCCAAAGCACCTGAAGGCAGGACAAGAAGCAACGGATGGAAACTAACCAAGGAGAGAAGCAACCTAGAACTAAGGAGAAACTTCCTGATAGTTAGAACAATTAATTAGTGGAACAACCTGCCTCCAGAAGTGGTGAATGCTCCAACACTGGAAGTTTTTAAGAAGAGACTGGACAGCCATTTGTCCAAAATGGTATAGGTTTTCCTGCCTGAGCAGGGGGTTCAGCTAGATGACCTCCAAGGTCCCTTCCAACTTTATTATTATTATTATGTTTCAGTCTTTAAAAATTAAAGTCCACCTGTATGTAACAACAGTTTAAAAAATGAATGTCACAGTGGCCACTGAGATGTAAATATAAGTATACTGCTCAAAAAAATAAAGGGAACAGAAAATAAGACATCCTACTATTAAATACAGTACACTGTGTTGTTTAAGTGTTCCCTTTATTTTTTTAGCAGTATATTTTTTAGCTCCCATTTCCTTCCACCATGGGAAAAATGAAAGCAACATTCTCCGATTGCTAGAAAATGTACATCAAAAACCTGAGTTCTCTGCTTAACATTTGGAGATCTGATGTTCAATTTAATCCCTTCCCATCTCGAATTGAAATTGGGAGATTTGTATTTGCCAACCCACTGCAAGATAACCACCTTGTTGCAGTCAACCCCATTTTGTCTTCCAAAATGTCAGTGACATTGCGTACATAATCAGTGCAAAACCGAACGGCTCATAACCTGTCCAGACTGCATACTTACAATTCGGAGTGAGGATTCTCAAGGGAATCCTGTCATCATCTCACTCCCCTGCATCTGCTACAGAATTACTGTGACTGCAGAAGCTGCTGGAGCACACTACTGTCCCCTCCTTCAAACATGTAGTGTATTGAGCTGGCCAGTTAGCACCATTGCCCCATGGATGTTGGATGTGGAGCCTAATAGGCAGGATCCTACAACAATGCCAGGAAAGCCTGTATGTCCTTTCTAATATTCATTCAAATAATCCCTGAGAAGTTTTTAAATCAGCCCAGCATCCTCCAAAAGAACAGGAAAGAAGAGTTCCTTAGAAACAACAGGTCACCTACAGCATTTATGGCTTATAATTACGGTAGGACATTTAATAAATACTAATAATATAATGTTCATATTACCCCAGTCCTGGACTTCTTGTTTCTAAGCACTCTTCAAGAATTACTGTTGATCTTCACACTGAAAGGGCTGAGATTCAAGATATCTCAGGGACTGCCTCCTGCCATATCACCCTGCATGTTCCCTAAAATAATGAGAGATTTTTATAATTTGTGTGTGTTCAGCACTATAATGTAATCTTTTTTTAAAAAAAATGTATGGGTTTTAAACTTGCAAGCAGTCTGAAATGATGCATATATTTGGAAGGGTGGGACAGAAATCTCTCTTTCACAAATATGAAACATCCATAGGCCTTTTCTGCCTGAAAATATATTTAAAAATTGTGTATTATTGCCTTCAGATACTTGTAAAAGAGTTGGAAGCTGAAGCTTTATGCTCATCTAAACTAATGCCTTGCCAGATTGAGAATACTAGGAATCTATACCTAACTAGAAATTAAAACTTCAGACAGATTATTTTATTTATTTGAACTTATTAGCAGATGGCAGTTACTGTAAAAACTTTTGTGCAACATGAAATCTATCTGCATTTATAATGATGGCAAGAAACAGCACAGCTGGGAAAACATAGGATGCCCTGCAGTTACTTTCTTGCAGGCAAGCTCTACCTGTGCAAAGATTTATGTTGATGCAAGATTCAGGTCTGCACTTCAGTGGATCCTGAATAATAATCCAGGGAAAATAGTTACAAAATGCAAATATTTTATGAATTTAAAAAAAAACCTGCCATGTGCAACACTCATGGTGGACAGGGGAAACTAACAGTGCCTGACCATGGAAATGATTTTGAACTTGACTTTGGCTAAAGAGGATCACAACTTCTATTACCTTTATTATCTTGTAAAGGAAGCAGCCAAGGAGGAGCTCTTGCAGCCATGACAGCCACTACAGCCTCACAGAGAAGGACACAACAGCAGGAGTGGCAGCTTGTTTTCCCTGTTGTTTTTTCCTGCAGACCCCCCCCCCTTTGGTCACAACTGCTGACAACTGAAAACACCATTTTCTATCATCTTCAGGTAGAGAAACATAGCAAAGGTAAACCCTAAAATATGCACAGCGCATTTAAAACGTCCCTCTCCAACCTCATTCCCAAGACATGGGTGATAGTGCCCGAATGCCTTGTATTTCTCCCAGAAACAAAGTATTTCTCCTGCAACTCCACAACTTCTTCTGGCTCTTTCTCCAAACTCCTCAGTCCTGTCCACAGAAGGCCCCCCCGTCTTTCTTTCTGTGATGGACAGTTTAGCTCAAAAGGAGGAAGCAACCTAGAGGACTTCTCCTGTGCAAGCATGAGCCACTACTGATATTGAAAATCACGGCAGTCTTACATCCCTGCTCCTACCTTAGCTGTACTTAGATTAAATCTACTGATGTGCCGCAGACTGTTAGCCAAAACATCTCGGGTCCTTGTTACCAAACTTACCACAAACCAGCCATAGGTCAACATTTCCAACATAACATGCCTTTTAATCTCTCATTCACATGCCCCTCTCACAGCCATTTGCAGACACGGAGGATCACATGAACACCAGAATGTGGTTACAAATTTGACACAATAAAAGGAAAAAAAATCAGCTTTCTAGTTTATTGTACACTGGTTCTCCCCTTACACGGTTCCTCCTATAGCTTTCTCCTATTTGCAAAGCTAACACTTTTCTCTGTCTCCCAGGTGGCCTGTTATCGGTATGTTCACCTTCCTGTTGACATTCTGCCCCGGCTTCATTGCCTTTCTTCACCTTGTCTTACCTGTCTGGGTCAGCGTGGGTGATAGAAATTCGGGGAGGGATGCGGAGTGGCAGAGTGGTTGGCCTCTGGACATTGTCTGGCTCTGGTGAGCGTGCTCTGTCTATGGGTTTCCATGGAGGGACTTGAAGGCTGGAGGAGAGGCGTCTCCGCCCTCGACGTAAATCAGAACCCAACATGCTGGAGGAGGTATAAGAACGGCTGCACCAGTTGGGGTCCAAAGTGTCCTTGGGCTTCTGCAAAGAAAAGAAAGAACAGAAAGAAGCTTATACCTTTTGATGGGATTTCAGTCATTTATAGCACTAGCAAAGCTTAGCTACGTTTCCACCAGAGACGAATACTACAAGCAGTGGAAATATAATAGGGATCGGATTAGCATTTGAAATATTTTATTTCTGAGCCCAGCCCTGATCGTTGCTGATCTGGCAGAGCAGCTCTTTCATGAAGACGCACAACTGGAAGTCATTAAAGGCAACAGAACACCATTTTGCATGCCTATTGGTGCATGTCTAGGAACTTGTTTTAATTTTATACTTTTTGCTTGAGATGCAACTCCACAACCAACAGCAGCTGTCTTTTTTCTTTCCTAGAATTGGCAATGAAGATATCAAAGTGATGGATAACTTTTGCCTTTTAGGATCATCCATCAGCAGGAAAGAAACAAGCAGTCAAAAAAAACAAACAGCACACCAGCATTTGGTAGAGCAGCCTTAAAACCTTGAAAAAGATAGTCAGATGGCATGAAGAGTTTAAGTCTATAAAAATCAGTCTAATGCAAGCAATGATACTTCCTATGATGCTTCTATGGAAACGAAAGCGAAAGCAAGATGGAAAGAGTATTGAACACTTTTGAACTTTGGTGTTGGGGAAGACTACTGATAATACCAGAAACAGCCAAGAAAACAAACAAATGGATTAGTAAACAAATCAATCCAGAGGAATCCCTTGGACATAAATGATCAGGTTTCAATTATTATGTGAAGACTTAGCTCTCTGGGGAGGGAGGGAGGGAGGGAGGGAGGGAGGGAGGGAGGGAACAGGAGAACAATAAAGTGGATAGGTTCTACAACAGTAATGATGGGTTCACCATTGGAAGATCTGAAGGACTAGGTTGGGGACACATTGTCATGGAGAAAGTCTGGCTATGTAGTTACTAGGAATTAACAAGGACTGGATGGCACATAATCAATGAAAAATGCTAAAGACGGGGGACTAATTATTGCAGCAAAACAAGAAAGTCTTGTGATACTGCACTAAGACAATGACCCAAATAACTGCCACCATGAGACTTTCAACAAGGATGGTGCAGAGTTATCTTAAATTAGCCTCAGGTGTAATATTCATATATAAATATATCATGGTCAGAAAAGTAAACTGTATAATCATAGCACTTAAATATATGCAGCTTAAGCCGGGCTTTTCTCATTTACCTTTGGATAGGCAGCTACAATTTCAAGTTAAGAGTGTTAGGGAGCCAATGGGCTGGAACATAAACAAGAATTTAATAGCACAGTCCCCAAAATAGCATTCCAACTTATTTTGTCCAAAGGGGCTCATTCAAATGAAGATAATGAGATCACAGCCACCAGACCTCAGACATTATAATGTTTGCATAATTTCCTCATTAATATAGATAAACTTATGCTACACTTTCACATCTAAGAATTGCTCTGTTTTGACTGAAGTAGTAGACCCTATTTTTTTCTAGTTCACCCATATTTTTATACATTAACTAAATTATGAAAGAAGGAACTCTGACAGTCAGACAGAAATTTCTTAAATAATATTCCATTAACTATGCTGACATCCAATAATGCAAACTCTTCTGCTCCTGGAAATATTTACAATGTATGACAAAATGAAGCCTGACTTTGTATTTAAACTTCACCTTTACCCAGGTTGCCTTCCTTTCTGGTTTCTAAAGGTGCTTTGTGTTTTTCCAATTTTCATCTGTTCTGTTTCACTGCACATCGAAGTGAGAGCATTGCCTGAGGGACTGTCTATATTCAAAACAAAGATGCATGATTTCCCTTAAGTATTTCCTTGCCCTCCAATTGTACTTCTTTTAATTACTTGGTCTTATAAAATTGGTGGCAGGCCCATTTTCTGATCCTACCTGCTGGTGTTCTGGTATTCTTCCACCAACTACATATCCTGATTTGGGAGGATTTGGGAGAGAAGAGACAGAGGTGCCACCTATGTGCCAGCACTAAATTGTGGTTAGAAGACAACATTGCAAAAAAAAACAAAACTTTGCTATGCTTGAAAAAAATCAGCCTCCTTGCATTTGATGTCCTCTGGATGTGCTAAAATGTTATACCTCCAATTATGCCCACATAAGCGAAGACTGAGGGGAGCTGACGTCCAAACACATATAGGACAGATTGGGGAAGGATAATCAGGCAAATGTCAAGGGTCTGGACCTTTTATTTATAACTTTGGCATGAGGGAATGTTCTGATTATAGCTATGTTCATTTTGCTAATATACAGTTTATAAGCCCCCCCCCCTCTCTCTCTCTCTGGGAAGGATACACAGAGAGAGATATGAATTAAATGAGTTATAGATTTCTATGACTAGATCTCTGATCTGAATTATAAAAAGGTTTTGACAACATATCTCCCCCCCCCAAATACTTGAGGCCTGTAACAAAAGAAGGATTGTTTTCTGTTTTGTAATGTCAGCTACATTTCAGAAAAGACAAAGGTACATTTCAGAAAAGACAAATAATTATAATTGTAACATATGTCTGATCAAAAGGAAACTAAGCCCTCTAGTGAGGCACTTGGAACTTCGCATATGGAGCATGGTCTTGGAGGAGACAAGAATTTAATATTCACATTTCACAGCTAACTCCAGGAATGGTTCTAGAAGAAGTTGTATTAAATGAACTTAATCTTAAAGGTAATCTGTATTAAATGAAGTTAATCTTAAAGGATGTGTGGGTCATTTTCCTGATAAAACTCCCTCTGCTCTTAACTCCTCTCCTTAAAAATGGCATTTTGGGGCAGTTATGAGAGCAGTTATTATGTCAAACACTCAACCACTGATTTAAAACAGACTGATGAAAAGTCTACAAAACAGAACTTGCCCTTTCTGAAGGGAAAAACCCAAGCCCAACTGAGCCTCATTACCAGTGTCTACCTCGGTGCCAAGTTCCTCTTCCCCTATCTACCCTCCCGATGCTTTCAAACGGTTTTACTATTACTGTAATTTGCTGAACCGAGGCAGAGCAGAAGACAGGCAGACAGGGAGACAAGGAGATACATAATCCTATGCACGCAGGAGCCAATCTTTTTGTCCAAGGGACATGGAGACTCCCTGAGTATCTTGCTTATGGTTCAATCCTTTCTCCTTGACAATAACATCATTCATCTACAAGCAAGAATGGAACCACCTTGCAAATGGAAGAAGCAAGAAAGCACTCTCCTTTTGCATAGAGAAAGGTGTCTGCCAGAAATGAGCCTTCCAGGATTGGCAGCTGCATCACTTCTTAAACAGCTGTCTCCTGCCTCTGTCACTGCCAGGCTCCTACAGGGTTGTCTTGCTTCAAGAGTGTCCTCTCTTTTTGACTCAAAAAATAGTTCCTCCACAACCAAGCTGTGTACTCCAGGAAATTATTTCTAAACAATAAACCATGGTCAGAGTGGAGCCATTGACGTCATTAAATGTTTTTGAACACTGTACTGTTTTAACTGGGCAATTAAATCAGATCAATGCATGACAGCGAATTCACTCCAAAAGTGTTGTGAAATGAGCAACCACACTGCTCTGCATTCTGGGTCAGTTCTTAATGCCAATAAGTTGTGTTGTTTTAAAATAAGATTTTCTCCAGGACGAGAACTGTTTTTATTTCTAATATTTTATGTCACTGCTCTTTAATTAGCATGGTGAGACTTACAAGCATATCGTGTCACAATTTTAAATTTGTTGTTCAAATAAGATTTTTTTAAAAAATGGGACAGAAGAAAGCAAATCCAAGAAGGCCAGAAAGACAATCAGGCAGATAGAACGTGTGTACTTAAAATGTGAGAGGCCAATCCTGAATTTGAAAAATCTTTGTTAATTACATTTTATGAATTACAATTTCTGGGTTCACACAATATACTAAGTCACTGTTACTTGTATACATCATCTATACCTAGCATATTGCAAAACCAGCCAAATTGTGACTAATTCAAGAAATCCAAGGTCCCTTCCAACTATAATATTTTGTAAATTATGACTTGAAACGTAAATGTGATATATGAACTAGTCAATCTCTCTTAAATAGCAGCCCTCTGGATTTGGCTGTATTCTTTTCATTTTGCAAACTGAGATCAAAAGGATGTAGCATGCTCTAAGTCCATGTTTTTCAACCTCAACAACTTTAACTCTGGTTGGGAAATTCTGGGAGCTGAAGCCCACACATCTTAAAGTTGCTGAAGTTGAAAAACACTGCTCTGAGCCACCAAATGCCTCTGTGACAAAAAGGAACAAGTGGTCTGAGGACCTTGTTGTTTTCATATCCCATTCTTTGAACACTTATGCCACTCAGTGGCCAGCTAACCTGTTCTGTACCAGCCTGCTACCGGCCCTGCAGAAAAGGCAGGGACAACCCCTTTTACAAGAAGGCAAGAGGCTGGAATTACGCCTGCCAAATTTATTACTACAAAAACAAACGGAACAAGACAAACCAAGAAACAGGAGCTTTAAGAAACAGGAACTATCCAAGCAGTTGCCTTCAGCAAACCAGCCCTCCCACACATTCCCCTTATATAGAGTTCAGGGCGTGGCTTCTCTCTGCCTCCTTCCGAGGAGCCCCATTGCCTTCCTCTGTTTACTCCTAATTGACTGCCTCCTGCGTCGGGCGTCTTTGAACAGGGCCAGCTGTGGGTCATCTTCATCCACGCTGTCAGGCTCACACAGCTGGGTCTCCGTGGTGACCAAGTGGGAGGGGCCTGGCTGAGGGCTCTCATCAGCAAGATCTTCAACCCCCTCAGCAAGGTCTTCAACACCCCCCTCCTCCTCCTCCGAGTCGTCCGACCCAACTGCCGAACCCACAGGCTGACCCTGAATCACAACATAACCTATGAGAAGCTTCACAGATAGTGAAAGTATCATTGAAAGTAAGGGATCATCACTGATTGGGGGAGGGGTGCATGGAAAATTCTGAACACTTACAATCTTCTTCAATTTTCTCAGAATGCGTAGGAATCCACTCCCCCAAAATTATTTACATGAATCCATTATTGTATAAGATATGTACTATACTGTAGAGGTTCTAGTTGCTACTCGACTTTGAATGTATGGGCCTTCTCTTAACCTAACTTACCCCATATATGGGTGAGACTGACCTCTACTCCCATCCCTTTTTTGAAAACCAAGCAGAGATTCCCTGAAATAATGCAGCAATTCAAGAAGATATAAACTGTCAATAGAAATCAACATTCATGCCGCAAAGCCACTGACAATCAGTAAAGCAAATGCACTAATGTAGACTTGCAGTCGATATTCCTATTATAAACCCACAAGAGTAAGAGCCTTTAAAGCCATTGCAAACAAGACAACCCCTTCCCCCCACCCAACAATTACAATTCCTCCAATACCTGTACTCTCAGTTCAGACTGATCCTTCTTTGAAAACATTGAATAGCAGTGAAAATCCCCTTTGTACAATAATGTGTCACTGCTGACCAAAACAGAGACAAAATAAGCTTGCATTGTTTTCTCCTATTTTCAATTGTGGTGGTATTCTTTTTCCCTCAAGAAGTGTTTGGAGAGATATTTTTCTTTTGCAAATGTGTATTCTTTATCAACTCAGTGGAAACCATATTTCCTACATTTGTCTGAATCAACATTCAGTAGAGGAATTTCTAAATGGAAATGCTTAACGGTGGAGGAAGGAGAACAGCACTGGATAAGCCAAACCCTTACAATAACTTACCCATCCAAACTTCTAGTTAAGCGACAGGAATTCTAACTAATGATCCTAGTTGTAAGTATCTCTTATATGTTAGTGATGCATCATCATCATCATCATCATTTCTTGATTTTATTCTAATTACTAAGTCTAGCCAATATTTGTGTCTTACATGTTTGTTTTTAGGCATCAGTGTGCACAACTGAAGCTGTTATGCAGCTATCAGTGATTTCAGGATGAGAGGCCATCAATATGTGGCTAAGCTTTAGTTCTATTTCTCCATAATATCTGAATAAGGAGATGCTGAATTGCTGAACTGTATACTGGATACATTGATATTTAAAGTACACTCAATATCCAACTGAAAGTCCAACTGATTTCTATGTCAAGAACATTTTTTACCAACTTAAGTTGGTATAACAGCTATATTCTGTTATAGTGAGGGACCTGACTATTGTAATGAATGTGTTCATATTGCCACGCTTGGATTATTATACATGATGTTTGCATTATAGTAATCTTATAAAATCTAGAAGCTGGTGCTGGTGCAGAGTTGCATGATAATGTTGCTATACCTGGTCATGTATATTTTATATTTATGTTAAAGTAACTGCTAGTTACATAGCATAGTTTCAGCAATTACCCGAAAATCAATATTCAGTGTTTTGCTCCTGGCACTAAAGACTCCAAACAACTTGGGGCCTAGCAACTTTGATATAGGTAATCCTCAATATATGACAATTGGGACTAGAACTTCCACTGCTAAGGAGGGCAGTTGTTAAGTGAAACACACCTAATTTTACAACCTTTTTGGCACAGCTGTTAAGTGAACCACTGCAGTTGTTAAGTGAATCATCCAGTCGTCAAGTGAATCCAGCTTCCCCCTTCGACTTTACTTGTTGGAAGCTGACTGGGAAGGTTATAGATCAGATATGTCAAACACAAGGCCCGGGGGCCGGATCTGGCCTGCAAAGTGGTTTCATGTGGCCCGCGAAGCCATCCTGGAAAGAGTGAGGGAACGGCTCCCACTGCCTTGGCCCTGGCCCAGAGACCCTCCTTCTGCCAGTCCCACTCCTGCCCAGGTCCCCATAGGCACCCTTGATGTGAACCATGTAGAGCTGGCTACACCCACCCAGTAGGCCATACGCACTCTAGCCACGCCCACCCAGTAAGCCATACGCACTTTAGCCATGCCCACCCAGTAGGCCACGCCTACCCTGGCCATACCCTCCTGGCCCCTTGAGGGCAACCGCAATGCTTATGCGGCCCTCAATGAAATTGAGTTTGACACCCCTGTTATAGATGGTGATTACATGCCCCTGGGATTCTGGAACCATTATAAATGCATGCCAATTGCCAAGTGTGAGGCCTGGTTGCAAGTCTCCTTTTTCCAGCATCGTTGTAACTTCAAACAATCACAATGGTTGTAACAATGGTTGTAAGTCAAAGAAAATCTGTATTCAGAAACTTACTACAGTATTATGTCTCTTAAGTACACACTGAGGGCCCATTTCTCAGCCAGGTCCTCCCAGCATGAACAGAGTACTTGTAAGATGCTGCTAGTATTATCGGAGATAATAAATATTTCATAAGTCTTTTGTTGCCTTTGATTTTTCCAAACATCAGGGTCTTCTCCAATTATTCTTGTTATTATGTTTCCAAAATATTTAGCTTTAGTGTCTTTTAGAGCTTCCAGTAAGCAGTCTGGTTTTAGTAGATTAATTTTTCCTATGGTCAGAGATATTTTCAACAATTTCCTCCAACATCACATTTCAAAGGCATCTGTTTTTCTTCATTTAGTCTTTCTGTTGATCCAGTTTTCATAGCTGTATGTTACAACCGAGAAAAGCCTGCCCCTTTAAAGATATGCAATTTTTCTGTCAGTGTAATATGTCTCTGCATGTTAATACTTTTTATAAATCTGAAATAATCTTCCTCTTAAATAGCAAAGGTCTTCATGTCATGATTTTTTACCATTTTTTATTGTTTTTAGTTTTTGTAAATTGCCCTGAGTATCTCAGAGTGGGAAGCTATAGCAAATGTAAACGAATAAATAATAACAGCGTCCATCTCTGTGACTTTTTCAGCCTAAGAAGATAAAATCTGTTCCATTTTAAATTCTTTGCCTGTTTGATTTAGGTTATCATTGCATGTTGACATAATCCTAATATGAGATCAGGTGGCTTGCATTGTCTTTTTTTCTGTTTTAAAAAATATATTCTTTACATCTGACTTGCTTCCAGCCATCAATTGTTATCATCCAAATATCTGAGATTGTCAATGATTCTGTAGACTGCAGTGTTTTCCGGAAATCCATTCATACTCCTGCACCATTCGAAGGTTGTTCATCCCAAAGTGCATAGCTGAATGTCTTCTGCAGACTAGAGGAACCATTTGCGCTTCAGTTTGAGATGCAGACAAGACAGACTCATCTCCAACAGCCTGTGCCTGTCTTCAATAGTGAAGGGACACAGGGGAGAAAATATTCTGCAGCCAAGAAGCTCCACACCCATTTGCACTGCTCAGGTGTCCCTGACGACACAGACAAACCTCCAAATGGCCTCAACTACTTGCTAAAAGAATGCAAATGACCAGCTGCCTGCAAGGAGTATAAACCCTTCCATTCTCCACCATCCAGTCAGAGCTGAAGAAGCTTCTTGGATGAGAAGCGAAACATCTTCAAAGAAAAACAAGAAAGTCCAGTTGCCTCCTGAAAAAGCACCTTTGGGTTTCATATTCTACTTCAACTGTGGTTTCTGGTCATCATACAAATTCTTTTAAAAGGCAGATTTTTAATAGCTATCCACTCTTTGGGGTCTGTACTTTTCAATACTGTACATCAAAGAGGCATCTCTTTCCAGAATTCCTTGCACATTTGCTATTATTAATTTTGGGGGTTTCTCTGCCTTCTTCCGAATTCACCTGGTACATCTAACACTTCTTTCACTTCTTGTACAGGTGATCCACAACTTACAACAGTTTATTTAGTGACCATTCAAAGTTACAACACTGGAAAAAGTCACTTATGACCGTTTTTCAAACTATGACGATGGCAGCCACCTCATGGTCACATGATCAAAATTCAGATGCTCGGTACCTAGTTCATATTTATGACCAATTTCAGTGTCCCAGGGTCATGTGATCGCCTTTTGTGACCTTCAGACAGGCAAAGTCAATGGGGAAGCCAGATTCACTTAACCGTGCTACTAACTTAACAACTGCAATAATTCACCTAACACAGACATGTCAAACACAAGGCCCGGGGGCCAGATCCGGCCCGTGAAGTGGTTTCATGTGGCCCGCAAAGCCATCCTGGAAACAGTGAGGGAACGGCCCCCACTGCCTTGGCCCTGGCCCAGAGACCCTCCTCCTGCCAGAGACCCTCAGATCTGTCCCACTCCTGCCCAGGCCTCCATAGGCACCCTTGATGCAAATGATGTAGAGCTGGCCACGCCCACCCAGTAGGCCATACGCACTCCATCCACGCCCACCCAGTAGGCCACGCCCACCCTGGCCACACCCACCCGGCCCCCTGAAGGCAACCGCAATGCTGATGCGGCCCTCAGTGAAATTGAGTTTGACACCCCTGATCCTAACAACTGTGGCAAGAAAGATTGTAAAATGGGGCAAAACTCATGTTTCACTCAGCAAGAGAAATTTTGGGTTCAATTGTGGTTATAATTCAAGGACCACCTGTATTGTTAAAGTATGAACTCTAAAATATTGAGCACTATCTTACGGTACTAGCATATGAGAAAAGTGCAATAGAATTAGAATAGAGCTGGAAGGGACCTTGGAGGTCTTCTAGTCCAGCTCCCTGTTCAAGCAGGAGAACCTGTCCTATATCATCTCAGACAAGTGATTGTCTAGCCCAGGGGTCAGCAACCTGAAACAGTGAAAGAGCCACTCGGAACCGGTTCCCTCACAAAAGGAAAAACTGGGAGCCGCAAAAAATGGGTGCG
Source organism: Vipera ursinii (assembly GCF_947247035.1). Classification (NCBI taxonomy): domain Eukaryota; kingdom Metazoa; phylum Chordata; class Lepidosauria; order Squamata; family Viperidae; genus Vipera; species Vipera ursinii. Next base: position 174,364,900 of record NC_139513.1, on the reverse strand, counting down.
CATGCGCGTACGTGCGCGCATGCGCAGAACAGGGTTTGACTGAAGAGTGGAGCCAAGGCGAGATATGCACCTACCCTGCATATTTGAATTGATTGGTTGAAATTTTTTAGTCCCACTTTTTTTTTTTTGGACTGCACATGTGGTCTAGCCTCTTCTTAAAAAATCTCCAGTGATGGAGCACCCACGATTTCTGGAGGCAAGCTGTTCCATTGGTTAATTGTCCTCAATAGTTTGATAGTCTGTTCATTTCTAAACACTCTTTATTTATCATATTACATTTTCAATGCAATGTTTTCCATGCCTGTTTATAAAATTACTTGTTTCTTCTTGCTCTTCTATGGAAATCAACATTTAGTTGGATTTTTTTCCCCCGCTTCTGTTGCGTTTGCATTCTACCTTCCTCCAGCTATAATGGTTGAATGGAAGATAATGACTCCACCTCTATAACTTTAGATTAAATAGATATTTTAATAAATGAAGCAGGAAAATAATCCTTTAAATGATCTCTTTTATTGCCTGTATTTACTTCTCAGCATAGTGGCCACCATTCACCATAGACTATTGATGATCATGGACAAGCTTTTAAAGCCGTCATTGCAAGCTTCCATTGTGCGAAGAATTGCAATGCAACTTTTCTTACAACAGTTTTGTACCAATTGTAACCAAAGACAGATGCTAAAAGATGCTTCAGGCCTTCTGGATAGAGTGTGTGGTACTGCCATTTGTTGACAACTTAAAATCATTGGATCATTACTTTTCATTTAGCCTTTCATTTTCAACATGTCAGCAGACAAACATTGTGCCGTCTTTTGTGTTTTTGGTTTTTTTTTTTGCCTTGCCTTTAATAATGTCACAACCTTAACTAAATAAGTTACTGTAAAATTCAGACCACCATGGCCCAATTAAAAGATAGGGAGGGTGGGAACAGGATGGGGGGGGAATTATTGTTAATCGATCAACCACGTCCACTGTGATACTCCCCCATTGGGGTCCCAAGCAAATTGGCAGAGTCAGGTCGTTAGACTCTTACGGAAGGTTGGGGCAAACCTCACATCGGGGGAGGGAGGGGGGTAAGATGTTCCGCAGTGCAGATGCAACAGCAGAGAAGGCCCTCCTCCTGGATCCTGCCAGCCAGAATAATTGGGCTGACAGGGCCTGCTGCATGTCGCCTCTGCTGGCATGGGTGGGATGGGCCAGTCCCAGTGGGATGAGATGGTCCCTCAAGTAGCCCTCAAGTAGGGCTTTAAAGTGCACCTTGAATTGCACTCAGAAGCAAACTGGAAACCAATGCAGCTCATGGAGCAGTGGTGTTACAGGGGTCATTCCCGGGGCCCTAAGAACTGCACCAGCTGGAGTTTCCAAATGCTCTTCAAGGATAACCTCATGTAGACCAGATTACAGTATCTAGCTGTGAGATGACTAGGGGCCTGAATGATTGAGATCAGGAACTCCTGATCCAGGAAGGGCTACAACTGGCGCAACTTGATAAACTCTTCTTTGAGTGAGGGGGTTGCTCCTTCTTAAAGAAGCCATTGCTTAACCCCACTAAACTGACAATGTTTGTCCAGTATCTAACCTCCCTTTTGGGGGGGGAATGTGTTGAGAAGGGGGATTTGTGACAGTTTCAGAGAACCTTGGATGAAATGGATTACTGCAGGGATCCCCAACCCCCAGGCTGTGGATCCACTACCAGGCTGCGGCCTATTTGAAATTGAGCCCTACAAGTGGCTGGTCGAGTCAGCAACTGGTTCATATTTATGACCATCGCTGTGTCCCTGGGGTCATGTGACCACCTTTTATGATCTTCTGACCAGCAAAATCAATGGGGAAGCCAGATTCACATAACAACTGGGTTACTAAATTATCAACTGAAGTGATTCACTTAACAATTATGGCAAGAAAGGTCGTAAACTGGGGTAAAAATCACTTAACAAATGTCTTATTAACAACAGAAATTTTCAGCTCAATTGTGGTTGTAAGTCGAGGACTACCTGTATATGTTAATCTTTTAAAATAATTTTAATAATGAGGGTTCATATTTTTATAATTATGGTTGTTTTATTGGTTGTGGTATGCTGCCCAGACTCACTTATTGTTCAATGGGTGGCCATATAAATTTGATAAATAAATAAAATTAGAGATCTGAAGCACAATCTGAAGCTCGCTGAATAGAAGTGCTCCATCTTGGTTTGTAAAGTATATAATCAATTTGATTTTGGTGTTGTCCACCCAATCATTTCCATGTGCAGAGTCATCTTTCAGGTTCCTGAAGAAGGTTTTTAACTATAAAATCAAAACTCTATTAATCTGGGCGCTGATTCATTTCAAACATTGAGGCACATTTTTCCTTATTCCAGATACATGGGGTCTCTTTACCTGCAACTTTAGCATTTCAGTGTTTGGAGGCCCATGCATCTGGCAAACCACAGAAGCAAGAACTGCACAAATTTCAGAAAAGCATCCTTAAAGATAGCCTGGGGTAAACATATAATCTTGAGAAATGTAAAAGTAAATTCTCAGTCATACTTATAGAAATTAATTAAGCTGCAGTATCTTTGAAATCTGTGCTTCTCATGCCCCCCACGTTGGGTTTTGCTGCCTCTTCTCATTTAAATCACACTCCTCCTCCTCTGCTTCCATTCCACAGTCTCTCACGTATCTCCTATAATCAGTAATGTCTTTTTGGTAGGTTGGGGTGTTGTGTCATGAAGACATTGCAAATCACTAAAGAACTATTTAGCTTCCACTTCTTTTGTAACTATAATTGGGGCATAGAATTGAATAGTCCTTGCGTTGAATTTGAATTGAGGTCAATCTACCATCTTTGAGGTTGCATCTGACATTATTTGTCAATAATGACGACTACTCCATTTGTTCTATTATTTTCTTGCTCTGATGTTCATTATACCAAAGTGTATTAAATACTAAACGTGTGGTGAGAAATTGAAATCTGCAGTGAAGATAGTGTCCTAATTCCAAAATGCAATTGCCAATTTAAAGTAGAAAGAGATATGTGAAAAGAAGCCTAACAATAACAGAAAAACAGAGTTGGAAGGGACGTTGGAGGTCTTCTAGTGCAACCCCTGCTCAGGCAGAAACCCTCATATCATTTCAGACAAATGGCTTTCCAATCTCTTCTTAAAAACTTTGAGTGTTGGAGCATTCAAAAGGCACGTTGGTCCACTGATTAAATTTGTAACTGTCAGGAAACTTCTCCTTAGTCCTAGGTTGCTTCTCTCCTTGATTAGTTTCTATCCGTTGCTTTTTTGTCCTGCTGTCAGGTGATTCAGAGTATAGGTTGACACCCTCTTCTTTGTGGCAGCCCCTTATATATTGGAACACTGGTATCATGTCACCCATATGATTAAGTAGAATAAGAGAGATTGGATTCCTGAAGAGAGGTATCTGTTAACAATTAATCACATAAGAAGCAGGCCAACAGTCTACACTAGGGTTGTGCAGCAATCTCCATCCAAAGGCAAAAGGGGGTTTCAAAACTGCCTGTCTTTAGTTCCTTAAATCAAATATGTATTTCCCGCATGATCCTTGGAAATGACACAGCTTCTTTTATAAGCTGTCGACAGATGCTACATGAGCATACTCTGTGCACTCCAAAGCAACTTTTCACTTTCAAATCCAAAGCGTCTACAATTGCATAATTCAAGGAAAGGAAACAGAAATAAATTAGGCTGCAAACAAAAGCTAAAGATAACTTGAATTAAATGATAGTCAACCTGGTTGGTTTATAATCTCATTCAAAACTGTTGCACGCCACCTGCGAACAAAATCAGTCTCTGAGTCACACTGAGTTTCAATGATGTCAGCATATGACCTGACTAAACTTTGAGCGTGTCTTCAAAGGAAAAAAAACTGCCTGAAAGTTAAGAAAATTCATAATACTTAAATATTTCACATGAACACATTTTAAAGTGCTGAAAAAGGAAAATAATATATGAGAATCTGCCAGTCATGATGCTCAGAGGACAAAGAGCCAGCAAAAGACCCAATATGATCTGTGGTTATTGTTTAGCATAGAAATAGATGAGCTAATAATTTCTGCCTTCAAGCAACAAAAGAACATTCATATATATCTTCCACCAGAATTACTTTTTGTTCTGCAGCTAACCCCTCCCTTTCTCTCAATATATTTGAAAGAAAAAAAAATAGTCCAGAAATACAGGATTAAATCACTGTGGAGCAAAAGGTATTTAAGGAGATAATGGCTCAATGTTCTGACAATGCACTACAATTCTTACTTAAATTAGAGTCCCTGTTCAGAATTGTGCCTGGATGGTTCTCTATCTCTAATGCTTCAGCCCAGGTCTTCTGCGCCTTCCCTTTGAGAATACTGAGCAAAACTAATGAGGTGAGAACCTGTGAGGCTGGAATAAACTCCAGCTCTCAGAGCAATTGCTATTCGTCTTCTTTGCCTGATTTTCTTCTCTATATTCAGGTGGGAAAAGCAAGACCCTAATGGACAGCTCCATTGTTTGCTGTGCCTAGTGCCAACTCTCTTGCCCCAGATTCTGAAAGTGGATCTGTGAGGAAAGCACTTTTCTTCCTCTTTGCTGGCATGCTGTCCCTCATCCAGTGGTCTAGCTCGAGAGATTTTTTTGACTTCAGTGTCCCAATGATATGACCATATGCCAAGATCAGGTTCTCAGGGATGGTCATCAAATTGAGCCCAGCAAAGCTTTTGTTTGCCTCTGCCAAAAAAGTAAAAAATAAATAGCACATATCTTGCTCAGCAAAGGGAAAACCAGTGCCAATTGGTCTACCCTTGGTTATTCCTACGAAGGTAACAGGAGGTTTATGAGAGCTGCTCAAATGCATGCGCACGGCCTTAAACTAAACTGTCCCAGTGGTGCTGATGAGATTGTTGCTCTGATATAATAACAGCTGCAGCTCCAGTTATCTGGTGCCTTCTTGAGGAAACTAAGAAGACAACTCCTTCCATCAATCTTGCCACTCCAATTTAACCAATCTGGTGCTCGCTCAACATCTTGGCACAACTCTGAGAATTCCCAATATGGGGTACCTCTGGGAAATGTAGCCTTAGAACATTTTTCTAAGCAGCTATTTTGTGCTTATTTCACTTCATCTGGCATCAAGCAAAAGTTCTGAATAAAGGAAGAAAGCTGGGTAGTTTATCTAGCATCTGCGTTATCCAATTATCTAGATTTACCCAGTTATTAAGAGTATCTAGACAGTTTTGCAAGTCTACATATGAAAAAGAACAAGAGTCAGAAAGCTAAAGCCCTTCCAATATACAGAGAGCCTACAATATTTGCCGCTTAGTTTTGAATGAAGAAGCAGCAACTAAGAAGACACTTGACAGACATATTAAAAATACGCATATGAGGGAGAATGATATGTTTTTCTTTGTCTTTCATGATTGCAGAACCTGAGGCCGTCCAGTGAAACTGAGTAGCAGGAGATGCTGAACACATGAAAAAGTGTATTTCTTTACACAATAGGTCATTAATTTATGTAATTCATAAACATAAATATGTTAATGCTACTAGGTAAGGAGTTTCAAAAGGGAACAAGGCCAACGCATGGAAGATAAATCTATCAGGGGTAATTATCAACAACCAGGAACTAGCTACAGGGGAACAAGCTGAGGATGCAATTGCCTCCCTGGGAGATTCTTAGAAATAATTGCTTGGCCCCTGACAGGAACAGAACACTAGATTAAAATAGATTTAATTTTATTGATGTTGTTGCTAGATATGGTTAAAACTTACTGGAAACCAGCAGAAGAATTAACAATTGATTTCTCTGAATGGAAGAGACTACGTGTTACAGTATAGTGATGAAGAGTGTCCGATAGGGTCTAGACACTCCATTAATGATCTGAATCTGATAGTACAACAAAATTAACTTCTAGCCAGTAGAACTGATTTCCAAAATTTCATTTAGGAATTGCGGCTTCCCATCAAAACTGGAACTTCTGATGTCAGCTCCTCAAGACAGACTAGATCAGGATATAAACACCAGAGAAAGATGATTCCTATACTTGGTTGAAATAGTTTGTAATAATTGCATCTAAAATCTAGTATCATGACCAACCTTAAGAGAATGATCTTTATATGTGTGGGTGCAGATGCTGGAGAATCAAAAGAAAATAAATCCTCCCCCTCTTTTTTGTCATCCAAAAATTCCTTCAATGTGACCAACTCTGGATTAGAAAGCTATTGCCTCTTATCTGGAATCTGGCCTTTCAGTTTAAAGTTGGTTCTATAGTCACAGGCTACGTTGGGAGGCATAGAGCCTCCACCACCACAAATACATTCTCAAAATGCAAGTATTTCCCTGGGAAGGTGTTACAATTCAGAAGGCAACAGAGTCATTGAGCTGAAGGGCTATGGGAGTTGAGAGTGAAAAGCTTGCAAGCAGAGCTGTTGACATTTCAGTAACAGGAAAGAAACTACCTTGTTCCCAGTGCACATCTGGATTATGTAACTGTAGTCAGTCAACCCCTAGCCTAGCCCTATGGCAGGGGTCAGCAACCTGAAACAGTGAAAGAGCCACTCAGAACCGGTTCCCTCACAAAAGGAAAAACTGGGATGCGCATGCGCGTACATGTGCGCATGTGCAGAACAGGGTTTGACTGAAGAGTGGAGCCAAGGCAAGATATGCACCTACCCTGCATATTTGAATTGATTGGTTGAACTTTTTTAGTCCCACTTTTTTTTTTGGACTGCACATGGCAGAAGACTGGGAGCCGCAGGAGACGTCTGAAAGAGCCACATGCAGCTCCGGAGCCGCGGGTTGCAGACCTGTGCCCTATGGGAACCTGTAAGGAAGAGGTCACATAGAACAGCACAGAGCCCAAGTCTATTCTGAATACTACCTTCTTTCCCAAAACCTAACAAGTGTTTCAGCCCTCTTTGTTTGCATAATAATTCTTGCCTGTTTCCCTCAAAGTCATCTCCCCAATTCTCTACATAAAGAAACTAGATTCTTCTGTACATGACATGGCAGGGATTAAATATTAAACGCTCTCTGCCTTTTGGTCCTCTAATCCATAACTTTTTTCTTTCAAAAGAATGTTTTGAAAACATCCTCCATGAATTTTGCTATGGCTCAGTAATTACTGTTCAGTAGTGGCTGCGGTGCCAGATTGGGAAAAGAGCATCTGATATGTGAATCCCCTTTCAGCTCCATTGTGAAATTCAGTGGTTCCATTCATATGATGTGTCATGAGATGAATAAGGCAGCTCCTCTCATGCCAATTACCGCTCTGATGTACCAGGGGTCGTGGATTGTGGCAACAGTGGCTCTCTTTGAAGTCTTCCACTCTGAACTTCATCACAAAAAAAAAAGAAAGAACTTGTGGTGGCACAAAGTGCCATGCATGCTGCAGGTGGGCAGATGCACCCACTCCTGTTGCCTTCTGCCTGTTCTCTTCTCACCCTTCTATGACTACACAGGGAGAACAGTGCAAAGTGTTAAAGGACACGAAGATATATTACTATACTTTAGAGAAGCTGTATTTCCAGGGAACCTTTTTTCCTAGAAGTGTCTATGTTTCAGGAATAAGGGAAGAAAAATATGTATTGTGTAGTTCTGTTTGCTCTGGGAATTAATTTAATCCCAAATACTTCTGGGGTTATTTGACTGGGCTATGATGTTCAACCCCATCCCGCCTGACCCATTTATTCAAGCAAGTATTGGATGACTTGGGTAAATTGGTCACACAAAATTCTGAAAGGATAAAAATGGGAAAATGGAATAATGCTCTCTGTGGTACTTGTCAATCATTCCTAGAGGCAAGGCAAACAAACAAAGAAAAACTGGTTCTGAAGAAGCTTCACTTCACTTTGGTACAGATTATGATTCATTTCCCATTTTAAGAGGTGATAAGTCAGCTGCACCTTTACCAAGAGAGTGACAGGTTATTGTAATAATAGCCACTCGAGATGAAGCACAATTAACCTGCCACCAGCAGCTGCTAAATAAAAGGAGGGAGGGGAAAGTAAAAAGTAAATTATCACAGAGCTATACTGAGCTAGTTCTCTCAGGATGGGGACTCTGCACTCTCATCAATCTCTAATTCTACTTATAATGACTAGCTCACCTACCTGGTAGAAACAGGTAGCCAGAAATTCCCTGCAGTCATATGAGTAGGCTGGCAAATAGTTGGTTTCTCCTATCTAGTTTCCAGGCTACCTAAAGCATAAGGGAAAACTATTCCTCCGCCCACCCCCTCTTTTTCCTCAGACAAGCATGTTTATTAGAAGTCTAAGAAATGAGTATTAGTGTTTTTCATGAGGAAGAAAAGGCTTTCCTTTCCCTGTGGATAAGATGGAATCTCGGGATGCTAGCCTCTAATATTGATTGTGGATTTATTAATAAGGCTGTTTTAATTATTTCTCATGAAACAGAGGAGCAGTCTATTATAGCAGTCCCTGATGTGGGAATTGCTATGTGGACACAAGAATTTCTCAGTTAAATGGGGGAAGTGTGAGACAACTTGCAGGAGGAGGCCTACCTAGAAAGACAGTATAATGTTTGATAAGGAAAAATCTTAAGAAGCGAACCCATATTACTACAACATAGCGATTGCCACAGCCTTCCCATTGTTGGGAAACCAATACTGAGGTTGTAAATAGAGCTGCTGAAAGTCATTCTCTTCATGCTAAGAAAGCCTCACTGCTGGTAATGAGTAGGTTCAGTAATACTTGAAAAGATTACACTGAGTTAAGAATGAATAAAAGCCAAAAGACCAGGTTTCAGAATAAATATAATTCTTTTATTTTGTTCTGCAAACTGTGGATAAATACATGGCTTTAAGACATGATCGCAGCTGTAGTGTTATAGAATTTTTTTACATTACACTGTGTTAAAATATTAAGATAAGTTATAGATAAATGATATAGTTCTGTTTAAAAAATTATACCTAAGAAATCAACCAATGACAAAGAATCAAACAAGAAAGTCTATAAAACAATTACATTACTTTAGAACGACTTCTGGCACATTTCTATTCTCACATCCTTTTGTCCTTTCAAAGAGAAATTTTATTTTGCTTTTAATTTGTGTCCCTTAGCTAAGCCATATTAAAATCTGAGTCTATCTGCCTCAGCAGATACATTTAACAGAGGAAGGGACCTCTAACTTTCCAGATATGGTGGAGCTGAATTCCCAGAATTCTTTAGTAATTTAGTAATTCTAAATTCCTTAGAATTTAATACTGATCATTCCATCTGGGGATGCTGGGAGCAGGAATATAGCAGCAGAGGGGCACAAGCAGAGTGCAGGCCTCTGTCTTCAGTGGTCCTTTCCCTACTGTGTAGTTTAATTGCTCTCCAACCATTTTTGAATATCAGAAGAAAACTCTAGACTTCCAGTTTTGCGTCGTGGTAAGATTTCGCCCTGCTGGGGGCCCTGAAAAGGGCCTAAAGTCAGCCAAAGAGGTGATGAACAAGGAGGGGTGCCTTGTTGATCACAGAGAGATGGCGGTCTTTCCATTCGATCCAAGGAAAGCCCTCTAAACCAGCAGAGTTAGATTTTAAAAACAGAAGCTTTGATTTATCAGAGGGGGCACTATCTGTTTAATATACCTGTTTGAATATGATTAAAAGACCGGATGACCCTTAGATATTACTAGATTTTTATAATGGCAGATATGATTTAGAATTAAAATAGCATTTTTTCCTTCTTCTTTTGATATGAGAAATTTAAAAATGAGAGGATTGGTATGAATAAAATTAAACAGGATATTGACTTATAAATTGATATTATTTGTATAATATTAGTAAAATATGATGAAGATGTCTATATCTAACTAATAGTACCAAAACTGTAATTGTCTAATAAGGGGGAAATGAAAAAAACATGGGGAAGAAAGGAAGATCAAGGAAAAAATACTGAATAGATTTATATTGAAGTTAATGTTAAATATGTGAACCCAGACATGTTGTTTACTAAGCTCTAAAGATTGTAGTTTTAAAAAATTAATACAACTTTTTTTTTTAAAAAAAAGAAGAAAACTCTAACAGCGTGGAATACATTGCTCCCATTGCCAATCCAATGCCGCCTCCCTAGCTTTTGGCCCGATGCCACCTAACAAGACAAACCTAACAGATTCTACACACAAGACTGAATGTGACAAAATCAAAATAAGGGGGGAAACAGAACTTACAACATGTACTACAAAGGTCTCGTGCACCTGTAATGGTCAATAGCAATGACTTTGGAAGAAAGGAGGAAGAGCTATAATAATCAGATAAGAGACATCAGAACCTGCAGAAGGAATGGGAACGTGACAAATGCCTCGGAAGATCCATCCCTGGTTTCTTGGGCTGCAAAGTTGAAGCAGGAGAGATGTAGTTTCAGATTTGCAAGTTTCTGTTAACGTAGCCTTACAATAAATACAGGCATAGTGCATCTGGGTATGCTTCTTGTCTTGACTACCTTGCCTGGCTGACATGCACTGGGGGGGGGGCGGGGGGTGAGAAGAAGGCAAAGATGTATCCAGGCAAAGATGTATGAAAGGTAGAAGGAGCACTGACAATTGCCCAAGAGTGGGAGGCCACAAAAGTCCATTTAAAGTAACAATAAAACAAATGGCAACTGCCCTCCCAGTAAGAAAAGACCTACCCTCCACTGTTGTGATGTACAGTTTGAATGTCAGGATCCCTTTATATATGTAGCTTGCAGCTTATTCTTGGTTTCTTGCTCTATTACAGCTTTTCAGGTATTTGTAATAAAACCAGCTTACCAAAGAGCTGTGCCCTTGAATCTCTCTCTGCCTGCTCGCTTTTGAATTTAAATTAGTCCTTTAGGTAGCAAGACAGTTCTTTCAATTCCATCATATCTGAAGTAAACATTTATGAATACAATAGATGTAAGGTTGGGATTATCGCCATGGTAGCAGTGCAAGAAATGACGACAACTATCTCGCTTTTAAAAAAAGTGAATGGTCACATAGTTTAATAAAACAACGTGATATATAATGGAGCCATTCTTTTTCCTTTCCCCTCCCCATTCCCCCCAAATTCTTCACAAATTCAGAAGCACTTTGGATTGTGCATTTGTTTTATCTTTTTGATGAATGAGTTTTCCCCATCAACTTGTCATTACACAAATCGGAGTTTAATGAATTGGACAAGAAAAAATTAATAGGGTCACCAAGATGGTTAATGTAGCTTTATGGGGGCAGGACTGGTTGTCAAGCAGATCTCTTCCCAGATTATCTTTTGGGGGAAGTTACATAATAACTGCCCAGAAAGACAAAGGCTTGGAGAAGATGACTCACCCTTCTTTTAGATATGTACTTGACTTTCATAAAAAGGGAAGGCAAGCCAACTATCTAAGAGAGAAATAGAGAGGGCAGCTTCTCAGAAGAACTGGAAAAACAAAATGGAGGATTATCTCTGAGCTCCAAGATAAAGGCCAGCATCACAGGCATGATACCTCTGCAGGAGCCACTGTCCTATCTTGCCTCTACTCACCCTTAATGTGAAGCAGATTTACCAGCAACAAATAGAGCAAGGAATAACCGTGTTTCTAGCAGGAACTGCTGCTGTCTGCCATTCTAATATTGTTGGGAGCTGTTGTACTTCTATACCAGAAACATGGTGGGAGATTTCAAAAGTGATTGGTGATAGCACAACTTTGTTAATCAACTAGTCTCACTTTTTTGTTTCTGTTAAAAAAATAGGGGCATGGATTTTAAAATATTTATTTTAACTTATATTCAACAGGGGAATATACTCAAACATTAAATGCTCTCTGATATTAAAGCTCTGGTGATCTGTAACTCCAAAACTATATTCCACACTCTTCAGGTCAGCATGACATTTAATGACATTTTACAATTATCTTCAATACCATCCACTCTGAAGGCTCTTCGAAGGCTGAAAATTGCAGTATACATTTTTTTTTAAAAAAAAAACACAAATTAGTTGGCTAAGAGAGCCTGAATCACCCAAACTCTAAGACAATAAACCTTTTCTCCATGCATTTCCCTCTGACAATGAAAGCTAATCTCTTAATTAAGAAGCTCCATACAAGCGTGAAATCCCTCTTTGGACTGGTGGCAATCATGAGTCTGTGTGACAGATGTTCAGGATGGCATTCTCGTCTGCTGGCAAGACACTCCAATGAAACCAGCTCCCCTACCTACACCATAGAAACCATCTAGCCACCCACGTTCTCCAGGGTATCTGTTCCATGAGAGGAAATGTTCTTAGTCTCTCGCCCGTCTTGTAGGAAAGCAGGTTGATTTACAGAGCACCTCAGCAATGGCAAGCTGATTTTCTCTGGCCCTGGAAGGGCAAAATTTCTTTGTCTACCCTGTGCCATGTGACCTGTGGTTAGTCACAGCCAAAGCCCTTGATGCCACTAGGGCAAAAGAACACATTAAATCTGCTTTCAGCAATTCTGACTGAAGATATTATGAAGATCTATAAGATAAGAGCTATGATTAATTATAGCTCCCTGATAAGCATATGCTTAAAGGCAAATGGAGGTGAAATGGTAATATGATGAACAGGGTATTATTTTGATGGTAAAAACCAGACAATGATCTGTCATATCATATCTAACCTGTGGTAAACCTCTTGAGCTGATTGGGATATAAAAACTTCTAAAGATAGATTTGAGCTTTGCCTGGCAACAGATTTCAGATTGCCTGGTTCCTGTATACATGAATTATAGCTTCTCTTTCTGCAATTTCCCTTCCAGATCAAAAGGCTGTGTATGCAATGAAAGGATGGGACTGGACATAGTAAGTGGACCTGGTCTTGGCTGACGGAAATCTGCAAGCTACAATCTACGGGAAATATTATCCTGTTAGTCCTGTTAAAGCACATGGGAATAAAGAGAGAAGTTTTCTATTAGCTCAAATTAAAAAAGATCTCGGTAAACTTTCATCTCAAGGGGCTAATGCAGACCAAGTTGGCTGTGCATTAAATCATGTCTTCATTATTGAGAAAAGCCGTACCATTTTCATTTTCTTCTTTATTCAACAAAATGACAGAGTTTTTAGCATAAATCCCATTCACATATGGAGTGGATTCATTTCCCACATTCTCAGAATTATTTTCAGGTTTACCCACAACCTTCTTTATTGCTGTCAACTTCAAAATGAGAAGAACCCCACGTAAGACAAATTTTCAGCTGACCAACCAATGCTTTTCCCCATCTACCCATTATTTTATTTGGTCCTTTTTCTGTTATCATTTTGTGAACAGTGCACAAAGTTATTATGTGCATCACAAAACCTTTGGGTTTTCTCAGGTAATGATCAGACAGTCAGCACACAAAATGCCTCTAGAGACTCTTTCTCCTTTATTTTTGCCTTGGGTGCAGGCTTTTTAGTTTTATTTTCCATCTAGTTACAAAGCATTCAGCATAGGCAATTAAACAAGATTTCTTCTCCTTTAGTTTCTTTAGTCTTAAAGGAATAAGAATGCAGCAATGATTTATAGCTACTTGCACCATAATTTCTAAGTTAACACTTCTCTACTTCAACTGTGCTTTGCTTAAGATTGTATTTGTGTATATAGTTCTGTCTCTCCCCCACCCCAATTTAGAATTAAGCAAGGGTGTTAATTATACTTGGCTGCCATTTTTTTCAGACTGGCAGAATACTACTTTTTTAAAAATCGTCCTCCAGAACGTGATCCTATGTTAGATTCTCTCTCTCCTCTATAATGAGTCCCACAATCCCTCCCCTTTTTCATGGTCTTTAGGACACTCTGAAATGCTTCAGCAGTCTTTTCCTAGCCCACTATGGAGTCAGATACACCAGGGCCCCCCAGCCCCTGGCCCGTGGACCAGTACCAGGCTGCGACATGCCAGCAACCAGTCCACACAAACAAGCTAAGCCCCATCTGTGGGATGCAGGCAGCACATAAAACCACACCCCTCCGGTCCACAGAATACCTCTCTCCACGGAACTGGTCCCTGGAGCCCAAAAGGTTGGGGGCCTCTGAGATACACCATGGAAACAGTGGACCTTCAGCAGCATAAAAGCTACCAAGCTCAATATAGTTCATCAGTCATCCCCTTCTTCTATCACCAATCAGTTTAGCTCATATTAATATCCAATCTCCCAATTGTGAGAACTGCTGTATGAAACTATAAAAATTCTTAGCTCTTTCTTAACTAACTTATCAGGATACAATAATAGTATGCATGTCTGGGTAATAGCTGCTGTTCTGTACCAGCCTGCTACCGGCCTTGCAGAAAAGGCAACCCCTTTACAGACGGCAAGAGGCTGGAATACGTCTGCCAAATTTATTACAAAAACAAACAAGACACGAACCAAGATACCGGAGCTTTGAAACACTATCTGAGCGGTTGCTTTCAGCAAACCAGCCCTCCCCACACAAGTCCTTTATAAAGAGTTCAGGGCGTGGCTTCTCTCTCCCTCCTTCCGAGAAGCCCCATTGCCTTCCTCTGTTTACTCCTACTTGACTGCCTCCTGCGTCGGGCGTCCTTGAACAGGGCCAGCTGTGGGTCATCTTCATTTTTAGCTGTCAGGCTCACACAGCTGGGTCTCCACCAGGTGGGAGGGGCCTGGTTGGGGGCTCTGCGGAGCCTCAAAGCCATCATCAGCAAGTTCTTCAACACCCCCCTCCTCCCCCTCATCTGAGTCATCCGACCCAACTGCCGAACCCACAGGCTGACCCTGAATCACAACAGCTGCTATATTCTAGCATATTCTAGCTGCATGTTTCCTTGCCTCTAATTACATTGTTCAATACAGAATTGAACAACAGAATTGTGGTATCTATAACAAGCCACACCTCCAAGGTGCTTTTGGCACCAAAGCTTTAACAATTTTACACACTGGGGCAGCACAATGTCAGAATAACCTTTGGGGATTTGGAGCTAGGGAGGACTTCCAACAGACTTAGTGAACTGGGACAAACTAAGATCAACTATGAGAGTAAGAGAAGATTGGAACTTTCAGGACATTATGGTGACATAATAAGCTGCAAGCAGGAACAGGCCAAAGTCTTCAAAATAAAGAATGAGGATTGCCCAATATGAACCAGTTTAGAAAACTAGATGTTCAAACCAAGGAAGCATTTGGTGGGCATCAAAGAGAGGGAGAAGAGCATCCTAACAGAGAAGAAAACCCCCTTTCCCCTGAGAGAGGTCAAGCTGACAAAAGTCTAGCATATGGAGGATGTGTTTCAAAAACATCTGTAGCCAGACAGCATTAGCTCCCTATCACAAGGCATTATCCTATAAGAACTAGGAGAGGTGCAATTGTCAGCCTATAGAGAGTGCAGAGATGGCCTTCAAGAAGCAGTGTTAGATAAATGCTACCTTAGCTCTGAAAGAGCAGAGGGAGAGAGAAAGAAATTCAAGAATGTCTCACCTTGATTCACATTATAAATGGAGAAGAAAGTATCTCTACTGATCTTTCAAAATGTTGTTATTACACAGGGCAACAATTAATTACAGTTACAGTAGTCCTTGTGAAGTCTGGCTCACCACAAAAGGCTGATAGTAATGTAGTCTTTGCATGAGGAGCTAGAACTTAATCTCTCATGAAGAAGTCCAGAAAGACCCATCCTTGAAGAGGGGGAAAGTTAAGACTAGGCAGGACAGCCTCAATCCTGCAGTTATCATCTTGCAGAGCAGGGCTTTTCAACCAGTAGTACGGGTACCACCTATGGTACATTGGCACCTAGCAGGTGGTACGCGACCATCCTAGAAAACTGGTAGTGGGGGAGGGGAATGAGCTGAACCGGTGGCAGCACCGCACAAGCCTGAGCGAGAGATGGCTGGAGCTGCAGGGATGTCAGGGCTCAGCAAAAGCGCCAGGATCAGTGCTTCTTCAGAGCTGCCAGGGCTCAGTGGAAGCACCAGGATCAGCGCCAGGCTCCAGCTACAGCTCAGCGCTGATCCTGGCACTTCTGAGCCCAGAAGAAGCACCAATCAGCTGGAATGTTGTAGCATCTCCAGGGTCTTGTGATTCATATTTATGACAGTCACAGTTTCCCAGGGTCATGTGAAGTGACCCAAACCTGCTGCAACCACCCAGCAGATGGGGAGGGGGGGAATAAAAACCAAACACCCCCCACCCCACCCCCCACTGCTAATCCTCAGCAGAAATGCTCACAACAATGAAAAACTTGGACAGGGTCTAGATTAGCCATCCAGCAACAGTAGGTCAACAAGAGGCACAGAGAAGCAGCCAAGGAGTAAGTCAATTGCAACTTGATTCATCTTTGCTTGTGATCTCCCTCACAAACAATAATGAAATGCTGGTGAGAATTTACAGAGAACAGAATGAAGTCATGTGTTGGGGTGACACAAACATTTCCATCAATGGAAAATCAGTCTGCCCTTAGGTCTGTAAAGCTCTAGGACTCATGTTGGAGAAAAAGGGTTCAATATGTGTTTTTTTAAACAAACAAACAAACAAACAGTGGAGCCAGAAATAGATTTGGCTGGCAAAGGGGGATGATATTATAGGATTATGTAAGCACCAAGAGTAAGAATTTGCCATGATGCATGTAGATATGCTTTGGTCAACATGATCCTCAAATTTATTTTTTATATGTATGTTACATTGCAATCTTGCAGAACTCTGGTGGATTAACTGAAACATAACCACTATTAAAAGGTCAGGATTACATTAAAGACACTAAACTTATAACATTAACACAAATTCTGGTGTCAAACTCTAAGTGCCCCCTGAAGCTCTGTTTTCTTTTTTTTTCTTTTTTGTAATATATTTTATTGATTTTTTTAAAAAAACCTAAATCACTTAATTGGGGAACAGTGTGTTGTCTGGGTTACATTTGTAAAACAATAACAATTGATTTCTATAATCCATAATCCACATAATAGTTTTAGTTGATTTCCTCTTTTCCCAAAATATCCTTTTTTGCAAACATTGAGTTAATACAATTCTTATTGTTTTGATAGATAACAATTAAATATATATTTTTTCCCAATAGTCCTAAAAATAATAATCACATCAATATAATATTTCTTTTCTATCCAATCTTTCTGGTTGCCTTCTCATAGATCCTGTTACAGTCCTTATTTTAATTTATTTCTCCCACCAAATTCTAGATATTCTTACTGGTTAAGATTTTCTCAAAAATTTAAGAATTTAATTCTATTTTTCCATATGAACCATCTTACACTTTTACATTTCTTAAGAAATAGATAAAACAGTAGAAAAAAAAGAAAGAAAAAGCAAGAGTAAAGAAGCAAAAAAATAACATACTACTTAAAATATCTATCCCTCCTAAGCTAATATGTATTTATTTCCTAAATGTCTTATTCTTTTTAACCATAATTAAAATATGTTTAATCTTTAAACCTTCCATTTAATACATTTAGTCATCTAGTCCTTTTAACTCTTATTCAAAACATTTTTATCCATTGTAATTTTCTTAAATTCAATCACATTTAAATATCTAAAACATTTCCTTTATCTAAGTCATTTCAACTTTTTTAAACTTTTTTATATTACTCATATCAAGAAAAAGAACAAAAAAAACCATATTCAAACAAAGGTTTCTTTTTTAAGTATTCTCTCTGGTAAGTCCCATCATCTATTTTCTTAGTACTTTAATCTTTTACTTTTGCCCAGTGTCTTTCTTAATCGATGTATTTTGCTGAATCAAAAAGTTTTTCCGTATGTTCGTAAATGTTGCTGTAGATATAAAAAGTAAATCAGGCGAAGTGTCTTTGTACAGGACTTCTGCCTTTCCATGTTTGTTGAAAATCTTTTTCTTTTTCTTTCTCTCTGCTTCTCTTATCATTTCCTTTCTCCCCAATGTTCCTGACATCTCTACAGTCCATTTTATCCGATCTGTTTTCTTGTCCTCAGATTTATTTTGTAGTCTTAAGGGATAAGTTGTTTTTTCCAATTCTTGTGAAAATTTTTCCACTAGAATTAAATCATGTTTCCTTATTTTGTTAAGTTCCTTCTTTAAGTCTCTATTCTCAGTTCTATATCCATTTATCTGTTTTATCTGTTCCTTCTCTGTTGTTGTTTTATGGGAATTTTTTTGTTGTAGAGTTAACTTGGAAATAGATTGATTTATATTTTCCAAGTTGTTTTGGATTTCTTTGTGGTTTAAAGTCATTGTTGTTTGAATTAGTTGCAGTATACTATATATCTCCTCCTGTGATGTATTAATGTTTTCTTGATATGTTCTTTCTACATGTCTCTGATCCATGATAGATCCAATTGTTCAATTTCCAAAATGAACAATTATCTCTGAAATGAGTCTTAACCATTAAAACAATTTTAGATTTATCCAGATTTAAGTTTTAAGTTTCAGGTTTTATATTTATTTCACTTCCATATATTTTGATCCTCCATAAAAAGATTAATTCGCTGCTTCCATTAGTATAAGGGTGGGGCGGAAATCCCCCTCCTTCCCTTTTGGAGATATTTTGCTTCTTGGGGATCTTTTCCTGGAAATTAAATGTAAAATAGAAAAGAGAAGATCAAATTCCTCACCCAGTTTCAAGCACGCTGTTCACAGTTGTGCTGGTTAGTGATTTTGGATTTTGGTTGCAAGCAGCTAGGGCTGGTCGATGCAATATGGCCAGTCTTTCTCCTGTCTGTTTAGAAGGCTTTCCCCAAGTTGAACGGAAAGGCCGCTGCCATTCCAGAATCACTGAAGCACCCTTCTTTCTTCGGTGTCTCTTTGGGATGACTTAGACCCATTTTAGGGTCCCCTGACAGGGTGAAATTAGCCACAGGGGTGCGGAGAATCCACAAGCCTGCGACTGGTTGCTACCACGCAAAACCAGAAGTCCTGAAGCTCTGTTTTCAGCTGCTTCAATACAGTGATTAAAATAGATGCTAACCCAATTTTCATTCAGAGGTTCCAAGCCATAAGGGGCTTTACAGGTTAAAATCAGCACTTAGAAACCTAAGGGAAGCCAGCGCACAGACCACAATCCAGGTGCAACATGCTACCACGGCTGAGTGGCAGATAGTAACTGGGTCAATGCATTTTGAAGTTTCCAAATAGACTTGAAAGGCAACTCTGTGTAGAGTTTGTCACATTGATCTAACCAAGTTATAACAAGGGCACTTTAGAAAAGTCCTCTCACCAGCTGATGCTGCAGCTGGCATGTGCCCAACCCCCCCAAAGGAAGACTCCAAGTTAGAAATCTGGTCCTTCAATGATAATGCTATTCCATCCTACGTTCTGTATCACTCAAGCCACCAGAGAACTCCAATGGACAAACTCTTTCATCGTTCCATTGATTGTGATGTGGATTCTTCACAAGGAATGCCATCACTTTATATATAGTAGAATTTGAAAAAGCAAAGCCAAAGGGTTGACTGACTTCCTCCCAGGCAGGAAAAGTAATGTACAATATAAGACTTCAGTTCCCATAATCCCAGCTAGTATCACCTAGCTAAGGGTCAACACATTCAGAAGGCCAATATGGAGGAAAACTGCAATAGGACCCAGAAGAGCCAATGCTAGAAGAGAAATGGCAAGATATTCTACTAATACTGAAGCAGAGGTACAGCTAATCCTTGATTTATGACCGTTTGTTTAATAATATTTCAAAGGTACAATGTCCATGGAAAAAGTGACTTACAACCTACACTCACACTTATGTCCATTGCCTCTTCCCTGTGGTCACACGATCACAATTTGGGTGCTTGGCAACTGGCTCACATTTATGATGGGTTGCAGTGTCCTGACTGTGATTTGCAAACTTTTTTATGGCCCATTGGGAAAACTAGACTGCAATGACTTTATTACAGAAATTCTGGTCCAAATTGTGGTCATAGGTTGAAGTCTACCTATATTTGGCTTCAGCTCTCCAGGATCATAGGCGTGCAGGAAACCCTGGGTTCAATCTCTAGGGATTCCTTAAAGAGACATTAGCAAAATGTAATTTTTAACTAAGTAAAAGAGTGAACTTATTACATGCATTAAATGTAAGTGAAATCAAATTTGGTTTTTTAATAGCCCACCAACTGCTTTTTGGAGCATAGCCCAGCACTCCAATCAAATTCTTTTGGCTTAGAAACTGCATACCATATTGTAGAGGCTAAATATTAAAGAAACAACATGAACAAAGGGGCAAAAATAAAGAAGCAAGCAGCTTTCATTTTGTTACATAAAAGAAGAAATAAAAAAAATAAATATGAAACATTTCAAAAATGTCACTCCGATTATTTTTAGGAAATCCTCACAATTAAAGGATTTATTCAAAATCTGAAAGAATTTCTGCAAAGCATTGGTCCTCAGCTGTGCTTGGAACAGTAACTTGAGGAACGTGTCGGTCTCTAAATATAGCTTCTCCTAATGCATGAAAAATTCATTGTAGAAGGATAAGGTATGAGATGTATGCATCTTTGTGGATTGGGATTTCCATGATAATGCATATTTTGAGTTATAATTTGACACCTGAGGTTTTGCTCAGCCTAGTTTTTTGATGATTAGACAATCCTCTCTTCAACTTCTTCCTGTCCATTCACTCAAGCATGCACAACTGATGGCACTCCGTGTCTCCCTCCACATCTATCCTGTCACTCATTCAGATGTGCCTAAACTTGCCAAATGCAAGTTCCACATTCGAATACATTTCATTTTCAAACTGTTTCCTCTCCTCTTCCTCCTCCTCCTCAAAATCCCCTTCCAGCTAGCTTATGCCTAGCATTCTTGAAAAGTGAGGGTTATAATTTGTACTATTCTCATCTAGTGCAGAAAAGGAGAATTACAGAAACAGTTACTGCAACCCAACAGCAGGCCACAAGGTTGGCAAATGTTACCCGATGAAAATAGAGAAATGCTATCAAATTTGTACGAGTGCATTCCTGTTCTCTTCTAACTTTCATTTTGAGAGAAGTACCCACCAAAATCTCAGCCCAGTTTTCATAAGCATAGAAAATAAGAAACAGGGCCTTGATGGTTATCTAAGAAAAAGAGGCTAAAAGATGACATTCAGAAATGGCTCAGCCCCCACCCCCCGTCTCACTGAACTCTAAGAAGGAAAAAGGAGAGCACAATCAGATTTGCAAGATTCTGTTATTAAAGGCAATCTCAATGAAAGTAATTCTGGTCTCCAAAGGAGTTGATTTCACAGTCTGGTCTACCTAAGCGAGGCCAATATGTACTGAGGTGAGTCTTCATTTGTACCTAATTTATGTATGTACAGTTATTTAAAAGAACATAAATATGCCTAAAGGTGAAACCGAATTCTTTTGCTTCCCCAGTTTAATGCTCTCTAAATAAACTGGACTATGCGTCCAATGCTGGCTACAAGTGATCAGCACAACTGTGCAAAATCTTGAAGGAACAAGACAATTATAAGATTGTTTTATCCAGACTTCCGTTCTTGCGCAGTAGTGCATCAGCCAAGGGATTTCAGGGCTCTGTGGCCTCTGGCTGAATTTCTTCCTGTTAGCAGACCCTAAATGAGCCAAGAGCCACCTCAAAGAGGCAGCAAAGAAGGAAGTCCCGTGGACCACGGAGAGACAGCGGTCGACCCGATTGGTCCAGGAGAAGCCTTCCAGAAACCAACAGGAGAAAGGCTAGCCTAATTTCAGAGTCTAGCCCAAGCTACAAGAAACCGAAGTCAAAAAGCACTATTTTAAGCTGATTGTAAACAGCGAGTTTGAATCTGGGTAAGATTATCTATTATCTCTATTCTTCTTATTAACTTTCCTGGGAAAACTTTTTTTCACAAAAAGCAAAAAACCTCTGAACATGAAGGACGGGGATTTTTGCCCCACCCTTTTACTAATGGAAGCGTTGAATTAAACCTTTTATGGAGGACCAAAACATACAGAAATGAAATGAAATGAATATAAAACCTAAATTTGGATAAGTTTGGAATTGTTGAATGGTTAAGATTCTAATTTTAAAGGCATTTTTCTATTTTGATAATTTGAAAAATAAACTGGTGCTGACATCTAGTGGTGGATAAAGACTATGATAGCTATGGCTTTTATACAGGAGTTGGCAAAATCTGGAAAAAACTAATCTGGGCTTGTGACTTTCAAAGCTATAACAATAGAGAACAGCTGTGACAAAAAAAACAAATTGGGTTGCAGACAGAGGATTATAAATTTCAGGAAACCTTTCTGAACCTTTTTGGATTATAAATATCTACTAAACTGTGACTTTAAAGCTATTTGCAGAGAAAAGAAAACCTTGACTTTTGACCACTATGGAAAATCAGAGACTTGCAGAAAGAACTTATCAAGAAAAAATAAATACCTTTCAAGCGGAGACATATGAGATGCTGCAACTAATTCAAACAACAATGACTTCAAACCACAAAGAAATCCAAAATAACTTTAAAAACATAAACCAATTCATCTCCAATTTAACTTTACAACAAAAAGATCCTAGGAAATAACAATAGAGAAGGAGCAGATAAAACAGATAACTAAACACAAATTTGAGGATAGAGACTCAAAGGTGGAACTTAACACAACAAAGAAGTATGATTTAACCCAAGTGGGGAAAACTTTACAAGAAATATTGGTTTTGGAAAAGGCAACTTATACTTTAAGACCACAAGACAAATTTGAGGATAAGAAAAAAGACTGGTCAAAATGGATTGCAGAGATGTCAGGAACCCCACTAGAACTGGAGAGACAAAAAATGATGATACAGAGAGAAAAAGAAAAAAGAAAGAAAAAGATTTTCAACAAACATGAAAGAGCAAAAGACTCTTTGATTCAGCAGAATATGTTAATTAAAGATATTGGGCAAAAGAAGAAGGCCAAAGTGAAAATTAAGAAAATAGATGATGGGACTTTTCAGAAACACCTGTTTGAATATGGTTAAAGTAATAGAAAGATTTTGGATATGAATTTTACTTTAAGAGGAAGGAGTCCCTCAAATAACATAGTACTCTCTCTTTCTTCTCTTCTCTTCTCTTATTTCTTGATATGTATAATATAAAAGAGTTAGAATGTCTTATATATAAGGACATATTTTAGATATTTAAATGCGATTGATTTTAAGAAAATTACAATGGATTGGAAAAAAAATATTTTGAATAAGAGTTAAAAGACCAGATGGCTAGATTTATTAAATGGAATAGTTGAAGATTAAATATATTCTTAATTATGGTAAAAAGAATGGAAAAAGTTTGGAAATAAATATATATTAGCTTAGGGGAAACATGGACTTTCAGTAGTATACTATCTTTTTATCCCTCTTTACTCTTGTTCTTTTTTTCTCTTTTTTTAGTCTTATTTATTCCTTAAGTAAGGTAAAAGTTATGGGATGGTTTACATGAGAAAAAATAGAATCAAATATTTAAATGTAATTTACTTTGAGAAAATCTTAACCAGTAAGAATGTTTTGAACATTGTGGGGAAAACAAATGTAAACAAGAACTGTAAACGGGATCTATGATGAAGCAACCAGAATGACTAGATAGAAAAGAAATATTATATTGATGTGATTATTATTTGCGAAAATATTAGAAAAAATATATACTCAATTGTTATCTATCAAAACAATAAGAATTGTATTAACTTAAGGTTGGTAAAAGAGAACATTATGGGAAGAAGAGGAAATCAAGTAAAGCTATTATGTGGATTATAGATTATAGAAACCAATTTTTAGCTAATGTTTTTTAAATGTAAACCCAGACTACACACTGTTTACTGAATATTAACGTGACCATGTTAAAAAATTAGTAAAATATACTATATAAAAAAGATTGTTCTATCCAAAAACATACCATTATCCGCTTTTAAAATCCAAATAAAAAATATTTTTTTAAAATTGATCCCCTTTCAGCAATTGTTTAATAAAAGTGTAAGACAATGATGAGATCTAAATGCAGTGGTACCTCAATAGTCACCGTTAATTGGTTTTGAGAGGCATGATGAGTACCAAAAATGATGCTACAAAAGCCAATTTTTCCCATAAGGAATAATGTAGTGAATCATAAGGCAGCCGACATTGACAAGTTCTAGCTTGTGCATTGAGTACCAAACAAATGATGAGTACAGAGACAAAATTTTCACGTCAAAATACGTTAAGTACCAAATTCGATGTGTTTTAAAGCAGTTGAGTACCAAGGTACCACTTTAAGGAATACAGTGTCATCATAAACAAATATAATGATAAAATATTTTGCCATTCCTAGTTCTAAGGCACAGGTTAAAGAAGCCATGATGGTACATTAGGTGGAAAATGCAAAAACAAAAAAACCCCAAACACCATATATGCCATAAATTACCCAACCATGAATATGATGCATGTACTGTCAGGAAAATTTCCTGCATAGGCTTCATTAAGATAGCCAAGGTTGTTTCTCTCTTCTTTTAACTCTGGTTTATTTCAACAGAGATGATTTAAGTAAAGCTTTCCAATGACATATGCCTCCAGCAGTTTTCCAAAGCAAAACCTTGAGGACAGCAAGGCTTACAGCTGCCCTTCTGTTCCTACCATCAGAAGCCTTTTAAAAAAAAAACAATTATTACTGTACTCTCAAGCCTGACTTTAATTTTGAAGCCTGATTTTTTTTTTAATTAGAAAATGTAATTAAATGGTAGTGGAACCTGGAGAGGCAAATTTAAATGAAATGTAACTCATTAAAGCAGGGGATGCTGTGTAAGCAAGCTGGCAAGAGGACAAAGGTGGCAAGCAGTGCCCTCTGCTGCTCCAAAGCGAAACTATGAAGATGCTAAGAATGGCCACAAGAAGAGGGCGGGGGTGGGGGTGGGAATGTTTTTGGAAAGCCTCAAGTAACAACGTGTTAGCAACGTCTGCTTGTGGACGGTCAGCTTAGTAGTAACACAGAAAACGTACTACTATCAAGTGTAAGTTCTGAGGATAAACCAATGTCAACTACAAAGTGCACCAAAGTAGAATGCTGAGACAAGAAGAAAGAGGCAGAGACACAGAGGAAGAGAGGGAGGGAGAGAGAGGGAAGGAGAAAGGCAGGCAGGAGAAATGAATGCTGGGAAAACAGTCGTGAGAGTGACAATACTCAAACCTGTATGGGCAGCATCTGTCCAGAAAGAAAAGCCTGGCTTAATTTGGAGGGCTTAAGAAGTACCAGCATCTAAAACCAAAGAGGGTTGTGGTGGATGGCATAAGTTTTGCATCTAAACAAGGCATATTGATCAGGGGAGCTCGTTTTCACCATTTATGTCCTGGAGCATTAAGTACACAAAGTACCTGAAGTACACTAACTAAGCCCTATTTGCATTTTGCTTAAGATACTGTAGGAACCCAACCAGTTGTAGTTTATTCAATAAGCCTTTAGAAACCTCAGCTCAAGAACAGTATTTGATTTCTCTCTCTGTTTCCCCGCCTTCTCCAGCTTCAATATCACTAGCAAGATGGGCTGGTAAACAAAGTGTGGAGGAAAATAAGGCAGCTCTTCACTTTTCCTTGCCAAAGGCATCCTTCTTGCCCACCTCAGAGTCTAAACATATGGCAGCAACAATCTGGAGCTATCCAAGGGTGAGTGAAAGGCATTATAAACCCTCTCTTTGCTACTTTCATCTATGTTTCTAGAAACAAGGGATGAGTCAGGATGGAATCAAGTTCCTAACATTCAATTCCTGTTCAATCATAACTTTTATTAGATGATTTTGGAACTATTAGCACCATCCATCATTCTAAGCCAGGGCTTTTCAACCAGTGGTACGGGTACCACCTGTGGTACATTGGTACCTGGCAGTTGGTACACGACCATCCTAGAAAAGTGGTAGCGGTGGAGGGGAATGAGCTGAACCGGTGGCAGCACTGCACAAGCCTGAGCGAGAGACAGCTGGAGCTGCAGGGCTGTCAGGGCTCAGTGGAAGCACCAGGATCAGCGCCAGGCTCCAGCTGGAGCTCAGTGCTGATCCTGGCGCTTCTGAGCCCAGAAGAACCGCCAATCAGCTGGAATGTTGCAGCATCTCCAGGGTCTTGTGGTTTACATTCAGATGCTTGGCAACTGATTCATATTTATGACGGTCACAGTGTCCCAGGGTCATGTGAAGTGACCAAAACCTGCTGCAACCACCCAACAGAGGGAGGGGAAATAAAAACCAAACACACCCCACCCCACCCCCGCTGCCAATCCTCAACAGAAATGCTCACAACAATGAAAACCTCGGACAGGAGGAAGAGCGCCACCAGGCGGGCAGGCAGGTGTCTTGCTCTTCTGTGTCTTGGGGGGGCACTTTTTTCAGTGCCATTGTAACTTCAAACAGTCACTAAGCAAACTGTTGTAAATCAAGGACTACCTGTACTTCATCACCTTTTTTTGTCATCAACTTTTTGACACCCTGCTAGGCAACTGGTGGTACTCAGATGTTGCCATATCCTAAAAGTAGTACAACGAGTGAAAAGGTTGAAAAGCCCTGTTCTAAGCTATTTGATAAGCTTTTTATGTGGATAGAAAGGACTTGGGAGAACCATCTCTGCTACCCTTAGCTTCATGAGGGAAAGTCACAACAATTAAAAGGATCTGATAGACTGGCTTAAACGTACTCTAACAATATATGCACAAATGTAAAGTATCGTCTTTATGATTCACAACTTCAAAGATGTGAGTAAGCGGCCTGCACAGTTCAATTGTAATGTAAATGCACATCTTGCTTTATAACTTTGTCACGAGGTAGTTTATGGCTACAATTAACACAAGCTCAGGAAAGCTTTTACCTTGGCATTTACAAAAAGTAACAAATATTCTTTTTTTCCCCTATTCTAATGTGATTACAGTAATTAAGAGAAAACAATTAGAGCATTGTTTCTCAACCTTGGCAACTTTTAAGATGTATGGTATTCAACTCCCAGAATACCTCAGCCAATTGGCTGGGGAATTTTGGGAGTTGACATCCACACATCTTAAAGTTGCCAAGGTTGAAAAACACTGCATTAGTCTCAGCAGTTGGGCAAATTTGCCCGGGCCAAGATGCTAAGCACATTTGGGACTGTTATTCTAGCTAATTCTAACTAATAACAGGAACTGTAGACTAGAATGGGAATTTTTTTTAAAAGGCTGTTATCAGAAGGCATTGGCCAACTAGCCCCATATTACTAAATACTGCACTCAATGTGTAGTCCTTAATGGAACTACGTCTAATGGAGGGAAGTAAGCAGTGGGGTACCCCAAGGTACTGTCTTAGGCCCAGTACTTTTCAATATCTTCATAAATGATTTAGATGAGGGAATAGAAGGGGAAGTTATCAAATTTGTAGATGACATTAAGCTTGCAGGATAGCCAACATCCCAGAAGATAGATCCAGATGGATCTCGACAGACTTGAACACTCTAGAACAAAATGAAATTTAATGTAGAGAAAAGTAAAGTTTTACACTTAAGACTAGAAAAACCAAACATACAGGTACAGATTAGATGAAACTTGGCTCAATAGCAGTAACTGTGAGAGGGATCTTGGAATCCTAGTGGACAGTCACTTAAATATGAGCCAGCAGTGTGCTGCAGCTACCCAAAAAGCTAATGCAATCCTAAGCTGCATTAACAGAGGGATAGAATCAAGTTCACATGGAGTGTTAGTACCACTTTATAAGGCCTTGGTAAGACCACATTTGGAGTACTCCCTCCAGTTTTGGTAGCCACAATGAGATTCTGGAAAGGCCTCCAGAAAGACTGCAGAGAAGAGCAACAAAGATTATTTGGGAGCTGAAAGCTAAAACATATGAAGAAGAGATGCAGGAATTGGATATGTCTAGCACCGGCCCCTAGAGTTGGAAATGACTAGCACGCATGTGCGGGGGAACCTTTACCTTTAGTCTACTGAAAAGAAGGACTAGGGGTGATATGATAGCAGTGTTCCAATATCTAAGGGGCTGCTACTAAGAAGAAGATGTCAATCTATTTTCCAAAATACCAGAAGGCAAGACAAGAAACAACAGATGGAAACTAATCAAGGAGTAAAGCAACCTTTAATTAAAGAGAAATTTCCTGACAGTGAGAACAATTAACCAGTGGAACAACCTGCCTTCAGAAGTTGTGAGTGCTCCATCGCTGGAGGCTTTTAAGAAGAGACTGGACAGCCACTTGTCTGAAATGGTATAGGATCTCCTGCCTGAGCAGAGGGTTGAATTAAAAGACCTCCAAGGTCCCTTCCAACTCTATTTTCTGTTATTCTGTTATCTTACATGAGTATGATTGTGAGGTTACCAGAAATTATCCTCAACTTAATAAGAGACTTTATTTTAATCCACTAGAAAAACTGTAAATGTGAACTGGAGTAAGTTAGCCCTATGGTTTATATATTGCAGCAAATGGTTGAAAATTAAATACTTTAGCAAATATTTTTGCTAAGTAAATCCATTTCCCTGAAGAATTTTAAACTGCCTTCTAACTTGTAACTGATTAACCCACTTTTACCATCTGGAGCTCTACATTCATTCATTCATTTTTCTTGCTTTTTTTAGCATGGATAAAATGAAGATCAGAGAAAATATCCAAAAGAATATGTCATTCTTTGCTTACTTCTGATTGAGACAGATCCTTCTACCTTACAGAAGTTGTTACAAACAAGGCAATGGATAGGAGTACAAGTTGTTATAGATACCATGACAGAAAACTATGCTTTTGAAGATTAACCTTCCTTCCTACTTCATTTATTTACATTTTCCTCTTCTATTTATATATTAAATTTATATGCTCATTTTTTCAAATCAACTTTGGGCAGCATCTTACAACTCTTGCCTCATCTCCATCTCATAGAAAAGAATATCTGCCACTCAGAGCTGAACTGTGGGGTCCTTGGTGCTCTCTGAGCTTGTTAGCTGCAGATGTTTCAGCAGCGTGGAGCTGGAGGTGAACTGAAGAAAAAAGTGGGGGGAGCAGAGGAGAGGCTATAAAAGGAGGTGGTTTGGGCAGGAAAGGGGGAAAAAAGACAATAGGGAAAGAGAAGGAGAGGTCAGTCAGCAGGGAGGAAACAGGGACAGAGAAGCAGCAGCTGTTGCTGGAAGAAAAGGTCCCTTGGTTCATCTCCAGCCAGGAGAATGCAAACAGTGCTGATGAAATGAAAAGCCGGCATGTCAGAAAGGAGGTGGGTTTATTTAGTTCTGGATCAGCTGGCAGCTTGATTGGGTTACCATAAGGATTTTTGTACTGTTTCACAGCGTTTTGTAATTCAGAGGCTCCTTTGTGTGCTTTGGTTATTGGAATATTTTAGTCTGTATTTTAGGCTAGCAGTGAGTCCAAAGTGTTGACTTCTGTAGGTTTAATCCCTTTAAACAAATGTAATTAGTTTTATCCCCTTATCTCGAGTCTGTCTATGGCTTTTAGAAAATTTTCTTTGAAGGTAAACAGGTTTAATTTTAAAGCTAAAGCTTTTTGCAATTGCTGGAGCCTTTCAGTCCAGATTGCAACATTGTGACACATGACACCCCTATTTTTAAAGAAAAAAAACACC
The DNA here is from genome assembly GCF_947247035.1 of Vipera ursinii. Taxonomy (NCBI): domain Eukaryota; kingdom Metazoa; phylum Chordata; class Lepidosauria; order Squamata; family Viperidae; genus Vipera; species Vipera ursinii. The sequence continues at coordinate 174,335,566 of NC_139513.1, read as the reverse complement.
AGAGTTTATGTGTTTTTTGTGAGCCTTTCTTGCCTTGTACTTGACTCCTGTGTCTTTAAGGGTACAGGGAAGGGATGGGGGGGTGCACATTCTAATTACACCGTGGAAGATTAGCTAAAAAGGGCCAATCAGCTAGCTCAGGGGTCTACAAACTTAGCAACTTTAAGACCTGTGGACTTCAACTCCCAGAATTCCTCAGCCAGGCACGTTGTAAAGCCAGGGTGTCAAACTGCCGGCCCTTGGGCCGGACGCATCACAACAAAACCGCGCCCACCCCATTGCCGGCAATGGGGAAAAAGCTCCAATACATTGCACGATGTCACGTGATGTCACAAGTTTGACACCCCTGCTGTAAAGAAATCCCTTGCTTGGTCTGACTCAAGGCCCATCTACTTCAATATGCGTTCTCACAGAGACAAACTATCTACCTTTAAATAGTCACAAGCATGATATGATTAAATCCTTTGATTCTCATTTCCAAGCCACTAATATGGGCCATATTGCCTCCAATTCCAGAGGAAATACACAGTTGTGCCTTCAATTTGAAGCTGTTGCTTTCTTCCCCCTCCCTATCACTTATTAATAAGCTGATGCAGTAAAAGATGCTACCCTGACCACCTCTTGCCTCCACAGGGAATAAATGTAATACAATTATTACTTGTAACGATGCATAGGAAATTAGCGAGTGTTATTACTGAGGTCTCCCACAAAGCCCTTTTTAAACTATCAGGAGGGCCTTCTAATCTCCTGATGGGAAGAATAAGGATTCTGCCTTGACATCCCACAGGAGAAGGCTATTAATGCCTTATTAATGCCCACCCACCTGGGCTTAATAAAATCAGTAGCTGTAACGTGTATGATCGCTCTCCCTCACCAGACAAATACACACAGAGAGTCAAAGAGCTACAAGCAACAGAAAAGCAGAAAGAGAATGTAGGCTGCTCTCCATCTGCTATTTATTAGCACAGCTGATTTTGGAGAAGCTGCCCTGGCAGATCTGTTGCTCTGGACAGAGGATGATTGATATGCAGTGGGTTATGGTGGGTGTGTGACTGATGGTGGGCCATTTGTTTGTGGTTAAAATGAGACTACAATCCAGGGGGGAGGGGGTGATCCACTGTGACAAGCCGAGAGAGAGATGGTGATGTCAATCTCCACTTCTGACCCATTCTGGTCTCCCTTGCTGGATCATCAATTTTAATATTCTTTTTCCCCCCTAATTTATTATTATAAATTTTATTCTCTAGAGAAATACAGCAGAACAATGGCGAAAACCATCTTGAGTGCATATGGGTCAATGTGAAAGGAAAAAAGAATGACACTGCCATAGGTGTATACTACAGGCCACCCAACTAACCAGAGGAAATAGAGGAATATTTTGCTGATCAGTTAACTAAGGTATGTAGGAAGCACAGCACAGTAGTGGTGAAGGACTTTAACCACCCTGACATCAACTCAGAGACAAACACTAAATCAAGTGGGAAATCGAATAGATTGTTGATAAACCTAGCAGACAACTAGGTCAGCCATACTGGACTTAGTTCTCACTAATAGAGATAAACTGATAGAAGGAGGTGAACATATAATATTGGAATTCAGCATTGTGCAAGCACAAGGAATAGAAAATCGCCACAAGGCAGACACAACTTTCAAATGAAGTGGGCACCATTTTTGGAGCGCCAGAGTCCACTTTGTACCATCCCGGAAAGAGTACCAACTTGGGAATACCATGAGCTAGGTATATGTTTTTCAGTCTAGCTTCAGTTTTTAATACCCTCGGTAGAGCTGGAAAACTGCCTTAAAATCCTAGAAGCAAGTAGCAGTTAGTGATAACAGTAGTGTGCTGGCTGCATAAATGATCTAAATGTTGTTTTTCTGTAGTGGGGCTGGCCCCCTGGAGTGACTACTCTGCTGGAGGTACAGTATATGTTATCAGTTTCTGGAAAAAGATGAAAACAGAGCTTTAGATTAGGGGGGATGACAAGAGGAATGTTTGGTTTTACTGTATTTTACTGTATTTTCTTATATATTTTTATGTTCTTTCTTATTGTGAACCTGTATATAATTGTGCAGGATTTAAACAGAAATACTTAAATAGTGTAGAAGGCAAAAATAATAGCTCATTTAAATAATGGCTGACTTAGTAATGCTACATTTGTAGAATAACCTGTAAGCTCTTGTTTATATCAGACAATTGCTGGATTCATACCTAAAATTGAGAAGCCAAACAAAACACATTATGCTTTCACATTTTGCATTAGCTAGCTACATGCAATTTGTCTGTTTATGGAGTAATAATAATAAAAAAGTATTTCAACATTGATAAGATACAGCGTTCTCTGAAATATAATGTCCAGCAGAGGGCAGTGCTGTACCATCTCCATTTTTTGCTTGTAATTAAAAAAATGCTTTACTTTTGCCTGATATCCTGGAAAAGAGAACTATTAAAAATATTAAGTGGTGGACAAAATCTTAGGGTGACAAAAACAGCAGTTCAGAGTTTTTATCATGTTTCCTCTGAGGAAATCCAAGCCAAATTTCTTATATCCACAAATATACTTATTAGCAGAATTGGAAAGTTTGTTTGTTTTGTTTTTTATTACATTTATATCCCGCCCTTTTCCGAAGACTCAGGGCGGCTTACAAGCTTAGCAGTAGCCTTCATTCTATGTATATGCCTGCTTGTTAGGGCTTTCACACACACATCCCAAGCGGCATTATTACAAAGTCAGCTTAATTGCTCCCAACAATCTGGGTCCTCATTTTATCTACCTCGGAAGGATGGAAGGCTGAGTCAACCTTGAGCCTGGTGGGATGCGAACCTGCACTAATTGCAAATAGTTTTTTGTTTCTGTCTTCTAATATAATCTAGTCTAGAGCAGGGGTCCCCAACCCCCGGTCCGTGGAGGTACCGGGCCGCAGCATGCCAGCACTGGGTTGCACAAACAAGCAAAGCCCCATCCGTGGGATGCAGGCAGCACAGAAAATCACGGACCCTCCGGTCCGCAGAAAAACCTCTCTCCACGGAACCGGTCCCTGGTGCCCAAAAGGTTGGGGACCTCTGGCCTAGAGCACTGGGATTCTCTGATAATTTCTCTTCCAAGAACTAATCAGGTCCTACTTAGTTTTTTCAAGATTGGCTAAGATTATCAGATAATTTCTACAGACAGCACATGACAAAAATTGGACAACTGCATTAGTAATGAAATGATAATTCCTTTTCCAACCTTCATTGTAGTTTTGCTATTTGGCAGAGACCAAATAGCAGAGCGCTCTCTCTCTCTCTCTCTCTCTCTCTCTCTTTTTTTTTTTTTTTTTTTAAAGGCTAAGAGAGTGTCTCTTTTGTGGGCCAGGCTTAGTGACTACGTAGCTGTGTACAGGATTTGCCTGTGTATGCTGGGAACAGAAAGATAGACAAGTAATATGCAGCTTCTTTACATATTTCAACACCATTTTGCCGAGCATTCTTATTGAGAAGCTGACTGACTTGAAATTCTCGCCCGCCATCTGCAATTGGATTCAAGACTTTCTTAGGGATCGGTTACAAACAGTGAGGGTTGGGTCTGCTTTGTCCACCCCCCTGAAGCTTTGCACCGGCACGCCACAGGGCTGTGTGCTTAGCCCCTACCTGTACTCTTTATACACTTATGATTGCGTATCATCTGACCCATCCACTGCGATAATCAAGTTCGCAGATGATACAACTGTGGTGGGTCTTCTTACAGGTGGGGATGAGACAGCATATAGGGCGGAGGTACAAAAACTATCCATATGGTGTAGTAACAACAACTTGCACCTAAACATTGGCAAGACGAAAGAGATGGTGTTAGACTTCTGGAGAAAAAAGGAGGAACCTGCCCCACTTTACATCGGGGAGGACTGTGTAGAGAGAGTTTCCTCCTTTAAATTTCTGGGAGTCTACCTCTGTGAAGATCTGACCTGGAAAGTTAACACAACCCAGGTGGCTAGAAAGGCCCAACAGAGGCTTCACTTTCTTAGGGTCTTGCAGAAGAACAGGGTAGAACAACAGCTAATGACCCTCTTTTACCGGTCTACTATAGAGAGCGTCCTCTCGTATGGTATTGTGGTTTGGTATGCTGGTCTGACAGCCACGGACAGGAAAGTATTACAGAGGGTAGTGAGCACAGCACAAGACATTGTGGGCTGTTCCCTGACACCACTGGATGACATCGCCAGGGCTCGTTGCCTTGGAAGAGTGAGGAAGATTCTCAGGGATGACTCACACCCTGGACGGTATCTCTTTACTCTCCTACCATCCGGTAGGAGATATAGGAATATAGCCAGCCGTACCAACAGGCTGAAAAATAGCTTTTATCCGTGGGCTGTTAGGCTTTTAAATGAGACATAATCTTATGCAGAATTGACTTGGGAGGCCAGTGTGTGATGTAGTTGGTTCACATGGTGTGGTAGGATGGAGGGTTTGTTGTCACTGTGTGTTGGGGGGAGAGAGCATGGGGGGAGGCTCATCTAATCTCAATGTACACATGTTGTACTTTGACAATAAAGGTTTATTATTATTTATTATATTGCTAATCATCTTTGTGTCCTAATGGAACATCACTTAACTATGAGTCAGTAGTGTGCTGCAGCTGCCAAAAAAGCCAATGCAGTCCTAGGTTGCATCAACAGAAAGATAGCATCAAGACAACAAGACATAATAGGACTGCTTTACACTGTGCTGATGAGACCACACTTGGAATATTGCTTCCAGTTCCTGGTTACCATGATACAAAAAAGATGTTGACACCTGGAAAGTGTGCAGAGAAGGGCAACAAAGATGATAAAGGGGCTAGAAGCTAAACCATATCAAGAACAATTGAGGGAGCTAGGAATGTCAGAGAAAGACTGAGGAGGCGGACATGATAGCTGTCTTCCAGTACTTGAGGGGCTGTCACAAAAAAAGAGGGGATTGACTTATTCTCTAGGACAGGGGTGTCAAACTGCCAGCCTGCGGGCCAGATGCGTCATATGGAAGCCGCACCCACCCCATTGCCGGCAATGGCAAAACCGTCCCGATACGTTGCGCGACATCACATGATGTCACGAATTTGACAGGTCTGCTCTAGGACACCAGAGGCCAGGACAAGAAGTAGTGGGTGAAAGCTTGCTAAAGAGAGGCCCAACCTAGAAGTAAGGAGAAATTTTCTGACTGTGAGAACAATTAATCAATGGAATAATGGAAGTTCCTAAGGTTGTGGAAGTTTTCAAGAATAGACAACCATTTGTCCAGGATGGTATAAGACCTCTTGCCTTGACCAGGGGGTTGGACTAGAAGACCTCAGAGGTCCCTTCAAGCCCTATGATTCTATGATCTGAAATACTCACTTGCAACATAAGAAGGCAAGCAGAAAGAAAAAGTTGAAGAGTATTACAGAAAACTATTTTATGAGTAACTGTTATTTATTTAAATGGCTGCTCCAGTAATTTTTCCAGGGCACCTGTTAAAAAAAGCTGCCCTTTTCATTTCAATTTATTTGTTTATATGCATGATTAAAAAAGTGTGGGCAAAAAAAACTTTTCAGGAATCTTTGAAGTAAGGAAAACAAAAGGAATCATGTTTAAATATTTTTAAATGGAATTGGGATTATTTCACTTGTAAATGAATATATAAGGTGAATGGTCATTCTCAAATGGAGATGCTCTCATTTTGAGGTGTTTTATTATTATTATTTTTTGCATGCTGCATATAAGCCGATTTTACCCTTCTAAGTGATGACCCAGACAGTTCTTTCTTCACCACTGAAGATACATTTTGAAGGGAAAAATATCTTGGCTGCATCTTAATCTTGTTAATCTTTTAACAAGATTGCTCTGCAGGCTATCTAGCTGTGAACAGCCTAGACCATGTCATTTGTCTTCCCAGTTATTCTCCTTAAAAAAAACAGTCTGTTTTTTCAAATTAATAGTGACAATAAACAGATAAGCAGATAATAAGACACATAGTATCTCCATTTGTCTTGCTGTCGTAAGGTAAAAACCATGTGCTCTTCCCTTCCCCCCCCCATAGGGCAAATTTTTACTCCAAAAAGGACGCAATTTAGCAAGCAACTAGCCCAAAGCCAATTGAGATACAGCCATAAAAAGTGCTCTGCTCACCTCATCTGCAGTCACAGCAAGTACACTGCGACTTTTTTTCATATCCTCTTCCAGCTTGGTGGACTTGATATTCCTTCCTTTCGAAGATTTCCCAGTTCACCAACCAGCAGCCATTACAGCTGCCGAACTCCTGAGTAGGCAGTGGGACTGAATGAAGGAAATGCCACCTCCTGAGGCCTGCAAGGGAGAAGAGCAGCAGAAAACTTAGAAAACAAAACAAAAATGCTGGCTTTTATTGTTAATATTTTGAGTTTCTTCAGGTCAAACCTGGAAGACCCACCCATCTTGTGATGGCTTGTGGATTTACGCGGAGCCACAAATCCTTGAACCTATGTGAATCTACTCAATTTTGATTTTAATCAAAGATAAAATCAAAGATAATCGAAGATAACTATCATAGCTAGGGTGATATATAAACATGCTAGCACAATACAGTTAAACCAATTTTCTCCCTTTCGTACTGCCACTCCACAAAAACACATACAGTAGTAGTATACAATAATAGAGATAGTCATCATAACAAAGTCACATCAGAACAAATGCCTGTGATTCAATCCCATATGTTAAGATATGAAGTAAGCATCACAAGATCAAATCTTAGCCAAAAGCTCCTCCATATAATATCACTTTTACAGCCTTCCTAAAGGACAGAAGCAATAGTAACATCAGGATTTCTGGCTTGGAGCTGATCAGATAAGTAGGTGGTACTATAAAAGGACATAAATGTCTTTTTCTCTTTCAAATCTCATATTGGAGAAGAAACTTCAGTATCCCTTGTGGCATGCATGGTCTAGCTAGGCAGAATCCAATTCAAGCACAAGGTCCCGCAGGTACCATACAGAATTCTAAGTGTCAAAACTAACATTGCAAATTCTATTTGAAGTCTGTATTTGGGAACCAGTGCAGTTCCCGGGAGTGCTACATGCAAGTAATGGCTTGGTAGCTTGTAAATAGCCTTCAAAAACAATTCATGTAAGGTGCTCTATAATAATCTAACTAGGAGGTGACAAAGGTGTGAATCACTGGCAATGTCTTGTTTTCTAGGAAAGAATACAACTGGTGCACCACCAAATCAGGGCAAAGTCCCTCTCCCCCACCATGGACTATCCAGCATTTTCGGTGAGAGTACAATGTCCCCCAGATAATGGACCTGCTCCTTCAGTGACTCCCATCACTCCTGGAGTAGTTATAAAGCCAAATGTTTTCTAAACAAATAGTAATTCTATTTTGCCAAAATTCAATTTCAATTGTTTTTCCACCTTATGTTTCTTACAGCCTCCAGACACTGGGTTAGGACTTCTATCGAACCACCGGGCCCAGCCTGGCCTGAGGTGGTAAATATGAATATCCTCAGCATAGATGGATGATTGCTCTCAGAACCTTCACATCAATGATAAACAACAGGGGAGAGAGGGAAGAAAACATGCAACACTCCACAATGGAGTAATTGACTGGTAATTACTGGTCTGAAGCTGTTCACTCAGGAAGGAGCAAAAGCACCAAACAAACAGTATTGATGATGTCCTCTAGATTCACGTGGATGTATATGAAAACAGAAATTCTCAGGCAGTTGAGATGTAGGTTATCCTTGTTACGTATATCTTTCAGAATCACTCTGGGAGTCAGATGGGTGATCTCTAAATTTGATGGAGGGATGGATGGATGGATGGATGGATGGATGGAGATAGATAGATAGATAGATAGATAGATAGATAGATAGATAGATAGATAGAGATAGATAGATAGATAGATAGATAGATAGATAGATAGATAGATAGATAGATAGATAGATAGATTCTCCAATGAATAGAAAAACCTAAAATAAGCTTGGAGAAAATTTCTGAACATTCTGAATGAAGATGATTCAGGGGAAATAATTATTCTGCTAGGTGACATGAATGGATTCGAAGGGAATGAGATGACAGAGTATATAAAAAGTGATTAGGCCATTTTCAGACTCAAGAACAAGAATAAATGAGAGGGGTGATGGTTTGATATGTATCTCCTTAGGGGGGGAAATTGTTTTGAATGTATAATTTAAGTTTAGTCTGTTCAAACATACTACAAGCTAAAGGATGTATGTAAATTCAAAGCATGGATATCTGGTTGTTATGATGAAAGACAGAGCTAGTGAAGAACGTGAAGAACACACTGACAATGCAAAATTATCAATGTGAGACATCTGATAATGTACATCTTGGGAAAAATACACATAGAAGAAAAGGAAAGTGGGAGTGTGTGACACAGTGTTGTGCTGGTTCACTTCCAAGCTACAGGGTTACCAGCTGGTGTTAATTTGGAGTGAGATATCCCGCCTCCCTTGACCCCTATTATGTGGAGTTTTCATAGGATTTGGTACTCTCCACTCCTACTTGATGTTGAGATCATTCATCTCATGGGGTGAGGTATCATCAGAATCTGATGATGTCCAGTCATATATCTCCATCCCTGGACAATTAAGTGATGCAACTGATGACTTGCCCTGCTGCCTGGAAGCTGTGGGGGTTGATTCAGTGTCCAGCCTTGCAGTCCTTCTAGACTCTAGACTCCTACTTGAGGAGTAGGTGGCAGTCGTGGCAGGAGGACCTTTGTACAATTTTGTGTTGTGCGCCAGCTGTACTTCTTCCTGGATCATGAGCCTCTATTCCATGTCACTGCTGCCCTGGTCATCTCCAGAATGGATTACTGTAACATATTCTACATGGACACTTGAACAGTATCTGTAACCTTTAGCTGGTGCAGAATGTGGCTACACTGACAGTAATGTGTGACTCTAGGATGGCACATGTTATGGTGCCAGATTATTTGAGGGACCATCTCTTCACAGTTACATCTGCTCATCTCCTCAGATCCAGCAGAAGAGGTATGCTCTGGTTCCCATCTGCTAAATAGGAGACATGCCTTTTCTGCTGTGGTCCATGTCCTCTGGAACACCATTCCTTTTGAGGTGACATTAGCCCCATCTCTGTTAGCCTTCCAGAAAGTCTTGAAAACCCAGTTCTTCCATCAATCCTGGGGATCCCATGGGTGAGCTTTCAAAGTGGTTCTATGAGGCTAAATTGTGGTAGTTCTCCTGCCGTCTTGGGGTTCTTTTTATGTTTTTATTTATGTTTTATTTTTGCTGTTATTTATGTTTGATTTATTTATATTATTATATGGTTTTAATTGTTAATTTAATTATATGGGTTCAATTGTTATTCTGCTTGTGCGCGCCCCAGAATTCCTTGTTATGAGATGGACAACCATGTAAATTTATGAAATAAAACAAATAAAGAAGTGAAAGAGGCTGAAGTAAAAGTAGAATACTGCGGGAAGAAAAAGACTCGGTTTTTTTTTAAAAAAAAGCTATTAGAATGATTCATCTCCCAACAGAATGAACGGCAAGTGGACATGCAGAAAGATGACACTGCAAAAATGACTGTACAGAATTAAAACAATTACATTAGAAAGTGTTATGGAAATGTGTAGTTACCCCAACAGAAAAGATAAACAGGAAGCTTGATGGAAGTATGAATTGAGAGAGACCAAGTTGAGGAAAAAATGCCAACAGTTGTTCTGAACCAGCCCTCTTCTAGCAAACCCCTATTCAAAAGAAGAGACTGGAGAGCGTCCAAGGCTAAAAGGCTTCTGCCAAGATTTAATTACGCAGTTAACAAAAACACTAGAGCTCGTCTTCTCAAGCGGAAAAGTTGCTTTCAGCAACCAGCCCCTCCCCAAACACTCCTTTTATAGAGAGCTCAGGGCGTGGTCTCCCTGTGCCTCCTCCCGAGGAGTCCCATAGCCTTTCTTTGTTTGTTCCTGCTCGACTGCCTCCTGCGTCGGGCGTCCTTGAACAGGGCCAGCTGTGGGTCATCATCCTCCGCACTCTCGGGCTCACGCAGCTGAGAAGAGGTCCCCGGCTGAGGACTCTGCAAAGCCTCCAAACCATCATCAGCCGGTTCGTCTCCCTCCTCCCCCTCATCTGAGTCCTCCGATACATCGGACCCGGCTGTCGGACCCACAGGCTGGCCCTGAGTCACAACAACAGTATTACAGAATGATTGCTACAAAAATGAGGATAAAATATACTGTATATTGTGAGCAAGAAGCAAAATATAACTACAAAGTAGGGAGCCAAAGAGAACAAGAAATGATTAAAAGAGGCAGAGAAAATGCAAGGCAATTGTGATAGAAATAGAACTCCTGCAGTGTGAATGGAATTAAAGATTGAAGTGATAAAATTATCTGAGATGAAACCAAAGTGAAGGGAAATTGGCATTTTAAAGAATTGTATGGGAATCATAATGATACTTCAAAGAGCGAAAATAAACCAAATGATATGTTAAATGTTCGTGTCCAAGAAAGGGAGTCAAAAATGCCATGGGGACATTTTAAAATAGTAGGTGTTGATGGTGTAACTGAGAAATGTTCAGACATGTTGTGGATTGCTTATAGAGCGGCTGTGAGATTTGTTCAACACTTGTTAGAAGACACCCTTCAAGATAGACCAGAATGGGAAACCAATTTCACATCTTTGATTGGAACTATACTTTACTGATACAGGTAGTCCTTGACTTACGAGCACAAGAGAGCCCAAAATTTCTGTTGCTAAGCAAGGCAGTTGTTAAGTGCCCCATTTTTGCCAGATTTGTTAAGTGAATCACTGCAGCTGTTAAGCGAATCACATCAATAAGTGAATCTGGCTTCCGCCATTGACTGCTTGTCAGAAACCAGCTAGGAAGGTTACAAATGGATGATTACGTGAACTTGGGACAGTTCAAGAATCATAAATACATGCCAGTTGCCAAGTGCCCAGATTTTGATAACATGACACATGGAGTACGTGTGAAAATTGGTCATAACTTAGTCACTGTTTTCAATGCTGTTGTAACTTCAAATGATCACTGAAAGAATGGTTATAAGTCAAGGACCACCTATAAAGGTTATAGTAACAGCCTGTTCATGTACATGTTGTGGAAATAATTTCTGTATAGTTTCTTCAAGGTAGTATCTTTGGGTCTCTAGAAACCCTGACAATTAGAAGAGTACCATACCACTACCGTTCCTATATACATAGAGAAAGCATTATCAGCAATAATTCTTCTCTTCCAATGTGTATCTAATCCCTTCTTGAAGGCATTTAGAAAATCATCAGAACTTGGAACACCAACTTCTATGACTTTATTAAATGTAACATGACATTCTGTCAAGCACAAAAGATTAGGACCATACTTTAAATTGCAGTTCAGAAGCTTTATTCCTCAAGCCTATACACAAAAATCTAATCAACTAGTGGTCAGCACTAAACTGGCCCTAGATTAAGAGTCAATGGATTTCAAGGGGGGAGGCTGGACATGGATTGCTTGTGGCAACGTAACAACCCTTAAGCTGACGATACATTTAAATCCATCCTCCAGCTCTATCTGTTCTTCTCCTACATGTTCTCTTTTGTCCCTCCTGAACTTTATTTTGCCAGTTCCACCCACTCCCCATCTTCAGTATTATGGGTCAGCAACAGATACTCTTCATGACCCTACCCACAATTGCAGACAAGTTTAAATCAAGCTTTACAGTTCAGAGTAGTTGTTCAAAAAAGAAAATAAGTCCCTTAACAGATGGTACAGTCCATGACTGTCTGTACTGTTGAGTACATTTACATGGGGTAAATACAGCTAATGGCAGCTGGCCATCCTCCGTATATCAAAAGTTGATAATCACTGCAAGAATGAGGATGAAAAAATAATTAAGAAAATTCTCATATGACACATGAAGAAAGTACGTCGGCGACCTAAATAGCTTCTCAGGAACTTGGAAGAATAAGAAGGGAAACTTAAATTTGCTCTAATGGTGTAAGTTGACGTTATTCTCAAATGAGCAGAAACCAAGTATCCACATTTATGTTACCATTGTGCAATGGGGAATTTCATTCCAATTAATGAATTTAAAATTAGACACAAAGAAACTATGAAAGTCTCTTTGTTAAGAGTACCAACAAAGATTTCTTTCCAGAATGAGAAATTACAAAATTTAGTGAAATTCAAGCTATGCAACAAGGGTACACAACTCTCAAGGGTGGTCCTTCTCCTTAAAAGAGCAAATCTCTGCTACCCGTGAAGGCATGGGTAATGGTTAGCTTGATTCAAAGTTTCAGTACAATGGTCTGGGTGAACTGAGCTTTCTAAATAATTTGTAGCCTGACAACCAATCTTCTTGGCTCAAAATAAGATCTCTTCTCTATTAATATTGATATTTTGTGGTCTTCATTAAGAAGCTGGTATACCGATTCTTTTCTTTTCCTTAAATTTTGAATAAATAAAGTCCTCAATTGCTCCTACTGTCCTTCGCCAACGTCGGATTATTCTAAATTGTACTTTTTCCAACAGTCCCAAGCTAGTTACATGCACCCTTCCATGGTGATCTATCAGTGGAAGAATTGATTATGTGCCATCAAATTGTTTTTAGTTCCTAGTGACCACATAAATAGATAGCAATAGCTCTTAGGCTTACTGTATATAACAGAATAACAGAGTTGGAAGGGACCTTGGAGATCTTCTAGTCCAACCTCCCTGCTCAGGCAGGAAACCCTATACCATTTCAGACAAATGTTTGTCCAATCTCTTCTTAAAAACTTGCAGTGTTGGAGCATTCACAAGACAAGTTGTTCCACTGATTTAATGTTTTAACTATCAGAAAATTTCTCCTTAGTTCTAGGCTGCTTCTCTCCTTGATTAATTTACATTCATGGCTTCTTGTCCAGCCTTCAGGTGCTTTGGAGAATAGCTTGACTCCCTCTTCTTTGTGGAAGCCCCTGAGATATTGGAACACTGCTATCACGTCACCCCTCGTCCTTCTCTTCATTAACCTACACATACCCAATTCCAGCAACCGTTCCTTATATGTTTTAGCCTCCAGTCCCCTAATCATCTTGGTTGCTCTTCTCTGTACTCTTTCTAGAATCTCGACATTTTTTTTTACATCGTGGCGACCAAAGCTCGTATTTAAGTGATTGTCCACTAGGACTCCGAGATCCCTCTCACAGTTACTACTATAGAGCCAGGTACCACCTATACTATACCTGTGCATTTGGTGTTTCTTGCCTAAATGTAGAACCTAACTTTTCCCCCCATTGAACTTCATTTTGTTAGATAGGGCCCAGTATTCAACTATGTCAAGATCTTTCTGTATCTTAAGCCTATGTTCTGGAGTGTTGGCTATTCCTGCCAGCTTGGCGTCATCTGCAAATTTGATGAGTTCCCCATCTATCCCCTCATCCAAACCACTGATGAAGATGTTGAAGAGTACTGGGCCTAAAACAGAGCATTGGGATACCTCACTGCATACTTCCCTCCGTGTAGATGCAGTTCCATTGAGGTCTACACATTGAGTATGGTTGGTCAGCCAGTTATGAATCCATCTGGTGGTGATGCTGTCTAACCCACATTTTTCTATCTTATCTAGTAGTAGGTTGTGATCTACTTTATCAAATGCCTTACTGAAGTCCAAGTAAATTATATCCACAGCATTACTCTGGTCCACTAATTTTGTCACTTTTTCAAAGAATGTAATAGGTTTTCTCCGGCATGATCTGTTTTTGACAAACCCATGTTGACTTTTGTTATGACTTTATTTGCCTCTAGGTGTTTGCTGATTTGTTGCTTGATTATCTTTTCCAGAATCTTCCCAGGTATTGAGGTCAGACTGATAGGTCTGTAGTTTCCTGAATCCATTTTTTCCCCTTTTTTGAAGATGGGAACTACATCAGCTCTTTTCCAGTCCTCTGGTAGTTCCCCGGTGCTCCATGATCTTTGAAAGATATAATTCAGTGGTTCTGAGATCACATCTGCCAGTTCCATCAGAACCTTGGGATGTAATCCATCTAGTCCTGGTGATTTGAATTCATCTAGGGTGGACAGGTGCTCACTTACCATTTTCTTGCATATTTTAACTTGTGTTTCTAATCTATTGTTTATGATATTGTTTTTGATAGGTTGTACTGTTTTTTCCCTTTGTGTAAAGACAGATGCAAAAAACAATTTAAGCAATTCTGTTTTCTCCATTGCTTGTCATCTTCATGCCACTTTCTCCCATTAATGGACCAATTGTTTCCTTGACTTTCTCCTTGTTTTTTACATGTTGAAAAAAGTTTTAATTACTTTTTTATTTTTGACTTTTGTCACAAATCTTAGTTCATTTTGAGCCTTAACTTTCCTCACTTCATCTTTGCAGGCTCTGGCTAACTGCTGATATTCTGACTTAGTTATGTGCCCCTCTTTCCACTTTTTATACTTGTCCTTTTTGTCTTTCAATTTATCAGAGAGTTATTTTATGCAGCCATGCTGGTTTCTTTTGAGAGCTGTTATTTTTCCTCTTCATTGGTATTGTGCAAGACTGGGCTTTTATAATCTTACTTTTCAAACTTTTCCAAACTTCTTGGGCTGTTTTCCCCTTGAGGATTCTCATCCATGGAATCCTTCCCAAGCTCTCTCTAAGTTTATTGAAATTAGCTCTCTTAAAGTCCAAGACTCTATTTGACTTTATTCTATTGCTTGTGCTTGCATAATGTTGAATTCTAATGTTACATAATCAATCCCCCCAAGGTTCCTGTAGCTTCAACACTTTCTATCATTTCAACTGTGATAGTGAGAATTAAGTCCAATATGGCTATCCCCTAGTTCCCTTCTCTACTTTGTGAGAGAGAAAGTTGTCTGCTAAGTTTGTCAGGAACTGTTTGATATTCTACTTGGTGGAGAGTTTGTTTCCCAGTTGATGTCAGGATAGTTAAAGTCCCCCATTACTATTGTGATGTGTTTCCTACACACCATAGTTAACTGACTAGCAAAAAGTTCATCTATTTCCTTGTTTAGTTAGGTGACCTATAGTATACACCTATGGCAATGTCGGGTTTTTGTCCTTTTTATGATGCATTCAAAACAGTTTTCATCATTGTTGTGTTATATTTCTGTAGAGATGTAGTTATTTCTTATATATAATGTAACTCCACTTCCTTTTTTATTTGGTCTGTTCTTTTTAAATAATTTAAATACCTCTAGCTGTATATTCCATTTGTGGGTTCCATTCCATCAAGTTTCTGCAATGGCAACAACATCATATCTGCCCTCATTTACTTGAATTTTGAATTCACCCTGTTTATTCCTCATACTCTGTGTACTGGTGTATAGATGTTTGCATCCTTTTTGACTGACCCTGTATATGCCGCTCCACAGTGCTCTACAGCACTCTCTGAGTGGTTTACAAATGTCAGCATATTACCTCTAACAATCTGGGTCCTCATTTTACCAACCCTGGAAGGATGGAAGGCTGAGTCAACCTTTAACCCCATCAGGATCAAACTCTAGGCTGTGCGCAAAGTTTGCCTGCAATACTGCATTCTAACCACTGTGCTGCCATGGCTCTGTAAAGACGTACCGTATTTTCCGTCGTATAAGATGACTTTTTAACCCATGAAAATCTTCTCAAAAGTCAGGGGTCGTCTTATACGCCGGGTGCTGAAACGTTAGGGACAGAGCTGGCTGGAAAACCTGGAGCGGATCTTCCATTTAGTCTGCGCAGGGAAAGCAGGACCAATTGGAGAAGAAGCTGCAGTCTGCAGGCTGGGGTCTGGGCGTCTTTCCTTCTAAAGTTGAAGAGCAGCTGTAATTTATCCCATCTTGAAAGGCAGGTGGGGAATGCCGCAGCCAGAGCAGCTGCTTAGCTCTAAGGACACATTTGACTCAGGAACTGGGTGGGCTGGCTGGAAAACCTGGAGCGGATCTCCCATTTGGTCTTTTTTTTTAAATCCCATTTATATCCCGCCCTTCTCCGAAGACTCAGGGCGGCTTACAATTTAAAGCACAAATCAATGTGCTTAGCAATAGCCTTCATTCTATGTATATGCCTGCTTATTAGAGCTTTCACCCCACCCCCCCACAAGCAGCATTATTACAAAGTCAGCTTATTGCTCCCAACAATCTGGGTCCTCATTTTACCTACCTCGGAAGGATGGAAGGCTGACTCAACCTTGAGCCTGGTGGGATAGGAACCTGCACTAATTGCAGGCAGCTGGTGTTACTTAAGGCTCTGCACAGGGAAAGCTTTAGAGTAAATTAGGAAAAGTGAAAAAGTGAATTAGGAAACTAGGAAACGGTTGCTTGAATTGGGTATGTGTAGTTTAACGAAGAGAAGGGTGAGGGGTGACATGATAGCAGTGATCCAATATCTCAGGGGCTGCCACAAAGAAGAGGGAGCCAAGTTATTCTCCAAAGCACCTGAAAGCAGGACAAGAAGCAATAGATGGAAACTAATCAAGGAGAGAAGCAACCTAGAACTAAGGAGAAACTTCCTGACAGTTAGAACAATTAACCAGTGGAACAACCTGCCTCCAGAAGTGGTGAATGCTCCAACACTGGAAGTTTTTAAGAAGAGACTGGAAAGCCATTTGTCTGAAATGGTACAGGGTTTCCTGTCTTAGCAGGGGGTTGGACTAGATGACCTCCAAGGTCCCTTCCAACTTATTATTATTATTATTATTATTATTATTATTATTATTATTATTATTATTATTAAGTTTAATCCACTTGCACTGTTTTATGTTTACATGTTTGATGACAAACAGCCTTATGTTTACTGTATAAGTGACAGTTTTCCTACTAAGTACCTGCATGTCATAAGCATTTGAATTAAAATTACCATATTAAAATCAAATCTGATGTTTTTTAATTTTTATTTGGTGTGTGTTGGAAGAGGGGTAGTCTTATACAGCGAGTATAGCCCAAACCCTATAATTTAACAGGAAATGTAGGGGGTCGTCTTATATGCCCAGTGGTCTTATACGCCGGAAAATACGGTAGCTCTTGAACAGAAAGCCCTGTTCTTTCAGTGATGCATTCCGAATGATGCACTCATCACCATTGTAACTGAGTCCATCCAACCTGGTGCTGGTCATTCTCTTCTTCTCCTCTTTCTTTCTAGAGCAGGAATAGAGGAGAGGCAAATGAAAATGCCCATATAGGTTTTTGGTTAAATGTTTCACCCATTGGCAGTTTAAGGGAGAAAATATAACATTGGGCACAATAATATAGAAATACAGGCATTCCTTGACTTACAACCACAATTGAGCCAACATTTCTGTTGTTAAGTGAGACATTTGTTAAGTGAGTTTTGCCCCATTTTACAACTTTACTTGCCACCTTTGTTAAGTGAATCGCTGGAACTGATAAGTAACCTGGTTGTTAAGTGAATCTGGTTTCCCCATTGACTTTGCTTGTCAAAAGTTTGCAAAAGGTGATCACCTGACCCTAGAACACAGCAAGTGTCATAAATATGAGCCAGTTGCCCAGCGTCTCAATTCTGTTCATGTGATCATGGGGATGCTGCAGTGGTCGTAAGTGTGAAAAATGGTCATAAGTCACATTTTTAGTGCTGTTGTAATTTTGAACGGTCGCTAAATGAACTGTTGTACTTGTACAGGACTACCTGTATAAGCATCATGTGTAGATGTACCAGTGTAGTTTATGATGTAAGAGATGAACTTTGTAGTTGCAATTTAGAATAAGAATATAATACGTCTGAGAGACTCTATGTATATTAAACGTCAGGATTAAACTAACACCAAAACAAGGATAAAATAAATTTAATTAATACATTCATTACTTTATTAATTTATTTAATATAACTAGAAAAGAAAAGAGGTGGATAGAAGGGCTTTAGATACCGGTAAGTTACAAAATATGATTACTTTTTTTTGCAACTTTATGTTTTTTTATCAATTCCCAAATGCTTTAGCAATCATAAAAACCAATATATATAAGGTCAACCCATCAGAGTCTGCATAGTCCATCATTACCTGCCCTTTAGCACAGTTTTTACACAGAAATAACACCTCTCATTTTCTCCACAATTCATTGCCATTTGCCTATTCTTTAATTCTTACTTTCTTGCTGCTACAGCATACAGTGCAACTTGTTGTAATAAAGTAAGATCAGAACTGCCAGCCAGAAGCAAAAAAAAATATCATTATGTGAGATCCAATTGTACTTCTGCAGCAGTGGATAGCTATATCTAGGGGCCAAATATAATTTAGAGTACAACACACAATGAATTGAGGTATTGTATGGTATACAAATACACAAGTGCTTTGCTGCTTGGGATCTCCGTACATCTCCCTCAAAATATATTGATAACAGAGTCTGTCTCAGAAGGAGACTTACCAAGGATTGCAATTGTGGGAACATTCAATTGTAGTTGCATCACACAGAACCAGTTAGAAAACCACGCATGATATATATTCAGCCTCTGGAATGAGTCCACCAGGACTACCTAATCCATAAATTTATCCTTACAATCCAATTGCTACATATTTTCCAAAAATGTCAAATATTGTCTGAAATACTTGAGCCAGAGCTGAATTGAACTACCATCCATATGTTGTTCCTTTAATACACTGTTCTAAAAATTAAAACTCTTGACATATTGACAGCCTTTCATAATAAATGGAAATACAGTAGCTTTTATCACTCTTATAACCATAACCATAATAATAATAATAAAGTTGGAAGGGACCATGGAGGTCATCTAGTCCAACCCCCTGCTCAGGCAGGAAACCCTATACCATTTTGGACAAATGGCTGTCCAGTCTCCTCTTAAAAACTTCCAGTGTTGGAGCATTCACTGCTTCTGGAGGCAGGTTGTTCCACTGGTTAATTGTTCTAACTGTCAGGAAGCTTCTCCTTAGTTCTAGGTCGCTTCTCTCCTTGACTAGTTTCTTGCTTCTTGTCCTGCCTTCTACTTACCTTTGTCTCACTTTCATACTCAGAAGAGCAGTAGAAGATTTAGGACAGAGAAAGAACAATTCATATAAATTTATAAGATTGATAAATACTGAAGTAATACTTTCCCTTTAAAAATCTTAACTGTTGATAGCACTAACTTGCCACTTTTGAGAAGAAGGAACAATGTGCTAACATTAATTTCATGGCTGACTTTTTGGCATTTGCAATGTGTTGGGACCTTAACAATGATTGAGGGAAGCAAATATCAAGATATTTAAAAGTGGTTATCGACCATCAAGAAGCTGTTTATGTTTTCTTTAACTCTTTGCACGACCATTTATTTCATTTATTTCATGACTGTTCAAAGTTACAACAGTGCTGAAAAAAGTGACTTACAACCATTCTTGCACTTTCAACTTTCACAGCATCTCCACAGTCACATAACCCTGATTCACAACTGGCCTGTATTTACCACAGTTGCAGTACCCCCCCCCCCGGGGGTCATGGGAGTACCATGTACGGACTTCCAAGCAGGGTGGATTTGATTTAAATCAAGACGATTTAAATCATAAATCACTAGTAAAAAGCTTGATTTAAATCAACTTGATTTAAATCATAATTTTTAAAGAGCAACTGTCATCTCTGTCCCACAACAGCTCCTCCTCTGATCAGCTGTTGACTCACCGACTGTCCCACTCACTTTAATGGGACGGCTGGTGATGTGGCAGTGACACAACAAGTTGAGGGATGTGGTGGGCAGCAGGTGAGTGGATGCCCGCTAACAGGTGCTGCCATGATGGATCTGAAATGACAGATGTTCTTTACATGTAAGGACTCATTCTTGTTGGTAGTTAGAATCTTTAATATTATTTGCAAACAAAATGAAGGTTTCCTATTTAGAATAGTAAGCTGTCAGGTTGGTAAAACAGCGATCTCAGAAACGATTTTAGGTTAATAGGTTAATCACACATAGTTGGAAAACTACTCAAATTCTTTTATTTAACTAAAACACTTAGAGCCTGGTACAGATGCATTTCTCGACAAACAATCATGCAGTTTGTAATGTACATAGATTTGCAAAACAATGGGATAAAAGAATATTCCTGAACTTTGTTTTATGATTTATGTCATGGTTACTGTGAAATTGTGTGAATGCATTAATGCAGTGCATGTTATCTCAGCTTGCAGAGCTGGGATTCATTGAATGAGTTTACCAAAAATGTAAATATTGCAGAATATACAGCCTCATGCTAAATAACTAAGCTCCATTTCATGCTGAATAAACTAAATTACTAATGTATCTTAAATAGAAAACTATATTTAGATAGATTTTTACTCCAAAAGCATTTTATTAAAATAAATTTGATTAAAAAAATCCAATTTAAATAAAAAATCCAATTTAAATTTTAAAAAATCCAATTATTTATATATATTTTTTAAAAATCATAGATTATTATCCACCCTGCTTCCCAGCCAAGTCAATGAGAGAAGTCAGATTTGTTTAATGACTGCAGTGATTCACTTAACTGTGGCAAAAAAAGTTGCAAAATCAGGCATCACTCATTTAATGCTGCATCATTTAGCGACAGAAGTTCTAGGTCCAGCTGTGGTTATAAGTCGAGGATTACCTGGATCTTGGTTTTAGAATAGTGAGTGTCAACTATCTGGACTCCACAGAATTTGCTCAATCTTTTATTTAAAGGGTCTGTGCAGGCCAATAATTGTAATTAAATGTCACATTTTCTTCATATAAAAGAACACAAATCTGAAAAGATTTGAAGCAAATCTATAGCTATAACATTTATATAGCAGTAAACAAAAGTGGGCACCAAGATCCATCTTGGTTGCAATGATTTTTCTGTGGGGAGCTTAAGCTTCACTTGCATAAACGCACCATTGTAAAGATTGTATATTAGAACAATAAACCTTGTTCTAAAAGTTATCTCTCAATATAATGTATCCCTGTTCACCAAAAGAAATGCAACACATGCCACCAGCTATAAGCTGCTGGGTTTTCTTTTCAGATAAATTCCAAATAAAATCCTGCAACAGAAAGCAATGATCCAGCCCTTTCTAAATTCAGCTTATTCAGCATGCACTGCCTAATTGGCCCCTTTCCAGTCCAAATATGCTGCAAGGAGATATCCTGCACACAATGTGCAACCAGTCTTAATTAACCAATAGTCTATTAATCAGCTTGGTTTTTATTTATCCCTCTTTTATATACGGCAATCAACACACAACCACCCATGAGCTGAGGAATCCACCCTGTGGAACTGATATAATTAAACTCAACTGCTAACCACAGAATCCACCACACCAAGAAAGGCAAAATATTTCTGGAAGCAGCCTATCCACTTCGGAGCCTTGGCTCCTAACTGTACCTCCTCCAGGCAGCCAGCTGACATAGATATCAATGTCACCATTTTCCTCTTGTTTTTGGCCAATTTCCATCTGATCTACAAAAATATACTGGTTAGCTACTGCTAAGCTTGTAAGCCGCCCTGAGTCTTTGGAGAAGGGCGGGATATAAATGTAATTAAAAAAATATCAGAATTGGGTCACCAAAATAATAGGAACAATCTGTGCTTCAATTTGTACTCTCATTCCATTAGATCCCGGAATTTGTTCTCATTGCAATTAATATAGCTCAACACCAACTTCTCTCATAAGGGGAGTGTGCGTTTTAGCATTTTCTTCCTTACAGAATTATTATAGTGAACATTTTGACCACTGTGGCCAGCATTTTCTGTTCAAAATCAGGTACTTTTGCTCTTAAAGCTTTGGCAGTCTGTCTCTTGGCGTATCCCCAAACCACTTTACACAGCTGGGGTTTCCAGATCACTTTGTCGCAGCTACTGGTAAACAATAACAATGTCTCTCCAGGTTTGCATAAATGAGCTAACTGTATCTTGCTCTGCCTGTGCAACCTTCTCAGATCATTCCAAATGACTTTGTCCCACTCTGGAATACTTCCAGATGTGGTTCCCCATGACCCTTTAGGTTCTAGAAATATACACTGAAACAGGATGTCAACGCTGCTAACATCGAATGTTATTGCTTAACAAGAGATGAAGAAGTAGCTATTTCATATGTTAAACTTGTGTATTGCTTTAAGACATTTAGTTTAAGGTTAGGAGGGGGGACCAGTAGGATTGCACCGTTCAAGGCCATCTCTAACTAAGAAGATAAGACCTTGGCAGGTTTTCTAACGGAAGGGAAACTGATTCTTTAAATTAATTGGAGAATACGATTAATGACAAAATTAGAAAGGTGGAGAATTGTGTTTTATATATTGTGCAAGGGGCAGAGATTTCAGATTCCAGCTTCCTTCGAGCAAGCATTTGCCAGTGTATTAGGCTAATAAAGGACTTTTAAGGTAAACAATGCCTCAGAGTCACTTGAAAGGCCCATACGTCGGAAACATGACATCAAGCTGGAATCCACACTACTTTTTAAACTAATTATGGAGTTCCGACCTCCCGTCGCTGTCTCCCAGTTTGGGAGGCAGTCTGGCAAAGAGTTGGGGAAGATCCCATAATGGAGGGAGTAAAATTGCCTGAAGCCAGCTCCCCAGCACCAGCACCCACCCCAGTGGGGGAAGGGCCAGCGAAGAAGCCAGTAGGGAAAGAGTTTCAGCAATCCTCCCAGCTGGGAACTAGACCCAAACAACCAGAAGAATTTGTCTGGTCGTCAGAGTGAATTAAACCCAGCAGAGACCCTAGGCGCCTTGGAACAGCCAGGCCAGCTGAGATTGAATACTCGGGTGAGTGGAAAATCCTGTCTGCAGATCAGACTGCCTGCCAGACCCAGGAGTCCCCTGCCAAGCCCTCCAGACCCATAGAGATAGAGGACCCCAGCCTGGGGCCTCTCCTGCAATGGGAGGTTGGGAAGCCTCCACAAGTGAAAGGCCAACAACCTCTGAGCTTTCCCCAGCTAATAGAAGCCTTGCAACAGCTAGGGGTGGTGCAAAAGCCTGGAGATCAGGAGCTGGTGGGAGGACAACAGCAAGGGTGGCAGCAGCAGGACCCAAACGTGCAACCCCTGAACGTACACCGGGACCAGTGGGGCCAGCAGCAGGGCAGCCATTAAATCAACAACCAGGAGGGGGCCAGCAGCAATGGGGCCCCCAGCCATATTTATGCAGTTGATTAATGAGGTCCTACATGAACACCTATACAAAGAGGTCCTAGTATACCTTGATGACATCCTGATATACAGCATGAATGTGAGTGACCACATAAAACTGGTCAAAGAAGTGCTAAATAAACTATTGAATGCCAAACTTTATGTCAAATTGTTGAAATGTGAATTTCACCAAACCCAATTAGATTATATTGGCTATAGAATCTCCAATGAGGGTATCGAAATGGACACAGCCAAGTAAAAACCATAATTGAATGGAAGCCCCCAAAACCCGCAAACAGCTCCAGAGCTTCCTAGGGTTTGCCAACTTCTACCGTTAATTTATTCCCTCTTTTGCCAAGGTTGCTCTACCTCTTACAAAACTACTCAAAATGGGCAAGGGAGGGGGAAAACCATGACCTGGCCAACCACTAGCATGGACTATGAGTCGTCAGAAAGCTTTTGAGAATTTAAAAAGACTATTTGCAGCTGAACCAGTCCTAAAGCACCCTGCCCAGGGGAGCCCTTTGTAATTCAGGCAGACGCCAGCGATGTGGCAGTCAGAGTGGTGTTATTGTAAAAGAATAAAAGTGGGGTCCTGCAACCTTGTGCTTACACCTCTAAGAAATTTACTGAAAGCGAGAGGAGATGGACAGTCTAGGAGAAGGAGGCCTTCGCTATTTGTTGTTGTTAGCTGTGAAGTCGTGTCCGACCCATCGCGACCCTATGGACAATGTTCCTCCAGGCCTTCCTGTCCTCTACCATCTTCTGGAGTCCATTTAAGCTCACCCCTACTGCTTCAGTGACTCCATCCAGCCACCTCATTCTCTGTCGTCCCATTCTTCTCTTGCCCTCAATCTTTCCCAGCATTAGGCTCTTCTCCAGTGAGTCCTTCCTTCTCATTAGGTGGCCAAAGTATTTGAGTTTTAGCTTCAGGATCTGGCCTTCTAAAGAGCAGTCAGGGTTGATCTCCTCTAGGACTGACTGGTTTGCTCGCCTTGCAGTCCAAGGGACTCGCAGGAGTCTTCTCCAGCACCATAGCTCAAAGGCCTCAATTCTTTGGCACTCAGCCTTTCTTATGGTCCAACTTTTACTGCCATACATTGCAACTGGGAAGACCATAGCCTTGACTATATGCACTTTTGTTGACAGGGTGATGTCTCTGCTTTTTAGTGTGCTGTCTAGATTTGTCATGGTTTTCCTCCCGAGGAGCAAGCGTCTTTTAATTTCTTGGCTACAGTCTCCATCTGCAGTGATCTTGGAGTCCAGGAAAATAAAATCTGTCACTACCTCCATTTCTTCCCCATCTATTTGCCAGGAATTGAGAGGGCCGGATGCCATGATCTTAGTTTTCTTAATGTTTAGTTTCAACCCAACTTTTGCACTCTCCTTCTTCACCCGCAACAAGAGGCTCTTTAGTTCTTCTTCACTTTCTGCCATTAGAGTGGTATCATCTGCATATCTTAGGTTGTTGCTATTTCTTCCAGCAATCTTAATTCCAACTTTTGATTCATCTAGCCCTGCCTTTCTCATGATGTGCTCTGCATATAAGTTAAATACGCAGGGCGACAGTATACAGCCTTGCCGGACTCCTTTCCCAATTTTGAACCAATCAGTGGTTCCGTGTCCAGTTCTCACTGTTGCTTCTTGGCCCACATGTAGGTTTCTCAAGAGACAAATAAGATGGTCTGGTACGCCCATCTCTTTAAGAACTTGCCACAATTTGTTATGATCCACACAATCAAAGCCTTTAGCACAGTCAATGAAGCAGAAGTAGATGTTTTTCTGGAACTCTCTAGCTTTCTCCATGATCCAGCGTATGTTGGCAATTTGATCTCTAGTTCCTCTGCCTCTTCGAAATCCTGCCTGTACTTCTGGTAGTTCTCGATCCACATACTGCTGGAGTCTAGCTTGTAGGATTTTAAGCATAACTTTACTAGCATGAGAAATGAGTGCAATGGTGCGATAGTTTGAACATTCTTTGGCACTGCCTTTCTTTGGAATTGGAATGTAAACTGATCTTTCCAATCCTGTGGCCACTGCTGAGTTTTCCAAATTTGCTGGCAAATTGAGTGTAGCACTTTTACTGCATTGTCTTTTAAGATTTTGAATAGCTCAGCTGGAATACTGTCACCTCCACTAGCTTTGTTGCTCAGCTTTCCTAAGGCCCACTTCACTTCACATTCTAGGATGTCTGGCTCGAGGTCAGTGACCAACTCATTGTGATTATCAGGGACATTAAGCTCATTCTTGTATAGTTCTTCTGTGTAATTTTGCCACCTCTTCTTAATCTCATCTGCCTCTGTTAGGTCCCTGCCGTTTTGGTCCTTTATCATGCCCATTTTTGCATTAAACGTTCCCTTCATCTCTCCAGTTTTCTTGAAAAGATCTCTAGTCCTCCCTATTCTATTGTTTTCTTCTATTTCTTTGCACTGTTCATTTAAGAAGGCATTCTTATCTCTTCTAGCTATTCTCTGGAATTCTGCATTCAATTGGGCGTATCTTTCTTTTTCTCCCTTGCCTTTCGCTTTCCTCCTTTCCTCAGCTATTTGCAAAGCTTCCTCAGACAGCCATTTTGCTTTCTTGCATTTCTTTTTCTTTGGGATGGTTTTGGATGCTACCTGTTGTACAATGTTGCAAACCTCTGTCCTTAGTTCTTCAGACACTCTGTCTATCAAATCTAATTCCTTAAATCTATTTGTCACCTCTACTGTATATTCAACAGGGATATGATTTAATTCATACCTGAGTGGCCTAGTGCTTTTCCCTACTTTCTTCAGTTTAAGCCTAAACTTTGCAATGAGAAGCTCATGGTCTGAGCCACAGTCAACTCCTGGTCTTGTTTTTACTGACTGTATAGAAGTTCTCCATCTTTGGCTGCAGAGCACATAGTCAATCTGATTTCTGTGTTGACCGTCTGGTGATGTCCATGTGTAGAGCTGTCTCTTGGGTTGTTGGAAAAGAGTGTTTGCTATGACCATCGTATTCTCTTGAAAAAATTCTATCAACCTGTGCCCTGCTTCATTTTGTACTCCAAGGCCAAACTTGCCTGTTATTCCGGTTATCTTTTGGCTTCCTACTTTAGCATTCCAATCCCCCATGATGATAAGGACATCATTTTTTGGTGTTAGTTCTACGAGGTGCTGTAGGGCTTCATAGAGCCGGTCAATTTCATCCTCTTCAGCACTGGTGGTTGGGGCATAGACTTGGACTACTGTGATATTGAATGGTTTGCCTTGGATTCGAACTGAGATCATTCTGTCATTTTGAGGATTGTATCCCAGTATTGCTTTTCCTACTCTTTTATTGACTATGAAGGCTACTCCATTTCTTCTGAGGGATTCTTGCCCGCAGTAGTATACCTGATGGTCATCTGAATTAAATTCACCCATTTCTGTCCATTTTAGTTCGCTGATACCTAAGATGTCAATATTCAGTCTTGTCATCTCTTGTTTGACCACGTCCAGCTTGCCTTGATTCATGGATCTTACATTCCAGGTTCCTATGGAGAAAAAATCTTTACAGCATCGGACTTTCCTTTCACCACCAGACACATCCACAGCTGAGTGTCCTTTTGGCTTTGGCCCAGTCACTTCATTCTTTCTGGCACTACTAGTACTAGCCCTCTGCTCTTCCCCAGTAGCATATTGGACACCTTCCGACCTGAGGGGCTCATCTTCCAGCGTCATATCGTTTTGCCTTTTGGTACTGTCCATAGGGTTTTCATGGCAAAGATACTGGAGTGGGTTGCCATTTCCTTCTCCAGTGGATCACGTTTTGTCAGAACTCTCTGCTATGATCTGTCCATCTTGGGTGGCCCTGCACGGCATAGCTCATTGCTTCATTGAATTATGCAAGCCCCTTCGCCACGACAAGGTAGTAATCCATGAAGGGGTCCTTCAATATTAGGTGGGGGCTATTAAACTGGCAGCACTACTTAGTAGGGAGCAAGGTGCCTTTTGAAATATGGACAGATCACAAACATTTAGAGGCACTAAAAACTCCCCGCAAATTGTCACCAAAACAAGTACAATTGGCACAGTACTTCAACCATTTTAACTTTACTCTAAAGTACATACTAGGAAGAAAAAACATCCTAGCTGATGCGCTCTCCCGATTGCCACAGTACAAAAGAAATTCACAAGGCAATTATCCCCGGTCCACAAACTGCGGCCCAACTCACACCTCGCAGGACCCCTAATCCTGATGACCCCGGGGTAAAGAAAATAAAGCAAGAACTCCTCACTGATCAATGGTTTAAAGACAGTCAGACATCCCTAACATGCAGGGATGGTCTGGCTTACAAGGGGGAAAATTGTACTTGCCTGAAGCTCTTTGTCTTAATGCCCTCAAACACAGCCATGATGTCAAACAGGCTGGACATTTCGGATATCTAAAAACTCTACATCTCACTCACCAGCAATTTTGGTGGCTGGGACTAAAACAAGACATAGAAAACTATGTCAAGAGCTGTACTGTATGTGCCACCATGAAAAGAATCCTAGGAAAGACCCCTGGGTTACTGCAACTGGTGGCCGAATCTTCTCAACCATGGGAAGAAATAGCTATGGACTTTATAGTAGACCTACCCGACAGTAGAGGAAATACTGTCATTTGGACTGTGACAGACCTATTTTCAAAACACGCTCACTTTATCCCCTGCAAAGAACTTCCATTGGCTCAACGCCTGACTAAAAATACAAAGGTGGCCTTAAAAAAGACTTTTGAGACCTACAAAAAGCAAGCTCCCCAAAGAACATTCCAAGTTGGGGAAAAGGTCTATTTGTCGACCAAATACTTACGCCTTAAACTACCCAATAAGAATTTGGGACCAAAATTCTTGGGGCCTTTCCCCATTGTGAAAATCATCAACCTGGTCACAGTAAAATTGAAACTACCCAGACTTTTGGGGAAAATTCACCCGGTGTTCCATTGTAGCTTGCTGAAACCTTTTCAAGCCACCACTTTAAGACCTACCCGTAAGAAAGCACCTGGACCCCTCATGATACCAGGTCAGACCCATTATGAAGTGAAACGTATTCTTGACTCTAGAATCTTTAAGGGAAAATTGCAGTACCTAGTACAATGGAAGGGATACCCATTGTCTGAAGCCATTTGGGTGAAATCTACTGATGTGAAAGCTGACAGACTTATCAAAAGGTTTTATGAGAAACAGCCCAACAAACCAAAAGCCAGTTCCTAACTTGTGTTTTGTTTACATTACAGGATTTGTCCTTTGTGTAAGGGGGGGCCAGATGTCAACGCTGCTAACATCTAATGTTATTGCTTGAGAAGAGATGAAGAAGTAGCCATTTCAGATGTTAAACTTGTGTATTGCTTTAAGACATTTAGTTTAAGGTTGGGAGGGGGGACAAGTAGGATTGCACCTTTCAAGGCCATCTCTAACTAAGAAGATAAGACCTTGGCGGGTTTTCTAACGGAAGGGAAACTGATTCTTTAAATTAATTGGAGAATACGATTAATGACAAAATTAGAAAGGTAGAGAATTGTGTTTTAATATATTGTGCAAGGGGCAGAGATTTCAGATTCCAGATTCCTTCGAGCAAGCATTTACTGGTGTATTAGGCTAATAAAAGACTTTTAAGGTAAACAATGCCTCAGAGTCACTTGAAAAGCCCATACGTCACAAACATGACACAGAGAATGAAAACTAATTGCTCTACCTGCTATGTTAATATGCTGATTTGTTGGCACCAGGCTAAGAAATGTATGTATGTATGTGTATGTATGTATATGTCTGTATGTTTGTATGTATGTGTATGTGTATGTATATACAGTGCTTTTTTATAAGAAAAAAGGTGCCAGAACTCGCATCTTGTCAATCTTTTAATTTAAAAAATTATATATTCAGTTCTTAGCAGGACTGGTGGTTGAGAAGAAATTAGTAATTTTTTTCATTTTTAAATTTGGGGTCACACTTTTACACTAAAAATTAAAAAAAGATTTTCAATTCAACAATGATTTTTTAAAATAAATTATTTACCTTTCACACATAATCAATCACTGTACACACACCCACACACGTCAGTTGTGTCATGAAACATAACGATCACCGCCTGCAGTAAGTACTCAGTGTGTGACCACATGAGCAATCAGAAGCTGAGCAATGCCACAAGCCCAGCAGTGCCATTACAACCAGCGCAGATGAAGTATGCATGCATCGGACTTGACACACAAGCAGCCCGCATGCAACATTTTAATGATCTTGCTGCCAACCTGCTACACTTGACAGGGCGATTCAAGTCCACATGGACAAAACATGAAATTTTCAAAAGCTACTTTTAAAACTTGGAAAATCTGTCGAAAAAAGGTGCCAGAACTCTGTTCCGGTGCATTCTATGACAAAAAAAGCACTGTGTATATATATATATGTGTGTATGTATGTATACACACACACAAATTCAGCACACACACTTCTCTATGATTTAGAAAAGCAATTGTTAAGTGAGCATATGGATGTAGCTTTGCCAAAAACTTAAAGTAGGTTCCATAAGTTTGAATTTAGATTGTAAGTCCCCTTATATTACCCCCCTCCCTCTGCACACATTCTAGTTATAAAAAGGTAAACATTTCCCTGTCCAGTCGTGTCAGACTCTAGGGCGTAGTGCTCATCTCCGTTTCTCGGCCGAGGGATCCAGCATTGTCCAAAGACATTTTCCGTGGTCATGTGGCTATATGCCAAAGGCAGACGGAGTGCTGTTACCTTCCCACCAAAGTGGTATCTATTAATCTACTTGCATTTGCATGCTTTCGCACTGCTAGGTGAGCAGGTGCTGGGGCAGAATGGGAACTCACCCTGTTGCGCAGTGCTTGGGTTTTGAACCCGGGCTGTCAGATTTCCTGTCTTTAACTGCTGAACCATTGCCAACTCCCTGCAAATTATTAAACCTGCATTTGACTTAGTAGACCTCAGACTCTGCTTCAAGTTATTGCAGTTATATCCAGGAAAGCAAGTGTATATTAATATAAATATACTACTCACTTTATTACTTATCTTCAATCCCATACTATCATAATAGGCTGATCTACTTCAGTCATAACCATATCCTTATATAGTGCCACTAAGTGCATCAACTCTGCTTTGACTCATCCCATTTTATGCACTTTAATGGCATGTTTATGTAAAGTCAAGATTCCTGCCAAAACTGGCTACTTTCCTTCAGCAAGCCAGGCTCTTGGAGAATAACCACATTGTAACTTTGTAGAAAAGCACAGAACTTTTGATCTACACAATTTATTTCTCTCACCCCACAATACTACATGGGATGCCTTTTAGAATGTTAGGAATCTCCACCCCACTTAGTCTTTTTGATTATTATGTCTCTTACTATTTAATATGTGGGACAATGTGACTCCTAAATATCAAATCTCTTTCCTCTGTAAATCAAGATTTCTTAAAGACAAAATGAGTTTTCTAGGAATCTGCCTTGGCGTTTTCTGCTGTAGTCCTTCTGTTTCTTTAATTTTCTTACTGGGTGGGAAAGTAACAAAAGGAGGAACGTTTAAATTGTGGTCTTCCTCGCATCCTCTTTTGAAAGAAGGATAACAAGCCTGCTTTATGTTTTCCCCTGAGGCCTAAGTGGTCAGCAATGCTCAAGTTGGGAATTTCCCAAAAGAGCCATGCTTGTAAAATGGATCTCCCAATGTAGGTCAGGATAATCTACACCCTCCACCCATTTATGCCACTTTGAAACACCTGCAGTTTGCTTTGCAAAAATTATCTATACATCTTCATTTGTTGGGCAGGCAACAGTAGATACCAAGAACAGTAATGCTTTTATTTATTCCTCTGCATATTTTAATTCAGATGGTCTCTACCATATCAGCACTTTCATTTACTTGGAGTTCATTCACTTGAAATTCTGAACAGGTGTGGATATTTTTAACATGCAGTACCGTGAATCTTCGCTTTTCCTTGCTTCTGTTCCTTTTAAACAAATTCTATTCCTTAATGTCTATATTGTACTGGAAGGAATCATCCCACTGGTTTTCTGTTATACTAATTAAATTGCATTTGCCATTCTATAATAAGAAATAAAATTTCTCCTATTTCCTTTGTGAATTGGAGCATTAGTATATAGACAAGGAAGGCATAACATTTTGCTATTGATTTTAAATGCACCTTTTTATTATTTTCAATTCTTCATTTAACTGTTATGAATAAAAAGTCAGCATTCAAAACCATTCAAAAATCAAGAAATAACAAAAGTCATCAAAGAGGGATAGATATAATAGTAAGGATAAGCAGCTAAATGTGTCCAAGCAATTATTTTAAAGGTCCAGTTACTAAGGAAGGAAGCAGCAGACAAGTGCAATGTCCCAAGGAAATACAAATAAACATGCTTTACCAAATAGTTAGATGAAATATCTACAACCATAAGGACAAAGATATGGAAGAAATATGGTTAGAACAGTAATGGAAAGGGCAGCTTAGACCAAATCAGAGAAGCATCTGGAAGCAAAGTAGAGCTGCACAAACAGCAGGCAACACAGGCTGTAAAGGGTCTAGAATTAAGTAGCCATCCTGCTGGGTCAGCCCAACTTGAATTATTCTACTATATTTGTCTCAATTGAGTGACTCCACTGGATGTTTAAAACAAAATGAAACTGTATGTCATGATCCTACCCCATTTACTTACTACATCAATCCTGGGCCAGAAGCAAAAAAAAACATCCTTCCCAATGACTACAAAGGATATGGCAAAAAACGCAAAGCTTCTCAGATTCCTGAAAATGATATTCTTCACATCCTTCTGTAAAAATTTTCTGAAAGGCGTAAATTCTTCACCAGGCAGCTTTTCACGTAACATTTCAAAAGCACAAAACCATGCCTTTTAAGCTTCCATGACTGCTTTTGTATGACAGGCTCAGTTCTCAAAAAATGAGGTTCCCCATTATATGCTGTTCAACTGTAATTTTCTGCTTCAAGCCGCAAAGGATTATCTCTTGCTCCTACGTGCTTTTTCCCACCTCGCAGGCATTGTAAATCCCACACAGGGATTTTCACAAAGCTTTTCACAGCTGCTTTGCTTGAATTTTTTTTAACACGTGGAACAAGCATACTTCAAAGTTTTATCTGTGGGTGTTGAATGGAGGAAGGGGAGGAGGGATTTGCGTTGGCAGACTCTTCCTGGGGTTAGCTTGTTAGACGCAACTCAACATGTCTTTCAACCTTTAGCTTCTTGTCCCAGAATCAAAATTTACCAGAGAGCTCCAAAGAGCTAAGCCAAACTACCCAGAAACCTGTTTTCCACTGATACAGTATAATTACAGAGGACCGTGATCTATGGATTCACACATCTCTTAGAGGTTGGGAGGTATAGTTAAATCCCACAGTCAACTTTTCTGCATAGGTAACAATAGATGGCTAATCACAAGACCTTATAAATATGTCAAGTCAAAAGTGCTCGCATTTGTAGCTCTTTGGACTGAATGTCCAAAGATTTGATTAAAAAGAGAAACTTTTAAAGGAGAGAGGTGAGGGGTGCAGGTTACTGCGCCTATTATGACGCGGTGGCTCAGTGGGTTAGGATGCTGAGCTTGTTGATCAGAAGGTCGGCAGTTTGGCAGGTCGAAACCCGAGTGCCACGTAACAGAGTGAGTGCCTGTTACTCGTCCCAGCTTCTGCCAACCTAGCACTTTGAAAGCACGTAAAAATGCAAGTAGAAAAATAGGGACCACTACGGTGGGAAGGTAACAGCGTTCCGTGTGCCTTTGGCGTCTAGTCATGCCGGCCAAATGACCACGGAGACGTCCTCGGACAAGTGCTGGCTCTTCGGCTTTGAAATGGAGATGAGCACCGGCCCCTAGAGTCGGAAACGACTAGCACGCATGTGCAGGGGAACCTTTACCTTTAGTGTGTTATATACCAGTGTAGGCAAATGGTAACATAATCTTTAAGTGTGTGTCTTTTGCATAGATTCTGGTGGTTGAATCTTGAGGTTTAGCAAAGAAATAAATCTAAGCAAACAAAAACACACAAAAAGCCATACCCCATAAGCTTTCAGTCTGCCTGCTGAGCAGCGCTGGGATGATGTATCAAGTTTGCAATTCACAAATATGCCTAAGAATATGGCATTAGTTCCTGAGTTCCTGAATGTATAAATTCCAGGCAGAGCAGAAATGATTGGGTGGGTGGGGGGCTTACAGAAGCATGAGAAGATAGGAATATCACCAGGAAACCAGCACAGGAAGACTCTCACCATTGACTGCAGAAGATTGAAAGGTCCAAATACTTCAGCGATGATGGGAATGAAGTGCGGGCAAGAGGACAAAAACGGTTTGGTCCTCTTGCCTCACAGAAAGACAAGGAAAAGTCACAAATACACTCCACTTTACATAGGTGCTGAATTTGATCTATTGAGATCATTTCAATCTCTTTCTTATCTTGGTGGTTAAACTGTACTGCTAATGTAAAATTGTCATAAGCTATTTTATGGACACAGTATTGCATTACTGTGCTGAACTGGCAGACTTCACAATTTCTCAACCATTTATTCATCTTTTTGCAGCCACTAGGAAGGACTTTATTTGAACATGCTGCCGATACAATTTTTTTTTTAGGCTTAAAGGCTAAAAAAATATATCCTGGTTTAAAATGTTACAAAATATTGCTGAATTATGGCTGAATTTGTGCAAGCCATAACCCATAAGCCATGTTTTATAACATGCAGTGGCTTAGTTTATCTACAACTGTTGCTTATTTAATAAGTCACAATTAAACAAATTATGGTTTAGTGCAATGTGCAAACCTAGTTATGTTTGAGGTTTTGTATGTAACTTTCTGAAACAGTATTTTTGCCTTAGTTCTTTTTAATATAAATTTATTCAAAGTTGTAAAAACAATAGTAAAAATTAATGCAAACTAAAATAGAGTAGGAAGGAGCAAAAAAGGAAGAAATAAAAGAGAAAACCAAAGTGCAAATAAAAAAAGGTTGAAGAAAAATAGAAAAGAAAGAAAAAAAGATATAAAGTGGCTTTCAATTTTCTTTATAGCTGTTATAAGTATAATTCTAAGTTTACCTCTTTCTCTAAAGTTTTGTGATTCTCTTCTTTTTATAATCTATCTTATCTAATTATCAAAGCTAGAGATCATAAGTTCATTTTTTTACCTGTTTTACACAAAAAGTTCATAAGGAGTTTCCAGTCAACAATAAACATATTGTCTCTTCTTTAAGCAACCAGGTCAGTTTGGCCGTATCAGCAACTTCTATCATTTTCATCACCCATTCCTCCCTTGTGGTATTGCCAAATCTTTGTACATACAGTAATCTTGCTGATGTTATATATAAAAATGAAGCATCGTGACTTTTTTTCCAACCGTTTATCCATCAGTCCCAAGAAGAAAAGTTCTGCTTTCACTGTATATTAATCTTTAAAATCTTCTGAATCAGTGTGTGCATTTGAACCCTTTTTTCTAGTTTTTTTTTGGGGGGGTACATCCACCACACAAGATAGACTGACCCTTCTGGTTGTTCACATTTCCCACATAGATTTAAAGTATCTTTAAAATACCATTCTAACTCTAAAAGCCTTCTATTTCTCGGCAACACACACTCTTTTATCCAAAACAATCAACAAGCTGCAAAATACAGTTTCAAATTAGATAAACCCAATCCTCCCCTTTTCAAGGAATCTTGAAACAAATTATATTTCACTTGTATTACATCCGATAACAGATATCCAGTACTATTTGACATAAAACTATCATTCCAGCAAAGAAACGACAAACTGGTGCCACCAAAAGTGGAGTCAACGATCATGGTGGAATGAAGAGCTGGTGAATATACTGGCTCTTCAAAATTATTTAAAGACACAGAGATTGCCCAGAAGTGCTCCACTTGTGCTCTGTTGAGGCTCAAACAGAACTGATAAAGAAAACAGATTTTAAGATTGAGAAAAAATGTAAAATATCTGGGAATCATCATAATAAATATGAGTT
Source organism: Vipera ursinii (assembly GCF_947247035.1). NCBI lineage: Eukaryota > Metazoa > Chordata > Lepidosauria > Squamata > Viperidae > Vipera > Vipera ursinii. The sequence goes on along the minus strand of NC_139513.1, from coordinate 174,300,616 downwards.
CTATGTTTTCAAAATAATTGTGTTAGGACATGGAATGAAGATTTTAAAAAGACATGTTACGATGGGAGAAGTTACAGTTGTCACTGTTGGGATAAATTTCTGTGATAAAAATGAATATCTTGCCTAGAACAATGGTTAGGTTTCAGATATTTTATTAAATTATAATTGAAAAGATAAATCAAGAAGACAAAAACCAATACAAAACAAAAAAGAATAAACAGAAAAAGTGTAGAAAAGAAAAAAAGGAAGAAAAATGGAGAGAATATGGAGAGTATATGTTTTTGTGCCCACGGCACAGCGATGGCCCATTTCCATGCCCCGTGGCATGGCAGTGGCCATTTTTGTGACTCGCAGTGCAACCGCAGCTTGTTTTTGTGCCCCACGATGCAGCGGTGCCCCGTTTTCACACTCTGTGGCATGGCAGCGCACCATTTTTGCACCCCGATGTGCAGCAGCAGCATCCCATTTTTGCACCCCAAGGTGCCACGGCACCATGTTTTCGTACCCCAAGGCTCAGCAGCAGCCTCTTTTTGCACCCCGTGACATGGCTTCCTGTTTTTGCACCCTGTGGCATGGTGTCCTGTTTTTGCGCATCGCGACCATGGCACTAGCACAAGTGAGGGGGTGTAAATGTACACTGACCAGCCTGTCCCATGTCCCAGTGGCCAGCAGGCCACCGCCCACTACCAGGCCATGGCCCACAGATTGGGGACCTTTCCTTTAACAGGTGACAGCAGCTTGTAAACCTTTCCTCCTGGCTTCCACACTGACTTTCTGGGAAAGCTAGCAGAAAGCATGGCAAATGTCAGTCATAGAATCACAGGGCTTGGTAACCAGTCGTTAAGTGCAAGGAGGCTGCCAAGCACCCAAAATGCAATCACATGACTATGGGTATGGTGCAGCAGTGATAATGTCAAGAATGGATCATAACTAATTTTTCCTGAGTTTTTTGTATTTTCGAATGGTCATTAAGCGATTACTTGTTAGTCGAGGATTAACTGTACTATTTAGAGGCAAAATGGCTTTGAAATCCAAAGCTAATAGGCTGTCAAGACAAAGGTAGGATAGATTCCCATGCTGAAACTTTGTTTTATCACATTCTGGGATAGAATAGTTATCTTTAACTGGTTCAGAATCAATTACTTAAACTCTGCAACAAAAGAGACATTCTACCATTATCTCATTCCGATGCTCATCTAAAACTCAGCCAGGACAGACTTCCTGCATAGCTCTTGGTCTTTCTCCAGGCAGACTTTTTAAATCTTGGTCTTTGCTACTCGTAGCAATCTGTAGATACAAAGACTGCAGCCAAACTCCATGTACATGTAATAAAATTATTAGCCCCAATACAGGCTGCCTGTTGCATATCTGCATGAGTCACTGCTTAGTATCGGTCTCCTTCCAATCAGAAGATACAACTAAAACAATGACTAATACAGAAACATTACAGATGGAGCACAGGAACATGGCATATACTGAGTCAGATGAATGGATCATCTAACTCAAGATTGGTTGCCTCACTGATCAAGCCATGCCTTCCCAGATTTTCAGATAAGGGTCTTTATCACTCTTATCTGGAGACGCCATAATGCAGGGGTTCCCAACCCTCCATCCGTGAACCGCTATCTATCCATGGCCATTGGGAACCAGGTGGTGCAAGCGGCGGACAAGCGTATGACGCTCCATTTGTGCATGAGCGGGATTCGTGCCCCAAACCATCCCCTCCCCCTGCCGCCACTGCCTGCTAATGCCACTGCCCGTCCTTGGAGCCAGAAATACTGGGGACCGCTGCCCTAGAGTGATCTGAGAGTCTGGATCTTTTGCCTCAAAAATGCCCCTGAGTCAGAGCCTTCTTTTCTTTGACATTTAATAATAAATCTTTTGGGATGCATAAGCAAATGTAAGAAAAAAATTATATTTAATTCATTATGCCTCAATTATCAGTCATATGAAAAATGCTAAATAGATGGTGGGGGGATTTTAGCCTAGGAATATTCTAGCTCAGACATTTTTTCTATGAAAAACGCTCTAGAAAAGTCTTAGTGCATGGACAACTGATTAATATATCACTGATTTAATATAAAACTATAATGGGCTATTTTTTTCCTAAGTCTCCTTTGAATAAGGACAAAGGTCTCTTTCATGAGATAAGATTGTCACTGAGTTCTCTTTTTCAAGAAAAATAGCTCTGAATAGATGCCTTTTTCTTCTTCTTAGTGTTTTCCCATAAATGCAGGGTTTGCTTTTTTTCTGGATCAACCAAATATCATTCCATTTGTTGCAACAGGAATTGGAACATCTGATGCATCTAACTCCTTATTCTCTGTGTGTGCTTGTGGGCTATGAGAGGAAGTGACCAGCCATCTTGTCATTTGAGCCCAATGTTGTGGGTTGAGAGAGAGTGACTTGCCCAAGGTCACCCCGCTGGCTTCATGTCTAAGGGGGGAACATAACTCAATCTCCTTGTTTCTAGTCGGGTGCCTAAAGTTTGATTTAGATTTGTCCACAACTGTTCATAGGCATCGATGCATACCTATACTGAGAAGGAGTTGATGGGTAAATTAGGCTGCAGATGGGTGAACGTACACATCTCAACTACATGTTGTATGGAGATGAGTATCATGTAAGCTGATTGGTTGATCCGACTTCCTGTTGGGAGAGAGGCAGAAGGCAAGGCCTATCCAAACAACAAAATGGAGCAGCTAGAGGACAGACGCCAGCAAAGCATAAATGCAACAGCTATGCAACTGTGTCCAAACAACAGACACATATGTTTCCTGACATGCAATGATGCAGAAGTCTAAATCAAATTTTAACCACTGACTAGATAAATTTGGCTCTTGTCTATAACTCCCTTTTAAGCTTAACACAATTATTTTGAGTAAAACCTTCCTCCCATCAGAGTGCTCAAAAATGGATATTGCAGGGCAACAGCTGACAAGACCAAAAATGAGGCCTTATATTGTTCTATCCAGATATCAGTGATAGTGCCAGGTGCCAACCATTTATCCTGCAGAAAAATCAATGGCTCTTGGTTTATTACGATATAAGGAAGGCAGAAAAAAAATTCACGATTGAGTTTGAGAACTATTATCTATAGGGGTTGAATTATTGTTTTTCTACAACATGCATTAAAACTATCTTATTTGAGCAGTATTTCTGAATCACTGGCTGTAAGGTATTGGCCTGGGAGAAGTCTGACAGCAGAACTAGTTACTCCTACTTCCATGTTTAGAGTACAAGAAATTACTCCAAAGCTTCTTAAATCCAGGCCATGGCTTCTGGCCCTTTTGCAACTCCATTCACTGTGGATGAACTAAGTCATGTGCATCAGAACTACACAATGACCAGTCAGAATCAATCAGTTAATCCAGACCATAAACCTAATTCAGGCAAGGAGGTCCCCCAGCTCAAGATCCAGCTAAAATGACAGCATCAGCAATTACAGCCATTCAAGCAAGTCTGTCCCAGAGTGAGAAGGATCAAAAGTGGAAACATCCAGAAATTAAATGCAGCTCAGCTTATCCACAATGACATTTTGTTCTTCCTTCAAACTCAGATTAGCCTAGCAATACATGCCTTGTGGATTTCAGGTATCACATGTTAACATACCTTACCCACTCAGCTTGTCAAATATTCTACAAAGGTTGAAACCACTGATAATCAATATATATTCTGGCCCCATCTCTAAATGCACAAAACCACTTTTACTCAACATCTACGGCCATTTAAAATTTTTGCAATTATATTGGCTGCTCCATTACACTTTTCAATATATTAGGATGAAGTTTACTTTTAGATGCTGAACCCACTTAATTAATGTGTACAAAATAACATTTATTTTAATCCCTTGGCAATTAAATATTATCACTGTGGGACCTCAAACCTTCTCTCTCATTCATTACATCACAGCAGGCACTATCCCCCATTTTACTACAGATTCTGTTGATGTGTTTGGGAAAGAGAACTAGGTACTGGCCACCCATCAATTTTCTACTAATTACAAATCTGGTTCCCAGAGCACAGGGTTTTTTTGCAAAAGAATCTCGCATCTGAGAATTAATTACTCTGCCTAAAATAATGTCTTGATCCTTGCATTGTTCATTATCTTTGAAGATCATGGACATGAATATTTAACACCTTTGAACTTGTTATGGAAGAACTGAATACACAGTAAACAGTTATGGATTCACTAATGCACTGTTGGTCTTCATGTACTTTATAAACCACATTTTTCATAACATATTTGACAAGTATTTGACAGTTTACTTAGATCAGTGGTCCCCAATCTTGGACCACAGCCCACTATCAGGCTGTGACCTGTTTAAAACCGGGCTGCCAGAAGTGGTGGGTGAGTGCACGTGCAATCCATTTATGTGAGCAGTGGGCGGGTGTGCCTGCCGCTTGTGCAAATGGACCTGTGCACGCGTGCTTGCCCACTGCTTGCGTGAAACCATCCCCTCTTCCCACATGCACACCAGTCTGCAAAGCTGAAAAGCTTGGTGAACTCTGACTTAGATGATACTCTGATCTAATTTGAGGGATCTGATATCCATCCTGAACTGGGTTCAAGGTGGTACAGTGCTCCATCAACATCACTTGCATCCTATTCTAGAGAAATGTCCCTTTAATATACCTGTCTTAGATTACTTTGGTGGAGCAGTGGGCTAATGCCTCCTTAAGTAACACCAGCTGCCTGCAATTAGTGCAGGTTTGCATCCCACCAGGCTCAAGGTTGACTCAGCCTTCCATCCTTCCAAGGTAGGTAAAATGAGGACCCAGATTGTTGGGGGCAATTAAGCTGACTTTGTAATAATGCCGCTTGGAGGGTGTATGAAAGCCCTAATAAGCCTCTTGATCTGTACACAAGGCCAAGAGACAAGAGATTTGAACCTGGATTGCTGAATCTTAGATTTTCCAGCATTATTGCAGTGTTCAGGTTTAAAGGCAGTTCCTGCCTCATGGGCGCGACCTGTCGCCTGTTTCCATACTCCCCTTAATGACGATCCCAAGCTTTGGGATTCCGAGAGGTGGCTGGGCTTAGATAGGGGCCTCGAGTCAAGACATGCTAAGAGGCCCCTGATAAAATTTTTAGCCGGTTATTTTAAGAGGTTAGGGAGGGGGAGGGAGGGGGGGGTAGGGAGGGAATCTTTAACCGGCACTCAGTCTGGTCCTGTTAGAGGTCCTGACGGGACGGGGTTGGGGGAGGTGGCTGCTGGTTCTGGGAATGTGGGGGTGGGGCTTCAAATCCCCACGGCGATAGGGAATGGCAGCAGGTGTTTGCGCGGAGGGCCATATCAACATCTGGGATCGCGCCCCCGCTATCTCCGAGCGGTGGCGCGCTCCGACCCTCCGGTTAGCACCCTCCTACCCGGGGATGAGGGTGATCAGGCCCCTGAGCTCAGGTTGGTCTATTTTAACGCTAGATCCGTAGTTAACAAAGCTCCCCTCATCCGTGATCTGATCGAGGAGGAATGTGCGGATCTGGCGTGCATCACGGAAACTTGGTTGGGTTCGGAGGGAGGGGTGCCTCTCACCGAGTTATGCCCGCCAGGTTTCCGGGTGCTGCACCAGCCACGGGCTCAGGGCAGGGGTGGTGGGGTGGCAGTGGTTATTCGGGAGACTTTGTGTCCCCGGGAGGCCACCATTGTCCAGATGGCCGGGAGTGAATCCCTCCTCTTGAGATGTGGTCCTCGGGTTCAGTTGGGCTTGTTGCTCACATACCTGGCGCCCAGCTGTGTGGCAACAGCCCTGCCTGAGCTGCTCGACACCCTCTCAGGGTTGGCGGTGGAGTTCCCCAGGCTTATAGTCCTGGGTGACTTCAACCTGCCATCACTGGGGGGGTCGTCGGAGTTAGCTCGGGAGTTCATGGCTTCCATGACAGCCATGGGCCTGACCCAGGTTATTGAGGGCCCTACTCATGAGGGGGATCATACTCTCGACCTGGTGTTCCTGTCTGGACAGTGGTTGGATGATCTGGGGGGGGGTTCTCCGTCCATCACCCCTCTGTCATGGTCAGATCATTACCTCCTGAGGCTGGTTTTCTGTCATGCCATCCCCCGCCGCTGGGCGGCGGAACCGACCAGGTGGTTCCGCCCCAGGCGCCTAATGGACCCGGACTGGTTCCAGAGGGCGCTTGGGCCGATACCTATCACCCTTACCCACAGCCCAGTCGAGGCTCTGGTGGAGGCCTGGGAAACGGCTGCCACCAGGGCACTCGACTGTGTTGTACCCATGCGACCTCTGACTCGGCGCAGATCCCGTTGGGCTCCATGGTTCTCGGTGGAGCTCCGGGAGATGAAGCGTCGGAGACGAGGTCTAGAGAGCGGTTGGAGGTCCAGCCGATCCGAATCCGACCGATTGCAGTTAAGAACCTTTATAAGGTCTTATCTTGCGGCGATAAGGACGGCGAAGTCTAACTACTTTGCTGCCCTTGTCGCGTCCGCAGATAATCGCCCGGCCGCCCTGTTTAGGGTGACTCGCTCCCTCCTTAACCAGGAGGTGAGGGAGGATCCCTTGCAGGGACGAGCCGAGGAGTTTAGTCATCATCTGACGGACAAAATCGCTCGGATCCGGACCGGCTTGGACTCTGACTGGGCAGAGTCTGATGTGGAGGAATCAGGCGGTCTTGAGCATGTTATCTGGACTGAGTTCGACCCTGTTTCCCCTGATGATGTGGACAGGATCATGGGGAGACTGAGCTCCACCACCTGTTTGTTGGATCCGTGCCCCTCCTGGCTAGCTTATGCGGCTCGGGAGGGAACACGAGGCTGGTTCCATGCAGTAATAACTGCTTCTTTGAAGGAGGGTGTCTTCCCTGCCGCCTTGAAGGAGGCGGTGGTGAGACCCCTCCTCAAGAAGCCTGCTTTGGACCCGGCTGTTTTAAACAACTATCGTCCAGTCTCCAACCTTCGCTTTCTGGCGAAGGTTGTTGAGAGTGTGGTGGCGCATCAGCTCCCTCTGTTCCTGGAGGAAACTGATTATCTGGACCCGTACCAATCGGGCTTCAGGTCCGGACACAGCACGGAGACGGCATTGGTCGCGCTGGTGAATGATCTCTGGAGGGCTAGGGACAGGGGTTGCTCCTCTGTCCTGGTCCTATTAGATCTCTCAGCGGCTTTCGATACCATCGACCATGGTATCCTGCTGCGGCGTCTCAGGGGGTTGGGAGTGGGAGGCACCGTGCTACGGTGGTTCTCCTCCTACCTCCAGGGCTGCTCACAGTCGGTGTTGACAGGAGGGCAGAGATCCGCCCCGAGGTCTCTCATTTGTGGAGTCCCTCAGGGGTCGGTTCTCTCGCCTCTCCTGTTCAACATCTATATGAAGCCGCTGGGCGAGATCATTCGTGGTTTTGGGGTGGGGTATCACCAGTACGCTGATGATACCCAACTTTTTCTTTCCACCCCGAACCAACCCAGTGATGCCCTCTCCGTGATGTCCCGGTGCCTGGAGGCGGTTCAGGTCTGGATGGGGAGAAACAGGCTTCGTCTCAATCCCGCCAAGACTGAGTGGCTGTGCATATCGGCGTCTCGGGTTAACCAAGTTATTCCACCTCTAATGATGGGGGGTGAGGTGTTACCCCCCGTTGATAGGGCTCGCAACTTGGGCGTCCTCCTGGATTCACGGCTCAATTTTGAAGATCACATAGGAGCCGTGACCAGGGGGGCTTTTGCACAGGTTCGCCTGGTGCGCCAGTTGCTTCCCTATCTGGACCGAGACGCCCTACGCACAGTCACTCATGCGCTTGTGACCTCCCGTTTGGACTACTGTAACGCTCTCTACATGGGGCTGCCCTTGAAGACCACTTGGAGGCTTCAACTGGTGCAGAATGCGGCTGCGCGAGTTGTAATGGGGGTTTCCCGATACTCCCATGTAACACCTCTACTCCGCGAGCTGCATTGGCTTCCGGTTGCCCTCCGGGTGAAATTCAAGGTGCTGGTTATTACCTATAAAGCCCTACATGGCCTGGGTCCGGGTTATTTGAGGGAACACCTGCTGCCGGCATCAAACGCCCTTCGCCCAGTGCGCTCCCACAGGGAGGGTCTGCTCAGGGTTCCGCCGGTGAGAGATTGCCGGCGGGTGACACCCAGGGATAGGGCCTTCTCAGTGGGAGCGCCTGCCCTCTGGAACCAGCTGCCGGTGGAGCTGAGAACTGCCCCCGACCTCCGATCATTCCGCCGGGGCCTGAAGACCTGGCTCTTTGAGCTCTCGGGCCCAGGCTGAGGAGAAATTTTTTAATTGGGTTTTAAATTGTGTACAGGGTTAATTTAATATTTTTAATATGGTTTTAACTTTTGTATGTTGGATTTTTTAATTCCCTGTAAACCGCCCTGAGTCCTCAGGGAAAGGGCGGTATACAAATGCAACTAAATAAATAAATAAAATAAAATGCTACTTGGAAATGCTCAGGAATGCTCACATAGCACTTGTTGACGAATCCTTAAAACAGTTGTGATGTTCCCCAGGATTGTGTGACTGAACTCCATACATGCTGTGCAAATCCAGGGGAAAAAAGTGCACTTGGTTTAAGGAGCAAAAAAAGATGATAAGTGCACCTCACACTTTTGCTTTTGAATCCATCCTGATCATCTGCATGGCCCCAGATGATCAGTACTCTGACATATGGAGCCTAAATATAACAGATTATTTCTAGCATAGCTTGCAGAGATACAAGCAGTTTCTTTAAAAATTAAGAGGAAAAAAATCCTGCAGAATTAATCAGCTCAAGGAAAACTAAGAATAGTAAATAGCAGTTAGGGAAAAGATAGAAAACTAAAGCATGAGAAGAATGTTTTGAACGGCCAGTTTGGCTAGCACATCTACCTAATATCTTGAATTTTTATTCTAAGATCAGAGATTTTTTAATATAGCAGCAATCCTATTTTCAGTTGCCTTTATTCTAATTCCCTTGATTCAGGCTAAAGGGTGAAGGACACTTCAGTGTTGTTATATTAAGATAAGTGAGCACACAGGAGCTCTAATTCACATTATGCATACTGAGCTTCCCCAGATTTCATCTTAATCCTATGTATCAAAAAAGCAAAAGAAAAAGTGTATGGGGTGTGTGTGTGTGTGTGTGTGAGTGTGTGTGTGTGTGTGTAAAAAAGAGAGTGAGAGACAAAAAACAGGCTGACATAGGTGGCTTCTTTGGAGACTTTTCAGAATAGTGCAACTTGTAAGAGAAGTACAATTTGCAGCTTTCAAAGCTGTCTATCAAGAGTCACGGTATCCAGTGGGCCTTTTCCCACTGCTAAATTAAAGTGTAGTCCAATGAATTAACATAAAACTACACTGACTGGAAACTTTGCAGTTTCCACTTCCAATCTCTACACCTACACCTACTCCCACTATTTTTGTAAATGGTATGTGGGAATGACCTGAAGAGGCAGGAGGAAGAGTGGCAGACCAGGCAACAGTCAGATAAGAGGCAGCTGAGCCCACAGAAAGAATGGAGAGACGGCAAACTTCTCAAAAGAGGCCCTCCATATTTCTTAGGCTATAAAGGTGAGGGGGAGAGGTGTAGTTTCAGACTTGCTAGATTCTGTTAATGCAACCTTATAATAAAGATAAGAGCTAGTATTCCTGGCTGTGCTTCTTGTCTGGTCTACCACATAAGGCTGACAGTTTTGGCTTGCCACCAAGTACAGCATCCAGATTACATATTTACAGGATGTGTAAAGCAGAGCACCTGGTAATAATTTCTGGTTTTAGCTTTTAGCTGCTGCTGGAGGCATGGTGAGCTAAATACATCTCCATGGAGAGTGGAGTTAACGACTGTGGCAAAGCCTGAATAACTGAAGAGTAGACTGATTCTTTAGAACCTCTTTGGATAAGGAGATGATGAGAAATCACCCATTTGTGCCCTGGATGGTTACTCTTCAGAAGGAGACTACAGGATAGCAGGTATGAGTGCTGAGAGGTGAAGAGATTAATCACCAAATGGACAACCATGGCCAATGCCTTTAAGGAACACTAAGTTTGCTAACCTCACTTCTAATCACTTTTGGAAATTGCTTATTTAAATATCTTAAGATTACCAAAGTCTTTGGAATGACAAGTCTGGAAAGTCACCTGGTGAGTGTATCTTTATTCCTGAATAAAATAAAATAAAAATAACTATAAGTTTAAGAATGCCCTCAGTCCTGAACAAAAGAAAATGTTAATCATAAGCTTAAGAATATTGAGAATCTTAAATAAGTAGCAAAAAGCTAAATGAGATTTGATCTTGGAAAATTATAAACAATCTAAGGGTCCAGATAAGTCGGAATATTGAAACTTTTACAAAAGATTTTGGAATTAATTATAAAGAAAAAAACCAACCTCATGGGAAATAGATCCTTTTTTAGAAGAAATAACACAGATGAGCCATTTTATAATTTCAAAAGCTGCATTCTAGAAAGGACTAAATATTTTAGGTGGAGGAAAGACATACAAGCCTACAAAGGATTAAAACATTATAGCAATAAAAACATTGAAAAGGACTTTTGAGGAATGAATCAGAAAATACAGTATTAGCCTCAATACCAACAATATAAGTAACAATGTCTGCTTCTATGGATAGACTAGGTCCAAAAGATGTTATTGAAGAAATGACAGATGCAGAATAAATTTTATCTGACAAGATGGAGATTGCATTGAAAACTGATTTACAACTGAAAGGCCAAGAGAATGACTTAGAAAAGATTAATTCACTGGATCTACAAAAGAAAGTGACCGAGGTCTAAAGTTTAAATGGGAAAAAATTATTTATTTATTTATTTATTAATTTAATTTGTATACCGCTCTTCTCCCGAAGGACTCCCGAAATACAAATGATGAACCAAGAGACTGACCAGGATGGTTTCTTTTCCTATTGGATTTACAAAATAGGCTTTTAAAGCCTTGAACAGCTCTGGGCAATGGGACAAAGAGGAAATGAAGAGAAATAAAATTCTACAATAGTATTTGAATGACCTAAAGATTAAGACTGTTCGAAGCACAAGTAGTCCTTGACTTACAATAGTTCATTTAACGACCGTTCAAAGTTACAACGGCACTGGAAAAAGTGACTTATGACCCTTTTTCATACTTATGACCATGGTCATGTGATCAGAATTCAGATGCTTGGTCACTGATTCCTATTTATGACGGTTGCAGTGTCTCGGGGGGTCATGTGATCCCCTTTTGCAGCCTTCTGACAAGCAAAGTCAGTGGGGAAGCCAGATTCGCTTAACAACCATGTTACTAACTTAACAACTGCAGTGATTCATTCACACTCAACGACTGTGGCAAGGAAACTTTTAAAATGGGGCAAATACTTAACAACTGTCTCGCTTACCAACAAAAATTTGGGGCTCAATTGTGGTCGGAAATTGAGGACTGCCTGTAAAAGAAAAGAATATAAAGTTCATTTACTCAATCAAGGGTTAAAATAAAGATAGATTGTTATGCCTGACAGCTCTTTATGGCCTTTCTGCTGACACCAGAACTGAAAAGATATTTTATGGATTTGTTTGACAGATAAGAGATGGGATAAGAAGGGGTGAAGAGTCACTAAATTTATTTAGATTTGTTTTGATGAAGTTGGAAGTTGCTTCTTTATACATTTCTTTTTTCGCTATTATATTCTTTTTCTCTTTCTTTTTTTCTCCTTTTCTTAATAATAATAATAATAAGTTGGAAGGGACCTTGGAGGTCATCTAGTCCAACCCCCTGCTAAGGCAGGAAACCCTACACCATTTCAGACAAATGGCTGTCCAGTCTCTTCTTAAAAACTTCCAGTGTTGGAGCATTCACAGCTTCTGGAGGCAGGTTGTTCCACTGGTTAGTTGTTCTAACTGTCAGGAAGTTTCTCCTTAGTTCTAGGTTGCTTCTCTCCTTGACTAGTTTCCATCCATCTTCTTTTTCCTTGCGTACCACACTTCCTTGCTTACTGCAATGTCTCAGGAGAATACTGCTCATTTCAAAACCCAGCCCCTCTCCAGCCTTTTCTGCAGGGAAGAAAAACAAAGAAAGAACAGTGGTCGAGATGAGTGCCCAGAGGGAAAACAGAAGTCCACCTGCATCAGCCTGTAGGCACTAGATGAAGTCTGACCACGGCCTGACTGGTCTTGACAGTAAGGGCAAGGAAACGCGTAAGATCTGGCACATCTTGAAACTGCTGCTGATTGCTGTCAGCTTAAGAGGAAAGTACAGCTAAGGATGACTTAAGGCTGTCTCAGGCATGGACTGATGAAGGCAACATCATGGGGATATGGCAAAGTAAAGAAGTTGCCAGGGAAGGCTTGACAACAAGCTACTGCCTGTAGCTGCTTAGCATCCTGTCACAGAGCGATGCAGAACCCAAACAGACATTCTGTTCTGGTTAGCTGGAAAGTGAAGCAGAGAGATGGAGATAGCTAGGAAGATTAATACCATTCGAAAAGGAAGGGGTAGCTGCAGAGCTGGCAAAAGTATAATCTTAAAAAAGAGGAGTGGAAAGAGGAAAGAACTTTTGGAAACAAAGAGGGAGGTGTAATTCCTGGCAAAATAATGATCCAGCAATTAAGAGTTTGCGAATTTTACAGAAAAGCTATGGTAGCTGGAGTTCCCAAGATGTACTGTGTGACATGACAAGGTAAAGTTTTGTGGCAGTTCTTGGGATGCCCAAGGCAAGACATTTGGTGTGTGGGGGGGGAGATAATCCCAAGAAAAGTGTTTAAACAGCCAAGAGGTACCCATTTACCCAGCCCAGATAGATTCCCATGGGGGAGAGTAAAGACTAAGATAGGCGAGACCGAATTCTACCAGTCAGAGACTGGGCCAACGCCAGTCACAAAACATAGAGAATGCTGGACAATGTGATTGGCCCCTTTTCTGTTCTCTTAGAACAGCCAGAGCTAATCTGAAAAGTGCCATAAAAGGTGCAAAGCAAGCCCATTGACAAAAAAATTCTGAACTTTTTTCAGGACCCAACAAACACCAGGCAAATGTGGCAAGGAATCCAGGCCATTGCAGATTATAAGGTGGCTCCATCGAGATGCAAGGATGACACAGACTTCCTAAATGAGATGAATACATTTTTTGGAAGATTTGAGGCATTAAATAGCACTCCTGCAAGGAAAGTTGTGCATCATCCCGACGAGCAAGTGCTTAGCTTTCATGTCACCTCTGTCCGGAAAACACAGCAGAAAGTTAATATTCGGAAAGCAGCAGGCCCAGATAACATCCCTGGACATGTTCTTAGGGAATGCGCAGATGAACTGGCTTGTGTTCTCACAGATATTTTCAATCTGTCATCACAGGAGGCAATGGTCCCATCGTGTTTTAAGACTGCCATCATCTTGCCAGTGCCCAAAACTCCACAATTTACAGGCCTTAATGATTACCGTCCAGTTGCACTGACATCCACCATTATGAAATGCTTTGAGAAGCTGATAAAGGTCATAATTGTTTTTAGCCTCCCGCCAGCATTTGACCTGCTTCAGTTTACTTACCGACAAAATCACTCTATGGAGGATGCTATTTCTTCTGTTCTCCATCTGAGCTTGAAGCATTTAGAGCAGGAGTTCCCAACCGGGATGCGAGATGATATTCCAAGGGGTGTGAAAACTTGGGTTTTCAAAATTGTAGTGTATATGCATAATACATAGCCATTATGTTGAACTTTTGTAAGGGGTGAGAGAATATATCAGAAGCGTTCTAGGGATGCGGGGTAGAGAAAAGGTTGGGAGCCGCTGACTTAGAGGAAAGAAATACTCATGTGCATTTGTTGTTTGTTGACTTTCAGTTTGGCATTTAACACAATCATTTCCCAGCATCTAGTAGACAAACTGGGCCTTTTAGGCTTAAACACTCCTTTGTGCAACTGGATTCTTGATTTTCTTACTAACAGGCCCCAGTATGTACGAGCTGGAACAAATATTTCTAACACCATTTTCTTGAGTACAGGTTTTCCTCAGGGCTATGTCCTAACTCCGCTGCTGTTCACCCTGTTGACCCATGACTATTGTGCTAGGTTTGCCACCAACCAAATTGTGAAGTTTGCAGATCATACAACAGTAGTGGGTCTTATTCATGATGATAATGAGGGTGCTTACCGCAAGAAGGTTGAGGGTTTGGTAAGGAAAACAGCCTAGTTTTAAATACTGGAAAAACCAAAGAGATCATTGTCAATTTCAGAAAAGGCAGGCACAGCCACACTTCTCTGTGCATTAATGATTCACCTATGGAGATGGCTACCAGCATCAAATTCCTGGGTGTGCAGTTAACGAGTAGGCTGGCTTGGTCGCTCAACAGCGAGACACTGGTAAAGCGGGCATAGCAGCACCTGCATTTTCTGTGTCACATGAGAAAAGCACATCTTCCTTCCCCTTTCCTGACCACTTTCTACAGAGGGACAATCGAGAGCACCCTATCATACAGCATCAGTCTGGTTTAGAAGCACCACTGCTTCAGACAGGAAGGCGGTGCAGAGAGTGGTGAGGATGGCTGAAAAGATCATTGGCAGTTCCCTCCCTTCCATCCAGGACATAGCACATAAGCGTTGCTTGAGCAGGGTCCGCAAGATTGTCTGGGACACAACACATCCTCTTCATGACCTGTTTTCCCTGTTATCTTCTGGGAAGAGGCTTTGTGGTATCCATAGCAGAACATCCAGATTCAGCCATAGTTTTGTTCCATACAGTATTAACCTTGTGAACTCTAAAGCTTCCTCCTTCCATTATGTTTTCAAGATGGACAGTGATTAATATTTATGTTACTTATACGTAAGGATGTAGTTCTATACATATGTTGTATATAGTATATTTAAATGTGTGTTATGTATGTGTACACTTTGAGAGCAAGCAACTAAATTTCATTTTTAATGTGTGCCAGTGCCCACAGTAAAAAATAACAATAAAGGTCTGTCTATCTATCTATCTATCTATCTATCTATCTATCTATCTATCTATCTATCTATCTATCTATCTATCATCTATCTATCTATTTATCTATCATCTATCTATCTATCTATCTATCTATCATCTATCTATCATCTATCTATCTATCTATCTATCATCTATCTATCTATCATCTATCTATCTATCTATCATCTATCTATCTATCTATCTATCTATCTATCTATCTATCTATCTATCATCTATCTATCATCTATCTATCTATCTATCTATCTATCTATCTATCTATCTATCATCTATCTATCTATCATCTATCTATCTATCATCTATCTATCTATCTATCTATCATCTATCTATCTATCTATCTATCTATCTATCATCTATCTATCTATCTATCTATCTATCTATCTATCTATCTATCTATCATCTATCTATCATCTATCTATCTATCTATCTATCTATCTATCTATCATCTATCTATCTATCATCTATCTATCTATCTATCTATCTATCTATCTATCTATCTATCTATCTATCTACCGTATCTATTTCTATGGAGAAAGTAAGAATAGAACACAGCACTATTTAGATTTAGCTGACACACTAGGTTACACATAGATTCACCAGACAGAGAACCTCACATATTTAATAAATGATGTGTTATTTTACAGTGCCATACCATTGAAAATAATGTATGTCTCTGATTAATTAAGTGCCCATCAAGTCATTGCCAATGCTTAGCAGCCACATAGATTTTCTCCATGTCAATCTGTTCCTAACCTGGTCCTTCATGTCTTCCTATGCACTAATCACTACTGTAACTGAGTCTATCCACCTTGCTGCTCCTCTTCCCCGTCTTCCCTTTCTTCCATCTTTCTCAGCTGTAGAGCCTTCTCCAGAGAGATAGGTCTTCACATAAGTGCCTGAATTAAGTGGTCATTTGTGCCTTGGGTGAGAACTCTGGTTTGATGCATTACCCTCTGTCTTTTCCCCTGTTGCTTATCAGTCAAGCAGGAGGAAACAGAAGAGATAAGACTTTCAGGTTATCTAGTTGCCTGTAACTCTTGCAAGGGATTGTTGGCCAAAGTAAAAGTACAAACCAAAATCCCATTTAATGTCCTGGGTCTTGTATTACAACCTGTGAATCTATAAAGGCCCAGGACAGAATGCTGGCATCATGGTTAGATTCAAGTTGGGCAAGATCTTAAGCCCCTGACCAGACTGTAAACTTTTGACTGCACTAAATGAAGATGTGGTTTCTTTGGCTTTTGCTTAGCACATTGCATGAACCCAGCCTCTGTGGGTCACAGCATAGATATCATAATTAAAAACAGTGTGGTTCGTTCTGGGCTTAGCACAGGGGGGAGTGTGTTAAGGAATTTGTTGTGCAGAGGTCTCCTTGTGCTACCAAAGAGTTGCACAGACAAGGAATGGTACTGAGAGCAGTAAAGTCACACAAGAATACACTGAGTTATAAAAACAAAAAGAATAGTTTACTTTTGAGGTGGTGTAAGAACAAAAATGCACAGTCAAAAATAAACAGTCCAGGTCATAAACAATAGCAACAGTCCAAGGAGTAATCCAAACTACAAAATCTTCTTACCAGTCCAGGGGTCAAATACACAGTTCAGGTTACAACAGTAGTAAACCAACAGCAGAGCAAAAACAGTAACAGTAGAGATCAGTGAATTCAGAGAGAGAGAGAAGCTATGTTCCTAGCTTCCTCTTATGGCCATGAGAACACTTACACACCCATTGGCCAATTAACAACTTAAAGACATAGCATTATGGTTAATATATTTTCAACCCAACATTGTAGGCTAATACCATATGCCTAACAGAGTGCCTTTTGATATCTCAAGGGACAAATATGGCTTTTCGCAGCCAATTGAAAGTTGCACTTTAAGTGTGAATAACAAATGTATTCCCCTGAATATTTGCTGGGGCATTTGATCTGATTCCTTGGCTAAGTAGGTGCCATTACATTCAGTCAAGTAAGTAATGTAAAACCCAGATCCCCAGGGATTCTTGCTCATTTGGGGGGGTTTTTGGAGGGGGAGATGGAGGCTTGCACAGCTCTCCTTGAACAGACTCAAAGTTCTCATTGCTCCTACTATTTCTTCCTTTGGGCTGTACGTATATCTATATCATCCCCAAAGAGGAGGTATGTTGAGTTGAAAGTCTGTCTTCTTCTGGTTCTTGGGAAGGAAGGAAGGAAGGAAGGAAGGAAGGAAGGAAGGAAGGAAGGAAGGAAGGAAGGAAGGAAGGAAGGAAGGAAGGAAGGAAGGAAGGAAGGATTAGCAACAGAGGAGAGGGCTGCCTGCTTCCCAAGTTGGTCTGCTAATATTGCTGCTATTTCTCCAAGGCCACTGCCCCTCAAATGATGCTTCAGAACAGTCATCAACCTTAGAAAAAATTGCTATAAAATGAAAAAGGAAACACTTTCCCTGAGCCAGAGAAGCAGACTGCTGAGGACTCAGAGCAAGCACTCACAACCCCTCCCGTCTCCTCTTCTCCACTTAGCTGAAATGGGAAGGAAGAAACCCAACAGGAGCTGGAAGCAAGGATTGTGTGCCGGCTTGGATAGTAGCCAAACATGGGGACTTCCCAAATGATGCACAGAGGATGCAGCCCAAGAAGCTGTCCAGGGCTGTGGACAGGGGTGGGAAGCATACAAGGAAAGGAAGCATTTTAGTAACTCCCAAGAAGCCTAACAAATGAAAAAGACTCTTAGAACAGCTGTCATCTGTGGCATTTACTCAGGTTCAAATTAGCATTTGTAAAATGATTTCACCAGTGCCTCAGAAGGAAGGACTCATCTGCTAATGGTGGACTTGCATTGTGAGACCTGTCATGACATAATGTTTAAGACACGGAGGGCATTACTAAATGGATGGAAAACTCATACTACTACCAATGATACTTGTTCACAATTCTACCCTTCCCCTCTTAAAAAAGAAAAATGGCAGAAGCAATAGGGAAAGATGGATCATTTTAGTGCAGACATGTCAAACACAAGGCCCGGGGGCCAGATCCGGCCCGCGAAGTGGTTTCATGTGGCCCACGAAGCCATCCTGGAAAGAGTGAGGGAACGGCCCCCGCTGCCTTGGCCCAGAGACCCTCCTTCTGCTAGAGACCCTCAGATCTGTCCCACTCCTGCCCAGGCCCCCATAGGCACCCTTGATGCCAACGATGTAGAGCTGGCCACGCCCACCCAGTGGGCCATACGCACTCTAGCCACACCCACCCAGTAGGCCACGCCCACCCTGGCCACACCCACCTGCCCCCCTGAGAGCAACCGCAATGCTGATGCGGCCCTCAATGAAATTGAGTTTGACACCCCTGTTTTAGTGCTTGGTGAAATTCTGGAAATGAGTTTCACTTGGAAAGAAACAAGCAATAAATCAAGATGTCCCAGATACATCTTACCCCAATCAAAACTTTATCTTCTCAACCTCTGAATAAGTAGAAAAATAACATGTTCTTGCCTTACAAGATGCCAGAATTATGTAAAGTAGTAGAAGAAAAATGAAATTAAATACTATAAATCAGCACTTGCACTGCTTTTAATTTAATTGATATTCACAAATGACTACATGGCTTTCCCCCCATGAGAGTTAGTGTATAGACATGTGTGTGTGTGATTATAGCAGAAACACAGATGTCGAGTTTCCCTTGAGTCCTTTAAATGGAAAAGGAACCTTGTACACAAATTTATTTTCAAGTCTTCACTATCTTTTGCTTTCCCTCCCTTCTTGTTCAGGAACAAAGCGGTAGTAGCAATTACACTAATAAGATGCAGCTCACAGATGGGAAGCATATCTCAAAGGCAGCGGTGAAGCAGCTGGGGATGACAACAGCAGAAAGGAAATATATCCACTCGATTAAAAACTGAACCCATCTTTCTTTCCCCATCTTTGGAGAGGAGTCATACGCAGGGGTAACAAGCATACTTCAAGTCCAAAGATCCCAAAATAAATTCTCTGGGGAATCCCAGTGGAAACCTGGGAAAGATCTTCAACAACCTAAATACTGGTGAAAATGGTGCACATTGATAGAAAGCAATTTTTTTACTCTCCCTTCTATTCAACTTAGGAAGTTCAGACTGCTCCAGGAGCTGTTGACGCAGTTCTACAGAAGAACTATCGAGTATGTGATCCATAGTTCTGTAACTGTCTGATTTGGTATAGCAGGTCACAGTGCTTTTTTTGTAAAAGAAAAAGGTGCCGGAACTCACACATGTCATACAACCCGCCTTGCCTACCCTACAAGGTTCCATCCAAAAAAAGGTGCCGGAACTCCGTTCTGAGCGTTCTACGAGAAAAAAAACCCTGGCAGGTCAACAGGACAGATATAGACTCCAGCAGATGGTTAGGACTGCAGAAAAAAAAATGAAACAAGCGTACCTTCCACTGAGGACCTGTATACTGTATGACATGTGTCAGAAAGAGGACTGAGTAAATATCTACAACCCCCTCACATCCTGGACATAAACTGTTTAAACTCCTCCCCTCAGGATACCATTTCAGGGCACTGCATGCCAAAACAAATAGGCACAGGGAAGTTTTTTCCCTCGTGGCATCATTCTGCTTAACAACTAACTCTGACAATACCATCTAATGTTTAGGTATATTTACCCATGTTGCATGGCTGTAGTAGTATTATCATCCTTTTCATTTTCTCTACTACCCCCACTTATTGGTATCATTATTATGATTATGATTATTCTGTTGCTTTGCATGTATAGTGAGAGCGTCTACACTGGAGACAAATTCCTTGTGTCTTTAATCACATTTGGTCCATAAAGTATTCTAAATCATGCGCTAAGCCCTCCAAGTTTTTTTCTTCTCCTTGTTCCCAAGTTCGAGTCAGGATGAGGTTGCAGCACAGTGACATGCCAGGTCCTTGGACAAGAAGGACCCATCTAAACTTTTTTCTCCATTGATATGTGAATTTCAACTTCCATCATCTTCATCAGTAAAATAAAAAGTGTTATGTTGTACAATTTTAGATAGGAGATTTTGCAGTATTGATGCTGCAAAGACTATTCTACATTTTGCGAAGAAAAATACAAGAAATGCACACCTCTGCTTCTAATGTTTGCAGCTACTATTTATTCTAAAATAACACAATCAAGATAAATGAGTTATTGGGAGGATGGAGAACAGTTCTTTCACTTACGAACATAGGCTTAAACTAGGGAAGACATAAGAGATATACACTTTGGATTGGCTATTTATAATGTTTTGCTTTCTCTGGGGAATTTCAGTTATAAAATCTTTCCCATTTGACCCTTCTAGTACTCTCTGCAAGCATTAATGATCATTTATTTTTGTTCATCTGCTATAACTGGAGTCATATCACCATATTTAGTATGTATATCTTTTGCAAAACCTAAAGAATAACCTGTAACCCAGAAATGTAATTCCTGGCCTGCTGATACTCTAAATGATGAAAAAGAACTTGGCAAAAGAATATTAAAGAAGGCAGAAGAATTTGGAGAATCCAGAATATAGAGTGATAATATAGCTGGGTAGGACAATAAAAGCTGCTTCATGTGGTGACTGTGTTCTGTAACAGCTTTTGATTAAGACAGTTTGTCAGCTAGTTCAGAATGAAGCAAGGCACTTGTTCTCTTGCATAAGGAGGCACAAGTAAATGCTTAAAGAAGAACCTACAGAGGATTCTGTGACTGAAGTGGAAAAAAAATACATTATATCCGAATGTAGTATAAAAGTCCAAGAGTCCTTCTTTGAAAAGCAAAACAACAACAACAAAAACCTAGAGAAGTGACTTGATGCTAAACGCTCTAACTACTACATTTCCCCTTGAAATACTCAGTTGCTAACTAACCCCATCCTTGCAAAATCCTGGATGTGCTTGTGGGAATTTTAGAAGGAAGAAAGGCTGCCGGATTGTCATTAAATGCAACACATGATCAGAATACCTCATTTTATATTCTCAATCACTATCTCTTAATTTCAGCTTCCCTCCTAATCCATTCCTCTCAGTATAATGCAGAATGCATTCCCTTCTGTCAAAAGATGTCTACAAATTTACAAGAATGACCACTTACCGTATATACTTGAGTATAAGCCGACTCGATTATAAGCCGAGACCCCCAATTTTACCCCAAAAACTGGAAAAAGTTATTGACTCGAGTATAAGCCGAGTATAAGTATAAGCTTGGCCCCTTCTTAGCAACATATCTATATTCTGTGCCACGACGAGCTGCTCGTTGACTCCGCCGGCGGCTGTTTCTTGCCGCCTCTCAGCTGATGGAGCTGCGCAACCACCGGCAGCCGTCTCCAGCCTTCTCCCAGCCATCCCTGCCGGCACGTGTGCTCTGTGGCCGTTCATGGCCCCCCCGTTCGCCCCGACCGTGGGTGCAGCCGCGGGTCCGGTGTTCGCCCGCCGACCAGCTGATGGGCGCGGGCGTGGCCGGGCTGTCCCCAGAGCCAGGCGGGTTCCACCGGCGTTGGCCCGCCGAACAGCTGATGGGCGCAGGCATGGCATGGCGGGCATGGCGGGAAGGCTCGGCGGCTCCCTGGGTCTATATACGCCTCTGTATGCGCACGCCGCCTCGCGCTCCCGTGAACGAGAAAGAAAGAACGGCAGCAGCGGCGTTCCTCGGTGTGGGCGTGCCTGCGTCTTTGGGTGTGAGGCTTTCGGAGAGGCTGCCTTAGGCTCCGGTGTAAAAGAACAAGTCTGTGAAAGCGGGCGAGAATTCATTTCTTTTACACCGGCTGCAAGTACCAGGAGCCAAAGGCAGCCTCTCCAAAAGCCTCACACCCAAAGACGCAGGCACGCCCACACCGAGGAACACCGCCGCTGGCGAGGCTCGCAGACGCCGCCACTGCCATTCTTTCTTTCTCGTTTGCGGGAGCGCGAGGCGGCGTGCGCATACAGAGGCGTATATAGACCCAGGGAGCCGCTGAGCCTTCCCCCACCCGGAGAGAGAAGCGTTTCTGTGTCGGCGCAGGCACAGATACCCCTCGCTCGCGAGCAGCCTTGCCCTAGCCCGCCGGTCGCGCCCCCCCTAGATGTTGCGCCCGGTGCGGCCGGCCCCCCCCCTGCACCCCCCACGCTACGCCACTGCACTACAGTCCTCGTGTTTCCCAGGGTTGCCCATCATGCCAGACATTCCCTATAGCCCGATTCTTTAGCTCCCCACGTTCCTTAATTCGAGCGAATTTTGTCGGTGCTCCGTGGAGAAACAATATGCAAATGCTGTTTATTTAACCGCGCAAAACTTTTTAAAGACTTTTTATTTCTGTTTTATGCATGGGCTGGGTGGGTCACGAAGTTTACCTCTGGGGACAGCCCGGCCACGCCCGCGCCCATCAGCTGTTCGGCGGGCGAACACCGAACGCCGGTGGAAGGCGCCCGGCTCTAGGGACAGCCCGGCCACGCCCGCGCCCATCAGCTGTTTGGTGGGCAAACGCCGGACCCGCGGCTGCGCCAACTGCTGAGGTAGCCGTGGGGAGCCCAGCCGGTGGAACCCGCCCGGCTCCGGAGACAGCCCAGCCACGCCCGCACCCATCAGCTGTTCGGCGGGCGAACACCCAACGCCGGTGGATCCCGCCCGGCTCTGGGGACAGCCCGGCCACGCCCGCGCCCATCAGCTGTTTGGTGGGCAAACGCCGGACCCGCGGCTGCGCCAACTGCTGAGGCAGCCGTGGGGAGCCCAGCCGGTGGAACCCGCCCGGCTCCGGAGACAGCCCAGCCACGCCCGCGCCCATCAGCTGTTCGGCGGGCGAACACCCAACGCCGGTGGATCCCGCCCGGCTCTGGGGACAGCCCGGCCACGCCCGCGCCCGTCAGCTGTTTGGCGGGCAAACGCCAGACCCGCAGCCGCGCCAACTGCTGAGGCAGCTGTGGGGAGCCCAGCCGGTGGAACCCGCCCGGCTCCGGAGACAGCCCGGCCACGCCCGCGCCCATCAGCTGTTCGGCGGGCGAACGCCGAACGCTGGTGGATCCCGCCCGGCTCTGGGGACAGCCCGGCCACGCCCGCGCCCGTCAGCTGTTCGGCGGGCGAACACCCAACGCCGGTGGAACCCGCCCGGCTCTGGGGACAGCCCGGCCACGCCCGCGCCCGTCAGCTGTTCGGCGGGCGAACGCTGAACGCTGGTGGATCCCGCCCGGCTCTGGGGACAGCCCGGCCACGCCCGTGCCCATCAGCTGTTTGGTGGGCAAACGCCGGACCCGCGGCCGCGCCAACTGCTGAGGCAGCCGTGGGAAGCCCAGCCGATGGAACCCGCCCGGCTCCGGAGACAGCCCGGCCACGCCCGCGCCCATCAGCTGTTCGGCGGGCGAACGCTGAACGCCGGTGGATCCCGCCCGGCTCTGGGGACAGCCCGGCCACGCCCACGCCCGTCAGCTGTTCGGCGGGCGAACGCTGAATGCCGGTGGAACCCGCCCGGCTCTGGGGACAGCCCGGCCACGCCCGCGCCCATCAGCTGTTTGGCAGGCGAACGCCGAATGCCGGTGGAACCCGCCCGGCTCTGGAGACAGCCCGGCCACGCCCGCGCCCATCAGCTGTTCGGCGGGCGAACGCCGGACCCGCGGCCCGTGCGGAGCCCAGCCCTCCCTTCTCTCAGCAGCCTGTTCCGAACGAAGGGACAGTTCTTTTTTTTGTTGACTGGAGTATAAGCCGAAGTGGAGTTTTCAGCCCAAAAAAGTGGGCTGAAAAATTCGGCTTATACTCAAGTATATACGGTAATCACAATGGCTAGGGTAGCTAGCACTGCGGACACCTAGTATGTCTTTGAGTCTCAGCCTCCACCTTTGCGTTTCATTACCTGCAAAAAGCCCATTCCTTACTTCATTTCCCACCTGCCACATTTACCATCAGTCAGCTGATCAAAATATATGATATAAAACCAAAAAGAGTTCTGTTGAAGAACTTTTTTTATTAAATTTATATGTCACCTATATTGCTAACAATATTCTTGACCAGCAAGTTATTACTGACTACTTATAATTACTATAAGTTTGGGGTCGTTTAATTGTATGCTATCCAGAATTGCTCTGAATCTCTAAATGAGAGGGAGGGAGGGGGAGGAAGGGGGGGGGAGAGAGAGCTAGGTGATAAATAAATACTTAATTTTGGATTAACATTTTAACAATTTAGTCTTAAAAGGCCTTTTAAAAAAATGGGAGCACATCATGCTATCAGAATAAATTTGTATTATGAATTACATAAACTCCCATGCTCTTAACAATGAAAACATAGGGAGAGAGATGGTTGTTGGTTTAATTGAGTGCTGTACACATTTATGAGACGTGAACACAAATGATTAAAGAACACTGCTTTAGATAGTATGCAACTCCTGTCCCATTCTCAATAAAAAGGCAGCAGTTCCAGGACTTCAAGAATCGCCAGTCTATATCATAAACAGACCATATTATATGTTTCCCCACCTTTGTCATCAGTAATAACCTGATATGAAAGCAGGAAGGGCTACAATCACCATATCATTCTTTGCCCAAATAAAAAATCAGAAAGCTCACTCAAATTACAACCGCAACAAAATTCAAGGACCATATAAATCAATATGCCAAGGAGCTTGGATCTAAAGCATTTTCCTCCAATTGGTTGCTTCCCAGATATTTTGCCTTCCAAGTCTCATCATCCCTAATCAATATGTTTCTTCTAGTCCAACAAGTTTAAAGGTAAAGGTAAAGGTTCCCCCGCACATGCGTGCTAGTCGTTTCCGACTCTAGGGGCCGGTGCTCATCTCCGTTTCAAAGCTGAAGAGCCAGCACTTGTTCGAGGACGTCTCCGTGGTCATGTGGTCATGTGGTCATGACTAGATGCTAAAGGCGCACGAAACGCTGTTACCTTCCCACTGTAGTGGTCCCTATTTTTCTACTTGCATTTTTACGTGCTTTCGAACTGCTAGGTTGGCAGAAGCTGGGACGAGTAACAGGCACTCACTCTGTTACACGGCACTCGGGATTCAACCCGCCAAACTGCCGACCTTCCGATCGACAAGCTCAGCATCCTAACCCACTGAGCCACTGCGTCCCAACAAGTTTAGAGGATACCAAATTGGAAAAAGTTTCTATACAGCACCGACTTCTCACTCTGGCCATCACTGGGAAAACTATCATACAGTCCACATGTTTATATTACTGAAGAGCTATTTTATCGCTGAGTTCCTTTCCCTGTTTCATGAATGATGCATTATGTTTCTATTTCAATCCAGATGATGGTCTGAACTGATAAAACCTAGGTTCAAGAGCTGAAGGTTTTGAGAAGGAGGTTTAGCCCACTTTCTTTTTCCCTCCTTCAAATACCACACTCAAAGCCACAACTGTCTGCTTACCAACATCCAATCAACATCAGTTACTCCATCTCAGGATATGTAGCACCAAGTGAGTGATGCCAAATTGACTTTATTATTCTGTTTCTTGCCTTTGTTGTTATATCATTTTCTTCCTCTTTTTTAGCTATTTCTGTTTCTACTAGGACTTTTATGCTCTCTCTCTATAAGAAATCCTCAGGAGATCTCCCTTTGACAAGTATGAGGTAGAAAATGAAGCAAAGCTATTTTTCAGAAAGGAAGCAAAAGCTTTACCAGTCAAGTATTTGAGGCACTGAGGAACCTATGTCTATCATTCCATCTCTCTTTCTCTGTTTTTATTATATTAAAATTCATTCTTCCAGAGAAGCGGCTCAGTTCTTATTCTGTGCTATATAAACTCCCCTAGCAACTATGAACAGCTGACATATTGGGAAGAAGATGACAAAGAGTCTTCTGTCTCTAAATCAATTGTCCATGCATTATGCAACAGATTAATAAATTATCTTGCAAACAAGGAGAAAGCAAAAAAACAAAATATTGTCATTATTATGTTCAGCTGAACAAGACTGTTTTCTAAGAGACAAAACAAGATAACACTGGGGCGGATGAGAAATATCTGTATCAATCCTCTTGTAGCCATCTTCTCCTAAAGATGTAAGTCCTAAATAATAGATTGACTATCCAGGTAAACCTGCCTATTCTTCATAGGGTGTAGATTCCTGATTCCGTTGAGGGACTGAGGTTACTCTTGGAATAATCTACTGAGGGCTCCATGCCAAAGCTAAATAAGGCTGGAGCTCAAAATGAGGGCACTTTCACTACATTTTTCAACCCCCCCAATTCCTTACAAACCACACAGAATGGTCTTCATTTCTGCCAGCTTCAGATCAGGCACAGAACTCCATGAACCAATTCTTTCAGCCAAGGACCAGAATTGGAACTTTGAGTCCCACTACCACCACACCTGGAGTAACAAGGAGCTAATCCCTTAGCCCCACTTCAAAGCAAGAAAAGGGAGTAAAATGTCTATCCAAAGTTTCAACACATTCTGTGTGAGCATTTGTCTGGTCACTGAAAATTCCTGGGCAGTTGTTACGGGTCAGAGAAGCCATCACTGTAGGTAGACACTATTCTTTTGAGCTTGTGGTGCTGAATAAGTAGCATGGCAATATTCTGGAGGGTCAGATACTTTTTACTATCACTCTATCATAATTCTGTTGAATGTGTATTTGTGTGTTTGTGTATGTCTGTCAAGAAGAAACAGAAAGATTGTATGTGATGGGTCAATGAACACATCAAACACCTGAGCACAACTGAGGCTGGGATGAAACAAAAATTCGGTGTACAATACTTGAATAGTTTGAAAAAAAGAAGGACAAATGACTAGAAGGATGAAGATTGGAGGGGGGGGGCAGATACAAGGTTATATGGTTTGTCTGATTTATATCCAACTTTTCTCCGGGAGCTTGAAAGGGTTACATGAGATCCATCTGAATCAGGCAAAACTATATTAGCATAAAATTTGCTGTCTTGTTTGCCAATTCCTATCCTTCTCTAGCTTGCTAATGAATGGTGATGTCCCCATTTTGCATGCAGAGGATGTGCTAAGCACCATGATTGGCCAAACTATGTGGCTTTCCTGCTCTCCTCTACTTGTTAGCATTTCCATGCTCAACTACTAATCTGACATATTGCACATGAGTGAGGTGGCAGTGGGATTTGAGGAGGGCACAGGGTCTTGGCAAATGGCTTCATCCTCCTTTCCAGCTTTCTTTGCATGGCAAAAGCAACAGAGGGTGAGTCTACTTGTCAATTCTGGAAGTGGTCTTGGGGAGAGGGATCAAGTTTTGCTAGGTGGCTTTAACTATGCTATCCTGGTTTACCACCAACTTGTTCAGCAGGCTGGTGAAAAGTGCACTGTTATGAAAGAACCTGGGTCACATTAAAGAGTATTCCTTCCAAACCACACACCACAGGAAGCTCACTGAGATCAGGCCGTTGAAAAGAGCCAACTGTCGAATTGGCTGGTTTTGAAAATGCTGTGCTTTCTGGCTGTCAAGTAGAGCATAGGTCCCCAAACTTTTGGGCACCAGGAACCGGTTACGTGGAGAAAGATTTTTCCACAGACCGGAGGGGGCATGGCTTTGTGTGCTGCCTGCATCCTGTGGATGAGGTTTTCCTTGTTTCTGCGGACCTGTTGCTGGCATGCCACGGCCCAGTACTGGTCAACAGACCAGAGGTTGGGGACCCCTGAAGTAGTGTTGCTCTTTCAAAAACTATCATCTCTAGAATGCCCAAGACTAGAGGGGCAGGACAGAAATGGGCAAAAGACGTTGGGCTAATCCTGCCAATGTGCAAGTCAAATGGCAAAGCTGACTACAGTAGGTGGCAAAGAGTATGTCCTGAACCCCTCTGACACAGTGCTAATAGCTGTCACTTTAAGAGGAAAACACTGTATTTAACATTTGTATAGATGAGGAAGACTTAAAGTTGGGCTGAGAACAAATAGCAGCGGCAATAGCACACAGACTTACTGTATATATACCGTTTCATAGTGCTTTATAGCCCTCTCTGAGTGGTTTACAGAGTCAGCATGTTACCCCCAGCAATCTGGGCCCCCATTTTACTGACTTCAGAAGGATGGAAGGCTGAGTCAACCTTGACCCAGTGAGGATTGAACTACTGGCAGTTGGCAGAGTTAGCCTGAAATACTGCATTCTGACCACTGCACTACCATGGCTCTTTAAGGGCAATATGATGGGAACCCAGCAAAGATGTTACCAAGAGATTTTGCATGTTTAGAGGCAAATGGCCCAGAATCTGACAAGGACGCCACATTTGGGTCCTGGAGTTGGGTTTTGCTGCAGATTCATTTTGAAAAAGAGGTGATACTCATGCTCCTAATGTATCCATTACCA